>NC_141536.1:67441248-68069998 GCF_021556685.1 Rattus norvegicus
TTCTAAGTCTCTCTGGATTGTGACAAATTCACACACAAGCTCTAATATTTTATTTAGTTTAAAAAAGTATATTTATTTACTGGTTTGAGTAAAACTGTAGAACCTGAGCATTGACTCATGTTATCAATAGTAATGCAAAAAATAACATCAGTGATAACTAAGGAAACAATGGCTTACAGAAGATTTAGTTTCACTTGAAAATCTGTACTTTTAATTATCTTTCATTATCTTTTCTCTTCTAATTTTTTTTGTACAAATAATTTTCGTTTGAGTCCCTGGAATAAATCTAGAGGATGAAAATAATCAGAGCAGTGTGCAGTTTAAGGTCCTGACAACAAGTATAAAAATTTTTTTGTTTTATGCTTGAGGGAACTGAGCACCGACCATCTGCTGTCTCGGTGATCCCCAGGATGCCTGTCAAAACATGCATGTATGCATGAAGAAGCAAAGAATAAAGAGAGAGGGACTCTCAGCCATTGGAACAGGAATCTGGGAAAGCCACAGCGTCCACTTTGGACATCATTCAGTTTAATAATGAGGCCCATGTGGGGTGTTTTAGGTCTACCTGCTATCACAAACTTCAAAAGAAAAATGCTGTTGGGTTTTTACTCTTACAATATCATTGCGCAACTCTTTCAGCCTGGGTTATGGAGAGGGCTGAATACAGCCTCATGCTGCATTTGTATCCTGCTATGAGCCACAGTGAAGGCAACATAGGAGCAACACAGAAAGGGCAACTTGTGCTTTTCTATCAAGTGTTCACAGCATGATAGGCTCACACGATCTTCAGATTTACTCCTCAAAAAGCACAGTTTTCCCTTGCTCACTATTCATACCAATGCCTGTGTTTACCAATAGCTCCCAGCTCCTGAATCTTGATATCTGAGCAAAAGTCAAGGAAATATGACAGATTTGTGTAGAATATACCTATAGAATTGGAAAAGTCCTAGCCACCACTCCCTACATAACAAAAGTTCGGAATTCCCAATAACCTCTCTCCTCGGAGGTATTGAATAAGAGATTTCAGACTTGTACTACTCATGCTGACCATGCAGTAAGTTATTTCTGGAACTAGGTATGGAGGAAGAATATAAATTATTCACAAATGTTCCTAAATGTATTGCCTGATAGTCTGGCTTGCTTCTCAGTTGTTATGACAAGCAGCATAACCAAAAGCAACGTGTGGTGAAAGTTTATTTCATCTTGTAAGTTACAATAGAGATAGAGGAGAACCAAGACAGCCACTCAAAGCAAGCACTAAATGCAGAAACCACAGAAGAATGCTTCCCACTAACATGCTTTCACTGTCTTGCTCAGCTGCCTTTCTTATACAGCACAGGCCTACCTGCCTAAGGGCGGCACTGTCAACAGTCGATGGGTGTTTTCTATATCAATTAACAATTTGAAAAGAACCCCCAGAGACTTGGCTACGGGCCAATCTGATGGACTCAATTCCGATAAGTTTCCTTCTGCAAGTGACTCTCAGTTTGACAGCTGAAACTAATTGATACTTGTCAATAAAGGAGGGAGGGACCTTGGTGGGAAAGGGGAAACAGAGGGCAAGAGGGGAACATGATCAAGTATTGGGTGTGGGGAACATGACTGAAGCACTGAGGGCCAACAGAAAGAATGGAAACAGGCAACATCGGGAGTTAGGAGGTTGCGGGGGGACCCTCCAAAATGTACCAGAGCCCTGGGAGGTGGGAGACTCGCAGGACTCAAAGGGAGGCCCTACAGTGGGGAGAGGGAATTTGTAGAGTCCACCTTTAGCAAAAAGATAGGGCATCAAGTGAGGGATGGGGTTGCCATTCCCATGGTCAAAAACTCTGACCCAGAATTGTTCCTGTCAAAAAGAACTGCAGGGACAAAAATAGAGAGGAGTCTAAGGAAAAGGAGATCCAGTGAAGACCCAAATTGGGATCCAGCTCAAGGGGAGGCCCCAAGGCCTGACACTATTACTGAGGCTATGGTATGCTCAAAAAAAGGGAACTATTATGACTGTCCTGCAAAAGACCCAACAAGCAGCTGGAAGAGGCAGATGCAGATATTTGCTCCTAACCAATGGGCAGAAACTGGTAACCCCTGTGGCTAAATTAGTGAAAAGCTGGAAGAAGGTGAGGAGGAGGTTCCCTGTAGAAGGACCAGCAGTTTCAACTAATCTAGACTTCTGAGATATCTCAGACACTGGCCCACCAACCAGGCAGCATACACCAGCTGATACAAGGCCCCCAACACATGTACAACCAAGGACTGCCAGGTCTGGACTCAGTCAGAGAAAATGCAACTAACCCTCAAGAGACTGGAGGCCCCAAGGAATGGGGAGATCTTGTGGAGTAGGGGTGGGGACCTTCTCGTAGAGATGGTGGGTGGAAGGAGGAGATATGGGGTGTGGAACAGTCAGAGGATAAACTGGGAAGGGGATAAAATCTGGACTGTAAAGAAAAGATTAAATTTTTTTTAAAAAAGAATGCCATATAAAAAGACTTGAAATTTATTCCAGAAGATAATTATCATATTCATTGAAAAGGCTGCACTTAACATTCCTAGAAATTAAATGTTTTAAAACTACTTGTTCTGAGCCCATGTGTGGAAGAGATCCTAATAGGGAAAGTATGGATGTACTCTGGACACAGTGGAAAAAACACTGTTAGAGGTAGCAAATCAGCATGAAAGCACACCACTCTATCTAGCTGCACATGTGTACATTAATTTAACTTTAAGTGATAACCCAGGATATAGACTTTTATAGTACTTACCCTTGAGTTCAGCTGTGAGTCAAATGCAGCTGGATACTTCCAACAACATATTGAAAAATGTGATATTTAACAAAGAGTAATTTAATTAGATTGGGTGGGAAGGTGAAAAACACCACACTTTTGTATAAGTAGGTAGAATGTATGGCTAGCACTATTTCAAATGTTATAATCATATTCCATGTCATGGTATTGAACACAAATGCACTAAATGGTATGTGCCCTTTACCAGGAGTGTGTGTGTGTGTGTGTGTGTGTGTGTGTGTGTGTGTGTGTGTATGCATGTATGTATGTATGACAATTGGCTAGGTAAGGTTAGACAAAAATGGCATGTGTTCTTGTAATTCCAGACCTTAGAAGGCTGAGGAAGAGGATCCTAGAGTTCAAGGTCAACCAGAAATACATGATGAAACCCTGTCTGTAAAAAGCAAGAAGGGTCCCAGACCTCGTGAGAGAGAGACCCAACCGCCTGGTCAGGTGGGCAATCCTGAGGCTGCAGAGCGGAAGAGACCACCAACACTTCTCACCCCTGCCCACATCCCTGGCCTAAGAGGAAACTGTATAAGGCCTCTGGGCTCCCGTGGGGGAGGGCCCAGGAGCGGCAGGACCCCTGCCTGAGACACCACCAGAACCTGAAGGAAATAGACCCAGACCGGATAAACAGTTCTCTGCACCCAAATCCCGTGGGAGGGAGAGCTAAACCTTCAGAGAGGCAGACAAGCCTGGGAAACAAGAAGAGACTGCTCTCTGCACACACATCTCGGACACCAGAGGAAAAAGCCAAATACCATCTGGAACCCTGGTGCACAGAAGCTCCCGGAAGGGGCGACACAGGTCTTCCTGGTTGATGCCGCTGCAGAGAGCCCGTGGGCAGCACCCCACGAACGAACTTGAGCCTCGGGACCACAGGTAAGACCAAATTTTCTGCTGCAAAAAAGCTGCCTGGTGAACTCAAGACACAGGCCCACAGGAACAGCTGAAGACCTGTAGAGAGGAAAAACTACACGCCCGAAAGCAGAACACTCTGTCCCCATGACTGACTGAAAGAGAGGAAAACAGGTCTACAGCACTCCTGACACACAGGCTTATAGGACAGTCTAGCCACTGTCAGAAATAACAGAACAAAGTAACACTAGAAATAATCTGATGGCGAAAGGCAAGCGCAGGAACCCAAGCAACAAAAACCAAGACTGCATGCCACCATCGGAGCCCAATTCTCCCATCAAAACAAACATGGAATATCCAAACACACCAGAAAAGCAAGATCTAGTTTCAAAATCATTTTTGATCATGATGCTGGAGGACTTCAAGAAAGACGTGAAGAACTCCCTTAGAGAACGAGTAGAAGCCTACAGAGAGGAATCGCAAAAATGCCTGAAAGAATTCCAGGAAAACATAAATAAACAAGTAGAAGCCCATAGAGAGGAGACACAAAAATCCCTGAAAGAATTCCAGGAAAACATAAATAAACAAGTAGAAGCCCATAGAGAGGAGACACAAAAATCCCTGAAAGAATTCCAGGAAAACATAAATAAACAAGTAGAAGCCCATAGAGAGGAGACACAAGAATCCCTGAAAGAATTCCAGGAAAACACAATCAAACAGTTGAAGGAATTAAAAATGGAAATAGAAGCAATCAAGAAAGAACACATGGAAACAACCCTGGATATAGAAAACCAAAAGAAGAGACAAGGAGCTGTAGATACAAGCTTCACCAACAGAATACAAGAGATGGAAGAGAGAATCTCAGGAGCAGAAGATTCCATAGAAATCACTGACTCAACTGTCAAAGATAATGTAAAGCGGAAAAAGCTACTGGTCCAAAACATACAGGAAATCCAGGACTCAATGAGATGATCAAACCTAAGGATAATAGGTATAGAAGAGAGTGAAGACTCCCAGCTCAAAGGACCAGTAAATATCTTCAACAAAATCATAGAAGAAAACTTCCCTAACCTAAAAAAAGAGATACCCATAGACATACAAGAAGCCTACAGAACTCCAAATAGATTGGACCAGAAAAGAAACACCTCCCGTCACATAATTGTCAAAACACCAAACGCACAAAATAAAGAAAGAATATTAAAAGCAGTAAGGGAAAAAGGTCAAGTAACATATAAAGGCAGACCTATCAGAATCACACCAGACTTCTCGCCAGAAACTATGAAGGCCAGAAGATCCTGGACTGATGTCATACAGACCCTAAGAGAACACAAATGCCAGCCTAGGTTACTGTATCCAGCAAAACTCTCAATTAACATTGATGGAGAAACCAAGATATTCCATGACAAAACCAAATTTACACAATATCTTTCTCCAAATCCAGCACTACAAAGGATAATAAATGGTAAAGCCCAACATAAGGAGGCAAGCTATACCCTAGAAGAAGCAAGAAACTAATCGTCTTGGCAACAATACAAAGAGAATGAAAGCACACAAAAATAACCTCACATCCAAATATGAATATAACGGGAAGCAATAATCACTATTCCTTAATATCTCTCAATATCAATGGCCTCAACTCCCCAATAAAAAGACATAGATTAACAAACTGGATACGCAACGAGGACCCTGCATTCTGCTGCCTACAGGAAACACACCTCAGAGACAAAGACAGACACTACCTCAGAGTGAAAGGCTGGAAAACAACTTTCCAAGCAAATGGTCAGAAGAAGCAAGCTGGAGTAGCCATTCTAATATCAAATAAAATCAATTTTCAACTAAAAGTCATCAAAAAAGATAAGGAAGGACACTTCATATTCATCAAAGGAAAAATCCACCAAGATGAACTCTCAATCCTAAATATCTATGCCCCAAATACAAGGGCACCTACATACGTAAAAGAAACCTTACTAAAGCTCAAAACACACATTGCAACTCACACAATAATAGTGGGAGATTTCAACACCCCACTCTCATCAATGGACAGATCATGGAAACAGAAATTAAACAGTGATGTTGACAGACTAAGAGAAGTCATGAGCCAAATGGACTTAACAGATATTTATAGAACATTCTATCCTAAAGCAAAAGGATATACCTTCTTCTCAGCTCCTCATGGTACTTTCTCCAAAATTGACCATATAGTTGGTCAAAAAACGGGCCTCAACAGGTACAGAAAGATAGAAATAATCCCATGCGTGCTATCGGACCACCACGGCCTAAAACTGGTCTTCAATAACAATAAGGGAAGAATGCCCACATATACGTGGAAATTGAACAATGCTCTACTCAATGATAACCTGGTCAAGGAAGAAATAAAGAAAGAATTTAAAAACTTTTTAGAATTTAATGAAAATGAAGGTACAACATACCCAAACTTATGGGACACAATGAAAGCTGTGCTAAGAGGAAAACTCATAGCGCTGAGTGCCTGCAGAAAGAAACAGGAAAGAGCATATGTCAGCAGCTTGACAGCACACCTAAAAGCTCTAGAACAAAAAGAAGCAAATACACCCAGGAGGAGTAGAAGGCAGGAAATAATCAAACTCAGAGCTGAAATCAACCAAGTAGGAACAAAAAGGACCATAGAAAGAATCAACAGAACCAAAAGTTGGTTCTTTGAGAAAATCAACAAGATAGATAAACCCTTAGCCAGACTAACGAGAGGACACAGAGAGTGCGTCCAAATTAACACAATCAGAAATGAAAAGAAAGACATAACTACAGATTCAGAGGAAATTAAAAAAATCATCAGATCTTACTATAAAAACCTATATTCAACAAAACTTGAAAATCTTCAGGAAATGGACAATTTCCTAGACAGATACCAGGTATCGAAGTTAAATCAGGAACAGATAAACCAGTTAAACAACCCCATAACTCCTAAGGAAATAGAAGCAGTCATTAAAGGTCTCCCAACCAAAAAGAGCCCAGGTCCAGACGGGTTTAGTGCAGAATTCTATCAAACCTTCATAGAAGACCTCATACCAATATTATCCAAACTATTCCACAAAATTGAAACAGATGGAGCACTACCGAATTACTTCTATGAAGCCACAATTACTCTTATACCTAAACCACACAAAGACACAACAAAGAAAGAGAACTTCAGACCAATTTCCCTTATGAATATCGACGCAAAAATACTCAATAAAATTCTGGCAAACCGAATCCAAGAGCACATCAAAACAATCATCCACCATGATCAAGTAGGCTTCATCCCAGGCGTGCAGGGATGGTTTAATATACGGAAAACCATCAACGTGATCCATTATATAAACAAACTGAAAGAACAGAACCACATGATCATTTCATTAGATGCTGAGAAAGCATTTGACAAAATTCAACACCTCTTCATGATAAAAGTCCTGGAAAGAATAGGAATTCAAGGCCCATTCCTAAACATAGTAAAAGTCATATACAGCAAACCAGTTGCTAACATTAAACTAAATGGAGAGAAACTTGAAGCAATCCCACTAAAATCAGGGACTAGACAAGGCTGCCCACTCTCTCCCTACTTATTCAATATAGTTCTTGAAGTTCTAGCCAGAGAAATCAGACAACAAAAGGAGATCAAGGGGATACAGATCGGAAAAGAAGAGGTCAAAATATCACTATTTGCAGATGACATGATAGTATATTTAAGTGATCCCAAAAGTTCCACCAGAGAACTACTAAAGCTGATAAACAACTTCAGCAAAGTGGCTGGGTATAAAATTAACTCAAATAAATCAGTTGCCTTCCTCTACACAAAAGAGAAACAAGCCGAGAAGGAAATTAGGGAAACGACACCCTTCATAATAGACCCAAATAATATAAAGTACCTCGGTGTGACTTTAACCAAGCAAGTAAAAGATCTGTACAATAAGAACTTCAAGACACTGAGGAAAGAAATTGAAGAAGACCTCAGAAGATGGAAAGATCTCCCATGCTCATGGATTGGCAGGATCAATATAGTAAAAATGGCCATTTTACCAAAAGCAATCTACAGATTCAATGCAATCCCCATCAAAATACCAATCCAATTCTTCAAAGAGTTAGACAGAACAATTTGCAAATTCATCTGGAATAACAAAAAACCCAGGATAGCTAAAGCTATCCTCAACAATAAAAGGACTTCAGGGGGAATCACTATCCCTGAACTCAAGCAGTATTACAGAGCAATAGTGATAAAAACTGCATGGTATTGGTACAGAGACAGACAGATAGACCAATGGAATAGAATTGAAGACCCAGAAATGAACCCACACACCTATGGTCACTTGATTTTTGACAAAGGAGCCAAAACCATCCAATGGAAAAAAGATAGCATTTTCAGCAAATGGTGCTGGTTCACCTGGAGGTCAACATGTAGAAGAATGCAGATCGATCCATCCTTATCACCCTGTACAAAGCTTAAGTCCAAGTGGATCAAGGACCTCCACATCAAACCAGACACACTCAAACTAATAGAAGAAAAACTAGGGAAGCATCTGGAACACATGGGCACTGGAAAAAATTTCCTGGACAAAACACCAATGGCTTATGCTCTAAGATCAAGAATCGACAAATGGGATCTCATAAAACTGCCAAGCTTCTGTAAGGCAAAGGACACTGTGGTTAGGACAAAACGGCAACCAACAGATTGGGAAAAGATCTTTACCAATCCTACAACAGATAGAGGCCTTATATCCAAAATATACAAAGAACTCAAGAAGTTAGACCGCAGGGAAACAAATAACCCTATTAAAAAATGGGGTTCAGAGCTAAACAAAGAATTCACAGCTGAGGAATGCCGAATGGCTGAGAAACACCTAAAGAAATGTTCAACATCTTTAGTCATAAGGGAAATGCAAATCAAAACAACCCTGAGATTTCACCTCACACCAGTGAGAATGGCTAAGATCAAAAACTCAGGTGACAGCAGATGCTGGCGAGGATCTGGAGAAAGAGGAACACTCCTCCATTTTTGGTGGGATTGCAGACTGGTAAAACCATTCTGGAAATCAGTCTGGAGGTTCCTCAGAAAATTGGACATTGAACTGCCTGAGGATCCAGCTATACCTCTCTATTTGGCATATACCCAAAAGATGCCTCAACATATAAAAGAGACACGTCCTCCACTATGTTCATCGCAGCCTTATTTATAATAACCAGAAACTGGAAAGAACCCAGATGCCCTTTAACAGAGGAATGGATACAGAAAATGTGGTACATCTACACAATGGAATATTACTCAGCTATCAAAAACAACGAGTTTATGAAATTCGTAGGCAAATGGTTGGAACTGGAAAATATCATCCTGAGTGAGCTAACCCAATCACAGAAAGACATACATGGTATGCACTCATTGATAAGTGGCTATTAGCCCAAATGCTTGAATTACCCTAGATCCTTAGAACAAACGAAACTCAAGACGGATGATCAAAATGTGAATGCTTCACTCCTTCTTTAAATGAGGAAAAAGAATACCCTTGGCAGTGAACGGAGAGGCAAAGATTAAAACAGAGACTGAAGGAACACCCATTCAGAGCCTGCCCCACATGTGGCCCATACATATACACCCACCCAATTAGACAAGATGGATGAAGCAAAGAAGTGCAGACCGACAGGACCCGGATGTAGATCGCTCCTGAGAGACACAGCCAGAATACAGCAAATACAGAGGCGAATGCCAGCAGCAAACCACTGAACTGAGAATAGGTCCCCCGTTGAAGGAATTAGAGAAAGAACTGGAAGAGCTTGAAGGGGCTCGAGACCCCAAAAGTACAACAATGTCAACCAACCAGAGCTTCCAGGGACTAAGCCACTACCTAAAGACTATACATGGACTGATCCTGGACTCTGTCCCCATAGGTAGCAATGAATATCCTAGTAAGAGCACCAGTGGAAGGGGAAGCCCTGGGTCCTGCTAAGACTGAACCCCCAGTGAAGTAGTCTATGGGGGGAGGGCGGCAATGGGGGGAGGGTTGGGAGGGGAACACCCATAAGGAAGGGGACGGGGGAGGGGGATGTTTGCCCGGAAACCGGGAAAGGGAATAACACTTGAAATGTATATAAGAAATACTCAAGTTAATAAAAAAAAAAAGCAAGAAGGAAAAAAGGCAGGATAGTGGAAGGGATATGAGAGAAAGGAAGGAAGGAAAGAAAGAAGGAAGGAGGGAGGGAGGGGGGAGAGAGGGAAGGAAAGACGGAAGGAAGGAAGGAAGGAAGAAAGGAAGGAAGGAAGGAAGGAAGGAAGGAAGGAAGGAAGGAAGGAAGGAAGGAAGGAAGGAAGGAAGGAGTCCAAGAAGAATATACTTGTGTGGAAATTCAGTAGATTCAATAATAGGGGTTGGTTCTCTGGCTGTCTCTTCCTGAACAAAGACCAAATCCCTTCCATCCTTTTCAGGAATGTGGAGCTAAGGATTGAGTTCCAGTCAGTGAGATGACACAAGGGAAGCAAAGCACTTTCAGCAACAGAGATTAAAGACATTGTGAAATCTGGCATCGTTTCCTCTCCTGCAATGCTGCTGTTTGAGGACACATCAGTAACTGTTGTAAATTCAGGCACAGGCATATCAGCCAGACACTCTATATGTTATAGGAGTGAGGAAAAATGTCTTAGAACCAGTAGGTCTATCGCTTCTTGGCCTTTTGACTAAGATCAAGTATAGAACCAATAGGTCTAGACGTCTTTCTTCTCTTACCTCCTCTCATCTATCTCTCTAACATAAACAAATATTTCTGGAAAAGCACTCCTCTCCCAAAAAAATCACAATGTTTTATAATGGCCCTGTCTTTGGAACCAGCAATCAATGTCAAGTAACTCCTCAGACACCCTCCTTCTTATGTTTAGACATAGGGTTTCTTACTAAACTTTGCAGGAGTTGGCCCTTTGGGCTAGACTGACTGTCCAGTCTATTCCAGTTGTTAACCCCAACACCCATCCCCAATACTGAGACTAGACCTCCTCTATCATGCCAGGCCTTTCTATAGAGGTTTTAAACATAGAACTCTGATTCTCTGTTTGAAGCAAACACTATACAAACCCTTCTCCAGCACTCTTATCATGTTTTTAACATCTTTTCAAGCTTCTGTAGAGAATGAGCTTTAAATTTTTCTCAGTGTTTTAATTTTCTTTTCAAAGTAAAACAACAGCCGCTGAAGGAATTACAGCATGGTAGTCACCTTTGTTTGCAATTTATTGAGAACATAATCAAAGAAAATGAGCATTCTGTGTCTAATTGTCCCTTGCTCATTTGTGTAGCATGGTTGATATTATTCAAGACTTATGGAATTATTTCAAATTAGCTATTTTCTATCTGTATCAGAGTTAAGTAACCTTTACCACATAGAATTAATGAAGCACATGAATCTGATAGATTTTTCATGTAAATAACTTTCAAAATTATGTCTTGAAAGTATTATTATAAGACTAATAATTATTAGCAACAAACCCTCAAGAATTATTTAAAGTTTGGTTACTTAGACAATGCATCTTACCTTATATAACGTAAGGACTTGCTTCTAGTTGTTGTTCATTTTTATAGTTATACCTTACATGGAAGTGTTACTGTATAGTTAGAAATATTTATATTAATTGTTTCTCAAACAACAAATTGTGACACAGTTAAGTATCCACTGAAGCACCAGACACATCCATGCTTACTAAAGCTGAGAGTAGCTCAGGGAATTAACATGTAGTATATGCTGGACACTTTTGGTCTCCATGGTAATTGGATTTTGTTTCCTTCTTGTAGTTGGACACTGATAATCATTAGAATACATTCACTCAGGTCTGCTAGAGTTTGACCTTGCTTCACCTGCTCCTCCTTCAAGGAAAGGCACTGAAATAGTGAAAACATATTAATGAGACAGGAGGGCTGTACTCAACCATCTTTCATATGGGAAAATTTTACAAAAGTCTAACTTATTATCTTTTCACTTGCTTCAGGAATAAAATGATTTGTTTCAAATCTAAAGATTTTAAATAAAAGACTACAACATAGTTTTTGTTAGATATAAAAAATATTTTCAATCCCAACATAAAATAATTAAGTTAAGAATTTTATGTGGGTGGGATGTTTACAACTAGCAAAGTAGATTACAATAGATATTTTGAAATTTATTTTCTTGGATTAACTTCTAAAGAATCAGATGGGTTCAATTTCATATTCTCAGATATGATCATGCTAATATTTTGAGACTTTTCTACTCTGAGCTCATGATTCTGCCAAGTAATTCTAATTTTATCATTTTTTATTTTCATAAAATAAACTTTATGTTAGTATATTTAAAATCACTTGAGTTCTGATCTGCCTTTAAGGAGAGCTTTTACATTAGTTTGCTTTTCTAAGGTTCATATTATTTACTTAGTAATTTATTTATACATTATTTCAACCATCTTGCATTGAACACACTATGTAGGCTTATATTTTTCAAAACCTACTTTAATAAGGTTCTTAAACATTTTAACCTTCCTTCTAGCCTACCACACACAAGAGGTAGTGGTGAGAAAATGTTAATAGGGCAAAGTATGATATAGACCTATTCAGGAATAGTTCTTTGGGGCTATTCCAGTCTTCATTGTCAGGATAGCAGCAGTTAAGTTCACAGGAATCAGCAGCAGTAGATTGATCCGCTGACAAACATCATTCATGAATCAACAAAGGCAGTTCAATCTAGAAGAAACCTCAAGACTCTGGTAATAAATAAGCCCAAGTCCACAAAAGTGGCAAAAGGATGCCAGAACACTACCAGAAGTTCTTTGGTGCATCCCTGAGAAGTCATGACAGATAATGATCAGTGAAGAAAACCAGTGCTACAGTATCATCAGCCAAAACCAGTGGCAGCAAAGCCCAATGAAGGCCAGCAGAGAGTAGCAAGGCAAACCAATGTCACGCAACATCGTCTAATAGCTATTGGTTTATATTTATACCCTTTCTAAACATCACATGTTCTCTCAAGCATTTGCTCTAGCAAAATATTGCATGCCCTTTTTCCAGGCAGCTTCCACAAAACACCGTGTATCTGTTCTTAGCAAAACACCCTCCCCCAAATGTCTGATTCAGCAAAGAAATATCCTCTCACGAGACAGCTTCCAGAAAACCATCACATGATACAACTGAGTCTCCAAATAAACCAGAAATGTCCACGTCAACACCATATGTTCAATTCCTTTAATCTGGATATTGCATGATATTGATGAGCAAACACAATAGTCCCTCATCCTGTGTTGCAGTGAAGTTAATTCTGTTAGCAAAGGCATCATCATCGCCTGTGAAGGAAATCTTCCTTGACTTATTTAATATCATGCAGTGCAACTTTTGCTCAGACAAGGTAAACCAGAAAGGCTCCAGGAAAATTTGCTTATTTTAAAATACTTCATTTCTACAAAAGGAGCCTTTCATTTATGAAGAAAGTGGTAGCCACTTTGGGCTACATTACATCCAGCCATAAAACAAAACCAACAGTATTATCTCTCTTTGAGAAGAAATTCTGTTGATTGCCATAACTTTCACTGTTTCCTCCTTTCCAAATCCACTGTGATCTTATCCAAATCTTTGTTAAAATTTGTAACATATTACACAGACAATAAAGATGTGCCGAATTGATATGGGAAAAAAAGAGTGAATGGTAATTTAGTGTCTATTAATCTTTGGCATTTCTTTCTATAACTATAAATAGCAATATATCTCTGTTATTTTTCTAAATCCATGCTTGACATATTTTAGATGGTCAAAAAAATGGAAAATCATTTTACATGTTCCTATGATATAATAAATTGATGATATGTTTCTCCTAAATGTTACTGTGATCATGTGACTAGTATTTTGCATATTCAAGTCAATGTTTGACTTATCATCCTCACAAGTAAAGAATAACAAATTCTGCATGGGAAGTAGCACACAGCAAGCCTTGCCATCATAAGTCACCCTGCAGCTACAGAGTTATGTAACAGTAATTACTTCAGTTTTCCTTACCTCAGAAGGAAAGCTGTCCCTAGGCAAGAAACCATTTTTTATGATTCATAACAAGAAATATAGTTTCCCTTCATGACTATTCAGTTCAGAAATTGTGCCACATAACTTGGTGATGGTATAATGCATGATACACAGTGAAAAATGCTATCCAGAAAGATTTCAGGAAAGTTTACTGACTGGAACTGCAGATGACTTACCAGAGTGTTTATTAAAGTCTACCAAAAGGCAGTTTCAGCTGCCAAAGTTGATGATGCAGCAATGTAAGTTCTACAAGTTGCACATTCATGCCAGGAGGCTGAAGCTGTTTGAAGAATATCAGGGCAAAAATTCCAGACCTTCCAAAGCCCGTTTGCCTTCCTAGCCTGCCAACAATAGACAAAGTATGCTATGAGGGGCTGTGTGCAAGAAAATACAAAGTTCTCCCAGAGTTACTAGTTTATCTTCCCTGGCTTTTCAATGACAGAAATGGAAAGGAAGCAGGCACTCCACTGGCTAAGGATGAAGGACTCATCAGACCCTCAGAAGAGTTCCCAATGAAGTTAACAAGGCATTTACATTTTAAAACTACATCAGCTCTCTTATACTGTTCACTTGTCTGTGGTAAATCACAATCCAAATAGAAGCATGACCCTGGTCACAATAGAATTGAAAATTCAAGAAAATTTGTATCAACTATGTGAATTAACAGTGATAGAGTACTTGCCTAGCATGTAGATGGCTCTGTATTCTATCCCCAGCCCTGGGAAAATAAAATAAAATAATAAGCATATGGTGTAAATACTGAGAAAGTTGTATTAGTTGCTATGCTTGATTGAATAAGAATAGCCCCCTAGACTCATATGTTTGAGTTCTTGGTCTCCAGTTGGTGTACTGTTTGGGAAGGTGTGGCCTTATTACATAAGGTGTGTCACTGACGGTGGATTTTGATGTTTCAAAAGACTTAGCTCTCTCTCTCTCTCTCTGTGTGTGTGTGTATGTGTGTGTGTGTCTGTCTGTCTGTCTGTCTCTGTCTGTGTCTCTATCTCTTCACCTCTGTCTGTCTCTCTTTCTGCCTCTTTCTATCTGTCTGCCTGCCTCTGTCTGTCTCTCTGTCTCTCTCTCTTCATGCTTGTAGATCAACATGTAAGCTTTCAGCTGTTCCTGACACATTTCTTCTGCCATCATAAACTCTAATCCTCTGAATGTGTCAGTCCATTTAAACACTTTCTTTTATATGTTGCCTGGAAAGACATCTTTCTTTATCTTGGTGTCCAGAGTACTTAAGGAGATGGAAACTTCTAGATTTTTGAAAGTGCTCTTTGATGTTAAACAAACTTTTCTAATTTGCATAGCATGGTTCTATGGAAAGGTTTATGCTCTGTTAACATGTAAGGGAAGACTTTGATATAAGAATTTCTAGTTTTTATTGTCCATTTGGAGTGTTCTAATGTGCACTGTATTGCTAGTTATACTGTGAGTTTGAATTGGACCATTGGGTTCACTTTTCTATCAGACAAATCTCATTAAGTTATGAAATCATCTCTGATTAGTAGGCTCTGATAAGTTGCCTTTCCTGGATAAAATATAGTATTGCTTAAAAGCTCTAGTTAAAGGCTGGGTAGGTTACTTCAAGGTTATGAATGATCTCTGGGATTCTTTTTTCATCATATAAGACAGACAAGAATAGAGAAATTCTATAGATATGTGTAGATTGGACTTGACTCTTGGTATGTATATGCAGTAGGTTCTTCCCATACAAAGGATTATGATTTGAGAGTTTCCACTGGGCTTCTGAGTTGAATCAAAAGTCCCATCCACAGATAGTCATTGGCAATCAATAGCATTTCCCAAAAGATCTTTCAAAAGCAGTGGACTATGTTGTAATGAAAGGTAAACGTAAGAACCCAGAATGCTCATGGACTAAGTTTGTTACTATTGAATCTTTATGATGAATTACCTCTATTAACCTGACTGCAAAGCAAGTTCCAAGATCAAGTGCTATTTACTGTGACTCCTGCTCTCAGTCTTTAATGCTTACTACAGATGGCAATCTAGAATTTCTGTTACTCTCAATAGTTCCCATCAGATGAGCCATAAATATTTTGCAAGAAATCCCAAAAAATGTTAGGAAACATAAATGCATACTTCTACCTAAGCGTCCTGTGGCAGAAAATCCAGGTCTAGAATTGTATTGCAGCCTGAAGAAAGTAGGGGAATTGAACTAATTTGCTTATGGGTGGTGACTCTTCTCAAGTCTGCAGTTTAAGGGAATGACTCGGACCCCTCCCTAGTTCCTGTGTAATTGGAATGTGTTATTCTTTCCTTGGAAATCTATTAGCTAATTTTCTGTGGGACAGAAAGAAGCTAACGAACTCCCATATTACCACCTTGCTGCTGTTGGTTTCCTCTAATTTAAGATAAATATTTAAATTGTGTCTAATTAATGGCACAAATTAGAAAATGCTTATTTGCATATACCACATTTTATTGTAATAAAAGTATTGGTAGATTAAAGGGAAAAGCAGTAAATCTTTTGATTCTCAAGTATTCAGAAAAGCGTTTCATAAGAATTATCCTGTAGATAAGAACAGGTGGCAATAGTCAAATTTCCCATCTGCAGATAGTAAAATTACCTACAGGTTGGCTTTTGTGAGCATTATAGCCAATATGTGGAAATGTATCCATTTGCAATTCATGCCAGATGGACCTTGACCAAATTCAGAGAGCCACGTAGGACCGATGTTCTTTCAGATTTTTTTTTAAAGTTTAAAGCAGATGACCATGCCATTTGCACAGCAAAATAGAGACTGTAAGCAGTACGTGAGGAGAATTTATTTAGTGGCTGGAAAAGGGGAACTGTTGTCATCAGAACTACTTTAAATCCCAGACTCTAATAGTCAAAATCCTCTGCAGATGTGACCCAGTCAGAGATAAAGATAAGATTCGGTGTTTATGACTGGAATCTCTATGCTCCCCCAGAAAACAAATCAAGAAATTTTCAGACATGCATAATTAAGCATTATTATTCTCTCATTGTGACTTAAATTGTTTTATATTATTATTATTCACTGTTTAGAGCTCTATAATAAGCTAGGCAGATGAATTACATTTTGTTTTGGTATCTTTATGTCTTTGGGTTGCTTCAAATAAAAGAGCCTCTATACTCTGTGTCCACAAATAATAATAATAATAATAATAATAATAATAATAATAATAATCATCCCATCAACATTGTATCCATGTAGCACTGATACTATTGTTGACATCCACATTCACTGCAGACTTTTTATTATCACAAAAGTATTATAGTATTTATCTACTTCTTCCCAGATGACTAAGATAGGAATGTATTGGGATTTTATATTCAAATTAAAAAATGAGATAAAGTAAGGCAGAAAGGGAAGGATGAAATGAAAATTTCTGGTTGTGTCATGTGATGCAGACTCAGGTGATGATTTGCTGAAATAAGACCATGCCCAGACAGGTGAAGTTTGAAGAAAGGATAAATATGTCAGTGACAGGGCACTTGCATAGCTAGCTGTGCTTCGTTGTGCTAGCCTCATTGGTCTCACATCTTGACTGATCTTCATTTCATTGAGAGAGGCATACAGAGAACTTCTACTTGAATTTTGTCTGGTTCTTGTCACTCTGCTGACCCATGCTGATTCAGGAGAGGCTTGGCTGTTTCTGCTGGATTGTGCCATTGCTACTGATTTGTGCTTGATGAACTGGACTCTTGGTATGCTGACACTACTGAACTGGACTGCTGGTATTCTAACAGTGGAGACTGGAATAGCCCCCAAAGAACTACCTCTAAACAGGTGCACATTCCTTTGTCCTGTTTACCATCTTTTCTCCTCTACCTTAGGATGGCGAGCTTCAAACGGTGGTCAAAGCATTTGAGACCTACAAGAGGACTTCAAAGGGAAGAGAGCAAGTGAGGACAGAGAAGAAGTTCATTAAAACAGATATGCTGCGAATTTAATTATATTCTTTCAAATTTTCTAGACTGAATTTGAGATGCCTAAGACCTCGGAGTGTGATTACATTTGGAGACAAGGCTTTTTAAAGAAGTGATTAAGTTAAATGAAGCCATTAGGATGGGCCCTAATCCACTCTGATTTATAAGAGGATATTAGTTGCCACCCTCTGTTTGCTTAATTGTGACCAGAGGAGAACAGATTAATAAGAGAAAGATAAAGAGAAATGTGTGTCTGTGTGTCTGTCTGTCTGTGTGTCTGTGTGCCTGTGTGTGTGTTTGTCTGTGTGTGTTTGTCTGTGTGTGTGTGTGTCTGTGTGTGTTCCTGTGAGTGTGTGTGTGTGTGTGTGTGTGTGTGTGTGTGTGTGTGTGTGTGTAACAACAATTGATGAGAAAGGTCATGAAATTGAAAGGGAGGAGGGGCCTGTTGAGGTATGGTCTTGTTTGTGGCTAGGTTGAAGGCAGAACCAAGAAAAGCATTTTTTCGAATCTTTTTGGTGACATATTCCCTTTCTATTAATAGATACATTAAAATTATAATATTAAGAGTATAATACAATATTGCTCTTATGATACTTTAATTATGCAACACTATGAGTATTTACGCTATTTATGAGTAGAATAAAGAAAAAGAAGCTGTAGAACTTTGTATTTACTGAACATAAATTAATCAGATTCCATTCCATTTTTGAAAGCACCAATTTATTTGTTTCTATAAATGACTATGCAAGATATCTCATATACATAAAATTATATAGATTTGTCTTCCTGTGACTAACTGATTTCACATAGAAGAGTCTTCCCACTCATCAAACTTATTACACCTTGCAGAGAATGTGGGCCTCGATATTGCATTGTGATAGTTCCATGACTTTTACCAATCTACGTAGCAGCAAAAATATTTACAAGGCCAAGAACTAAGAGAATTTTCAAGATTTTAGGAGAGTTATCCTCAGATCTGTTATTGGCTACAGATAATAAAGAGGAAATATCAAACTGAGAATATTCAAAGGTACAAAAGCCACAGACAAGAAGTACTTGATGATTCTGGATTGTTGCTAACAGTGGAAAGATACAACACAACTCCAAACATTAGAACATAAAGTTACATTTAGGGAATGTGGACCTGTCCTTTGGTTTTACAGCACCTACTTGTTGAATCATCTTGCTCCTTTTCACCCTCCATTCTTTAACCCCTGACATTGAATTTAGAGCATCCTGGGATTTTTCTGTTATCATTATTCTTCTTTCTTCATTTGAGCATAGGACCATCAATTTCAGAGTCCTAGGCCAGAAACCTGATGCTGGGACTCCCAATAGACCAGATTCAATCCCAAATTGCCTTGAGAGTCCATAGAAGGAAAAATGAATTGTGGGAAGGCAATAAAAGGAAATTTATTTAGTATAGCTACCCTGGGAAGCTCAGAAAGCTCAGTCCTGTCTTTGAGTCACTTCTAAGAACTTTCAGAATAAAAAGAATAAAAGCATGGCTACTGGGGGATGAGGGGCAAGTATGAGTCATCAAGCTGTCTCGGTGAACCTATAAACTCACACATCAATACTTCAGCTGTGTTTTGGTAGTCCTGTTGGCTCTGAGGAAACGGTGGTTCCAATAAGTTCAGTTCACTCCCTACTATCCCTGTATTCATTCCAATTTCAGGGTGGCTCACTGTTTCTGGGATCTTAACAAGAGCTACTGTAGTTGCCTTTTTTGAGTGTATCCAGCCTTGAAGGCAAATGAAAGTGGTCAGGTAATTAGTACTCACTAAACTTGTATTGCCCATTTTTAGACAGAGGCTACTCTACTGATTAACATGCCTGTGTGCAGAGTTGAGTGAGACTAGGATGCAAATATTACAGTGAAAACAGTTGTAGAACCAAGTGAAGCCACAGCTGGTAGCCAAGTGACCTCTAACCCTGTTTTTAAGTGAGCCTGTATCTTTCACATCATAAACTTTTCCTTGAATGTTCTGTGAAACAGGAGTTAATATGCTTCCCATAGATGCTTTGCTTTTTGAATGTATTATTAAAATTTTATTTTCATCTTTTTCCCTTAAAAATGGCTAGTTCCTTCTTTGATACCATAAAAAAAGAAAGAAAGAAGAAAAGCCCTCTCCACCTAACTCTCTATACAGCACATAAAACTCTTCCTTCTATTTCTTTTTGTTTGTAGTTTTTGGGTTTTTGACTTTCTGATTCGGAGTTAGTTTCTGATTGTTAGCAGTCCTCAGATGTTTGTTCAGGTTGTTCAATTCAGCTTGATGTTGCTGTAGTCAGAAGATACCTCAGCTTTCTAATAGTTCAGGAAGGGAACTTTTTTCTTTCAGCTGAAATATTTTCATGCTCATGCCCATTTGCTCCCATTATTTGAAGCTCTATAAAGATGACTTCTGTCTCTGCATTTGATAATGTTCTCAGAATGTCTGACAGACTTTTATTTCAAGAAAACTTTTTTACATTAATGTGTAAGATAGCTCTTTCATTATTAGCCAGGCTTTTGGAGAAGTGTGTGAGTGTGTGTTCCTTGAATTCCCTTTTTCTGTGTGTCTTATAAGGTCTTCAATTTGTCTCCTTGACTTCTTTCACCTTGCCTGGGTGAACCATGTTAATCATCTTTGCCTGCCTGTCTCTGAAAAGCATTACCCTTTAAAAATTACCTCCCTGGATCTCACTTGTACATTTAAGTTTCTTCCCAGCAGTTATAATTTAACTCTATCTGAACTCACTCTCAGAGTCTCACATTCTGAATTAACTTACCTTGTTGGAACACTGAATGCTAGCCTCTTCCCTTTCCTCACCACAGAGTCATCTGTGATGTTTTGAATGAGAAACGTTCACAATAAGCCTATGTATTTGAACAGTAAGTTCCAGTTGGGAGTGCTGTTTGCAGAGGTTATGGAACCTTTAGAACCTGAATATTTGATGAAGGAAGTATATCAATGGGGGGCAGATTATGAAAATGTATAGCCTTACTCCACATCTACTTTGCTCTCTGATCCTATGTGTGGATGGAAGTATATTTCACCAGCTTTCTACACTGGCCAGCTGCTGCTATATCTCTGCCATCTTTATGTATTCTCCCTCTGAAACTGTAAGCCAAAAAAAGCCTTTCTTTTACAAATTGCAGTCATAATGTTGTATCATAGCAACAGAAAAAGTTACTAGTAAGATCAAAGTATCGATGGAAAGAACTTGACTATGTCTATTAGAAGGATGTGGAAGACTTTCGAATTTTGAATGCTGTAATCAGAATTCAACTGACAATTCTAGTATGAACATGGAAGGCAGTGGTGATGAGAGTCTGTCGACGAAAAAGACCTGGCTCAATGGGTGTCAGAAGAAAATAAAAACTATGTTTTACATGTAGGCTAGATGACATTAATATATTATATTCTACAAAGAATATGACTGTTTTATGTCCATACCTGAGAATTTATTTGAGACCAAATGAAGCAACAGGTGCCTCACTTTTCTGTCTTTGGATTGGTAATGTGTATTCATTACTTTTGGTTGTAGGAAGTTTGTAATTCTGGTTTTGGTGGTGGTGGTTGGTTGGTTGATGGTTGGTTGGGCGGGTGGGTGAGTTTTGTTTTGTTTTTTTTTTAATTTACAATGAATGATAGTTAAGAGATTGCCTTTAGTCTCAAAAGGGACTTCATATTTTGAATAGAAGATTACATGAGGATGTCCAACTTCAAATACATGCATTTTCTATTGTGAAATCCACAAGTCTTTGAGAACCAAGGAGACAAATGGGATGGCATGTGTGGTAGTTGGAATATGCTTGGCCCAAAGAACAGTGCTATTAGGAGGTGTGGCCTTGGTGGAATAGGTATGTCCTTATTGGAAGACATATGTCACTGTGGGAGTAGGCTTTCAGACCCTCTTCCTAGCTGCCTGGAAGTTAGTAGTCTTCTTTCTGGCTGCCATCTGATCAAGATGTAGAACTCTCAGCTCCTCCAGCACCATGCCTAGCTGGACGCTGCGATGATCCCACCTTGATGGTAATGAACTGAACTTCTGGACCTGTGAACCAGTCCCAATTATATGTTGTCCTTTATAAGAGTTGCCTTGGTCATGGTGTGTGTTCATAACAGTAAAATCCTAAGACAGAATGAATGAAAAAAGCATGTCTGCCAAAGACTCATGTATTTGACACTTGAGCAGGGAGGCTCAATGCAGGAAATGGGGAATTGGGAACAAGATTTGAGAGTGTATAGCCTACCCCACTTCCAGTCACTTTCTGGGTTTCAGGTGAGAAAAAAAATGTTATTAGCTATTTTTTCCATCTTTATTAACTTGGGTATTTCTTATTTACATTTCGATTGTTATTCCCCTTCCCGGTTTCCGGGCCAACCTCTCCCCATCCCCTTCGATATGGGTGTTACCCTCTCCATCCTCCCCCCATTACCACCCTCCCCCAACAATCACATTCACTGGGGCTTCAGTATTGGCAGGACCAAGGGCTTCCCCTTCCACTGGTGCTCTTACTAGGCTATTCATTGCTACCTATGAGGTTGGAGCCCAGGGTCAGTCCATGTATAGTCTTTGAGTAGGGGCTTAGTCCCTGGAAGCTCTGGTTGCTTGGCATTGCTGTTCATATGGGGTCTCGAGCCCCTTCAAGTTCTTCCAGTCCTTTCTCTGATTCCTTCAACGGGGGTCCCGTTCTAAGTTCAGTGGTTTGCTGCTGGCATTCGCCTATGTATTTGCTGTATTCTGGCTGTGTCTCTCAGGAGCGATCTACATCCGGTTCCTGTTGGCCTGCACTTCTTTGCTTCATCCATGTTATCTAATTGGGTGGCTATATATGTATGGGCCACATGTGGGGCAGGCTCTGAATGGGTGTTCCTTCTGCCTCTGTTCTAAACTTTGTCTCCCTATTCCCTCCCAAGGGTATTCTTGTTCCCCTTTTAAAGAGGGAGTGAAGCATTCGCATTTTGGTCATCCTTCTTGAGTTTCGTGTGTTCTGTGCATCTAGGGTAATTCAAGCATTTGGGCTAATAGCCACTTATCAATGAGTGCATACCATGTGTGTTTTTCTGTGATTGGGTTAGCTCACTTAGGATGATATTTTCCAGTTCCATCCATTTGCCTACGAATTTCATAAAGTCATTGTTTTTGATAGCTGAGTAATATTCCAGTGGTGCAATCAGTTAGCGAATGGTACTTATATGTTATTAGCTATTTTGATCATCATCTTCCTGGTCTGGCCACCTGCTGCTGTGGTTGTACCACTATTATAAATTCTCGCTCTGGAAGAAAATGATAGAATAAACCTTTTCTTTCTTTTTATTTTCTATCCTTTGTTCTGTATGTTTGTCTTTGGTTGCTTTCGTCTACAGGTGTGTCTTTGTTTTGTTTTAGTTTGCTTTTTTATATCATTTCTACAGTCCTTTCATCCATATGTCTGTTTTAATTCCACTGCAATACTATGATTGTTTTGTGATATGTTTCGGAATTCAAAAACATGAGTCTCTTTGTTCTTATACAATAGTACCTGGCTATTCATGGTCTTTTATGATTTCAATAAATTAACTTTTTTCTATTTCTATAGTCAATACCATTAAAATTTGTAGATGATTGAATTGAATTTGTAGATCATTTTTATATAAAGAGCATTTTAATATTAAATCTCCAAGTCTATGAATTTGAAATATCTTTCATTTTATCTGTGTCTGCTTTCTGTCCTTTGCTGGTGATTTGAAGGTCAAGATACTAAAAAACAATCTATCTCCTTTGTTATGTTTGTTTACAAATAGTTTTATGCTATTATTAAAGTTATACATCCATACAGACAAGATTTACAATTTTCATACAACAAAAATAAGTGAAGCATATTTCAAACTATTCTCTGCCTATAATTTGTCATGACTATTATAAAATATTATTAAGAATATAAGACAAATTTATCTATTTTTGAAATACATGTTTATTGAATTAACTTATCATTCCTTAATTAAAGACATAAGTAGTCATCTAGAATATTACTATGTCTTCCCATTCCTTTGAGTTCTCTTGTTGAGAGACATTCTACAAATATCATTCACTCTTATATCTACCACACTCCTGTTCAGTTGGTGCTACCTTGCCAGTTTTCTAAGTGTGCCAATAAAACTCTGTTGCAGTGTGTCTAAGGGTACCAAATCCATTAACATGTGTAAATTTTATGGCTGTCATTACTTTATTACTTTATGGAACTATAATTTTCATTTCTCAGTATCTATAGAAAACTGAAGGATGTCACATATCTTAGTTACTTTTTTATTACTCTGAATATTGTGTTCAATTTATAAAAGAAAGCATTTAGTTTTAATTTAAAAGTGGAGTCCATAGCCATCTTGTTGGAAAGCATGGCAGGAGATAGGTAGGCATGGCGCTAGAGCAGGAACTGAAGGTTTGTATCTGATCCACAAGAACAACAACACGCACACACCTACACACACACACACACACACACACACACACACGCACATGCACACGCACATACAAAGAGAGAGAGAGAGACAGAGAGAGAGACAGGGAGACAGAGAGACAGGGAGAGAGAGAGAGAGAGAGAGAGAGAGAGAGAGAGAGAGAGAACACTCGTTTTGTATGATGTTGGTTTTTGAAAACTTAAAGCCCACCTCCAGTGACACACCTCATCTGAAAAGGCCACACTTCCTAATCCTTCCCAAACAGTTCTATTGATTGCAGTCCAAGTATACAAACATACAAGACTATAGGAGTAGGATGGGGAGGCATTCTTCTTCAAACTACCACATCATGAGTCAATGTTCCTCAAAATCAAATTTCTGTAAGAAGTTATACAATTATAAGTAGATCTTTTCAAATGTCTGTCTTTTCTGTCAACTAGATATTTCTAATGTACACATTTACAATTTACATATTTCTACCAAGATGGATTTTTTTACTTCTTTGTGAGATGATACATACAGATAGATGATTCTAATTAAAAAGTGGTGCTGCTGAATATTCTTGTCCTAGAATGAACGCCTTGATGCTTTTCCTGCCAGCAGGGACTAGTACTGTGTAGGAGGAGTAGTCTCACATTAGGAATAAAAAAGGCATCTGTACATGATAGAATAATACTCATTTCATTTAATAATAATATGAACAAAAACAATTTTTACATCTTTATTTTATTTAATACATATAGTATCCTTTGAACAACTCCATCTATACAAAGCTGAGATATCTAACACTTCTTTACCTTTTTCGATAAATATTTAAATGTTAAATAGCTATAAACTATGAGTAAATAGGAAAGGACATTTAAGTCCTGTTATTTTAATTCATAAAGCAGGAAATAAATTTATATCTGCATAGCCATAGAGTAACACCTAAGTTTTCTATTACTATTTATCTATGATACCATGTATCGTAAAATGTTGAATTTAGCAATGAATGCTCTTTCTGGGATTTGGCTTGTATTCAAATAATATTTGTGGGTTTTGTCTTGTTTTTGTTCTACATTCACCACAAAATAAATCAAGACCGAGAAATAAAACCACGAAAAAGATAAAAAACACAAAGGAGATTATACTTTATCTCTTGAATTCTAGATAAGTCTTGGGAACTCAAGCATAAGGACAAGGATGGATTACAGAGAAGTAAAGTCCCTATCCAAACAGTGCTCAGGGACTTGCGAGTGAAGGGGAGTTGTTCTTTATAGGCACTGTGCAATTTGTTAGTTCTTCTGAGATGTATGAGCTTTCAGTCAGATTTTTTATGAGTTTTTTTTTTAACGATAAAATTTTGGTAAAAGCAAGTTCACTTCTGTACGAGTGTCTGCGAGCCTATGTGCATGTGTGTGTTTGTGTTTCAAAAAACATTAAAAGAAAAATCATTCTTTCAACAAAGAATGACAAATTGTAGTGTGAATTAGCATCATTAAAAAAAGAATCAATTCATCTGGGGGGTCTTTTAGCTTCAATTATTTTGCAGAACCATAACTTAATGATACGAAAACAGCTCGATCAACATTCAAAGTGGAAGATTAAAAATCAACAGATCTGGTGATCATCCAGTAATGTTTGATGAGAAGGCTGGAGAGGAATATTGTCAGTGTTTACTAAGGAAAAACAGGCAACTTTGAATTATACAGCTCAATGAGTAAAAACATATTCTCTTGACCCTGAACAGAATTAGTCTGCTAGGTCTAAATATAGCTAGAATCTACATATGATGATTATGATCTTTAAGGAGGAAAGAGTCAAATAACCAATCATGCCTACAAATGTAAAACACTATATCTTAGTTATTTTCATCTAAGCTGTATGAAAACCTTTAAATTAGTATAACGTAGGGAATGATGAAGCCTAAGTGTGCTATCCTCAATAGGAAGGATTTATAATCACAGAAATAGGTATCATAAAAAAGGGACTCCAGAAGCAAATACTTAAATGGAATGTGGAGTAAAATACTATTTATTGGGAATCAACATATATAAAAGGATAACCCAACAGAACACTGAGTAGAAGAAATTAAAATATAACCCATGGTCCAAAAAGTCTTGAAAAAGCCAACTCCAGTTCCAGAGCACACATACCTGACAAGGAATAATCTAACAGGCAGGAAATGGCTGGGTTTTGATACTCTGTCTTTGTCAAGGAAAACAAGTTGTCCAGAAAGTGTGTACTGACAGCCAGAGGCATTTCCTGGCTGAATGTACAACACCACACCAGCAAGTTTCATTTTGACAAAGCACCTGACTACTTTATCCTGAGATCTGCCACTGTGAGAAGTCATATCTTTAAAGGGATTCTTATCCTCAAATATCCAAGTCTTGTGAGTGAAAAGATAATAGAGCCTTATTTTCTTTCCTCCTGGAAATAAAAGGAAAATATTTCATATGATTTTCCTTTCCAAACTGAAAAATGAATTGAACCAAATGAGCCTTACAAAGCTGAAACATTTGACAAATGAAATCATAAACAGAAAAGATAGTTATAAATACCAAGAGTCATTTGTTTTTTATCTAAGATGCAAAATCCTCAAAATACAGTGCAAAGAAAATCATTAAAGGGGAAATACATAATTCCAGATATTTTAGTAAATATTACAACTGTGAGATATCTACATTAACAGCAACAAATTCTTTCAGTTTTTATGAGAGTACAGGGGAAAAACAGATGACAGAAAGATTAATAATGGATTGCCCTTGTCATGACCAAGAGTTCATAGGTTAGGGCAGGAGAGAGACATGCTAACAGATTACTGCAATAAAATGCTTCATGCTCATCTGGAAATACTCATGATAAGGTATCACCTTGGCCAAACCCAGGGCAGAAGCAAAAACAGGAAAGACTTGAAAAAAAGACTGCTCCACCTCCCAGAATTCTCAACATCCATCATCTCTTGACAAATAAGCATAGAGGGCTTATGCTTTGTTAAAAACAAAGAAAATCATCCGGAAAACTCTAATACTACCAGTGTAAATGTTAGTAGTGTAAAAAAGAGTTCCATTCATCCTTACATGTTCAAGCCCATGCCTGGACACCTGAAAGCAGAACTAACGCATTCTGAGACTGACATTGTGCACAACCAATTCAGAATTAAATAGACATTTACAAATAACGCTAATAAGAAATCTAGTTAGCAGAGCATGCCGGCAAGTAAGTGTGGTTATGCATACTCCCTCACAAACACTTGGAGAAGAAAGAAGAAACAGGGAGAAAGGGAGGGAGGGAAGAGAAGACCGAGAGAGAGAAAGAGAAACACAGTGGAGAAAAACAGAAAATGCTGACTTAAATTTATTTCATCTATTTAAATATAAACAGACACAAATAAACACACACACACACACACACACACACACACACACACACACACACACACACATATATATATATATATATATATATATATATATATATATATATATATGAGCATACAAGACAATGTCCAAGGAAAAACTAAGAGCAACTGCAAGAGAAACAAAAAAATGGGTTATAGTCAACTCTTCAGAGAGATTTGAGAAAATATTACTTTCATAAATAAAATCTAGAATTCTAGGGAAAGGGAAAGAACACATTAAAAAAGAATGTAAGGAGAATGAAATGACACCTCTAGTTAATATGGCAAGTGGAAAAGTGGGGCAAAGCCCTAGAACGCAGATCAAAACAACAGAAACAGACATAAGGAAAATGCATGGAGGATTAATCCAGGGAGTTCAGCATTTATATTAAAGGAATTCTGTTGCACAAAAATGGATACAACAAATATTCTTAGAATAAAGAATTATTTCCCAGCAGCAGACTTCAGAAGAAAATGAACTACAAAAAAAAAGAAAGAAAGAAAGAAAAAAGAAAAGAACAAAGCTTTATACTTTCTCATAAAATTTCAGGTAATATTAAGAATGAAGGGTGTGTTTCTAATAATGTCTTCAAAGGAATGGGAATAAGATTGGTGTCCAATATCATTTCAAAAAATACTATACATTAAAAACACAATAAAACAATTTTAAAATATAAAGGAAACTCAATCAGGAGTAAAGGCATTTTTAAGTTGCATGAAGCTCAAAAAGTTAATTTCCCTAGCCCCACTTCTCGGTACACTGTAGGAATGAACTTTACATCTGCCCAGAAAATGGCTTAAGTATCAACAAAAATAAAGATGGTCATTACATGTGGCATACTCCTCATGCTATGCAAAGGGGACAGAAAGTAGAAGGATGTGTCCATGCCGTGAAGATGCAGCTTGTTTTTCTGTTTTGTTTTGTTGTTTTGTTCAGTTTTTCTAGAACCTTTATTCCCATGGGGATTGTAGCCATTGAGGGAAGCAGAAATTCCTGCTAACCCCCTGTTTTCATTTTCATCTCCACAGCATGTCCACTCACTAGCCACCAGCTTCTGTTCAAAAACACCTTTAAAATATCTAAGCTTTCATATATTTTGAACCAAACTTTGTTATAGAAATGCATCTTTTCTATAAAGCCTACACACAATACTCAGGTATCTCAGAAAATTGTTCTTGCCTACAATTTTCCAGTCTCAGAAACCTTTCACCTCACTATCATGCCCAATCAAGACAAAACAAAAGAAACCATAAAATATCAAAGCAGTGGGCTGAAAGAGAAATGCTGGAAAGATGAAATCCTGGAGAGCTCTTGTACACAGGGTTGGGCAGGCACTGGGTCCACTTCTGAACAGAAGAATTCTGGAAAATGTCAGGAAAAGAACTGTATGTGTAGAGTTACAGGGGATTTTTTTGCATCCATTCCTTTTTCTCATTTTCATTTGTTTTCGTTGTTACCAATGTTAAGTGTAAATTAAATCAGAAGATATTTTTTATCCTACAAAAGAACAAGAACTTAGATTTTGGTCTAGTTTGATGTGTGTGTGTGTGTGTGTGTGTGTGTGTGTGTGTGTGTGTGTGTGTGTGTGTATGTGCCCACTCATGTGGTGACCTCTAATTGTAGCTAAGAATGACCTTTGACTCTTGAGACTTTTTGCTCCCACTCCCAACTGCTAGGATTACAGAATTATACTACCATTTCTGGCCAAGACTTGGGCTTCAAGTATTATGTTTCCTGTTACTTTGATAGAAGAAATAATGCATTTTCATAGTTAGTGTTTCTATTATAGTCTTTTTTTAATTGGAGAGTTTATGGATTTACATTTCAAATGTTATCCCCTTTCCTAGTTCCAACCTCTCCCATACCCCCTCACCCTGATTCTGTGAGCATCCTGTTATAGGCTTAACAGTATTAGTAATTGTACACAAAATGAGGGAACTTGGGTAGTATCTATTAAAAATAGGAACTAACTATAAAAGTTGGGTTGAAAATAGAGAGCCTCAGAGAACAATTAGAAAATGGGTCTAGTAAGAGAAAAGTCACTGTTCCTCCTGTTATAATGAGAACAGAAAGTTTGATGGCGAATTATAGTTCCAGAAGATTAGTCTATGGCCATCATGATGTGAAGCATGGCAGTAGGGAGACAGCCATGTCACTGAAGAAATATCTGAGAGCTTATATTCCTATGTGAAAGTAGGGCAGAGAAAATCTAACTAAAAATGGGAAGAGCTTTTGAAATCTCAAAGCCTGTCATAAGTAACACACCTCCCCAACAAGGCAACATACCACTTAACCTTTCCCAAACAGTTCCACCAACCAGAGATCAAGTATTCAAATATATGAGACTATGGGGGTCATTCTCATTCAAACCACCAGAGAGATGGAGGGTACAGCTGTTTGTCAAGACCCATTCAGAACAGTCCATTCTAAACAGTACAGTCATCTTTGCTTAAGAGATAAGAGTAGTCCTAATAAAAGACTCAAGCAAACAAACAACCATTCAACTTCTATTTCCCAGTAGAACTTTTGCTAACATAAGCCCTAGCTGGAAGACAGAAAACAGATATCAAGGATAATGCCAGCTTCCCAACACAAGAATAGAATTGACAATTGCTAGGGAAATAATGTTTAGCTCAGCTATGATCTTCTATTTCCTTTGTTTTTCAATGCATTCTCTGACCTGTGCACTTCTGTGGTGGTTTAAATACACTTGACTCCTAGGGAGTAGTACTGTTCAGGAGTGTGGTCTTGTTAGAGGAAGTGTACCACTGTGGGAATGGGATTGTGGAAGAGAGCTTACTTTTAGCTGCCTAAGGATACCAAGCTCTCCAGGTTGCCTTAGATTCAAGATGCAGAACTCTTAGCTCTTTCTTTAGCACTCTATCTGCCTGCATGCTGCCATGCTTCCTGTTATGAAGATAATGAGCTAAATTTCTCAACTGTAAGCCAGTCATAATTAAATGTTTCCTTTTAGAAGAGTTTCCTTGGTCATGGTGTCTCTTCATAGCAATAGAAACCCTAACTAAAATAGCTGTTACCAGCGAGTGGGTTTGTTGGGATAGACATGATCATGTTTTTGTTTAGAGGGATGTAGATTGGAACTTCGGATTTAGAATGCCATGGAATGTTTTAAGTGGAACTTAATGAACCATCCTTGAAGAAATATGGAAGACAATGGTGGTTAGGGTGAAGTGAACTCTGGAAATTTGTCTTATGATATTTTGGTGAAATATTTCTTGTGTTGTTTTGCTCCTTTTCGCCAATGTCTGAAGACTTTGCCTGAGACTGAAGTAAAAAGATTTCTATTAATTGCATTGGCAAAGGAAGTCTCAAAACAGCCCAGCATAGATTTTGGCATCTCATTTACTCTTATTGAGATTGTTTTGAATGGACCCGCGGATCCCGGTCTGCAGCAGCTCTCTGCTCCCAGACACCTTGAGAGAGAGACCCAACCGCCTGGTCAGATGGGCACTCCTGAGGCTGCAGAGCGGAAGAGACCACCAACACTACCCACCCCTGCCCACATCCCTGGCCCAAGAGGAAACTGTATAAGGCCTCTAGGCTCCCGTGGGGGAGGGCCCAGGAGCGGCAGGACCCCTGCCTGAGACACCGCTGGAACCTGAAGGAAACAGACCGGATAAACAGTTCTCTGCACCCAAATCCCGTGGGAGGGAGAACTAAACCTTCAGAGAGACAGACAAGCCTGGGAAACCAGAAGAGACTGCTCTCTGCACATACATCTCAGACGCCAGAGGAAAAAACCAAAGGCCATCTGGAACCCTGATGCACTGAAGCTCCCGGAAAGGGCAGCGCAGATCTTCCTGGTTGCTGCCGCCACAGAGAGCCCGAGGGCAGCACCCCGCGAGCGAACTTGAGCCTCAGGACCACAGGTAAGACCAACTTTTCTGCTGCAAGTGACCTGCCTGGTGAACTCAAGACACAGGCACACAAGAACAGCTGAAAACCTGTAGAGAGGAAAAACTACACGCCCGAAAGCAGAACACTCTGTCCCCATAACTGACTGAAAGAGAGGAAAACAGGTCTACAGCACTCCTGACACACAGGCTTATAGGACAGTCTAGCCACTGTCAGAAATAGCAGAACAAAGTAACACTAGAGATAATCTGATGGCGAGAGGCAAGCACAGGAACCCAAGCAACAGAAACCAAGACTACATGGCATCATCGGAGCCCAATTCTCCCACCAAAACAAACATGGAATATCCAAACACACCAGAAAAGCAAGATCTAGTTTCAAAATCATATTTGATCATGATGCTGGAGGACTTCAAGAAAGACGTGAAGAACTCCCTTAGAGAACAAGTAGAAGCCTACAGAGAGGAATCGCAAAAATCCCTGAAAGAATTACAGGAAATCATAAATAAACAAGTAGAAGCCCATAGAGAGGAGTCACAAAAATCCCTGAAAGAATTCCAGGAAAATATAAATAAACAAGTAGAAGCCCATGGAGAGGAGTCACAAAAATCCCTGAAAGAATTCCAGGAAAACACAATCAAACAGCTGAGGGAATTAAAAATGGAAAAAGAAGTAATCAAGAAAGAACACATGGAAACAACCCTGGATATAGAAAACCAAAAAAAGAGACAAGGAGTTGTAGATACGAGATTCACCAACAGAATACAAGAGATGGAAGAGAGAATCTCAGGAGCAGAAGATTCCATAGAAATCATTGACTCAACTGTCAAAGATAATGTAAAGCGGAAAAAGCTACTGGTCCAAAACATACAGGAAATCCAGGACTCAATGAGAAGATCAAACCTAAGGATAATAGGTATAGAAGAGAGTGAAGACTCCCAGCTCAAAGGACCAGTAAATATCTTCAACAAAATCATAGAAGAAAACTTCCGTAACCTAAAAAAAGGGACACCCATAGACATACAAGAAGCCTACAGAACTCCAAATAGATTGGACCAGAAAAGAACCAACTCCCGTCACATAATTGTCAAAACACCAAACGCACAAAATAAAGAAAGAATATTAAAAGCAGTAAGGGAAAAAGGTCAAGTAACATATAAAGGCAGACCTATCAGAATCACACCAGACTTCTCGCCAGAAACTATGAAGGCCAGAAGATCCTGGACTGATGTTATACAGACCCTAAGAGAACACAAATGCCAGCCCAGGTTACTGTATCCTGCAAAACTCTCAATTAACATAGATGGAGAAACCAAGATATTCCATGACAAAACCAAATTTACACAATATCTTTCTACAAATCCAGCACTACAAAGGATAATAAATGGTAAAGCCCAACATAAGGAAGCAAGCTATACCCTAGAAGAAGCAAGAAACTAATCGTCTTGGCAACAAAACAAAGAGAATGAAAGCACACAAACATAACCTCACATCCAAATATGAATATAAAGGGAAGCAATAATCACTATTCCTTAATATCTCTCAACATCAATGGCCTCAACTCCCCAATAAAAAGAAATAGATTAACAAACTGGATACGCAACGAGGACCCTGCATTCTGCTGCCTACAGGAAACACACCTCAGAGACAAAGACAGACACTACCTCAGAGTGAAAGGCTGGAAAACAACTTTCCAAGCAAATGGTCAGAAGAAGCAAGCTGGAGTAGCCATTATAATATCAAATAAAATCAATTTTCAACTAAAAGTCATCAAAAAAGATAAGGAAGGACACTTCATATTCATCAAAGGAAAAATCCACCAAGATGAACTCTCAATCCTAAATATCTATGCCCCAAATACAAGGGCACCTACATACGTAAAAGAAACCTTACTAAAGCTCAAAACACACATTGCACCTCACACAATAATAGTGGGAGATTTCAACACCCCACTCTCATCAATGGACAGATCATGGAAACAGAAATTAAACAGAGATGTAGACAGACAAAGAGAAGTCATGAGCCAAATGGACTTAACAGATATTTATAGAACATTCTATCCTAAAGCAAAAGGATATACCTTCTTCTCAGCTCCTCATGGTACTTTCTCCAAAATTGACCATATAGTTGATCAAAAAACAGGCCTCAACAGGTACAGAAAGATAGAAATAATCCCATGCGTGCTATCGGACCACCACGGCCTAAAACTGGTCTTCAATAACAATAAGGGAAGAATGCCCACATATACGTGGAAATTGAACAATGCTCTACTCAATGATAACCTGGTCAAGGAAGAAATAAAGAAAGAAATTAAAAACTTTTTAGAATTTAATGAAAATGAAGGTACAACATACCCAAACTTAGGGGACACAATGAAAGCTGTGCTAAGAGGAAAACTCATAGCGCTGAGTGCCTGCAGAAAGAAACAGGAAAGAGCATATGTCAGCAGCTTGACAGCACACCTAAAAGCTCTAGAACAAAAAGAAGCAAATACACCCAGGAGGAGTAGAAGGCAGGAAATAATCAAACTCAGAGCTGAAATCAACCAAGTAGAAACAAAAAGGACCATAGAAAGAATCAACAGAACCAAAAGTTGGTTCTTTGAGAAAATCAACAAGATAGATAAACCCTTAGCCAGACTAACAAGAGGACACAGAGAGTGCGTCCAAATTAACAAAATCAGAAATGAAAAGGGAGACATAACTACAGATTCAGAGGAAATCCAAAAAATCATCAGATCTTACTATAAAAACCTATATTCAACAAAACTTGAAAATCTTCAGGAAATGGACAATTTCCTAGATAGATACCAGGTATCGAAGTTAAATCAGGAACAGATAAACCAGTTAAACAACCCCATAACTCCTAAGGAAATAGAAGCAGTCATTAAAGGTCTCCCAACCAAAAAGAGCCCAGGTCCAGACGGGTTTAGTGCAGAATTCTATCAAACCATCATAGAAGACCTCATACCAATATTATCCAAACTCTTCCACAAAATTGAAACAGATGGATCACTACCGAATACCTTCTACGAAGCCACAATTACTCTTATACCTAAACCACACAAAGACACAACAAAGAAAGAGAATTTCAGACCAATTTCCCTTATGAATATCAATGCAAAATTACTCAATAAAATTCTGGCAAACCAAATTCAAGAGCACAACAAAACAATCATCCACCATGATCAAGTAGGCTTCATCCCAGGCATGCAGGGATGGTTTAATATACGGAAAACCATCAACGAGATCCATTATATAAACAAACTGAAAGAACAGAACCACATGATCATTTCATTAGATGCTGAGAAAGCATTTGACAAAATTCAACACCCCTTCATGATAAAAGTCCTGGAAAGAATAGGAATTCAAGGCCCATACCTAAACATAGTAAAAGCCATATACAGCAAACCAGTTGCTAACATTAAACTAAATGGAGAGAAACTTGAAGCAATCCCACTAAAATCAGGGACTAGACAAGGCTGCCCACTCTCTCCCTACTTATTCAATATAGTTCCTGAAGTTCTAGCCAGAGCAATCAGACAACAAAAGGAGATCAAGGGGATACAGATCGGAAAAGAAGAGGTCAAAATATCACTATTTGCAGATTATATGATAGTATATTTAAGTGATCCCAAAAGTTCCACCAGAGAACTACTAAAGCTGATAAACAACTTCAGCAAAGTGGCTGGGTATAAAATTAACTCAAATAAATCTGTTGCCTTCCTCTATACAAAAAAGGAACAAGCCGAGAAAGAAATTAGGGAAACGACACCCTTCATAATAGACCCAAATAATATAAAGTACCTCGGTGTGACTTTACCCAAGCAAGTAAAAGATCTGTACAATAAGAACTTCAAGACACTGAGGAAAGAAATTGAAGAAGACCTCAGAAGATGGAAAGATCTCCCATGCTCATGGATTGGCAGGATTAATATAGTAAAAACGGCCATTTTACCAAAAGCAATCTACAGATTCAATGCAATCCCCATCAAAATACCAATCCAATTCTTCAAAATGTTAGACAGAACAATTTGCAAATTCATCTGGAATAACAAAAAACCCAGGATAGCTAAAGCTATCCTCAACAATAAAAGGACTTCAGGAGGAATCACTATCCCTGAACTCAAGCAGTATTACAGAGCAATAGTGATAAAAACTGCATGGTATTGGTACAGAGACAGACAGATAGACCAATGGAATAGAATTGAAGACCCAGAAATGAACCCACACACCTATGGTCACTTGATTTTTGACAAAGGAGCCAAAACCATCCAATGGAAAAAAGATAGCATTTTCAGCAAATGGTGCTGGTTCAACTGGAGGGCAACATGTAGAAGAATGCAGATCGATCCATGCTTATCACCCTGTACAAAGCTTAAGTCCAAGTGGATCAAGGACCTCCACATCAAACCAGATACACTCAAACTAATAGAAGAAAAACTAGGGAAGCATCTGGAACACATGGGCACTGGAAAAAATTTCCTGAACAAAACACCAATGGCTTACGCTCTAAGATCAATAATCGACAAATGGGATCTCATAAAACTGCAAAGCTTCTGTAAGGCAAAGGACACTGTGGTTAGGACAAAATGGCAACCAACAGATTGGGAAAAGATCTTTACCAATCCTACAACAGATAGAGGCCTTATATCCAAAATATACAAAGAACTCAAGAAGTTAGACCGCAGGGAAACAAATAACCCTATTAAAAAATGGGGTTCAGAGCTAAACAAAGAATTCACAGCTGAGGAATGCCGAATGGCTGAGAAACACCTAAAGAAATGTTCAACATCTTTAGTCATAAGGGAAATGCAAATCAAAACAACCCTGAGATTTCACCTCACACCAGTGAGAATGGCTAAGATCAAAAACTCAGGAGACAACAGATGCTGGCGAGGATGTGGAGGAAGAGGAACACTCCTCCATTGTTGGTGGGATTGCAAACTGGTACAACCATTCTGGAAATCAGTCTGGAGAATCCTCAGAAAATTGGACATTGAACTGCCTGAGGATCCAGCTATACCTCTCTTGGGCATATACCCAAAAGATGCCCCAACATATAAAAAAGACACGAGCTCCACTATGTTCATTGCAGCCTTATTTATAATAGCCAGAAGCTGGAAAGAACCCAGATGCCCTTCAACAGAGGAATGGATACAGAAAATGTGGTACATCTACACAATGGAATATTACTCAGCTATCAAAAACAACGAGTTTATGAAATTCGTAGGCAAATGGTTGGAACTGGAAAACATCATCCTGAGTGAGCTAACCCAATCACAGAAAGACATACATGGTATGCACTCATTGATAAGTGGCTATTAGCCCAAATGCGTGAATTACCCTAGATGCCTAGAGCAAATGAAACTCAAGACGGATGATCAAAATGTGAATGCTTCACTCCTTCTTTAAATGAGGAAAAAGAATACCCTTGGCAGGGAAGGGAGAGGCAAAGATTAAAACAGAGACTGAAGGAACACCCATTCAGAGCCTGCCCCACATGTGGCCCATACATATACAGCCACCCAATTAGACAAGATGGATGAAGCAAAGAAGTGCAGACTGACAGGAGCCGGATGTAGATCGCTCCTGAGAGACACATCCAGAATACAGCAAATACAGAGGTGAATGCCAGCAGCAAACCACTAAACTGAGAATAGGACCCCCGTTGAAGGAATCAGAGAAAGAACTGGAAGAGCTTGAAGGGGCTCGAGACCCCATATGAACAACAATGCCAAGCAACCAGAGCTTCCAGGGACTAAGCCACTACCTAAAGACTATACATGGACTGACCCTGGACTCTGACCTCATAGGTAACAATGAATATCCTAGTAAGAGCACCAGTGGAAGGGGAAGCCCTGGGTCTTGCTAAGACTGAACCCCCAGTGAACTAGACTGTGGGGGGAGGGCGGCAATGGGGGGAGGGTTGGGAGGGGAACACCCATAAGGAAGGGGAGGGGGAGGGGGATGTTTGCCCGGAAACCGGGAAAGGGAATAACACTCGAAACGTATATAAGAAATACTCAAGTTAATAAAAAAAAAAAAGAAAGAAAAAAAAAGATTGTTTTGAATGAGAGTGGCAACCTTAGAAAGGAAAAATACAAAATGTATGATTCAAAGAGTAAAGGGGCACCAGGAAGTGGAATGAAACTAAATTCTGTGTTCAATAACATTAAGTGGAATTAAGGAAGTGGTGACCTTGGGCAACATTCTACCCAGCTTTTACAGTTGTATAAAAAAGAATTATATCATAATAAGCATTATTACCTGGTTAATGTTTTCATTTGGACTCAAATTGAGGACACACCTATGATCCAGATGTTGAAATGGGGTGACACACACTTTCTATCCAGATCTTGAGGTATAGTGGTCAGGAAAAGCTTTGGTCCAGGCATGGTGATAGATACCTTTAAACTGAACCGTAACTTTGGCTGGTGGCCTATATAGGGACAATAGAAAAATGAAGGGTTCACTCCTCACTTGCTTGCATTTACCAGCACAATTGATGGAACCTACTTCTTCAGGATTACAGTTTATACAGAGCACCAGCTAAAACACCTCGCCTCATAGGACTGAGCAACTACTGTATTCTTGGACTTTCCATTCACAGCTGCCCATTTGTCTTAGTTAGGGTTTTGCTGCTGTGAACAGACACCACAACCAAGGTATTTCTTATAAAGACAACATGTAATTGGGGCTGGCTTACAGGATCAGAGGTTCAGTCTATTAGCATCAAGGCAGAGCATGGCAGTGTCCAGGCATGGTAGGGGAGAAGCTAAGAGTTCTACATCTTCATCTGAAGGCAGCTAGGGGAAAACTGGCTTCCAGAAAGATAGAAAGGTATTAATGTGCACACTAACAGTTAGGCCATACCTCCTAACAGTACCACCCCTGAGACAAGCATATTCAAATCATCACATTTTAGGCTTGTTCAAAAATAGGAGTAAATGGGGGCTAGACCTGAAAAGTACATTTAGTTCAATGTCCAAAGTCCCCATAGTCTACAGCAGTCTCAACAGTGTTAAAGGTCCAAAGTTCGAAGTCTCTTCTGAGATTCATTCAACCACTTAACTGTAATCCCCAAAGCAAGACAGGAAACCAGCTGGACAAACTCCAAATGCTGCATCTCCATATCTGATGTCAAAGCAATCTTCAGATCTCCAACTCCATTTTATCTTTGTTGACTGGAACAAACTTCTCGCTCCTGGGGTGGTTCCACTTCGTTAGTAGCTTTCTTTTGGCAGGCATCCCAAGACTCTGACATCTCTAACATCTTGGGATCTCCAAGGCAACTTTAACTTTATAGCTTCTTGTCCAATGTCTGAGATCCACACACGGTCTTCTGGGCTCCTCTAAAGGGCTTAGGTCACATAATTCCACTCCCTTAATTCAATTTAATATCCTTGAACACAGGATTCAGTTCCATTTCATTTCCTGGTGCCCCTTTAATATTGAACCATGTAATTTATATTTTTTTCTTTTCTTAAGCTTGCTATGCTTGCTTAAAATGCTTTTCATGAGATTTAAGCAGATAACATCTCTGCTGGGTTTTTTTTGAGACATCCTTTGTCAATGCAATTAATATAAATCTCTTTACCGTAGTCTCAGGTAGACTCTTCAGAGGGCAAAAAGCAGCCATATTCTTCACCAAAATACCACAAAGCCAGTTTCTAGGCTACATACTGATATTCTCCACTGAAAGCTCTTGGGTCATATCTCCACAGTTCAAATCTAAGCAACAGTGCCCTCCATACTCCTACTAGGATGGCCCATTAAGCTCACTTAAACCATTCCACCATTCTCCAAATCCAAACTTCACATTCTTCCAGTCAAAGGCATGGTCAGGCCTATTGCATCAATACTTCAGTCCCTGGTACAAACTTCTGTCTTAGGATTAATGTTTTACTGCTGTGAACAGACACCATAACCAAGGCAATTCTTATAAAGACAACATTTAATTCGGGCTTCTACAGGATCAGAGGTTCAGTCCATTATCATCAAGGGAGAGCATGGCAGTGTCCAGACAGGCATGGTGCAGGAGGAACTGAGAGTTCTACATCTTCATCTGAAGGCAGCTAGGAGAATTTTAAATATCAGGCACTATTATAATCCATTGATTATTAATATGAAAGAAGTTTTGAGAGATATCTTTGGAGTTCTATAGTAAACAGTTGGAGCATAATTTTTGTTGTTTATTCATAGGTTTCAAGTTGAAAGAAACCAACATGAGAATCTGAAATGCCCTCGTAAGTGGTAGGCTGACTTTATGTTGGAAATACCCATTGCTGCCCTGAGAAAGGAGAGCTGACTAGTGAAGGTATAACCAAGAGTGAAGCATCTCTGGCTATTTTTCTCCTTGTGATTAAATGCTTCTGAAAACACAAACTGTGTCAGAGATGCCCACTGAGCCTCCTCAGTCTATGGGAAAAAAATGAATTCTATCATTATTGGCTACAAAACATGGGCCCCTTAGTCTGTGTGTTGTCCAGAAACAAATATCAACTGAACATAAATCTGAGGCTCTCAAAGATTTTTTCTCCAATTTGCTTCAAAATTGCTGATGAACATGTTACTGCTTTCCTTGTTAATTTTTTAAAAAATGAGTTTATATTTAATTGATAGCTATGTAAAGTGCATCATTTGTGACTGTTAGCACATTCAAAAATTAAGCAAAATAGTTTTCAGTGACTTAGCAACTTCATATTGCGCTTGAAATTCTGAGCTTCATTAGGTAAAAATACTGTGTGCCCAAGGATTCTTGTTGCCAATGTTCTGCCTCACTGTTCACTACCTGCCCTTTGCAATGAAGTAAACTAAGAATTAATTTTGTATATTTGCTTTGTGACATTTTCCATTCCCAGAATCCTTGTGATAAATTACACAGCACAGGGGAAACAACTATAGAACAAAACAAACACACCACATGTGATCTGCTAACCAGGTTCCTGTCAAATAAGATTAGATGCTGTGTTCCCATGGTTTCCTTTGAGTAGTGGAAGAGAAAACGTATGCTCAGAAGCTCCATGGCTTTAAGTTGCTGAAAAATCTTCATATTAGTGTAGCCAGAAAAATATTTCAGCAGAAAAAAAAAGAAAAAGCTACAAGGAAACCAAGTTATACATTTTATTTCTCAGCTAGCACAGAGGGAAAAACATTCTTTACAGGAACCCAGAGCAGAAATAATAAGAGATTCATTTTCCCATTCAGCACTAAATGCCATCAGGGAGAAGGTATTTTAACAAGGAAATGCCTTATACCAATTTGTTAAAGAAGAATGTTTGAACATCACATATAGTGAGGAGAGAAAGAGACAAGGTGCCCCAAAGGGAAAAGAGCAGAGCACTGCATTTAAGAATCCACCTTCTGAAACCATTACCTATGGAAGATATTAATCATCTCCAGGAGCCTCCTAACAGGTAGGATGGTGCCTGGAACAATGCAGAAGAGCAAGTCTAACATCCTTCCGTGGCTTTCAGATTTGAATCACAGCTCCAATTTATTCAGCGGAAAGTTTGTAACTAGAGGGAGAAGAAGGGAAAGTCAACTACACAAGACCACAGAAAGCAGATATAAGGGCCTGTGTCTAGCATTCTCCAAAGCAGTGATAACTCGTATCTGAAAAACTAAAGCTCAAGGGTTTAGAAAAGCTTTAAAGGGGCAGGGGAGAAGGTTTATCAGGTAAAGGGCTGCTGCTTAAAACAAAGGCCATCGTGGAAATGGGTATGAAGACAGATTCTATGAGCCCAGAAGACCGCCGCCAACTTTGACAATAATTTCAATGGATTCTCAAAATAATCGCTTGTTTCTATTTTGACAAATTTTTAGAAAGATTCACTAACTTGGCTGAAAGTTGATATCCTCGTAGGTGTGACTCATTTCAAGGCTAGGGTAAAGACTAAAATCAGAGGAGTGAAGAAATGTGTACATAAGAATCTACAAGAAGGTGCCAAACACACCTCTCTGCTGTCTTCCCTGTTGAGTGTCAGAACAGTGTTACTAGTGAAACATCCACGTGGAGTATTGCTGTTAATCAAGGAGCCACCACTAAGCCGTGGCACCTAGATAATTTGTTAGAACATCGTCATATTGGGGTATTTCACTCTCTACATGGCTAGTATTTCATTAAGCTCTGCATAAACTCAGCTTCATAACTACATGCCCTCATCATGAATCATATTTATACTATCTGACTTGGACCACAGAGCTTATGACCAACCACATTTTGAGTATAAACAATAGGTATGGCCACCTCCTTAGATAGCATCCTATGTGATGAAAGATGGCTCACAAAGTAGATACTGTTCTCTTGCCTGACATCTCAGAGTATAGAGATTATCTCCCAGGAACTGAGGAAAAGTCAGGCCAATTTCCAGACTGGAGTAGCTTCCTAATAAAAATCCTGATTATGATCAAAATTTAATGAGTCTTCATGCGTTTTTTATCTAATTTTCAAGTTTCAAGTCTTCCATATATTTTTCTGTTAAACTATGATTTTTTTCTATTTAATTTTAGGTGTCTTCACATACATACTGCATAGTGATTTTTCCCCATTTGAACCTCAGATATTATGTTGCTTGTACAGTTCATTTTTCTTTATATTTATCAGCCTCATGCTGTTTACTCTTTCTGGCAGTACAGGCTTTTCTTCAGGTATGATTCAAGTTGTCTGATGTTGTATAAACATCCACACTTGAAAATTTGGACTACTGAGAATCCTATTATAGCAAAATTTGTTTGTTACAGAAAATATTTTCTGTTTACCTCATTCTGGAAGATATAATTCTCTTAATAGATCATCTTAAGCTGCTAAGAATTTCCATCTCTGAAAGATTTTTTGTTAAAATTTAAAAACACAAAAAGGTCCAGTGAGATGGTTCATTGAGCAAAGATGAAAACCTAAGTGTGATCAGAACCAACTCTCAGAAGTTGTCCTTGGACCTCTCCATGTATTGCATATGCATACACAGGCACACAGACACACAGACAGGTACACACACACACACACACACACACACACACACACTCACACACAGAGGCACACACACATACACATACACATGTGTACACACACACAGGCACAGAGACACATGCACATATACATAGAATAAACACACACAGGCACAAACACAAGGTACATGTATGTACACACATACACACATAGCAGGGGTTACAACATTTCCCAAAACTCATTTCCATACCAATTTCTAAACGTGAGCACACCGCTTAGCCTGGCTTTCTGGATTCTTTGTATACAATCCAGCTGAGTTTTCTGTTGTCTAGTGTCACAACTCTAACCACTAGGCAGTCTTAAACAAGTCTCTCAGATTGTGGTCCAATACAATACACACTAACACAGAGAAGAAATATTGAAAGTTGACTGCACTGCATCATTTTTGCCTGATCTTCCCCCATTTGTCTGGTCCTTTGGATAAATGCTAAAGAGTTACTTGTGTCCCATTATCATAATAAACCTTATTAGTGTGTCCCTATTCTCTTCTTCCTTCCAGACACACAGTCTATTTTTTTCCACCAACATCAGAATCCCCTTATGCCAACATTAGAGTGAGAATTTGTTACAACTGCTAGCTATTAGCTAAGATAGCAGATGCCCCCATATTCAATCTTTAGAGCAGGGCTTCTTAAAGTTTTCCTACTTTTGAATCCTTTCAGTCCTAAGTATATTGGTATATAAAATAGACATGAAAACCAAATATTTGCTGGCTATGTCATAATTTTTATTAAACGTAAATACATATAATTGGCCATTTACTAAAAACAGAAGCCAACTCAGAAGGACGTGAATTTAACTGATGGTTTAATATTGAAAGCATCTTCAGCACTTTTTAAATTGAATTGATATTTTGGTTATATAATTAGTGCACAGCATGCCATTGTGCAAAATGTAAATATTCAATGCAAAATGACAGAAGTATATTTAGAGTCATTTCAGAAATTAATAGAAATTCTATTCTAGTCACAAGATAAAATTTATTTTAATGATTTTTTCCTTGAAATTCAAATTAGTAACCCAAAATTAACTTTTAAAATCAAGCATTCTAAAGCACTACAATAAAAATCATGTTAACTTGATATATACTGATGAATGAAAATGAGCAACTTATTATATTTGTTTTACTATAGTTGCTATTATTTTCTATAAGAGTGAAAAACTTTTTATGTGTTAAAAAAACACCACCATGGTTCATTACAGGCTGTATTCTCAATCCAAGCCAGGTTGTTTCAGACATGAGTTCGTATAGTGTACCATGTCAGGGTACATAGTGAAAAGTACATGTGTTGTGTTCAGAACCATGGCTGCAGTAAAACCATGTGAGGACACATTGAACAGGACTGCCAGGGAAAGCTCAGAATCAATACGTATGCTTTCAAATTGATTTGATTTTTCGTCCTGACACATTCAGATACCTTTTACTCTTGCCAATATTTTTTTACAATCCACATTTTACAGCAAACAAATAAATAAAATATAAACAGCTCTTGTGTAATTTTCAATATCCCTGTATCTTCACAGGGTGAACTGTGAGTCTGTCTGTTGAAATAAAGGAGCTACAAAAAGGAGCTGTGTGGAATTAGCTGCTACATGGAGAAAGCTCCTCCAGGTGTACAGTGATCTTTCTAAAAGAAAATGTGTGTGTGTGTGTGTGTGTGTGTGTGTGTGTATGTGTGTGTGTGTGAGTGTGTGTGTGAGAGTGTGTGTGTGAGTGTGAGTGTGTGTGTGTGTGTGTGTGTGTGTGTGTGTGTGTGTGTGTGTGTGTGTGAAATGCCAGTATCTCACAGAAGTTCCTTTTCTGGGAAAACTATCTGAGAAGTATCAATAGGCAACAAATAATAACTGAGCATATAAAGTGAGTCCTCAGAAGAAGACAACGTACTATATACACTTATATATGGTATAGAATAATTGTGTTAGGTAGAGCCATATAAATTAAATAGTGCAATATTTCTAATCAAGAAAATACTACATTGAGGAGCTGGGCAGATGGCTCAATTGGCAGAGAGCTTTATTGCTTAAGCGCGAATATCTTAAGTTCAGGTACCTAGCACCTACGTCAAAAACTGTGCACACCAGCATGTTCCTAAAATAGCAGCAGTAGTGGGGTAGAGGCAGGAGGGTATGGAGAGCCTGCACACCATTATAACCAACTCAAGAACTCCAGGCTCAGTTAGAAACCAGAGAGAGGGAGAGAGAGAGAGAGAGAGAGAGAGACAGAGACAGAGACAGAGACAGAGACAGAGACAGAGACAGACAGAGACAGAGACAAACAGAGAGAGAGACAGAGAGAGAGACAGAGAGAGAGACAAAGAGACAGAGACAGAGAGACAGAGACAGAGAGACAGAGACAGAGAGAGAGGAAATTGGCAGTGAATGACGCTTGTCATTCACCCCTGACCGCACATACAGTGTATAGGTACACTATTTTAAAATATTAATTTGCATTATATTAAGTGTCTGGGGTGTGTGTGTGTGTGTGTGTGTGTGTGTGTGTGTGTGTGTGTGTGTGTGTGTGATGGTGCCTGGCACTTGTAGGGAAGGACAGAAGATGACATTGGATTCCTTAAAACTTGAGTTACAGGTGTTTGTGAGTTTCTCCCTTTGCTGATAGGAACTAAATCCACTTTTTCTCTAAGAACAACAAGCACTACTAACAACTATACTGTTTCAACATCCAAGCAAGCTATTTTTTTTATTGAATCAGTCTAGAACTTGAACTTTAAAAATAGCAAGTAGTCGCATTTAATTGCTATCACTCTTTAAAGGTGCAATAAATTTAAATCACATGTGTATTCTACTTTATAAAAGGTTTTTCAAAGGAGTTTAAAACACATTTTTTTGATTTTTTTCTTCTTTTTTTATTATTATTATTTTTTTATTAACTTGAGTATTTCTTATATACATTTCAAGTGTTATTCCCTTTCCCGGTTTCCGGGCAAACATCCCCCACCCCCCTTCCCTTCCTTATGGATGTCCCCCTCCCAACCCTCCCCCCATTACCGCCCACCCCCCATAGTCTAGTTCACTGGGGGGTCAGTCTTAGCAGGACCTAGGGCTTCCCCTTCCACTGGTGCTCTTACTAGGATATTCATTGCTACCTATGGGGTCAGAGTCCAGGGTCAGTCCATGTATAGTATTTAGGTAGTGGCTTAGTCCCTGGAAGCTCTGGTTGCTTGACATTGTTGTACTTTTGGGGTCTCGAGCCCCTTCAAGCTCTTCCAGTTCTTTCTCTGATTCCTTCAACAGGGGACCTATTCTCAGTTCAGTGGTTTGCTGCTGGCATTCACCTCTGTATTTGCTGTATTCTGGCTGTGTCTCTCAGGAGCGATCTACATCCGGCTCCTGTCGGTCTGCACTTCTTTGCTTCATCCATCTTGTGTAATTGGATGGCTGTATATGTATGGGCCACATGTGGGGCAGGCTCTGAATGGGTGTTCCTTCAGTCTCTGTTTTAATCTTTGCCTCTCCCTTCCCAGCCAAGGGTATTCTTTTTCCTCATTTAAAGAAGGAGTGAAGCATTCACATTTTGATCATCCGTCTTGAGTTTCGTTTGTTCTAGGGATCTAGGGTAATTCAAGCATTTGGGCTAATAGCCACTTATCAATGAGTGCATACCATGTATGTCTTTCTGTGATTGGGTTAGCTCACTCAGGATGATATTTTCCAGTTCCAACCATTTGCCTACGAATTTCATAAACTCGTTGTTTTTGATAGCTGAGTAATATTCCATTGTGTAGATGTACCACATTTTCTGTATCCATTCCTCTGTTGAAGGGCATCTGGGTTCTTTCCAGTTTCTGGCTATTATAAATAAGGCTGCGATGAACATAGTGGAGCACGTGTCTCTTTTATATGTTGAGGCATCTTTTGGGTATATGCCCAAGAGAGGTATAGCTGGATCATCAGGCAGTTCAATGTCCAATTTTCTGAGGAACCTCCAGACTGATTTCCAGAATGGTTGTACCAGTCTACAATCTCACCAACAATGGAGGAGTGTTCCTCTTTCTCCACATCCTCGCCAGCATCTGCTGTCACCTGAGTTTTTGATCTTAGCCATTCTCACTGGTGTGAGGTGAAATCTCAGGGTTGTTTTGATTTGCATTTCCCTTATGACTAAAGATGTTGAACATTTCTTTTGGTGTTTCTCAGCCATTCGGCATTCCTCAGCTGTGATTCTTTGTTTAGCTCTGAACCCCATTTTTTAATAGGGTTATTTGTTTCCCTGCGGTCTAACTTCTTGAGTTCTTTGTATATTTTGGATATAAGGCCACTATCTGTTGTAGGATTGGTAAAGATCTTTTCCCAATCTGTTGGTTGCCGTTTTGTCCTAACCACAGTGTCCTTTGCTTTACAGAAGCTTTGCAGTTTTATGAGATCCCATTTGTCGATTCTTGATCTTAGAGCATAAGCCATTGGTGTTTTGTTCAGGAAATTTTTTCCAGTGCCCATGTGTTCCAGATGCTTCCCTAGTTTTTCTTCTATTAGTTTGAGTGTGTCTGGTTTGATGTGGAGGTCCTTGATCCACTTGGACTTAAGCTTTGTACAGGGTGATAAGCATGGATTGATCTGCATTCTTCTACATGTTGCCCTCCAGTTGAACCAGCACCATTTGCTGAAAATGCTATCTTTTTTCCATTGGATGGTTTTGGCTCCTTTGTCAAAAATCAAGTGACCATAGGTGTGTGGGTTCATTTCTGGGTCTTCAATTCTATTCCATTGGTCTATCTGTCTGTCTCTGTACCAATACCATGCAGTTTTTATCACTATTGCTCTGTAATACTGCTTGAGTTCAGGGATAGTGATTCCCCCTGAAGTCCTTTTATTGTTGAGGATAGCTTTAGCTATCCTGGATCTTTTGTTATTACAGATGAATTTGCAAATTGTTCTGTCTAACTCTTTGAAGAATTGGATTGGTATTTTGATAGGGATTGCATTGAATCTGTAGATTGCTTTTGGTAAAATGGCCATTTTTACTATATTAATCCTGCCAATCCATGAGCATGGGAGATCTTTCCATCTTCTGAGGTCTTCTTCAATTTCTTTCCTCAGTGTCTTGAAGTTCTTATTGTACAGATCTTTTACTTGCTTGGTTAAAGTCACACCGAGGTACTTTATATTATTTGGGTCTATTATGAAGGGTGTCGTTTCCCTAATTTCTTTCTTGGCTTGTTTCTCTTTTGTATAGTGGAAGGCAACTGATTTATTTGAGTTAATTTTATACCCAGCCACTTTGCTGAAGTTGTTTATCAGCTTTAGTAGTTCTCTGGTGGATCTTTTGGGATCACTTAAATATACTATCATGTCATCTGCAAATAGTGATATTTTGACCTCTTCTTTTCCGATCTGTATCCCCTTGATCTCCTTTTGTTGTCTGACTGCTCTGACTAGAACTTCAAGAACTATATTGAATAAGTAGGGAGAGAGTGGGCAGCCTTGTCTAGTCCCTGATTTTAGTGGGATTGCTTCAAGTTTCTCTCCATTTAGTTTAATGTTAGCAACTGGTTTGCTGTATATGGCTTTTACTATGTTTAGGTATGGGCCTTGAATTCCTATTCTTTCCAGGACTTTTATCATGAAGGGGTGTTGAATTTTGTCAAATGCTTTCTCAGCATCTAATGAAATGATCATGTGGTTCTGTTCTTTCAGTTTGTTTATATAATGGATCACGTTGATGGTTTTCCATATATTAAACCATCCCTGAATGCCTGGGATGAAGCCTACTTGATCATGGTGGATGATTGTTTTGATGTGCTCTTGAATTCGGTTTGCCAGAATTTTATTGAGTATTTTTGCATCGATATTCATAAGGGAAATTGGTCTGAAGTTCTCTTTCTTTGTTGTGTCTTTGTGTGGTTTAGGTATAAGAGTAATTGTGGCTTCGTAGACGGAATTCAGTAGTGCTCCATGTGTTTCAATTTTGTGGATTAGTTTGGATAATATTGGTATGAGGTCTTCTATGAAGGTTTGATAGAATTCTGCACTAAACCTGTCTGGACCTGGGGTCTTTTTGGTTGGGAGACCTTTAATGACTGCTTCTATTTCCTTAGGAGTTATGGGGTTGTTTAACTGGTTTATCTGTTCCTGATTTAACTTTGATACCTGGTATCTGTCTAGGAAATTGTCCATTTCCTGAAGATTTTCATGTTTTGTTGAATATAGGTTTTTATAGTAAGATCTGAAGATTTTTTGAATTTCCTCTGAATCTGTAGTTATGTCTCCCTTTTCATTTCTGATTTTGTTAATTTGGACGCACTCTCTGTGTCCTCTCGTTAGTCTGGCTAAGGGTTTATCTATCCTGTTGATTTTCTCAAAGAACCAACTTTTGGTTCTGTTGATTCTTTCTATGGTCCTTTTTGTTTCTACTTGGTTGATTTCAGCTCTGAGTTTGATTATTTCCTGCCATCTACTCCTCCTGGGTGTATTTGCTTCTTTTTGGTCTAGAGCTTTTAGGTGTGCTGTCAAGCTGCTGACATATGCTCTTTCCTGTTTTCTCTCTGCAGGCACTCAGCGCTATGAGTTTTCCTCTTAGCACAGCTTTCATTGTGTCCCATAAGTTTGGGTATGTTGTATCTTCATTTTCATTAAATTCTAAAAAGTTTTTAATTTCTTTCTTTATTTCTTCCTTGACCAGGTTATCATTGAGTAGAGCATTGTTCAATTTCCACGTATATGTGGGCATTCTTCCCTTATTGTTATTGAAGACCAGTTTTAGGCCGTGGTGGTCCGATAGCACGCATGGGATTATTTCTATCTTTCTGTACCTGTTGAGGCCCGTTTTTTGACCAATTATATGGTCAATTTTGGAAAAAGTACCATGAGGAGCTGAGAAGAAGGTATATCATTTTGCTTTAGGATAGAATGTTCTATAAATATCCGTTAAGTCCATTTGGCTCATGACTTCTCTTAGTCTGTCGACATCACTGTTTAATTTCTGTTTCCATGATCTGTCCATTGATGAGAGTGGTGTGTTGAAATCTCCCACTATTATTGTGTGAGGTGCAATGTGTGCTTTGAGCTTTAGTAAGGTTTCTTTTACGTATGTAGGTGCCCTTGTATTTGGGGCATAGATATTTAGAATTGAGAGTTCATCTTGGTGGATTTTTCCTTTGATGAATATGAAGTGTCCTTCCTTATCTTTTTTGATGACTTTTAGTTGGAAATTGATTTTATTTGATATTAGAATGGCTACTCCAGCTTGCTTCTTCTGACCATTTGCTTGGAAAGTTGTTTTCCAGCCTTTCACTCTGAGGTAGTGTCTGTCTTTGTCTCTGAGGTGTGTTTCCTGTAGGCAGCAGAATGCAGGGTCCTCGTTGTGTATCCAGTTTGTTAATCTATGTCTTTTTATTGGGGAGTTGAGGCCATTGATATTGAGAGATATTAAGGAATAGTGTTTATTGCTTCCCGTTATATTCATATTTGGATGCGAGGTTATGTTTGTGTGCTTTCATTCTCTTTGTTTTGTTGCCAAGACGATTAGTTTCTTGCTTCTTCTAGGGTATAGCTTGCCTCCTTATGTTGGGCTTTACCATTTATTATCCTTTGTAGTGCTTGATTTGTGGAAAGATATTGTGTAAATTTGGTTTTGTCATGGAATGTCTTGGTTTCTCCATCAATGTTAATTGAGAGTTTTGCTGGATACAGTAACCTGGGCTGGCATTTGTGTTCTCTTAGGGTCTGTATAACATCAGTCCAGGATCTTCTGGCCTTCATAGTTTCTGGCGAGAAGTCTGGTGTGATTCTGATAGGTCTCCCTTTATATGTTACTTTACCTTTTTCCTTTACTGCTTTTAATATTCTTTCTTTATTTTGTGCGTTTGGTGTTTTGACAATTATGTGACGGGAGGTGTTTCTTTTCTGTTCCAATCTATTTGGAGTTCTGTAGGCTTCTTGTATGTCCATGGGTATCTCTTTTTTTAGGTTAGGGAAGTTTTCTTCTATGATTTTGTTGAAGATATTTACTGGTCCTTTGAGCTGGGAGTCTTCACTCTCTTCTATACCTATTATCCTTAGGTTTGATCTTCTCATTGAGTCCTGGATTTCCTGTATGTTTTGGACCAGTAGCTTTTTCCGCTTTACATTATCTTTGACAGTTGAGTCAATGATTTCTATGGAATCTTCTGCTCCTGAGATTCTCTCTTCCATCTCTTGTATTCTGTTGGTGAAGCTCGTATCTACAGCTCCTTGTCTCTTCTTTTGGTTTTCTATATCCAGGGTTGTTTCCATGTGTTCTTTCTTGATTGCTTCTATTTCCATTTTTAATTCCTTCAAGTGTTTGATTGTGTTTTCCTGGAATTCTTTCAGGGATTTTTGTGTCTCCTCTCTATGGGCTTCTACTTGTTTATTTATGTTTTCCTGGAATTCTTTCAGGGATTTTTGTGTCTCCTCTCTATGGGCTTCTACTTGTTTATTTATGTTTTCCTGGAATTCTTTCAGGGATTTTTGCGATTCTTTCAGGCATTTTTGCGATTCCTCTCTGTAGGCTTCTACTTGTTCTCTAAGGGAGTTCTTCACATCTTTCTTGAAGTCCTCCAGCATCATGATCAAAAATGATTTTGGAACTAGATCTTCCTTTTCTGGTGTGTTTGGATATTCCATGTTTGTTTTGATGGGAGAATTGGGCTCCGATGATGCCATGTAGTCTTGGTTTCTGTTTCTTGGGTTCCTGAGCTTGCCTCTCGCCATCAGATTATCTCTAGTGTTACTTTGTTCTGCTATTTCTGACAGTGGCTAGACTGTCCTATAAGCCTGTGTGTCAGGAGTGCTGTAGACCTGTTTTCCTCTCTTTCAGTCAGTTATGGGGACAGAGTGTTCTGCTCTCCGGCGTGTGGTTTTTCCTCTCTACAGGTCTTCAGCTGTTCCTGTGGGCCTGTGTCTTGAGTTCATCAGGCAGGTCACTTGCAGCAGAAAAGTTGGTCTTACCTGTGGTCCTGAGGCTCAAGTTCGCTCGTGGGGTGCTACCCACGGCCTCTCTGCAGCGGCAGCAACCAGGAATACCTGTGCTGCCGTTTCCGGGAGCTTCAGTGCACCAGGGTTCCAGATGGTCTTTGGCTTTTTCCTCTGGCGTCCGAGATGTGTGTGCAGAGAGCAGTCTCTTCTGGTTTCCCAGGCTTGTCTGCCTCTCTGAAAGTTCAGCTCTCCCTCCCACGGGATTTGGGTGCAGAGAACTGTTTATCCGGTCTGTTTCCTTCTGGTTCTGGTGGTGTCTCAGGCACAGGGGTCCTGCCGCTCCTGGGCCCTCCCCCACGGGAGCCCAGAGGCCTTATACAGTTTCCTCTTGGGCCAGGGATGTGGGCAGGGGTGAGCAGTGTTGGTGGTCTGTTCCGCTCTGCAGCCTCAGGAGTGCCCACCTGACCAGGCGGTTGGGTCTCTCTCTCACAGGGTCTGGGGGCAGAGAGCTGCTGCGGGCCGGGATCCGCGGGTGTGGGACTTCCGGTAAACACAGAACGTGCCCGGTCCTACAGGAATTCTGCTTCCGTGTGTCCCAAGCTCACCAGGCAGCTTTCTTGCAGCAGAAAAGTTTGTCTTACCTGTGGTCCTGGGGCTCAAGTTCGCTCGTGGGGTGCTGCCCACGGGCTCTCTGCAGTGGCAGCAACCAGGAAGACCTAAAACACATTTTAATTAGTTCAATATTACTAGTTTTGTGATTTTATTTCGATCCATGCATTGTACATTTTTGTTAAAGTATTCAGAAATCCTTTTGACATATTTAAATACTGGTACTCAGCTTTATCCACAAGTGGCTGATCATGACCAGAACTCTGGTCATTTGAGCTATTCATATTTTCCACATAGTGCCAACCCAGACTTTTTTAATTGCATTTCAACTTCACATAATGGAATTTTAGGTATTATTTCCAGCTAGAGAAAGACTAGAAAAATCTACTGTTGCTAACAATCTCAATATTTTAAGTTAAAATGGAGTGTGTTTGTTCTTGTCAGTGATATAGATTGACATTTCTTTCAACCCACTATCAACCATTAGTCACTGAAACCCACTCACTGCCAGGGGCACTGTGGACCATAAATGTGAAAGAAGTGGAAATTGGGAAAATCAATCAGCATCACTGAGGTTATCTATAAGCAAATTATTCTGCAAATGAAAGAATTAAATCCAATGGGGTTTATTTATTCACAATCCTTGACCTGTGTACTCTTTGCCTAATTTACCTTCAAGCAACACCCTCCGCTGTCCTCAGAAGGCAACTTGGCTGCTGTTCTCCTTTGGGACTTGCTATTGTCAGACTCTGACATTGTCTAAGGAAGGGATGTCTCTGAGAGTTCAACCTTGGATTTCCCCAAATGGTGTAGCATTGCTTGTGCCTCTTCCACCTGCTTTAAGACAAGGAATTGAAATAGCTAAAAAGTACAAAACTCATTTTAAAAAGTAAAAGTAAAGTGATGCTGTCAAGGAGATTGTATAAGAACAAATATAGATATATTTTAAATCTTTGTGCTTGAAGAATTTTGACATTGATAATATTTTAAGCAGTAAAAAAATACAATTTAAAACTAAAAATAGAATGAAAAGTTGTTGGAGACTGGTTCTAATGCTTTAATTTAATTGGAATATTCATGTCCAAATGCTGAAAGTCCTTGTTTCCAATTGGTTTTCGATTGATCAAAAATGATGCCGGTAGCTAATAGTTGGGCAAAGGGGGACTTGGGGTGGAACCCTTAGAGTTGCTATGGCTAGGATGCAGGTGAGAGGGGAGATTCACCATGACTCGGGGAGGAGAATGGGACACAAGAATGGCAGGAGATAAAGCTTCCCCAATTGAGCCAGGGGTAGAAGTGGAAAGTTTACGAGTACCCATCCTTTAAGGTAGCCAAGGCACTTTTAAAAATAAACTATTGTGTGTATGCCTTTTATTTGTAGATACAAAGATAGCTCCTGGATGGGAGAGTGTGTGTGTGTGTGTGTGTGTGTGTGTGTGTGTGTGTGTGTGTGTGTGTTCTGCTGGGAGCACAAAACGGTCTAGCCAAAACCTCACCACTACAGAAAATGCCACAGTTACATTCTCAATGCATGCATTTACAAGCACACAAGCACACATACAAACACAATTACATACACATAATCCAAAATAAAATAATTTTTGAAAAATCTATTAACCCAAATGAACAAGAATTGCAAATATCTAGGGTTATTATGTTTCGATTTGGCCTGATGCTGTTTGTATTGTAGTGTTAATATTCGTTCCTCAAGACCTTGTCAAGTCAGAGACAAGAGAGTCCCCACGTAGACCAAAGTGATGCTTTGTGTCCTTGTCCCCAAGTTATTTCTGGTCGGTGAATAAAGGTGCCAACAGCCAATAACTGGGAAGAAGAGACATAGGCATGTTTTAGGGTGTCCTTGCTTGGGAGTCAGAGTACAATCACCAGAGAGAGAAGAGGGTAAATGGAGAAGAAGCTACCATGGGTTAGGTGAGTCATGAAAAACATGGCCCTGAAGAGCAGCCCAGATGAAGCACAGTAAGTAATAACTTGGGTTTATCGATAGGAAAGTAGGTTCTAGTAGCATACAGAGTAGATATCTGCCTAGCTCTTGTGCTGTTTAAGACTTACTGTATATAATAAAAGTTGTGTGTCTTTTATGGAACTGAATGACCACGGAATGGTAGAAACTCCAGACTGGGATTAAATAAATTCTACAACATCTAAATTTCCCAAAATTAACAAGTTACCATAAAAAATCCTCAAAATTAAGTGAAAGGTTAATATTAATAGACCATTAAGTAACTATCCAGTATCATACACCTTGTAAGACACAAAAACAAAGATTTCTATCATATACTTGTGAATGGCCAGCACTAGGATTACAGCTGAGATACAGCATTCAATAAAAATTTACAAAATAAGTACATGGATTTCTGACATTAAATAAATAAATTGATGCCAGGTCTTGGGATATAGCTCTGTGGGAAATGACAAAGAAAGTATCTGCTACATAAGCATGAGGACTTGAGCTTAATTCCTAGCATCTACATTAAAAAATGTGTTGCTATTATGTTTCTATAATCTTGGTGGGAAGGAAGCAGAGTCAGTGGATCCCTGGAGTTGCTGGCCAGAAAGTTTAGTGAGTAAAAAACCCTTCCCAAACAATGAGGTGGAAAGTGACTAAGTGAGACACTCAACTTTTGGTCTTAACATTTGTGTGCATAAACTTGCACACTCACCTGCATGTGCACATACACAAACACACACAAGAAATAGTGAGCATCTTTATTTTCCCATTGCACTCGCTCGGATTTACAATGTGAGATATTGATGGGGTGTTGATAGCACCCAGAAGAACACATCTTGTGAGTTTTGTCTACATGGCAGTCCACCTTCATGAGGCCTCTCAGTCTTGCTACTCCTAGTTAGATCACTAATCCCTTCACCTGTTTCACAAGAGAAGGACCCACTTTTTCATCTGTTGTACACTGGTTGTTACCACATAGCCGTTTTATTTGGTTTACATCCCTTCTAAAGTGCACCAGTCTTCATGGCATGAAGAACTTGAAGAATTTTAAAACTGTGGCTGTGGGGGAAAAGCACATAAAAAAGTATTTATTAGAAGCTCAATCCAAAATACATAAAAATAAGAAAAAACATAGCAGTAAATGTTTGCTTTGGGCAAAGACTTGAGTGTTGTGGAGAACAGGAAGAAAACAAAATATACATTTAAAAGATATGACTAGTTACATAAATAAGAGAAAACCAAATATAAAGGGAAGGGAATGGCTTTTTTTTCCTTAGAAGGTCTAGCATGGGGAAGGGAATTGTTGGGATGGAGAAGAAAAATAGATGCTTTCACAAAGTTCTGACCAATGAGTACAATTTAAGGCTGTCATGGATTTGCATTTAGAACTAAATTAGTATTAACCATGTTTTCCAATAGTAACTGTTTCTGATGAAACTGTTTCTGATGAAAAACATCAATTTTTCTCTCTAAGTCTGTGATGACCCTCCAGTCACAATAGGTACTCATCTTCTCTGTAGCACCTGTAATTTTTTTCACATCATTATGGGAACATAATTCTTGTGGTGGGTGGGTTGCATAAAATCTGTTATTTAAGGAAAGAGTCCTTTAGTTTTATAAATCTTGGTAGTTATTATTGATAGTGCCTAATATATTGCTTAACACAAGATAGGGCCTCTCTGACACTGTTGAATCAATGAGTAAATTAATGCTTTAGAAATATTTGTGATTTGAACAAAAGCACTAGGCAAATCATCTCAGTTTCTTTGCAACAACAAGAAGACAAGAGCTCAAGAAGCCTTGAATACTTTATAGAGCAACAAAGAGTCTGAAAAGGATCTGTGGGAGTTATTCTTTTCAAATACTGACCAAGAATATGGGATCATTACTGACACAATGCCACCTGAGAACAATTTAGAAGTGTGAAGAAAAAGCCATTGCCAGCGTATCAGATTTACTAAAATAACAAATTTTTGTAAAAATACCTTTGTGATATAGAATCATGACCTATTGAAAATTAAATTAAATCTAAGGAAACATGACATAAATTTATTGAACGATAGACTATATCTTCAATTGTCACTATAATTATATATAATTCTGAAAGTATAGATGCAATTCTATGTATTATAATGTGTATATAAAGGCATCATGCCTAACAAAATTTTCCCTAAGAAAAAATTAATTACACAATGTAAATATGTACTTGATCAAATTTGATGACTTAGAAATAATTTCAAACTCACTGCATATATATGTATACATTTAAATTTTTTTTTTATTAACTTGAGTATTTCTTATATACATTTCGAGTGTTATTCCCTTTCCCGGTTTCCGGGCAAACATCCCCCTCCCCCCTCCCCTTCCTTATGGGTGTTCCCCTCCCAACCCTCCCCCCATTGCCGCCCTCCCCCCATAGACTAGTTCACTGTGGGTTCAGTCTTAGCAGGACCCAGGGCTTCCCCTTCCACTGGTGCTCTTACTAGGATATTCATTGCTACCTATGGGGTCAGAGTCCAGGGTCAGTCCATGTATAGTCTTTAGGTAGTGGCTTAGTCCCTGGAAGCTCTGGTTGCTTGGCATTGTTGTACTTTTGGGGTCTCGAGCCCCTTCAAGCTCTTCCAGTTCTTTCTCTGATTCCTTCAATAGGGGACCTATTCTCAGTTCAGTGGTTTGCTGCTGGCATTCGCCTCTATATTTGCTGTATTCTGGCTGTGTCTCTCAGGAGCGATCTACATCCGGCTCCTGTCGGTCTGCACTTCTTTGCTTCATCCATCTTGTCTAATTGGGTGGCTGTATATGTATGGGCCACATGTGGGGCAGGCTCTGAATGGGTGTTCCTTCAGTCTCTGTTTTAATCTTTGCCTCTCCCTTCCCTGCCAAGGGTATTCTTTTTCCTCATTTAAAGAAGGAGTGAAGCATTCACATTTTGATCATCCGTCTTGAGTTTCGTTTGTTCTAGGGATATAGGGTAATTCAAGCATTTGGGCTAATAGCCACTTATCAATGAGTGCATACCATGTATGTCTTTCTGTGATTGGGTTAGCTCACTCAGGATGATATTTTCCAGTTCCAACCATTTGCCTACGAATTTCATAAACTCGTTGTTTTTGATAGCTGAGTAATATTCCATTGTGTAGATGTACCACATTTTCTGTATCCATTCCTCTGTTGAAGGGCATCTGGGTTCTTTCCAGCTTCTGGCTATTATAAATAAGGCTGCGATGAACATAGTGGAGCACGTGTCTCTTTTATATGTTGAGGCATCTTTTGGGTATATGCCCAAGAGAGGTATAGCTGGATCCTCAGGCAGTTCAATGTCCAATTTTCTGAGGAACCTCCAGACTGATTTCCAGAATGGTTTTACCAGTCTGCAATCCCACCAACAATGGAGGAGTGTTCCTCTTTCTCCACATCCTCGCCAGCATCTGCTGTCACCTGAGTTTTTGATCTTAGCCAATCGCACTGGTGTGAGGTGAAATCTCAGGGTTGTTTTGATTTGCATTTCCCTTATGACTAAAGATGTTGAACATTTCTTTAGGTGTTTCTCAGCCATTCGGCATTCCTCAGCTGTGAATTCTTTGTTTAGCTCTGAACCCCATTTTTTAATAGGGTTATTTGTTTCCCTGCGGTCTAACTTCTTGAGTTCTTTGTATATTTTGGAAATAAGGCCTCTATCTGTTGTAGGATTGGTAAAGATCTTTTCCCAATCTGTTGGTTGCCGTTTTGTCCTAACCACAGTGTCCTTTGCCTTACAGAAGCTTTGCAGTTTTATGAGATCCCATTTGTCGATTCTTGATCTTAGAGCATAAGCCATTGGTGTTTTGTTCAGGAAATTTTTTCCAGTGCCCATGTGTTCCAGATGCTTCCCTAGTTTTTCTTCTATTAGTTTGAGTGTGTCTGGTTTGATGTGGAGGTCCTTGATCCACTTGGACTTAAGCTTTGTACAGGGTGATAAGGATGGATCGATCTGCATTCTTCTACATGTTGCCCTCCAGTTGAACCAGCACCATTTGCTGAAAATGCTATCTTTTTTCCATTGGATGGTTTTGGCTCCTTTGTCAAAAATCGAGTGACCATAGGTGTGTGGGTTCATTTCTGGGTCTTCAATTCTATTCCATTGGTCTATCTGTCTGTCTCTGTACCAATACCATGCAGTTTTTATCACTATTGCTCTGTAATACTGCTTGAGTTCAGGGATAGTGATTCCCCCTGAAGTCCTTTTATTGTTGAGGATAGCTTTAGCTATCCTAGGTTTTTTGTTATTCCAGATGAATTTGCAAATTGTTCTGTCTAACTCTTTGAAGAATTGGATTGGTATTTTGATGGGGATTGCATTGAATCTGTAGATTGTTTTTGGTAAAATGGCCATTTTTACCATATTAATCCTGCCAATCCATGAGCATGGGAGATCTTTCCATCTTCTGAGGTCTTCTTCAATTTCTTTCCTCAGTGTCTTGAAGTTCTTATTGTACAGATCTTTTACTTGCTTGGTTAAAGTCACACCGAGGTACTTTATATTATTTGGGTCTATTATGAAGGGTGTCGTTTCCCTAATTTCTTTCTCGGCTTGTTTCTCTTTTGTATAGAGGAAGGCAACTGATTTATTTGAGTTAATTTTATACCCAGCCACTTTGCTGAAGTTGTTTATCAGCTTTAGTAGTTCTCTGGTGGAACTTTTGGGATCACTTAAATATACTATCATGTCATCTGCAAATAGTGATATTTTGACCTCTTCTTTTCCGATCTGTATCCCTTTGATCTCCTTTTGTTATCTGATTGCTCTGGCTAGAACTTCAAGAACTATATTGAATAAGTAGGGAGAGAGTGGGCAGCCTTGTCTAGTCCCTGATTTTAGTGGGATTGCTTCAAGTTTCTCTCCATTTAGTTTAATGTTAGCAACTGGTTTGCTGTATATGGCTTTTACTATGTTTAGGTATGGGCCTTGAATTCCTATTCTTTCCAGGACTTTTATCATGAAGGGGTGTTGAATTTTGTCAAATGCTTTCTCAGCATCTAATGAAATGATCATGTGGTTCTGTTCTTTCAGTTTGTTTATATAATGGATCACGTTGATGGTTTTCCGTATATTAAACCATCCCTGAATGCCTGGGATGAAGCCTACTTGATCATGGTGGATGATTGTTTTGATGTGCTCTTGAATTCGGTTTGCCAGAATTTTATTGAGTATTTTTGCGTCGATATTCATAAGGGAAATTGGTCTGAAGTTCTCTTTCTTTGTTGTGTCTTTGTGTGGTTTAGGTATAAGAGTAATTGTGGCTTCGTAGAAGGAATTCGGTAGGGCTCCATCTGTTTCAATTTTGTGGAATAGTTTGGATAATATTGGTATGAGGTCTTCTATGAAGGTTTGATAGAATTCTGCACTAAACCCGTCTGGACCTGGGCTCTTTTTGGTTGGGAGACCTTTAATGACTGCTTCTATTTCCTTAGGAGTTATGGGGTTGTTTAACTGGTTTATCTGTTCCTGATTTAACTTCGATACCTGGTATCTGTCTAGGAAATTGTCCATTTCCTGAAGATTTTCAAATTTTGTTGAATATAGGTTTTTATAGTAAGATCTGATGATTTTTTGAATTTCCTCCGAATCTGTAGTTATGTCTCCCTTTTCATTTCTGATTTTGTTAATTTGGACACACTCTCTGTGTCCTCTCGTTAGTCTGGCTAAGGGTTTATCTATCTTGTTGATTTTCTCAAAGAACCAACTTTTGGTTCTGTTGATTCTTTCTATGGTCCTTTTTGTTTCTACTTGGTTGATTTCAGCTCTGAGTTTGATTATTTCCTGCCTTCTACTCCTCCTGGGTGTATTTGCTTCTTTTTGTTCTAGAGCTTTTAGGTGTGCTGTCAAGCTGCTGACATATGCTCTTTCCTGTTTCTTTCTGCAGGCACTCAGCGCTATGAGTTTTCCTCTTAGCACAGCTTTCATTGTGTCCCATAAGTTTGAGTATGTTGTATCTTCATTTTCATTAAATTCTAAAAAGTTTTTAATTTCTTTCTTTATTTCTTCCTTGACCAGGTTATCATTGAGTAGAGCATTGTTCAATTTCCACGTATATGTGGGCATTCTTCCCTTATTGTTATTGAAGACCAGTTTTAGGCCGTGGTCGTCCGATAGCATGCATGGGATTATTTCTATCTTTCTGTACCTGTTGAGGCCCGTTTTTTGACCAATTATATGGTCAATTTTGGAGAAAGTACCATGAGGAGCTGAGAAGAAGGTATATCATTTTGCTTTAGGATAGAATGTTCTATAAATATCCGTTAAGTCCATTTGGCTCATGACTTCTCTTAGTCTGTCTACATCACTGTTTAATTTCTGTTTCCATGATCTGTCCATTGATGAGAGTGGGGTGTTGAAATCTCCCACTATTATTGTGTGAGGTGCAATGTGTGTTTTGAGCTTTAGTAAGGTTTCTTTTACATATGTAGGTGCCCTTGTATTTGGGGCATAGATATTTAGGATTGAGAGTTCATCTTGGTTGATTTTTCCTTTGATGAATATGAAGTGTCCTTCCTTATCTTTTTTGATGACTTTTAGTTGGAAATTGATTTTATTTGATATTAGAATGGCTACTCCAGCTTGCTTCTTCTGACCATTTGCTTGGAAAGTTGTTTTCCAGCCTTTCACTCTGAGGTAGTGTCTGTCTTTGTCTCTGAGGTGTGTTTCCTGTAGGCAGCAGAATGCAGGGTCCTCGTTGCGTATCCAGTTTGTTAATCTATGTCTTTTTATTGGGGAGTTGAGGCCATTGATATTGAGAGATATTAAGGAATAGTGATTATTGCTTCCCGTTATATTCATATTTGATGTGAGGTTATGTTTGTGTGCTTTCATTCTCTTTGTTTTGTTGCCAAGACGATTAGTTTCTTGCTTCTTCTAGGGTATAGCTTGCCTCCTTATGTTGGGCTTTACCATTTATTATCCTTTGTAGTGCTGGATTTGTAGAAAGATATTGTGTAAATTTGGTTTTGTCATGGAATATCTTGGTTTCTCCATCAATGTTAATTGAGAGTTTTGCTGGATACAGTAATCTGGGCTGGCATTTGTGTTCTCTTAGGGTCTGTATAACATCAGTCCAGGATCTTCTGGCCTTCATAGTTTCTGGCGAGAAGTCTGGTGTGATTCTGATAGGTCTCCCTTTATATGTTACTTGACCTTTTTCCCTTACTGCTTTTAATATTCTTTCTTTATTTTGTGCGTTTGGTGTTTTGACAATTATGTGACGGGAGTTGGTTCTTTTCTGGTCCAATCTATTTGGAGTTCTGTAGGCTTCTTGTATGTCTATGGGTGTCCCTTTTTTTAGGTTAGGGAAGTTTTCTTCTATGATTTTGTTGAAGATATTTACTGGTCCTTTGAGCTGGGAGTCTTCACTCTCTTCTATACCTATTATCCTTAGGTTTGATCTTCTCATTGAGTCCTGGATTTCCTGTATGTTTTGGACCAGTAGCTTTTTCCGCTTTACATTATCTTTGACAGTTGAGTCAATGATTTCTATGGAATCTTCTGCTCCTGAGATTCTCTCTTCCATCTCTTGTATTCTGTTGGTGAAGCTTGTATCTACAGCTCCTTGTCTCTTCTTTTGGTTTTCTATATCCAGGGTTGTTTCCATGTGTTCTTTCTTGATTGCTTCTATTTCCATTTTTAATTCCTTCAACTGTTTGATTGTGTTTTCCTGGAATTCTTTCAGGGATTTTTGCGATTCCTCTCTGTAGGCTTTTACTTGTTTATTAATGTTTTCCTGTGCTTCCCTAAGTGTGTTCAGGTCTTTCCTGAAGTCCTCCAGCATCATGATCAAATATGATTTTGGAACTAGATCTTCCTTTTCTGGTGTGTTTGGATATTCCATGTTTGTTTTGGTGGGAGAATTGGGCTCCGATGATGGCATGTAGTCTTGGTTTCTGTTGCTTGGGTTCCTGCACTTGCCTCTCGCCATCAGATTATCTCTAGTGTTACTTTGTTCTGCTATTTCTGACAGTGGCTAGACTGTCCTATAAGCCTGTGTGTCAGGAGTGCTGTAGACCTGTTTTCCTCTCTTTCAGTCAGTTATGGGGACAGAGTGTTCTGCTTTCGGGCGTGTAGTTTTTCCTCTCTACAGGTCTTCAGCTGTTCCTGTGGGCCTGTGTCTTGAGTTCACCAGGCAGCTTTCTTGCAGCAGAAAATTTGGCCTTACCTGTGGTCCCGAGGCTCAGGTTTGCTCGTGGGGTGCTGTCCAAGGGCTCTCTGCAGCGGCAGCGACCAGGAAGACCTGTGCTGCCGTTTCCGGGAGCTTCAGTGCACCAGGGTTCCAGATGGTCTTTGGCTTTTTCCTCTGGCGTCCGAGATGTGTGTGTAGAGAGCAGTCTCTTCTGGTTTCCCAGGCTTGTCTGCCTCTCTGAAGGTTCAGCTCTCCCTCCCACGGGATTTGGGTGCAGAGAACTGTTTATCCGGTCTGTTTCCTTCTGGTTCTGGTGGTGTCTTAGGCACAGGGGTCCTGCCGCTCCTGGGCCCTCCCCCACGGGAGCCCAGAGGCCTTATACAGTTTCCTCTTGGGCCAGGGATGTGGGCAGGGGTGAGCAGTGTTGGTGGTCTCTTCTGCTCTGCAGCCTCAGGAGTGCCCACCTGACCAGGCGGTTGGGTCTCTCTCTCACCGGGTCTGGGAGCAGAGAGCTGCTGCGGGCCGGGATCCGCGGGTGTGGGACTTCCGGTAAACACAGAACGTGCCCGGTTCTAGAGAAATTCTGCTTCCGTGTGTCCCAAGCTCACCAGGCAGCTTTCTTGCAGCAGAAAATTTGGTCTTACCTGTGGTCTCGAGGCTCAAGTTCGCTCGTGGGGTGCTGCCCAGGGGCTCTCTGCAGCGGCAGCAACCAGGAAGACCTGTGCCGCCCCTTCCGGGAGCTTCAGTGCACCAGGGTTCCAGATGGTCTTTGGCTTTTTCCTCTGGCGTCCGAGATGTGTGTGCAGGGAGCAGTCTCTTCTGGTTTCCCAGGCCTGTCTGCCTCTCTGAAGGTTTAGCTCTCCCTCCCACGGGATTTGGGTGCAGAGAACTGTTTATCCGGTCTGTTTCCTTCAGGGTCCGGCGGTGTCTGTGGCAGGGGTCCTGCCGCTCCTGGGCCCTCCCCCACGGGAGCCCAGAGGCCTTATACAGTTTCCTCTTGGGCCAGGGATGTGGGCAGGGGTGAGCAGTGTTGGTGGTCTCTTCTGCTCTGCAGCCTCAGGAGTGCCCACCTGACCAGGCGGTTGGGTCTACATTTAAATTTTTAATGTCTTCTTTTACAACCCTACATGTATATAATTCCTTTTAGTTACTTCTATCCTCTGGCTTATCCTATCTTGCCCACGCCAACTCCTGTCACACCTTCTTCCCTACAAATCCCTTTCCCACATTCATGTCAATAACTGTTTCTCTTTCACTTCTTCCATGTGCCCCAAGCCTTAGAGAGGGTAGCATAAATGTCTTATTTAGTGCTCAGTGCTTAATCATTACTTATTTTCTATATCTAACGCAGCTGTGTCTCTAAATTCACTGCTCTTCATTGCAAAGAGAAGCATCTCTGACTAAGAATAAGAGTAGCATTTGTCTGTGGTTATCAAGACAGTTTCGATTTAATTACACACACTTAAGAGTTTCCCATAGGACCTACAACCCCCTGAGCTGTGGATTTTTGGCCAAGTTTAACAGTATCAGGCATAAGTAGTCTTCTGCGGAGATGGTCCTAGTGCAATCAGAGAGTAGTTGATTGCCCACATAACTGTGATGTCACTATTTCACAAAGGAATTAATTGCCACCATAACAATGATATCCCTATTGCACAGAGAGAAGTTGATTGCCCCAAAACAATGATGTCACTATTGCAGTAGTAAGCACATCTGGCCCTACAGGTTGACATTCTAGTTCATAAATTACCGTCTGGTAATTACCATCTGGTAATTTATGTCTTTTAATTAACTAAAGACAAAAATTAATTTAAAATTTATTTTTTATGTCTTCTCTTCCTTGGCAACCTAAATAGCACTCCTAGAACTATGAAAACTAGGCAGCAGGGAAGAAATTTTCAACCTAGTCAAGCTGGATTTCTCTATATCTTGAAATCAAGGTATGTGATATTTTCAGCAATAGTGATTATCATCTAGTTCTGGTGAGGAACCAAGAAAAATAGTAAGAACCTGTATTATATACAGAGTTTCTAGGACTTCGTTGGCCAACAACTTATGAGGAGGCATCTCCTACTTGACCCCATACTTGCTGTTTATTAAGCTGTGGCTATTAAAAGAAGAGTTGTGCAGACCTGGAGGATATCAGCATGCTACCTCTTTTTTTTAACTTATACTGTACAATCTTTTTAACTTTTAACTGTATTTTTCTGACTAAGCTTTTTTAAGACTTTTAAATGTGCAGAATACAAAGACTCCATATATTTTTCATACAATTTTTGGTGTGTATGTCGGGGAGGTATGCACATATGTGTGTTAGTGTGTGGCCCTCCTATTTCTTATCTTCCCCATCTTTCTTCTACATCTCTGCTGAAATGTTTTTAGGCAAATATTCTCTACTTTCACATCACATATGTTTTACTACTCCCTCCCTCAAGGCAATGCCACTCTTGCTAATTTCTTGGCTTCTATAGATACTCCAAATTAAATATACTCATATAAAGATGCAAAATTAGAATCCGTGTATGAAAAAAAGGCTTTTTCTTTGTCTGTGTCATCTCACTCAATAATTTTTTCAGTTTTACTCCTCAATTGCCTGCATGTGTTATTTTCTTTAAAAACTTTATTATCACATTTTCATTTTCCATTTATCTGTTGATATGCATCTAGCCTGACAACATACCCTGACCATGTGAATAGAGCAGCAATGAACATGCATGAGCAAGAACCTCTGTAAAGCAGTAGAACATCTTCTGGATACTACTGTAAGAGTGTTAGTCTGAGTCATATGGCAGTTCTATTCTTAGCCCTTTGAGAAACCATAATGCTGATTTCCATATGGGTTTGTATAAATTTACATTCCCACATATTCCAGCAGTGAAAAGCTTTTCTCTTTCCCTATATTGTCAGTAGCAATTTTTGTTATTCTTCTTGGCTATAAGCATCTGCAGTTGATATTAAAATACTTTTAATTTTCATTTCCCTGGTGAAATGAACTTTTTTTTAATTTGGCTTTAACAATTACTGGAGGTAACCCCTAATTTTCTCTTCTAACTGCTGGCCTGGCTACCTCTCCAGCAGTATATTCCAGATACTTGCTGTTTCTTCTGGCCATGTGCTCATCATCTATCTCCCCTCATGGTGGCTTCCTCTCTCTTCCTTATTCTTCTTCCTCCTCCCCTCATATCTCTCCTCCAAGCAGTTCACGCCAAACCCACCTACCTCGAATCCCTCCAGTAATTTGCTGTAGCCAGTTTTATTTAACCAATGGTTTTGGTTTTTTTTTGTTGTTGTTGTTGTTGTTGTTTTTTATTAACTTGAGTATTTCTTTTTTTTTTTTTGAGCATGTGATGTCCACTTTTTTTTTTTATTAACTTGAGTATTTCTTATATACATTTCAAGTGTTATTCCCTTTCCCGGTTTCCGGGCAAACATCCCCCTCCCCCCTCCCCTTCCTTATGGGTGTTCCCCTCCCAACCCTCCCCCCATTGCCGCCCTCCCCCCAACACTCTCGTTCACTGGGGGTTCAGTCTTAGCAGGACCCAGGGCTTCCCCTTCCACTGGTGCTCTTACTAGGATATTCATTGCTACCTATGAGGTCAGAGTCCACGGTCAGTCCATGTATAGTCTTTAGGTAGTGGCTTAGTCCCTGGAAGCTCTGGTTGGTTGGCATTGTTGTACATATGGGGTCTCGAGCCCCTTCAAGCTCTTCCAGTTCTTTCTCTAATTCCTTCAACGGGGGTCCTATTCTCAGTTCAGTGGTTTGCTGCTGGCATTCGCCTCTGTATTTGCTGTATTCTGGCTGTGTCTCTCAGGAGCTATCTACATCCGGCTCCTGTCTGTCTGCACTTCTTTGCTTCATCCATCTTGTCTAATTGGGTGGCTGTATATGTATGGGCCACATGTGGGGCAGGCTCTAAATGGGTGTTCCTTCAGTCTCTGTTTAAATCTTTGCCTCTCTCTTCCCTGCCAAGGGTATTCTTGTTCCCCTTTTAAAGAAGGAGTGAAGCACTCACATTTTGATCATCCGTCTTGAGTTTCATTTGTTCTAGGCGTCTAGGGTAATTCAAGCATTTGGGCTAATAGCCACTTATCAGTGAGTGCATACCATGTATGTCTTTCTGTGATTGGGTTAGCTCACTCAGGATAATATTTTCCAGTTCCAACCATTTGCCTACGAATTTCATAAAGTCATTGTTTTTGATAGCTGAGTAATATTCCATTGTGTAGATGTACCTCATTTTCTGTATCCATTCCTCTGTGGAAGGGCATCTGGGTTCTTTCCAGCTTTTGGCTATTATAAATAAGGCTGCGATGAACATAGTGGAGCACTTGTCTTTTTTATATGTTGGGGCATCTTTTGGATATATGCCCAAGAGAGGTATAGCTGGATCCTCAGGCAGTTCAATGTCCAATTTTCTGAGGAACCTCCAGACTGATTTCCAGAATGGTTGTACCAGTCTGCAATCCCACCAACAATGGAGGAGTGTTCCTCTTTCTCCACATCCTCGCCAGCATCTGCTGTCATCTGAGTTTTTGATCTTAGCCATTCTCACTGGTGTGAGGTGAAATCTCAGGGTTGTTTTGATTTGCATTTCCCTTATGACTAAAGATGTTGAACATTTCTTTAAGTGTTTCTCAGCCATTCGGCATTCCTCAGCTGTGAATTCTTTGTTTAGCTCTGCACCCCATTTTTTAATAGGGTTATTTGTTTCCCTGCGGTCTAACTTCTTGAGTTCTTTGTATATTTTGGATATAAGGCCTCTATCTGTTGTAGGATTGATAAAGATCTTTTCCCAATCTGTTGGTTGCCGTTTTGTCCTAACCACAGTATCCTTTGCCTTACAGAAGCTTTGCAGTTTTATGAGATCCCATTTGTCGATTCTTGATCTTAGAGCATAAGCCATTGGTGTTTTGTTCAGGAAATTTTTTCCAGTGCTCATGTGTTCCAGATGCTTCCCTAGTTTTTCTTCTATTAGTTTGAGTGTGTCTGGTTTGATGTGGAGGTCCTTGATCCACTTGGACTTAAGCTTTGTACAGGGTGATAAGCATGGATTGATCTGCATTCTTCTACATGTTGCCCTCCAGTTGAACCAGCACCATTTGCTGAAAATGCTAGAAATGAACTTTTTTTAAAAGTTCATTAATCATTTGTATTTCTTCAATTGGTAATTCTCTGTTCAAAGTTATAGTTTATTTTTATTGAATTGTTTTCTTAATGTTTTACTTTTTACTCCTTTACATATTGTGAGATATTAATTCTCTGTCAGATGTACGTATGTAAGGAACGATTTTCTCATATTCTAGCTCTTCATGCTATCCCCTTTGCCAAGTGTCATTTTAACTGAGTCACTGGAGTCCTACATAGAAAGTCCTTAACTTCAGCTATATCTTGTACTTCACACCTTCTCTTATTTTTGCCTGTGATGTTAACTGCATATAAATATCCTTCAAAATGATCATAATAAATAGCTATCTGAACTCCTGCAGGAAGTGATGCAGGAATAGTCAATCAAAGATATAGGTATAAACCTTCTATATGAGAGCAATTTTATGGCTGCTATATTCGTGGAATGGAAAGAAGGACATTTTGTGGATAAAATATAGAGAAAGGATAGTGGCATTTATAAAAGGCAACAATAAAAGTGTGCATCATCTTCAATGAGTAGAGTATGTGTTAACACTAGACTGTGTTAATGCTGTAACCAAGTGATAGTTTCCCTGAGTTCCTCTCTTTGTAAAGGAAAGAATTCAGATACGAAACACTGACAGTTAAAGTAGAAATTTATTTTGTTTAACAAAACAAAGTTAAAACTCCAAAAATAATGGTGCCACCATAAACCAAACATAGACACTCAGTGGGTTCTACAGTGTTAGTCTTTAATGGTTGATGGATTTTTATGAGAAAGGTAGCATACTAGTGGGGTAAAAAATGATACCTTGGCCCTTGATAAATCATAGTGTGTCAAATCTCCCTTTCAGAGTAATTTTCCCCATGAGCTTCATAAAAAACCCTCAAATCAAAATGCAAATGCTTCAGAGCCCTAGTTAGTACATGTGGGCAGGAGCTAAGGAAGTGTCTGGCATATTATAATCTGATAATTTGGAAAAAACCTAATTACTGCTTCAAGAATTTTTAACCATAAGAAGCACTCTGAGAATTAGGAGTCACAGCTACTAACACACACCTGCAGTTTTTCCTTGGTTACCTTATGTCTACCTCCTTAGGGTATTATTTCTAGGCTTGATGAGAGAAATAGAAAGTTACCACCACTTAAAAACAATTCATAGTTTACATTGGAGGTTTTGTCCAAAACAGTTGAAGAAAGCAAATGTACTGATTACTATTGATTACCAACTTGATAAGATTTATAATCACCTAGAATACTACCTATGACAGAGTTTCTAGATCTAGTTGAGGTGGGACAAGCTGGGGTCCTGGACTAACTAAAAGAACAGGAAGTGAGATCAGCATGAGGACCTTGATCTTTTTCTGCTTCCTGAGTACAGACAAGAGTAACCATGTGCCTTATTCTCCCACTGCAATGCTTCCCTGGACTGGAGAACTGTGCTTTGGAATTATGAATAAAATTAAATGTCTTTCTTCAGTTATATTGTCACAGCAATAAAACAAGGAACTATTAAAATAGCCTTGGTGACTCTCTGAATCTCTAAAAGAGCAAAATTAAAGTATACAAATTCTCTAACCTAAGGTGAAGTACAACCATGAAAACACAGGGAATAATCCTAGAGCATCTAAATCAAAGGAGGAAGGAAATCAACACACATAAAAACACATGCAAACATACATTCCACTACCAAAAAGAACAATAGCAAAATTATAAGAATCAACAATGATTTGTCTATCAATATCTATCAATATTAGTGGTTTCAATTTCCCAATAAAGAGACTCCGATTTAGAGAATAAATTTGAAAGCAACATCTCTTCTGATGCTATTTCCAAGATACATACCTAAAGATCATGAATAAGATGTTGTAAGCAAATGGACATAAGAATCAAACTGGTGTAGCCATTTTAACATCTGCCAAAATAGATTTCAAATGAAACCTAATCAGAAGGGATAGGGAAAGACACTACACACTCACCAAAGGAAAGCTCCACCAAGAGGATATTTTGCTTCTTAACATCTATGTCCAAACATGAAGGCAAACCACCTTTGTAAACTAAGCACGACTACAGCTTAAATCACCTATTGACCATCACACTCATAGTGGGAGACTTCAACATCTTTATCTCACCAATAGACAGGACATCCAGACAAAAACTAAACAGAGAAATGCTATACCTAACTGAATGTATAAACCAAACAGACTTAACAAATATTTAAAGAACATTTAAACCAAATGAAAATGAATATACCCTTTTCTTGGCACCTTGCAGAATATTTTTCAAAATTGACCATATGCTTGGTCATGAAGCAGGTACCAACAGATAAAGAGAAATTAATCACTACATCCTAAATCTTGATGTCAACAACAGAAATAGCAGAAAGCTTACAACTCATGAAAACTGTGGAACCCTCTACTGTGCAAAAAAATGGATCAAGACAGCAACTAAGAAAGAAATTAAAGACTTCCAAGAATTGAATAAAATGAATATACAACATACGCAAACTTAGAGGATACAATGAAATTGGTTCTAGGAGGCAAGTTCATAGTACAAAATACCTATATTAAAAAATAAAAATATAAATATAAATAAATAAATAAATAAATAAACCTAGAGAAATCTCTAGCAACCTCACAGAGCATATGAAAGCTCAATAACAATGAGAAGAAATCAAACCCAAGAAGAATAGATTGCAAGAACACCAAACCCAAACTCAGGGTTGAAATCAGTAAAATAAGAAACAAAGAAAGCAATACAAAAAATCCATGAAAAAGTTGGTTCTTTGAGAAAATCAGTAATATAAACAAAATCATAAAGACAAAAACCAAATTAAAAATATTAGAAATGAAAAGAAACACCTAACTATAAACACTGAGGAAATTGAGAAAATCATAAGGACATACTTCAAAAACCTCTACTGAAGCAAATCAGAAAATCTAAAACAGATCGATAATTTTCTCTATATGTATGATGTACCAAATTTAGATCAAAGTCAGATAAGTATTTAAACAGACCTATAATCCCTAGTAAGATAGAAGTACTCATTAAATCTCCCAAAGAACAACACAAACAGAAAACAAAAACAAAAAAATAAATGGAAAAAAAACCCAGGGCCAGATAGTTTTAGCATAGAATTCTACCAGAGTTTCAAAGAATAGTCAAAGCCAATACCCACATTATTCCACAAAACAAACAAAATAACATTGACCAATTCATTTACTCAGCCACAGTTAGCCTGGTGCCCAAACCACATAAAGCCTCAACAAAAAAAGGAAATTACCAACAAATTTCCCTTATGAACATAGATGCAAAAGTGTTCATTTAAATACTTGAAAACTAAATTTAAGAACTCACCAAAAATATCATCCACCATGATCAAGTGGGCTTCTTACAGAGATACAGGGATGGCTCCACATATGAAATACGTAAATGTAATCCACCATATAACCAACTGGGGGGAAAAGACCAAAACAAACCAACAAACAAAACATGATCTTTTTTTAGATGCAAAAAAAGGCTTTTTAAAGAATTAAACATCCCTTCATAATAATAGTGCCAGAGACACAAGGGATAAAGGGGTCATACCTCAATATAATAAAGGCACATTACAGCAACAGAACAGCTAAAATCAACTTAAATAGAGAGGAACTCACAGGACTTCCATTAAAATCAAGAACAAGGCAAGGTTATCCACTCTCCCCATACCCTTTCAATATAGTATTTGAAGTTTCAACTAGACCAACAAGACAACTAAAGGACATCAAGGACATACAAGTGGAAAAGAAAAAGTTGAAGTGTCTTTATCTGCAGATGACATGATAGTATACATGTGACCCTAAAAATTCCATGAGGGATATTTTACAGCTTACAAACACTTTTTAGCAACATAGCTAATATATAATTAAACCCAAAAATGGGTGGTCCTCTGACATGTGAATGACAAGTGGTCTAAGAAAGAAGTCATAGAAACAACACTTTTTACAATAGCCTCAAATAACATAAAATATCTTAGTGTAACTCTAACCATGCTAGTGAAAGACTTGTATGATAAAATTTTAAATCTTTGAAAAAAGAAATTGAAGAAGATATCAAAAGATAAAGATTTCACATTCTCATCAATCAGTAAGATTGACATACTAAAAATGGTCTTTCTACAAAAAACAATCTACAGATTCAATGTAATCCACATCAAAATTCACACATAAATTTTAAAGATAGTGAAAGGAAAATTATCAGCTTTAAATGAAAATAAAGATAGCTAAGAGAATCCAGAAAAATAAAAGAACTGCTAGGCATCGCACCATAACTGATTTCAAGTTGTACTGCAAAACTATCATACTAAAAAAATCAGTATGTTATTAGCATAAAAACAGACACATTGATCAATAGAATTGAAGATTTATACATAAATCAATACACATAAGGAGCTCTATTTTTTATAAAGATGCCTGAAACACAAAATGGAACTGCATCTTCAACAAATTGTCCTGGGCAAACTGGATGTCTGCATGCAAAATCATTCAAATAGATACTTACCTTGTGCACAAAATACATCTCCAAAGGGATCAATGACTTTATCTTATCTAGTGAATTATTGCTGTTAAGATATACTATGAGCAATACACCTCTTATAAAAGCCAACATTTAATTGAGGGTGGCTTACACTTAGAAAGGTTTACTAGTCCATTCTCATCTTGGCAGGAAACATAGCAACTTTCAGGCATATACAGTGTCTGAATTGCTGACACAACCATCAAAGATAATGTAAAGGGCAAAAAGTTCCTAACCCAAAACATCCAGGAAATCTGGGACACAATGAGAAGATCAAACCTAAGAATAATAGATATAGAAGAGAGTGAAGGCTCCCAACTTAAAGGGCTAGTAAATATCCTCCACAAAATCATAGAAGAAAACTTACATAACCTAAAGAAAGAGATGGCAATAAACATACAAGAAGCCTACAGAACTTCAAATAGATCAGACGAGAAAAGAAATTCTTGCTGTCACATAATAGTCAAAACACCAAATGCACAAAACAAAGAAAGAATATAAAAAGCAGTAAGAAAAAAATGTCAAGTAACATATAAAGGCAGATCTACTAAAATTACACCAGACTTCTCACCAGAGACTGTGAAAGCCAGAAGATCCCAGATAGATGTCATACAGACCCTAAGACAACACAAATGCCAGCCCAGGCTACTATATCCAGCAAAACTATTGATAACATACATGGAGAACCCAAGATATTCTATTACAAAACAAAATTTACACAATATCTTTCCACAAATTCAGCTCTAAAAAGAATAATAGATAGAAGACTCCAATACAAAGAGGGAAACTATGCCATAGAAAAAGCAAAAAAGTAATCTCCTTGGAACAAAACCAAAGTAAGAGAGACATGCAAATATAATTCTACCTCTAACAATAATAACAGAAAACAACAATCACTATTCCTTAATATCTCTTAGCAGGAATAGACCCAATTCCCCAGTAAAAAGACATAGACTAAAGGGATGGACATACAAAGAGGACCCAGCATGTTGCTTCATAAAGGAAACACACCTCAGAAACAAAGACAGATACTATACCTCACAGTAAAAGACTAGAAAACAACTTACCAAGCAAATGCTCTGAAGAAACAACCTGGAGTAGCCATTGTAATACTGAATAAAACCGACTTTCAACCAAAAGATACCAAAAAAGATAATGAAGGAAGCTGCATATTCATCAAAGGGAAAAAAATCCACGAAGATGAACTCTCAATCCAGAATATCTATGTTCCAAATGAAATGGCACCTACATCATAAAAGAAACCTTACTAAAGATCAAATCACACATTGCACCTCAAACAATAATAGTGGGAGATTTCAACACCCCAATTTCATCAATGGATAGATCATGGAAACAGAAAATAAACAGAGACATAGAGAAACTCTAAGAGAAGTTATGAAACAAATGGGTTTAACAGATATTTATAGAACATTTCATCCTAAAACAAAAGAATATATTTTCTTCTCAGCACCTCATGGTACCTTCTCCAGAATTGACCATATAATTAGTAACGACAGATACAAGAAGACTGAAATAATCCCATGCATCCTATCAGATCACCATGGACTTAGGCTGTTCTTCAATAACAACAAATACGACAGAAAGCACACACACACACACACACACACACACATATATATATATATATATATATATATATATATATATATATATATATAGAGAGAGAGAGAGAGAGAGAGAGAGAGAGAGCAGTTGAACAATGCTCTACTTAATGATAACTTGGTCAAGGAATGAAGGGAGGAAGAAAGAAAGAAAGAAAGAAAGAAAGAAAGAAAGAAAGAAAGAAAGAAAGAAAGAAAGAAAGAAAGAAGGGAAGGAAGGAAGGAAAGGAAGGAAGAAAGAAAGGAAGAAAGAAAATTAAAGACTTTTTAAATTTTAATTAAAATGAAGACTCAACATACCCAATCTCATTGAGCACAATGAAAGATGTGTTAAGAGAAAAACTCATAGCTTGAGTACCTCAAGAAGGAAAGAAAGAAAGAAAGAAAGAAAGAAAGAAAGAAAGAAAGAAAGAAAGAAAGAAATTGGAGAAATCATACATTAGCAGCTTGACAGCACACCTAAAAACTCTAAAATAAAAAGAACAAATACTCTCAAGAAGAGTAGAAAGCAGGAAATAATAAAACTCAGGCTAAAATAATTCAGGTAGAAACAAAAAGAACTATACAAAGAATCAACGAAACCAGTAGCTGGTTCTTTGAGAAAATAAACAAGATAGATAAACCCTTAGTCAGACTGATCATATGGCACAGAGTATCAAACTTAACAAAAATCAGAAATTAAAAGAAGAGATAACAACAGAATCTAAGGAAATTCAAAAAATCATCAGATCCTACTACAAAACCTTATTTTCAATAAAACTAGAAAATCTGGAGGATATGGGCAATTTTCTAGACAAATACCAGGTACCAAAGTTAAATAAGGATCAGATAAACTATCTAAACAGTCCCATAAGTCCTAAAGAAATAGAAGCATTTATTAAAAGTCTCCCAACCAAAAAATGACCAGATCCAGATGGGTTTAGTGCAGAATTCTATCAGGCCTTCACAGATACAAGAAGATTGAAATAATCCCATGTAACCTATCAGATCCCTAGGGACCTTATACCAATACTGTCCACAAAATAGAAACAAAAAAACACTACCCAATTCCTTCTATAAAGCCACAATTACACTTAAATCTAAACCACACAAAGACCCAACAAAGAAAGAGAACTTCAGACCAATTTCCCTAATGAATATCGATGCAAAAATACTCATTAAAATTGTTGCAAACCGAATCCAAGAACACATCAAAATAATGATGGATAATGATCAAGTAGGCTTCATCCCGGGGATGCAGAGATGGTTCAATAATGTAATCCACTATGTAACAAATTAAAAAAATAAATCAATAACACATGTTCACCTCAATAGATGCTGAGAAAGCATTTGGCAAAATTAAACATCCCTTTCATGATAAAAGTCCTGTAAAGATCAGGAATTCAAAGCCCATACCCAAACATAATAAAAGCAATATATAGCAAACCAGTAGCCAATGTCAAACTAAATGAAGAGAAACTTGAAGCAATCCCACTAAAATCAGGAAGTAGACAAGGCTGCCTTCTCTCTCCCTACTTATACTTGAGGTCCTAGTCAGAGCAATCAGACAACGAAAGGAGGTCAAAGGGTTACAAATTGGAAAGGAAGAAGTCAAAATGTCACTATTTGCAGACGATATGATTATATACTTAAGTGACCCCAAAAGTTCCACCAGAGAATTACTAAACCTGATAAACAACCTCTGCAAAGTGGCTGGGTATAAAATTAACTCAAACAAATCAGTAGCCTTCCTATATACAAAGTATAAACAGGCTGAGAAAGAAATTATGGAAATGACAATCTTCACAATAGTCACAAATAACAAAAAGAAAAAAAACCTTATTGTGACTCTAACCAAGCAAGTGAAAGATCTACATGACAAGATCTTCAAGTCTCTGAAGAAAGAAATTGAAGATCTCAGAAGATGGAAAGAACTCCCATGCTCATGGATTGGCAGGATTAATATAATAAAAATGGCCATTTTGTCAAAAGCAATTTACATATTCAATGCAATCCCTGTCAAAGTTCCAACTCACTTAGTTTTAGTTAGAAAGAGCAATTTGCCCCACAGCTCCCTGCTCCCAAATCCCATGGGAGAGAGAGCTGAACATCGAGAAGTGTGGGCAATCCTGAGACTGCAGGGTAGCATAGATTGCCACTTCTGCCCACCTTTACCCACATACCTTGCCCAAGAGGAAACTGCATAGTGCCTCTGGACACAGGAATATATGAATAGAGTCAAGCTGCAGGAGCCCCACAGTCCAGATCTGCACACAGATCTGAATTGAACAGGTCAAACAGCTCCCTGCACCCAAATCCTGTGGGGATGGAGGGTTAGACCATCAGAGGGGCAGACACCCCTGAGAACTCTGCCCACATTCCCGACTCAAGAGGAAAATGCCTAACGCCATCTGGGCACCCTGAATACAGGCACCTAGGAGCAGTAGGGGCAGGGCCCTTCTGGTTGCTGCCCTACAGGCCTGAGACCAGAGGTAAAAACCAACTTTTCTGCTCTAGGTGACTTGCCTGGTGGACTCAGGACACATAAAGGCAGAATTCCTCTGGGACCGGGCACTTGCAGTTTCTAGCAGGCACCCAAAACTCACTGATCCTAGCCCATGGCTCCCTGCTCCCAAATCACATGGGACAGCTGAACACCCAGAAGTGCGGGCAATCTTGACACTACATGGCAGGACAGAGTGCACTTCTGCCCACCTTTGCCCACATTCCTGGCACAAGAGGAAACTGCATAGTGCCTCTGGACACAGGAATATAGCAGTAGTCAAGCTGCAGGAGCCCCACAGTCCAGATCTGCACACAGATCTGAACAGGTTAAACAGCACCCTGCACCTAAATCCCGTGGGAGGGAGCACTAGACCCTCAGAAGTGTGGACACTCCTGTGAAACCAGAGGAGACTACTCTTTGCTCACATTCCCGATTCAAGAGGGAAACACATAGTGCCATCTGTGCCCCGTTCACACAGGGACCTAGGAGCACTAGGGGCAGGACCCATCTGGTTGCTGCCCTCACAGAGAGCAGAAGGCCAGCTGCCAGGAGTGATAACATGCCTGAGAGCAGAACACTCTGTCCCCATAACTGGCTGAAAGAAAACAGGAAAACAGGTCTACAGGAGTGCTGACACACAGGCTCACAAGAGGGTGAAGCTATCATCAGGAACAGCAATACATGCTAACACCAAAGACAACCTGATGGTGGAGAGGCAAGCGCAGGAACCCAAGCAACAGAAACCAGGACTACTTGACATCATCAGAGCCCAGTTCTCCCACCAAAGCAAACACTGGATATCCAAACAAACCACAAAAGCAAAATTTAGATTTAGGATCACATCTTATCATGATGATGGAGGACTTTAAGAAGGTCATAAATAGCTCCCTTAAGGAAATACAGGACAACACAAGTAAACAAGTAGAAGCCCTTAAAGAGGAAACACAAAAATCCCTTAAAGTACTACAGGAAAACAGACCAAACAGGAGAAGGAAAGGAAGAAAACCATCCAGGGGTTAAAAATGGAAATAGCAACAATAAAGAAAGCACAAAAGGAGACAACCCTGGAGATAGAAAACCGAGGAAAGAGACCAGGAGTCATAGATGTGAACATCCCCAACAGAATACAGGAGACATAAGAGAGAATCTCAGGAGCAGAAGATACCATAGAAAACATCGACACAACTGTCAAAGATAATATAAAACAGAAAAAGCTACTAGTCCAAAACATACAGGAAATCCAGGACACAATGAGAAGATCAAACCAAAGAATAATAAGTATAAAAGAGAGTGAAGACTTCCAAATTAAAGGGCCAGTAAATATCTTTAACAAAATAATAGAAGAAAACTTCCCTAACCTAAAGAAAGAGATGTCCATAAACATACACGAAGCCTATAGAACTCCAAATAGATTGGACCAGAAAAGAAACCCTTCCTACCACATAATAGTTAAAACACCAAATGCACAAAACAAAGAAAGAATATTAAAAGCAGTAAGGAAAAAAGGTCAAGTGACATATAAAGGCAGACCCATCAGAATCACACCAAACATCTCACCAGAGACTATGAAAGCCAGAAGATCCTGGACAGATGTCATACAGACCCTAAGAGAACACAAATGCCCGCCCAGGTTACTGTATCCAGCAAAACTCTCAATTAACATAGATGGAGAAACCAAGATATTCCATAACAAATAACCAAATTTACACAATATGTTTCTACAAATCCAGCCCTAAACAGGATAATAAAAGGAAAACCCCAACACAGGAAGGAAACTCCACCATAGAAAAAGCAAGAAAGGAATCTCCTTGCAACAAAAACCAAAAGAAGAGAAGCACACAAACATAATCCCACCTCTAAATATGAAAATAACAGGAAGCAACAATCACTATTCCTTAATATCTCCCAACATCAATGGACTCAATTCTCCCAATAAAAAGACACAGATTAACAAACTGGATAGGTAAAGAGTATCCAGCATTTTGCTGCCTATGGGAAACACACCTCAGAGACAAAGACAGACACTACCTCAGAGTAAAAGGCTGGAAAACCACTTTCCAATCAAATGGTCCGAAGAGGCACACTAAAGTAGCCATTCCAATATCAAATAAAATCAACTATCAACCAAAAGTCATCAAAAAAGATAAGGAGGGCACTTCATATTCATCAAAGGAAAAATGTACCAGGATGAACTCTCAATCCTAAATATCTATGCTCAAAACACAAGGGCACATACACACATAAAAGAAACATTACTAAAGTTCAAAGTGCACACTGTACTTCACACAATAATAGTAGGAGATTTCAACACCCCACTCTCATCAATGGACAGATCATGGAAACTCAAATTAAACAGAGATGTAGAGAAACCAACAGAAGTTATGAACAAAATGGATTTAACCGATATTTACAGAATATTCCATCCTAAAACAAAAGGATACACTTTCTTCTCACCAACTTGTGGTACCTTCTCCAAAAATGACCATATAATTGGTCACAAAAACAGGCCACAACAGATAGAGGAAGATAGAAATAATCCCTATCAGATCGCCATGGACAAAAGCTGGTCTTCAATAACAACAATAAGGAAAGAACGCCAAAATATACATGGAAGTTGAACAATGCTATACTCAAAGATAATTTTGTCAAGGAAGAAATAAAGGAAGAAATTAAAAACTACTTAGAATTAATGAAAGTGAAGGTACAACAAACCCAAACTTAAGGGACACAATGAAAGCTGTTCTAAGAGAAAATCTAACAGCTCTGAGTGGGTGCAGGGAGCTGTTGACCAGGTCCCTTCAGATCCAGGCAATGTCTGGACTGCAGGGGACCTGCCACTTGAGACTATTACTCTTATACCTAAACTACACAAAGACCCAACCAAAAAAGAGAATTTCAGCTCAATTTCCTTATGAATATCGATGCAAAAATACTCAATATAATTCTTGCAAACTGAATCCAAAAACACACCAAATGATCATCCAACATGATCAAATAGGCTTCATCCCAGGTATGCAGGGATGGTTCAATATGGAAAACCATCAATATAATCCACTCTATAAACAAACTCAAAGATAAAAAGCACGTGCTCATTTCATTAGATGCTGAGAAATCATTTGATAAAATTCAACACCCCTTCATTATAAAAGTCCTGGAAAGAACAGGAATTCAAGGCCCATACCTAAACCTAGTAAAATCCATATACAGCAAACCAGTAGCTAACATTAAACTAAATGGAGAGAAACTTGGAGCAATCCCACAAAAATAAGGGACTAGACAAGGTTGCCTACTCTCTCCCTACTTATTCAATATAGTTCTTGAAGTTCTAGGACAAAACAGCAACCAACTGATTGGGAAAAGATCTTTACCAATTCTACATCAGATAGAGGGCTAATTTCCAAAATATACAAAATATACAAAGAACTCATGAAGTTAGACTCCAGAGAGTCAAATAAACATATTAAAAATGGGGTACAGAGTTTAACAAAGAATTCAGAGCTGAGGAATATCAAATGGCTGAGAAGCACCTAAAGAACATCCTTAGTCATCAGGGAAATACAAATCAAAACAACGCTGAGATTCCACCTCACACCAGTCAGAATGGTTAAGATCAAAACCTCAGGTGACAGCAGATGCTGGCAAGGATGTGGAGAAAGAGGAACTCTCCCCCATTGTTGGTGGGATTGCAAACTGGTTCAATCTCTCTGGAAATCAGTCTGGATGTTCCTCTGAAAATTGAACATTGCCCTACCTGAGAACCCAACTATAGCTCTACTTGGCATATACCAAAAAGATGCTCCAACATACAACAAAGACACATGCTCCACTATGTTCATAGCAGCCTTATTTAAAATAGCCAGAATCAGGAGCAAACCCAAATGCCCTCCAACAGAGGAATGGATACAGAATATTTAGTACATCTACCCAATGGAGTACTACTGAGCTATCAAAAACAATGACTTGTCTTAGACAAATGGAATGAACTACAAAATATCATCCTGAGTGAAGTAACCCAATAACAGAAAAATACACATGGTATATACTCGTTGATATGTGGATATTAGCCCAAATGCTCAAATTACTCAAGATACAATGCATGAACCACATGAAACTCAGTAAAGCTGACCAAAGTCTGGATGCTTCACTCCTTCTTTAAAAAGGGAACAAAAATATCCATAGGAGGGTTTAGGAAGGCAACATCTAGAGCAGAAACTCAAGGAACGGCCATTCAGAGCCAGAGCCTGCCCCACCTGTGGCCGATATATATGTAGCCACCAAAACTAGATAAGATGGATGAAGCTAAGAAGTGCATGTTGACAGGAACCAAATATAGATCTCTCCTGAGAGACACAGCCAGAACATGTCAAACACAGAGGTGAATGCTAGCAACAAGCCACTGAACTGAGGATGGGACCCCAGTTGGAGGAATTAGAGAAAGGACTGAAAGAGCTGAAGGGGCTTGCGACCCCATAAGAACAACAATGCCAACTAACCAGAGCTTCCAGGGATTAAACCACTAGTGAAAGACATGGACTGACCCTGGGCTCCAACGGTTTATGTAGCAGTGAAAAGACTTGTTGGGGCACCAGTGGAAGAGGAAGCCCTTGGTCCTGCCAAGGTTGGACCCCCAGTGTAGGATGTAAGGGAGGGTGGGTGGGGAGGGGAACAGCCTTATAGAAGGGGAGAGGGAGAGGTTAGGGGACTGATGGACAGGAAACCAGGAAAGGGAATAACATTTGAAATGTAAATAAGAAACACCCAATTTAATAAAAATAGAAAAAAAATGACTTCATGAAATTCATAGGCATATGAATGAAACGAGAAAATATCATCCTGAGTGCATATGGTATGCATTCACTGATAAGTGGATATTAGCCCAAAACTTTGAATTATCCAAATACAACCCACAGACCACATGAAGTTCAGGAAGAGGGATGACCAAAGTGCAGAAGCTTTAGTCCTTCTTAAAAAGGGGAACAAAAATGCTCATAGAAGGGGATATGGAGACAAAGCTTGGAGCAGAGACTGAAGGAATGGCCATTCAGTGTCTGCTCTACCTGGGTATATATATATTTCACCAAACTCTGACAATGTTGATGAAGCCAAGGGAGTGCATGCTGACAGGAGCCTGATATAGCTGTCCCCCGAGAGGCTCAGCCAGAGCATGACAAATACAGAGGCAAATGCTAGCAGCCAACCATTGAACTGAGAAAGGGGTCCCTGTTGGAGGAATTAGAGAAAGGATTGAAGGAGCTAAAGGGGCTTGCAACCACATAAAAACAACAATACCAACCAACCAGAGCTCCCAGGGACTAAACCACTACCCAAAGACTGCACATAGACAGACCCATGGCTCCAGCTGCATATGTAGCAGAGGATGGTCTTGTTGGGCACCAATTGGAGGAGAAGCCCTTGATCCTGCCAAGGCTGGATTCCCCAAGTGTAGCCGAATGGCAGCGTGGGATGGCAGGTAGAGGGATATTTGGGGAGGAGGAACACTCTTATAGAAGGAGGGGAGGGCGTTGGGATAGGAGGCTTATGAATGGGAAACCGGGAAAGGAATAACATTTGAAATGTAAATAAAAATATCCAGTTAAAAAATGAAAAAAATATTAAAAGTTGCAAGGGAAAAATGTCAAGTAACATATAAAGGCAGACCTTAATAGACTCTAAAATTTAGAAGGACCTGAGCCAATGTCTGGCAGATCCTAAAATTCCATACATGTCAACTCTGACTACCATACCCAGCAAAACTTTTAAACATCATAGGTGGAGAAAACAGATATTCCATTGCAAAACCATGTTTTTCCTAGTTTTTTCTTTTTTTTATTGGTTCTTTTATTTATTTATATTTCAAATGTTATCCCTCTTCCCAGTTTCTCCACTGAAAGTCCCTTATCCCATCACCCTCTCCCCTACTTCTATGAGGGAGCTCCCCCACCTACCCACACACTTCTGCCTCACCTCCCTAGCATCAACTATATCAGAGTATCCAGTCTTCACAGAATCAAGGGCCTGCCCTATCACTGATGCCAAATAAGGCAGTCCTCTGCTACATAAGCAGCTGGAGTCGCAGGCCCCTCCATGTGTACTCTTTGTTTGGTGATTTAGTCCCTGGGAGCTCTGGGGGATCTGGTTGGTTGATATTGTTGTTCTTCCTATGGTGTTGCAAACCCCTTCTGCTCATTCAGTCCTTCCCATAACTCCTCCATTGGAGTCCCTGTACTCAGTCTGATGGTTGGCTGTGAGCATCCGCATCTGTATTTGTCAGACTCTGTCAGAGTCTCTCAGGGAACAGCCATACCAGTCTTCTGTCAGCAAGCTCTTCTTAGCATCAGCAATAGTATCCAGGTTTGGTATCTGAAGATAGGATGAATCCCTGGGAGGGGGTCAGTCTCTAGATGCCCTTTCCTTCAGTCTATGTCTCATTCTTTGTCCCTACATTACCTTTACACAGGAAAAATTCCGCATTGATACTTTTGAGATGGATGGATAGCCACATCCCTCAACCAGGGACCATGCCTAACATCTAATATGAACTCTAGAGATTCATTCTCCCCTTTGCTCCCAGGGCCCAATGTCATCCCCCTTGGGCCCTGGGAGCCTCGTGCTTTCCTTGAATCTGGGACTTTCTAGTAGCTACACTCAGTGCACCACCCCCCACTGCTACATACCTCCATTCCATTTCCTGATCCTGTCTGCCCTTTTCCCTCCCCTTCTCTCTCCCTTCCAAGTCCCTCCCATTCTCTACCTCCCATAATTAATGTGTTCCCCCTTCTAAGAAGGATGGAAGCGTCCACACTTTGGTCTTCCTTCTTGAACTTCATATGGCCTGTGAGTTGTATTGTGAGTGTTCTGAGCATTTCGATTAATATCCATCCACTTATCACTGAGTATATGCCATGTGTGATCTTTTGGGTCTGGGTTATTTCACACAGGATATTTTTTAGTTCCATCCATTTGCTTGCAAATTTCATGAAGTCACTGTTTTTAAGAGCTGAGTAGTGTAATTGTAAAACATCAACCTAATGAGGCTAACGACATTTAAGAAAACACAATAAATAATTTTACAGTATGTGTTAGCTCGTTATACTCCTTTTTATTTAATCTTTTTCTCTTTACACTCCATATTTTATTCCCCTCCTCAACCACCCTCCAACTATTCCACATCCCATAACTCCTCCCCGCTCCCCTGTCTCCATGACGATGTCCCCAACCCCTACCCCCAACCCCACCCCACCAGACCTCTAAACATCCTGGGACCTCCAGTCTCTTGAGGGTTAGGTGCATCTTCTCTGACTGAACCCAGTAGTCCTTTGCTGTACATGTGTTGGGAGCCTCATATCAGCTGGTGTATACTGCTTGGTTGGTGGCCCAGTGTCTGAAAGATCTCGGGGTCCAGGTTTGTTTAGACTGCTGGTCCTCCTACAGGGTGGTCTTTTTCCTCAGCTTCTTCCAGCTTTTCCCTAATTCAACCACAGGGGTCAGCAGCTTCTGTCCTTGGCTTGGGTGTAAATATCTGCATCCGACTCTTTTAGTTGCTCATTGCGTCTTTTGGAGGGCAGTCTTTTGTGAGCACTCCATAGTCTCAGTAATAATGCCAGGCCCTTGAGCTAGGTCCTACTTAGATCCTGTCACTGGACTTTCTTTTCCTCAGGCTTCTCTCCAATACCATCCCTACAGTTCTTTCATAAAGGAACAATTATGGGTCAGAGTTTTGATACTAGAAGTGGACTATACAAGTTCTCTCTTCCTACTATAGGGCATTTCATCTCAGGTCCCTCCCTTTGAGTCCCGAGAGTCTCTCTCCTCCCAGGTCTCTGGTACATTCTGGAGGATCCCTCCAACCTCCAGACTTGTGTCCAGACAGACCAAACCAAGCCAGCATGGTTTCATGTGGAAAGGTTTAATGAGAGAAGAGTAGAAGAGGAGAGCAATAAATGCCACCCATGAGCATGTGGAGGGAAGGGGGAGGGGAATGGGGAGAGAAGGGACAAAGGGGAAGAGGGCAAGACCAAGAAAGCAGAGAAGAAAGAGGGTGAAGAGGGGGCAAGCAGCCCATTTTATATTCAGACATACCTGGCTGTTGCCAGGTAACTGTGGGGCAGAGCATACCTGCTGTTGTCAGGTAACTATGGAGGTGGAGCTTACACAGAAAACCAACTGTTTCCTCACACAATATTTCCTGATTAAAGTTTCCCCTCCCTCTGCCTCTGCCCATTCCTCCCTATCTCCTTTCCCCTCTAGATCCACTTCCTTTTTGTCTCTCATTATGAAAGAACTGGTTTTCAAGAGTTAACAAACATGACAAATTAAAATACAATAAGAAAAAGCAAAAAAATATCATATCAAATGTTGGTATGGCAATCCTACAGGAGCAAGCATAAGAATGAGAGACCCACTTGTTCTCACAGGAGCTCCATGGCATCACTACACTAAAAGCTATAATGTATACACAGAAGACATGGTGCAGACCCATGCAGACCCCGTTGCTTGCTGCTTTATTCTCTGCTAGCTCATATGCGCCTTGCTTACTTTATTCAGTGGGCCTTGTTGCCTTCCATCTTCTCTGGCTCTTGAAATCTTTCTGTCTCCTCTTCCATGGAATTTTCTGAGCTCTGAGGGGAAGGACATGATAGAGACCTTTCATCTAGACTGTTTCTCCATATAATATCTGGCTGTAGGCCTCTGCATCTGTTCCCATGTGCTTTTGGAAGATGGCTCTGATAATGACAGGATGAGTCACTGATCAATAAATATAGCACAATAGCATCAGGAGTCATTCTATTGACACATTTTTATAGACCAGTAGTGCTTTGTTTTACCCTCGTTCCCTAGGCTATCTAGTCTCTGGTTCTTGGTTACCCAAGCAGTGTAGAGTATGGGTTCCTTCTTATGGAGTAGGCCTGAAGTCCAATCAGATATTGGCTGGCTACTCCCACATTCTGTGCCACCATTTATCTAGCATATTTTGTGGGCAGGACAGATTATAGATAAAAGTTTTTGTGGTTGGTTTGTGTCATGTTTCTTATTTGGTAGCTTTCAAAGTACTTTCCCTCACCAAAGAGTTTAGAATGTAGAGCTGAGAGCTTCAGTCCTGCTGGACACTTCTGTGTTCAGTGAGTTGTGCAGATGGGACCACAATGTCAGTTTTGTGGATGGCAACTCTTTGTCTTAGTGACAGCCTAGGTTATTTGGGGATTTCAGTGTGATCCCCTTGGCCATCAACTCAGTTGAATACAACCAAGTTCTATCTCTGAAAGTCTTGCTTGGTGTCAAGAGATGGCTAATTAGAACTCTATATCCCCCATTACTAGGAGGCCTAATTAGGATCATCGTCACATATTTTAGAAAGTTTCCATTGCACTAGGCTTTTACATTACCTTCAAAATGCCCCCAATTACATCTGTCTCTTCCCACACTATCTCCCTCCACACCATTTCCCTTGACACCTGATCCCTGTTCCTAGCCCCACATGGCCGTAGTCTGCCCATAAAATCTATTCTATTTCCACCTCCCAGGGATATCCATTCATCTGCCCAGACCTCTTTAGCGAACCTCTCTGGATCTACAGATTGTAGCTTGGTTATTATTTATTTAACAGCTAGTATCCACATATTAGTGAATCCATACCGTATATATCTTTCTGGGTTTGGGTCACCTCACCAGAATGAATTTTTTCTAGTTCCACCTTTGCCTGAAAATTTCATTACATCATTTTTTTAAAAAAGCAGTGGAACAATATTCCAGTGTGTAAATGTACCTCATTTTAAAAAGTCCATTCTTCTGTCGAAAGACTTCTAGGTTGTTTCTAGGTTCTGGATATTACCAATAGATCTGCAGTGAGCATGACTGAGCAAGTGTCCTTGTGGTGAGCTATAGAGTCTTTTGTGTATATTCCCAAAGGACTATAGCTGGATCTTGAGGCAAATTGATTTCACACTTTCTGAGAACTTCCATATTGATTTTCATAGTTAGTGTACAAGTTTACACTCCCATCAGCAATGGCAGAGTGTTTCCCTTGCTCCACAAAATCTCTATCAAAACTCCAACACAATTCTCAACATTGTATGGAAAAACAAAAACCCAGGGTAACTAAAACAATCACAAACAGTAATAGAACTGGTGAAGGTATCACTATTCCTGATTCAAGTTGTTCTACATGTGTACAGTAATAAAAACCACATGGTATTGGCACAAAAACACATATTGATCAGTGTAACACAACTGAAGACCTAGATATCAATCTACACATTCTGAGTGATTTTTAAAATGGGAAGAGGGCTAAGAATTTGAGAGATCAAATAAAGACACATATTCTAGGACTTTGCTCTGAAAGATAAAAGTGGTAATTAAACCCTCAATTAAAAAAAACAAATGAAACCAAGAGAAACCAAGACAGTGCTTAGGTTTGTAAAGGTATAGCCTATGTTTAGCTACCCCCTTTTTCATGAGCATGAGGTGTTTGCAGTATTTTATATTGTCAAGAAATATGTCCGTGAAGAATCTAATGTACAAATGTATTTGTATAATGCATTGTATCATTTTGCTATCTTGAGGATAACCAAATTTAAGATGAATTAGCTTTCATTAGACTATCTACCATCTATTGTCTCTATCTATCTGTTTGCATATATCATTAAATTTATATCCATATTTATATGTATCTATTATCAATTTCTACTTTGTAAACTAGAATTCTGCCTTAAATCATTTACACTTAAATCACTTGCCTTAGATCAAGGTTTGATGATGGATCTTACAAAAACTCTCCTTTGCTAATTATCATACCATATGGTACAAAATTAGAATCCAGTTGTGTCCTGCTTCTCCATAAATTTTCATAGGAATTGGAGTACTATGGGCATTGTTCTTATTTTGAGAGAACTCAGTCTCACAATGCTTTATTATTTCCATAAATTGTCCAGGCATTAGTGGTTCATATTAGAAGTTTAGTTCTCCATAATCTTTTAAAGCAACAGTAAAGTCTATTGGGGGAAGTTCCATACTTTAAGTGGATATTTGTTCTAAAAGCAATAGTTCACAGACTCCTTAGAGGAGAGTCCCAGGTAACATGATACAGAGAGATTGAGCTATATAATTATCTTCTTATGTACTCCGTTATTCTGGGTGTTGGATAACCAGTAACTGTTCATAAGCAATTATTTGTAATTATAAATGTACCTATACTATTTGTAAATTCTTCAAGGTTTAATAGCAGTTGGTTATGAGCTGGACACATCAATCTTTCAACTTGAGGTAATTAGTGAAAATTGTTTCAACTATGTCACAAATAAAAATGATCAGGGACAAAGTCAATTCACACATTTTCCACAAACTTTACATAAAAAAGAAATCTTATTCAACAATTTGTAACCAGAAAACAGACTCTAGAGTCATCAGAAATCTATTAGAACTGTTTTACTTCATATAAAATACTCTTGAAGCTTATTACACAAAATTTTACTATGTCTTGCAACAAAATTCTTAACTAGACTAAGGTCCATGGTCCTGACATCATTTAAAGCTTTTACTGGGCTTTAACATCAAGATAGCTTAAATTCATGTTGCTTTCTTTCACACTGTGTATTACTTGTCTTGGGGCATCAGTGCTAGCCTTAGCTTCATAATTGATCCTATTTTCCTGACCAATGGTTTACTCAAGGCCAGGTTAGTTAGTTCAGGGATTTCCGAGTGGTCTTGATAGAGAGGTTAATATTGTGACTTTAGCCTCTTTCCTTTGATAAGCAATGTTTACATTTCCTTGAGGAGACCTTGTTTGCTATCATAAGCACCCTACATTAATGAGGGCAGTTAGCCTAAGGAGGGAACTAAAAAGAGACAAGAAGGGAACTTCAGGAATGGTAGAAAAAGAGCTGGAGCCCAGCATAAATGGTGCCCAAATTTCCGACTCCCATACTCCATGGACTGAGCTACAACACTCATTTAATTAACTTCACAGGGGTTAATTAAACGATCTTGCTGATACTTGCTAGAGGAAGTGTTCTAACTGATAGACAGTGTAAGTACATGGCCCCAAAAGGAGATAAACATAGTGCTTGTTGATTAAGGGGGAAACTGTAGAAAAAGTTAAGCAATTTAAATTAACATATAAAAAACTTGAGAAAAGAAAAAAAGGGATAGGATAGCTGCAGAGTCATTTGATTCTTAGGAAAGAGTTACGAAAATATTAGGAATAACACTAATAAAAACCAAGACTGTGAGTCTTTCTGTACTCCGAATTTCTTTGAACTCTTTTAGACTTCCTAAAAATATTATGGAATAGCACTTCTCTAATGTTGATTAATATTTTTTGAGGGATATTGGCAGTTCTAGATACAGAGGTCACATTGCACTGCATGATTTCATGATTTGAAATTCTTGAATGGAAAGTGTTTTCAGATTGGTTTTTGTCAAAAAAAATCAAGAAGTAGGGGGACTGCATGGTAAGATTGAGGTGTGAAAGAAATTTGAAATTGCTGAAGTCCTACTTCAAACAATGCAGAGGAACCAGATAATTTGAAGGATGAGTTATAGGAAATAGATAGTTCTACTAGAAAGCTATCAAATCTTTGATATGTTCTTAATCTGTTTTCAAAGCTGATATCATAAGATATGCTATTTTTTTAATATTATCACAAACAGTTTGAATGAGATAATTTCAAGTTATACCAAACTTGGATTTTTATGCAGTATTTGTCAGCATAAAAATGCAAATGTTTTGTCTTCTAGCTGGGTATCAATAAAATCTTACAACTACTTTGTGCAAAAATAACTTTCCTCTTGTAAGATCCTCTGCATACAACCCTGAAATAAAGTCCACCTTGATGCTGAACAATGACCCCTGTGTAGAATCTTTGTTAACCATAAAGGTGCGACACTTGAAGGTATAACACAAAAGAACACATGACTACAAAAGGACAATGTTCTCCCCTACACGGCAGTTCCGCAGCTCCCCACAGACCCAATAGCGACTGTCTTGAATTCCAGTGGTTACAGAAATTCCAATAGAGATTGGCTGGATAAAGGAAAAGCCCATGCATTCTGTGAATGTCATTATACCCTGTGTGAATTCTTAAGAAACAGGAAGGGGAAAACCTTTTCATTATTCCAAACGTGAACTTTAAAATTCAATTTCTTTCCTTAGAAATGCTGCCTTTCAAATGAGTGACATTTATAGAAGTAACATCATTTTAATTTTGTATTTATTAACAAAAGAGTCTCCTAAGGAAACTATCTAGGCTATTCCTTACTTATAAATTACTTCGAAGAAATCTTCACACAAGGGATGATCATTTATGGTTACTCTTCTTGTGGTCTATATCATTTTTAAAAATCCTAATCACTTTATTTATGTTATTAGACTAGTAGACAAAAGCCCGAGGAGGCCAAGATATATCACCTCATTTGTTTCCCCACATTTATAAACCTATCACCTGATAAAGGGTGATTTAATTGGACTGATACGATTTTGTGCTCACCTAGACTTGTCAGTTGCTAACTGCTGTCCTATACTTTCTAGGGCTTTGCAAACTACCAGCTGGGAATTTGTTCCAATACCATGATAACTATTGTTGTTAAAGCAAATGAATGTCTGACTTTAAAATCATGTCACGGTTGGCCTCACTTTTAACTTCTCAGCTTCCAAAACCTTCAACATCTTAGAGAAGAATAGGTATATTGAACTGGTTGCAGTTTCAAATTGTGTGATTATGATGCTTCAGAACTCATACAGACGCTTGGTTGTAGCTGAGGTGGGAGTGGGTGGGTGAGAGTGGGAGCATCCCATAGAAGCAGGGGAGAGTGGGAGGGGGTGTGAGAGGAGGGAAAGGGGGTAACATTTGAAATGTAAATACATAAAATATCCAAGAAAAATAAAATTTAAAAAAAGAAGAAAGACCCTAGTTAAGTTGTACATCATTAATTTACTATTTAATGTATGTGGCTTTAGAAGTAACATGAGACTGTCTCCGTTTTAGAAGCTTAAGTCCAAGTGGATCAAGGACCTCCACATCAAACCAGACACACTCAAACTAATAGAAGAAAAACTAGGGAAGCATCTGGAACACATAGGCACTGGAAAAAATTTCCTGAACAAAACACCAATGGCTTATGCTCTAAGATCAAGAATCGACAAATGGGATCTCATAAAACTGCAAAGCTTCTGTAAGGCAAAGGACACTGTGGTTAGGACAAAACGGCAACCAACAGATTGGGAAAAGATCTTTACCAATCCTACAACAGATAGAGGCCTTATATCCAAAATATACAAAGAACTCAAGAAGTTAGACCGCAGGGAAACAAATAACCCTATTAAAAAATGGGGTGCAGAGCTAAACAAAGAATTCACAGCTGAGGAATGCCGAATGGCTGAGAAACACCTAAAGAAATGTTCAACATCTTTAGTCATAAGGGAAATGCAAATCAAAACAACCCTGAGATTTCACCTCACACCAGTGAGAATGGCTAAGATCAAAAACTCAGGTGACAGCAGATGCTGGCGAGGATGTGGAGAAAGAGGAACACTCCTCCATTGTTGGTGGGATTGCAGACTGGTAAAACCATTCTGGAAATCAGTCTGGAGGTTCCTCAGAAAATTGGACATTGAACTGCCTGAGGATCCAGCTATACCTCTCTTGGGCATATACCCAAAAGATGCCTCAACATATAAAAGAGACACGTGCTCCACTATGTTCATCGCAGCCTTATTTATAATAGCCAGAAGCTGGAAAGAACCCAGATGCCCTTCAACAGAGGAATGGATACAGAAAATGTGGTACATCTACACAATGGAATATTACTCAGCTATCAAAAACAACGAGTTTATGAAATTCGTAGGCAAATGGTTGGAACTGGAAAATATCATCCTGAGTGAGCTAACCCAATCACAGAAAGACATACATGGTATGCACTCATTGATAAGTGGCTATTAGCCCAAATGCTTGAATTACCCTAGATCCCTAGAACAAACGAAACTCAAGACGGATGATCAAAATGTGAACGCTTCACTCCTTCTTTAAATGAGGAAAAAGAATACCCTTGGCAGGGAAGGGAGAGGCAAAGATTAAAACAGAGACTGAAGGAACACCCATTCAGAGCCTGCCCCACATGTGGCCCATACATATACAGCCACCCAATTAGACAAGATGGATGAAGCAAAGAAGTGCAGACCGACAGGAGCCGGATGTAGATCGCTCCTGAGAGACACAGCCAGAATACAGCAAATACAGAGGCGAATGCCAGCAGCAAACCACTGAACTGAGAATAGGTCCCCTGTTGAAGGAATCAGAGAAAGAACTGGAAGAGCTTGAAGGGGCTCGAGACCCCAAAAGTACAACAATGCCAAGCAACCAGAGCTTCCAGGGACTAAGCCACTGCCTAAAGACTATACATGGACTGACCCTGGACTCTGACCCCATAGGTAGCAATGAATATCCTAGTAAGAGCACCAGTGGAAGGGGAAGCCCTGGGTCCTGCTAAGACTGAACCCCCAGTGAACTAGTCCATGGGGGGAGGGCGGCAATGGGGGGAAGGTTGGGAGGGGAACACCCATAAGGAAGGGGAGGGGGGAGGGGGATGTTTGCCCGGAAACCGGGAAAGGGAATAACACTCGAAATGTATATAAGAAATACTCAAGTTAATAAAAAAAAAAAAAGAAGAAGATATAGAGCTTCCGGTATATTCTATTGTACATACATCACACAAATTTCAGTTATTTTGGTAGGTGTGATAGATCTTGGGCAGGATTATTGAAAAGCAGCTGGAATCATTCTGAAAAGTTAGTCTATGTAAAAAGAAATATCCACAGTGGCAATCTTTACCTATTTAGTTTACTTAAAGGATTAAGCAGAGATAAATGTAAATATAACTAAGAACAGTGATAGGGTTTTTTTTCCTTATTGGATATTTTATTTATTTACATTTCAAATGTCATCAGTGGTAGTTTTAAATGCAGAGGAAACCTGGATTTCTGATTTTCATTACCCATTTCATTTCTTCAATTCTGTCTCCTTGAATGAATTATTCCTCCATTCTCTGGGCATTACTTCTTATTCTTGCCTTCCCTATATGCCCCATTTTCTTTTCCTTTTTTTCCTGCTACAGTAATTATTAACATTTTATCATTCCTAATTAATCTTTGATTTGTGTCCTTAATTTTGCTGCCGCGTTTGCTCACTTTGTTGTTATTTTACAGAGTTTACATTTATGAGCTGCTCCATAGCTTACACATAGCTGTGATTTTCCTCATTTAATTGTGTCAGAAAAACTCTTAAATTAAATCCATATCTTGCTATGTTTTATCTGCAGTATTGAAGAATGAATGTAAGACCTCACACATGCTAGACAAGCTAATACCCAGGCTCACTGTGAGCCTGTCTAGCCATTTATTAAGAGCACAAGAAGATCATTACTTTTGATTATGTACTAAACTTTGACAATGTAATTTCTTAAAGGTCAGTTGTGATGTGGAAGGCAGAACCATATTAATGACTGTCTTTTACTTTGCTTCATTAAAACTACTGTTCTCTCTCACATCTGAACTGATCTTTTACTCATGTATGATTCGGTTCTATAATTTATTTACTTTTATCTTTATACCTGCTATATTTTGCTCTTCATTGGTGTGAAGCTTATTTCAGTCTACAATGAGAGAAAGGAATCCATGTCTATTTTTCTTCATGTATTTAGGTAAAATTTCTAAAACAAATCAATATGTACCCCAGTGATTTCTACTTAGGGAATAATCATGTTTTCTTATACTAGGAGGACGGACACACACACACACACACACACACACACACACACACACACACACACACATACACACACACCCCATTTCCTTGTTTAGATATATTTAGAAATGCAAACACTATTGTATTATAGCTTTTTATAGTATTCACTGTAACAAGATATGTATTACTTTGTACTATAGGAGCACTAGGCTGTAGCAAATAACCTAAGTGTCTGACAGGGAGTTGCTTTCATGATGCTTCTTACTCAGTTATGACTAATGGTGCATGCTCCAGAATGCACCCTTCAGTATAAGTGCCACGTTATTCTACATACACCTATTTTGGTTTTCCATATTTAACACATGCATTCATATATATATATACATACATACATACATACATACATACATACACTCATACATATTGATTTCAATATTTTTGTTGAATATAGATTCTTTTCTCATACAATATACCCTGATGAATGTTTTTCCTTCTTCTACTCTTCCCATTTCCTCCATCATCTTCCCTCTCCTCACAATCCACTTCCTTCCATTTCTCTTCAGAAAAAAGCAGATCTCCAAGAGACAACAACACAACAAAGCAAGATGAATGAAGACAAAAGCCCTCAGATCAAGATTGGACAATGTGAAGAAGAGTTCCAAGAGCAGGCAAATGAATCAGAGGCATACCTGGTCCCACTGTTTGGAGTCCCAAAGAAATAGCAAGCTAATAGCCATAGCATATATAACTGAGGACCCCATGTGCTGAGAGCGATGCCCTTAAAACCCTCCATTATTGACGTTAATAGTATAGTTAGAGTTAAGCATGACTGGGTTCATGGAAAATCACCAGCCAGCTGCAGAAGACTAAGACAAATCTGGTGGTCAGGATGAATAATGATATAAAGTTGTGACCTTGCTGAGAAATACATCTGATGTAAGTTGCCCAATGTGATGACCTGTAACCTTTTTGAGAAACCAACATCCTGCTGACATCAGCTGACCACAAGAGAACTGTGTCCTTGGCCTGCGTAAATGTTTCCCACTCCCCCCCCCGTTACCCCTATTATGATATAAATTCAGCCTTGGGAAAAAAATAAAATTGTCGCCTTGATCAGACTCTTGTCTTGGCATCCTTCTTTGCGTCTCTTGTCCCCCATTCTCTTCCAGGTACCCTCTGCACCCTCGTTGACTGTCCTGCAGGACGAGACACCAATGCTTGCTGCTTCATTCTCTGTGAGCCCATATGAGTCCTGCTTACTTGATCTGATGGGCCATGCTCTCCTGGTTTCTTTAATGCCTTCTGACTTCTACAATCTTTCCTCCTTCTCTTCCATGGGGTTTCCTGATCTCCAAGAGCAGAAACATGATGGAGACCTCCAATTTAGACCCTCTCTCTCTCTCTCTCTCTCTCTCTCTCTCTCTCTCTCTCTCTCTCTCTCTCTTTCTCTCTCTCTCTGCCATTTAATGTTTGGTTCTACCTTAGGTCTCTGAGTTATCCAGTCTCCGTTTTCTGCCCACCCAGGCTGTGTAGGGCATTGCCTCCTTCTCATGGTGGGGCCCAAGTTAAAGTAGACATTGGTTGGCCACTCCAACAAGTTCTGTGCCAACATTTTTCCAATCCATCTTGCAAGCAGGACAGATTGCAGGTAGAGGGTTTTGTGGGTGGGGTGATGCTCAGGATCTCCTTTCACAGCTTGCTGTGGCCTTCCTGTACCAAAGAGATGAGAACGTGGGGCGCAGAAGTGGGGGGGGGACTCCATACCAGCACCTGCTTGACCTTGCTATGTTCAGTGAGGCATGCGGATATTGTCCTCTGCAGTGCCCTCTGCAGTGCCATTCTCCCTGTCTAGCTTCAGAGACTGACTTAGCATCAGCTTGGATTGTTTAGAGATCTCTGTGGAATCCCATTGGACAACAACTAAACTGAGTGGTACCCAGTCCCACATCTGAAAGCCTTACCTGGCTATAACAGATGGCAAGTTCAGGCTCTGTAATCTCCATTGCTAGGAATCCTCACTAGGGTCACTTTCATAGGTTTTAGTGAGTTTCCACTGCACTAGGTTACTATACCCTCCCCAAAATGCCCCCTCATTCTAGCTGTCTCTCAGAGAACTCTCTCCACCCATCCCCAATCTGATCCCTCCTGATCCTTATCCACCTGCCCTGCTCAACTGCACAATCTATTCTATTTCCCATTCCCTGGAAGATCCCCATGTTCCCCTGAGAGCCCTCCTCTATATCTAACCTTTACCTATGAAAGCATGTGTGTGTGTGTGTGTGTGTGTGTGTGTGTGTGTGTGTATGCGTGCGCATGTGCACGTGTGTAAAATAATAGAAATTAATGAAAGACTTTTATCTGTATGTTTTCTACTTTGTGATTATATAATTAAAATTTAACTTTTTCTATTCTGTGTAATAAACCAATGGAATGCATGTTTTATGTATTTTGCAGTTTTTTTCATTCCTTTGCTCAATATACTCCCATATATATTTATTTGTAAAGAAGTAACAAGGCTTTTAGACAATTAACCTAAAATGTGAAAGGAATCAAGATTTACTGCCACCCACTCTACTCTTCTATGACATATTATTTCTTTCTTAAAAACAAATGACAGATTTTCTTTTAGGGAAATGCTGATGTATATTCAGTTTCAAAACTTATCTTAGTGGTATTTTATTCACTGGCTTTGACCCTTCTGTATTTCTACATATCAGTATTCTTCATAAACAGTGTATTCCTATATTTATAGTCACAATAAAAATCCTAAAGCAGTCAAAGGATAATCCACAAAATACATTAAGGATAATGAGCTACATTCAAAATCCATTCAATGACATAAAAGAGAACTGATAGAAAGACATTTGAAATATGGATATTGAATTTCCCCAAGTTAATCTATAAAAGCTAAACAATTATTATATGTTTATCAGGAGAATTGATGGAAGAAATTAATAACCATATTTTAAATTTTATTTGGAAGAAAAATGTATCAAAATGATAGTAATTTTGGAAAAGAAAGATCATGTTCTATCAAGTTTTCAATTTTATGTATAAGGCTTGATGAAATCAAGCACACGCGCACACACACACACACACACACACACACACTCAAAGACCAAGTAGGCTGCTCATGCAACTTCTCCATGCTGCGTTCCCCCAGATCTAATTCTCAGGGTATTTTATTGATACTCTTTTATTAACCAGTAGTATTTGGCTTTACCTTATTTCTTTGGTTTATCAAGCCTCTGGTCCTTGGCTACCCAAGCAGGATCAGGTTTGCACCCATCTTGTGGCATGTGCCTTAAGTAAAATCAGACATTAATTGGTTATTCCCACAAGCTTTATGGCGCATTGGCAAGAAATATTTTGTAGACAGAATAGATTGTAGATCAAAAAATTGTCGCTAGGTTGGTGCTCATGTTTCTCTGGGTAGCCCTACAGAGTATCTTCACAGAACTTGTGAATGAAGGTTTTATTGAGGCACCAGCTCTACCTCTCCATATTCAGTATGTTGTGTGTGTTCGGTCTTTAGCAATGGGGCTTTACTATCAGTTCATGAAAAACAACTTATTGTCTTGTCAAGAGGCTGGGTTGTTTGGAGATTTCCATGGAACTCTCCTTGGTAACAGCTCCACTGGCTATAACCCAGTCTAGATACTGGAAGCTTTGCAGTGACAATGAATGGGGCTCTCTCTCCCTTATTACTTGGTTATTTCATTTGGATTTCTTCATATATTTGAGGAAGTTTACACTGCAGTTGGTTCCCTTACTGACCTTTAAATGCTCCTCAGTTCCAGTTTTCTCATTCCATATTTTCTCCCTCAACCCCATCTCCCTTCCCTCTACCTGATACTCCCATTCCCATTCTACCCTCCTCTGGCCCTAGTCTATCTATAAATTCTATTTTATTTCTACTTCCCTAGGAGATCTATGTGTTCTGCTCTTATCCCTTCCTCTTTGAGTTTATATATTGTGGCATGGTTTATTTAATGGTAATATGTACATATAAGGGAATAAATATCATATTTATCTTTCTGAGTCTGAGTTATCTCTCAGGATGCTTCTTTTTTTATTCCCAATCACTTCCCTGCAGATTTCACAATGCCATTTTTAAACAACTGTGTAAATGGCCCACATTTCTTTATCCATTCTTCTATTGAGTGACATCACCATTGTTTCAAATTTCTGGCTATTATGAACAGAGCAGCAATGAACATGATTGAAGAAGCATCCTTGAGGTAGGGTAAAGCATTCTTTGGGCTTATACCCAAAGTATAACAAAGTAGTACAGCTGGACATTTAGGTAGACTTATTACCAACTTTCTGAGGAACCACCAAGCTGATTTCCGTAGTAGCTGTACAATTTGTGCTACGACTGGCAATGGAGGGGCATTCCCTTTATTCCAACCTCCTGCAGCATGAGCTGTCACTTGTGTTATTGATCTTAACCAACCTGACAGGAATAAGATGGAATCTTAGTTTTGACTCCCCCTTACCTAATAGCTCCTTTAAGTGTTTTTCAGCCATTTGAGTTTCCTCTGTTGAGAATGAAGTTGGATTATTTTGTTTTTTATATCAAGTTTCATTAGTCTTTATAAAATTCAGACATTAGCTCTCTAAAGGATATGGAGTTGGTAAAAATATTTTTCTCTTCTGTGGGTTACCACTTTGTCCAAATGACAATGCCCTGTGCTTTACAAATGCTTTTCAGTTTCGTGAGGTCACATTTATTATTTGTTGACATTAGTTCCTCTGCTAACAGTGTTCTGTTCAGGTCTTTCCCTGTGCTAATGAGTTCAAGGCTATTTTCTACTTTCTCTTTTATCAGGTTCAGTGTATCTAAATTTTTATTCTTATTAACTTTATTTATTTATTCAGTTTACATTCCAATATTAGCCCCCCCCCACTCTCCACTCAGCAACACTCATGCAGATCCTTCCCACATTCCTCCCTCCACTTCTAGAGAAGTGGGGTCCACTTTAAGTATTTACACCTCTCCCACCTACACATCAGGTCACTGCAGGACAATGCACATCTACTCCCACTGAGGCCAGATAAGGAAGCCTATTAGGGGAACAGGGTCCAAAGGCAGGCAGGCAACAGATTCAGGAACAACCGCACTACTGCTTTGGGGGAACCCACATGAAGACCAAGCTCCTCATGTGCTACATATGTGCAAAGGGCCTAGGTCCAGCATGGGCTCTTTCGTTGGTTCCTGGTTCCATCTCTCAGAGACTCCAAGTGCCAGGATCCACCAAAGAGAAGCTAAAACCTAGCAGGTGATCTTCCTGAGATGGTTTTACAATGGTACAGTTAATGATGGATTTCCTTCTGCAGACAAGGCCTAGGAGAATTTCATTTTAGGAAAGATTATTTTTATTAATATGTTTTTCTATTATTCTTAAACATATTTAATAATCATTGAGAATTATCACATCCTTTTGAGAAGATTTCTGTTAACAACAAAGATATATTGTCTTGAAGTGATGCTAAATAGACAAATAGATTTCCGTTTTTAAAAATCATTTTGTATCCGTTTACATTTCAAATGACATGCCCCTTCCTGCTTATCCCTCCACAAACTCCACATCTCATACACCCTCCCCCAGTCCATTGGCCTCTATGAGGGTGCTTCTTCACCCAATCACCCACTCCTGACTCAACTCGCCTCTTTTGCATCCTCCTATGCTAGGGTATCAAGCTTCCACAAGACTAAGGGCCTCCCCTCCCGTTAATGTCAGATGAGGCCATCCTCTCCTACATATGTAGCTAGAGACATGGCTACATGTATACCCTTTGGTTGGTGGTTTAGTCTCTGGAAGCTCTGAGTAGTCTTGTTAATTAAGATTGTTCTTCCTATGGGGTTGCAATCCACTTCAGCTCCTTAAGTCCTTCTTCTATTTTAGTGCCGAGGCTCAGTCCTGTGGATGGCTGTGAGTATCTGCATTTGTGTTGCTCAAGTGCTGGCAGAACATCTTAAGAAATAGCCATACCAGGCTCCTGTTAGCAAGCACTTCATGGCATCATCAATAGAGTCAGGGATTAATGTCTGCATTTGGGATGAATCCCGAGGTGGGGCAGTCCCTGGATAACCTTTCCTTCAGTTTCTGTTCCAATTTTTGTCCCTGTCTTTCCTTTGGAAAGGAACATTTCTGGGTTAACAATTTGAGATGGGAAGGTCGCCCTTCCCTCAACTGGACACTGGAGGTGTTCTCTACAGGTTCTATCTCCCATTGGTCAACCACTGGGTACTAGGAGCCTCTCACTTCCATGGAATCTGGGATTTTCTAGTTGCTACTGCCTGTTCCCCATCTACCACTGCTACATGTGATACTCCATTGTGCAAATGATCCACATTTTCTGTATCCATTCTTCTGTTGAGGGACATCTGGGTTCTTTCCAGCTTCTGGCTATTATAAATAAGGCTGCTATGAACATAGTGGAACATGTGTCCTTGCTATATGTTGGAGCAACTTTTGGGTATATGCCCAAGAGTGGTATAGAAACATCTTCAGGTAGAACTATTTCCAGTTTTCTGAGGAACTGCCAGATTATTTTCCAAAATTGTCTTACCAGTTTGCAATCCAAGCAGCAATGGTGGAGTGTTCCTCTTTCTCCACATCCTCACCAGCATTTGCTGTCACCTGGGTTTTTGTTCTTAGCCCATATCAGTGGGCAGTGGAATCTCATGGTAGATTGATTTGCATTTTCCTGATGACTAGGGATGTTGAACATTTCTTTAGGTACTTCTCAGCTATTCAACATTCCTTAGTTGAGAATTCTTCATATACCTCTGTACCCCATTTGTTTTTTCCCTCTTTTTTGTTTCTTTTTAATTGGACATTTTTTATTTACATTTCAAATGTTAGGCCCTATCCGGGTTTCTCCTCCATAAACCACCTATCCCCTCCCCCTCGCCCACCCAACCAAACACCCCTTTCTGCATCTCTGCTTTTTTCCCCTACACAGGGGAGTCCAGCCTTGGCAGGACCAAAGGCTTCTCCTCCAACTGGTGCTGAACAAGGTCACCCTTTGCCACAGATGCATTTGGGGCCACGGATTTTCCAAGTCTACTCTTTGGATGGTGGTTCAGTCCCTGGGAGCTCCGGTAGGTTGGTATTGTTGTTCTTATTAGGTTGCAAACCCCTTCAGCCCATTCAATCCTTTCTCTAACTCCTCCATTGAGGACCCCATTCTCAGTTCAATGGCTGGCTGCTAGCATTCACCTCTGTATTTGTCATGCTCTGGCTGAGCCTCTCAGGAGATAGCTATATCAGGCTCCTGACAGCATGCACTTCTTGGCATCAGCAATACTGTCTGGCTTTGGTGGCTGTATGTATATGGGCTGGATCCCCAGGTGGGGCAGGCTGTGAATGGCCATTCCTTCAGTCTCTGCTCCAAACTTTGTTTCTGTATTTCCTCCTATGAATATTTTTGTTCCCCCTTCTAAGAAGGACTGAAGCATCTGCACTTTGGTCATCCTTCTTCTTGAGCTTCATGTGGTCTGTGGCTTGTATCTTGGTTAATCCGAACTTTGGGGTTAATATCCACTTATCAGTGAGTGCATACCATGTGTGTTCTTTAGTGATTGGGATACCTGACTTAGTTTAATATTTTCTAGTTCATTCCATTTGCCTATGGATTTCATGAAGTTGTCGTTTTTAATAGCTGAGTAGTACATTTCCTTAGGTATTTCTCAGCCATTCAATATTCCTCAGCTGAGAATTCTTTGTTTAGCTCTGAACCCCATTTTTAATAGGGTTATCGGGCACTCTGGAGTCTAACTTCTTGATTTCTTTGTATATTTTGGATATTAGCCCTCTATCAGAGGTAGGATTGATAAAGAACTTTTCCCACTCTGTTGGTTGCTGTTTTGTCCTAATGACAGTGTCCTTTGCCTTACAGAAGCTTTGCAGTTTTATGAGGTCCCATTTGTTGATTCTTGATCTTAGAGCATAAGCCATTGGTGTTTTGTTCAGGAAAATATCCCCAGTGCCCATGTGATTGAGATTCTTGCCCACTTTTTCTTCTATTAGTTTGATGTGGAGGTCCTTGATCCACTTGGACTTGACCTTTATACAGGGCAATAAGAATGGATCAATTTGCATTCCTCTACATGTTGACTTCCAGTTGAACCAGAACCTTTTGTTGAAAATGCTAGGTAGGGTTTTTTCCCATTGGATGGTTTTAGCTCCTTTGTCAAAGATCAAGTGACCGCAGGTGTGTGGGTTCATTTCTGGGTCTTCAATTCTATTCCACTGATCTACCTGCCTGTCTCTACACCACTACTATACAGTTTTTATCACTATTGTTCTGTAATACTGGTCAGGGATGGTGATTCCCCCAGAAGTTCTTTTATTGTTGAGGATAGTTTTCACTATCCTGGGTTTTTTGTTTTTCCAAATGAATTTGCAAATTGTTCTGTCTAACTCTATGAAGAAATGAATTGGAATTTTGATGGGAATTACATTGAATCTGTAGATTGCTTTTGGCAAAATGGCAATTTTTACTATATTAATCCTGCCAATCCATGAACGTGAGAGATCTTTCCATCTTCTGAGGTCTTCTTCGATATCTTTCTTCAGAGTCTTGAAGTTCTTTTTATACAGATCTTTCACTTTCTTGGTTAGAGTCACATCAAGATACAGAAGGGAGAACAAAATAATCACACAAAGTAGAGGGAGAGAGGGACCTGGGAGAGGGGAGGAGGAGGGGAAAGGGCAGCAAAACCAAGTATGGGAAGGGACAGGAGAGAAGGGACAGGGTTGGGAATGGAATAGAAATACGTAGTAGTGTGGAATGGAAAACTGGGGATAGTCACTAGAAAGTCCCAGACTCCACAGAAGTGAGAGGCTTCTAGGACCCAATGAAAATGACATTAGCCACTATACCTAACAAAATGGGGATAGAAACTATAGAAACCACTTCCATAGATAGGCACAACCCTCAGTTGAGGTATGGGGCCACCCTCAAAATTTTTAACCCAGAATAGTTCCTGTATAAAGGAAATGCAGGAACAAAAAATGGAACAGAAACTGAAGGAAAGGCCATCCAGAGACTGCTCCACCTATGGATCCATCCCATCTGCAGACACCAAATCCCGGCACTATATCTGATGCCAAGAATCTTGCTGACAAGCCTGGTATGGCTGACCCCTTAAAGGCACCTGACTAATACAGATGTAGATAATCACAGCCAACCATTAGACTGAGCCTGGGGACCCAATGAATGAGCGAGGGGAAGGACTGAAGGAGGTGAAAGGGTTACACTGAAAATTGACAATGTCAACTAACCAGACCCCAGAGCTTCCTGGGATTAAATCACAACGAAAAAGTATGCTTGGAGGGATCCATGGCTTCAGATACATAAATAGCAGAGGATGGCCTTATCTGCTATCAATGGGAGAGGAGGCCTTGGCCCTGTGGAGACTTGATGCCCAGCATATGGGGGTGTTAGAGCAGTAAGGCAGGAGTGGGTGAGTGAGTAGAGGAACATCCTCATAAAGGCAAAGAGGGGGGAGCATAGATAGGGGGGGTTGTGGAGGAGAAAGGGGATATTATTTGAAATGTAAATGAATAAACTGATTAATAAAAAAGAAAAGAATACATATCAAAATAAGTAATGATTTACTGGTGAACCAGGATCTCCTGGTGCCAAGAGATGGGCACCTTACCAAGGCTATATTAGTAACTGTTTTACACTTGCTGAATCTCTGAAGGCATCACTCTACATATTTGCCAGAGGATTCTATATTTGTCTTTTCAATTTCTGTTTAACTCAAAGAGCCCTTAAATCACAGGGCTTCACCTTCAATCTGCAACTATACAGAAAACCTGCAGAAAGGGTAATATATGGTCTTTTGTCAGCACTCAATCAATAGCAGATGTCTTATTTAACCTTTCCACTACCTCAAAGAGAGAATATAAATTCCGCAATGCAGCAGAACAATTTATAACTTAGAATTTTTTAGTTAACCAAACTTAAATCAAGCTGGCAAAGATAATAAAGACAAATTTTAATCCATATAAATAAACTGTGAGCAGCATGTATGAATTACAACAATTTGTAATCCAGTGGCTAAACCAATACCACTAAATGCAGTTTCTCTCGGACTTTGTACTCCATATTCACTAATGTCTTTAATCCTAAAGTCATACATTTTCTCTAATACTCTATCAGGAGAACCTTCAGAAATGCTCAGCCCATTCACATGAACACACACACACACACACACACACAGAGAGAGAGAGAGAGAGAGAGAGAGAGAGAGAGAGAGAGAGAGAGAGAGAGAGAGGATCTTTATGATCAGTAATGGCTGTCATAATCCCAGCCGTTATCTACCAACACTCCATCATCGTGGTGTGGGAAATGGGTTGTCTTTGCACAGTCTCAGACTTCCCTGCCTAAATGTGTTTCTCAGTATTCCTATCTAATGATCATTTCATAATAAAGTAATGCCTACAGAAATCCACCCCAAAACCAACCCACATAGGTGAAATGAAAGTAATAGGAAGCCCTGAAAGAAAAATTAAGGCATCCTTGATTGATAAGAAAGATGAGAGCGGGCAGGAAAAATGAACAAAAACATGTCTCCACGAATTTGTGAGGTTTCAAGTGCATGAATTCTTCATTACAGCCAGAGTAAATGCATATGCGATTGCTTAGACTACAGCACTTTGAGAGTGATGGTAGGTGTTATTAATCCTGAAGCCATCAGAGCTGTTGTCTCTCAGCTTAGCCTTAGACATATTGGTCAACAACATATCCTTACGGCGCCTGAGCTTCAGCTGATGCTATCTTTACCTCTGTGTTTCACAGCCTTCTAGAATTAAACATGGTTGGACCTCTGTGTTCTCTTGCATACTAAGTCCTGTTCCAGTATTCACTCTGTCAGTGAACACCACCATTATCCATTTAGGAACACAACTTCAGAGGCTCGTAGAGTGATTTCCTCCTGTTTTTCTTTGGTGACTTACAATCCTGTCAAATACACTTTGAAATTATCTAAAACTCCTATTTACAAGGTAACTTCTCCAGTCCACTGGTGTAATAAATGTATAAACAGACTTTTCATGTTTAATTTTTCCACTCAATCTAAACTAAACTTTTTTAAACAAAACCTTAATTGAGTCAACTACTAGATTCCTCATTCAGTTATTTCTTACTGATTTTAGAACTCAAATTTCTCAGTAAAACATTCAATGTTCACATAGAGGCAGAAACCAGCCCTATCTACCTGTATTGACTGTCTTTCCAAAACAAGTAATGTAGCCACAGATGTTACTGGAACATGAAAGAAAATCTTTTAGTTAGCAACAGTTATAGTCATATTATATTTGTTTATTTTCTCAAATATGCTGCATATTTGACACCATGTCAAAGAGGGAGGGGAAAAGAAAAAATGACAGAAAAATATTATAAATGTTTCTGGAGGCTAGTTGTCTAAATTAAATGGCATTCCTTCAAGTACTAGTATGGGAAAACTATTGCTAGCTGCCTCCTGGAATCCACTACCCCCCCTTGCCTAATGTTAACCAGGCTTGTTGTATTAGTCTTGGGTTCCCATTCCCTGAGAGAAGGTTCGGGAAACAATTCGGGGTACAGTGGACTTTTCCCAAATAGCGAACCCACTATTGCTCAGCTAGGTATGCCTTCTTTATCATCATGGGTTTTTAATTATCTCAGTTAATCCTCCAGAAATCCTTCACCATATCTCCCCAAGGTTCCCATTCTGGCCCCCCCTCTATAAACTTCTTCACCCATAATGTTCCTCCTTCACTGCTTTCCTTACAATCAAACCCTTAAAACATAGGAGAATCTTAAAAGCAGCAGGAAGCTACTAATCACAAAAAGAATCCTCAATGGGATTATCAGCTGATTTCTTATCAGAAACCTTGTCAGACAGAAAGTAATGAACCAAAATGCAAAGACTATGAGAAAAAAATATCAATTATCTTGTAAATGGCCAAATGTTCCTTGAAAACAGAGGATGAAATTTAATTTTTCTATACAAGCAGAAGCTCAAGGACTTAATTAACAGTAGAATTGCCCTTGAAAGGGGCTCAAAGGAGTTTCCAAAGCTAAAATGAAAGGATGCTAAACAGCAATTTAAAGGAATATAAAAATTTTCTAGTAAAATAAATAAGCATCTTAAAGAACACTGTCATAATTTCAACTATTGTCTTTGACATAATTTTTATAAACAAATGCTTCTGTGTGGATTGTGTGTATAGTTACACACATGTACAGGTGTATGTGCATGCATGTATGTGAGTATGTATGTGAGGACCAGAGAACAGTCCTCAGTGTCTCAGGATCCAACCATGTTGTCTTTCTTGAGAAGAGTGTCTCTGTGTAGCCCTGGCAGCTCTTGAACTTGTAGCCCTTGTAGACCAGACTGGCCTCTACCTCACAGTGATCTGCCTGCCTCCAACTCCCAAGTGCCAACATATCTGACTTGTCTTTATGTTTTTAAGACTCAGATTCTCATTATTGAGCCTTCCCATATAGACTATACTGGCTGACCAAGAAACTTTAAAAAAAAAAACTTTTATTAGACATATTTCTTTATTTACATTTCAAAGGTTATTCCCCTTCCTGGTTTCCTGTCCATAAACCCCATCCCCTCCCCTTCCCCTCCCCCATACAGGTATTCCCCCCATACATCCCCATTACTGCCCCCCATATTCCCCTGCATGGGGAGTCCAACCTTGTCAGGACCAAGGGCTTCCCCTTCCATTGGTGCCCCCAAAAGGCTATTCTCTGCTACAAATATAGTTGGAGCCCTGGGTCAGTCTTTCGGTAGTGGTTTAGTCCCGGGAAGCTCTGGTTGGTTGGCATTGTTGTTCTTATGGGGTTTCAAGCTCCTTCAACTCTTTCAATATTTCCTCTAATTCCCCCAAGGGGGTCCTGTTCTCAGTTCAGTGGTTTGCTCCTAGCATTGACCTCTGTATTGGACATGCTCTGAATGTGTCTCATAGGAGAGATCTGTATCCGGTCCCTTTCAGCATCCATTTTTTAGCTTCATCAATCTGATCTAGTTTTGGTGGCCGTATGTGTGTTTGTATATAGAGAGAGAGAGCCTGTGGGGCAGGCTCTAAATGGCCGTTCCTTGAGTTGCTGCTCTAAATTTTGCTTCCATATCCCCTCCTATGGATATTTTCCCCCTTTTAAGAAGGAGTGGGAGCATTCGCATTTTGGTCATCCTTCTTGAGCTTCTTGTGGTCTGTGGATTGAATCTTGGGTAATTCGTGCTTTTTGGCTAATATCCACTTATCAATGAGTACATACCAAGTGTGTATTTCTGTGGTTGAGTAACCTCACTCAGGATGATATTTTCTAGTTTAACCATTTGCCTATGAAATTCATGAAATCATTGTTTTTGATAGCTGAGTAGTAACTCGATTGTGTAGATGTACCACATTTTTTTTTAATCCATTCCTATGTTGAAAGGCATCCGGGTTCTTTCTAGCTTTTGGCTATTAAAAATGAGGCTGCTATGAACATAGTGGAGCATGTGTCTTTGTTGTCTGTTGGAGCATCTTTTGGGTATATGCCCAGGAGAGGTATAGCTGGGTCCTCAGGTAGTGTAATGTCCAATTTTCAGAGGTACCTTCAGACTGATTTCCAAGGTGGTTGTACCAGTTTGCAATCCCAGCAACAATGGAGGAGTGTTCCTCTTTCTCCACATCCTCACCAGCATCTGCTGTCAGGTGAGTTTTTTTTTTTTATTAACTTGAGTATTTCTTATATACATTTCGAGTGTTATTCCCTTTCCCGGTTTCCGGGCAAACATCCCCCTCCCCCCTCCCCTTCCTTATGGGTGTTCCCCTCCCAACCCTCCCAACATTGCCGCCCTCCCCCCATAGACTAGTTCACTGGGGGTTCAGTCTTAGCAGGACCCAGGGCTTCCCCTTCCACTGGTGCTCTCACTAGGATATTCATTGCTACCTATGGGGTCAGAGTCCAGGGTCAGTCCATGTATAGTCTTTAGGTAGTGGCTTAGTCCCTGGAAGCTCTGGTTGCTTGGCATTGTTGTACTTTTGGGGTCTCGAGCCCCTTCAAGCTCTTTCAGTTCTTTCTCTGATTCCTTCAATAGGGGACCTATTCTCAGTTCAGTGGTTTGCTGCTGGCATTCGCCTCTGTATTTGCTGTATTCTGGCTGTGTATCTCAGGAGCGATCTACATCCGGCTCCTGTCAGTCTGCACTTCTTTGCTTCATCCATCTTGTCTAATTGGGTGGCTGTATATGTATGGGCCACATGTGGGGCAGGCTCTGAATGGGTGTTCCTTCAGTCTCTGTTTTAATCTTTGCCTCTCCCTTCCCTGCCAAGGGTATTCTTTTTCCTCATTTAAAGAAGGAGTGAAGCATTCACATTTTGATCATCCGTCTTGAGTTTCGTTTGTTCTAGGGATCTAGGGTAATTCAAGCATTTGGGCTAATAGCCACTTATCAATGAGTGCATACCATGTATGTCTTTCTGTGATTGGGTTAGCTCACTCAGGATGATATTTTCCAGTTCCAACCATTTGCCTACGAATTTCATAAACTCGTTGTTTTTGATAGCTGAGTAATATACCATTGTGTAGATGTACCACATTTTCTGTATCCATTCCTCTGTTGAAGGGCATCTGGGTTCTTTCCAGTTTCTGGCTATTATAAATAAGGCTGCGATGAACATAGTGGAGCACGTGTCTCTTTTATATGTTGAGGCATCTTTTGGGTATATGCCCAAGAGAGGTATAGCTGGATCCTCAGGCAGTTCAATGTCCAATTTTCTGAGGAACCTCCAGACTGATTTCCAGAATGGTTTTACCAGTCTGCAATCCCACCAACAAAGGAGGAGTGTTCCTCTTTCTCCACATCCTCGCCAGCATGTGCTGTCACCTGAGTTTTTGATCTTAGCCAATCGCACTGGTGTGAGGTGAAATCTGAGGGTTGTTTTGATTTGCATTTCCCTTATGACTAAAGATGTTGAACATTTCTTTAGGTGTTTCTCAGCCATTCGGCATTCCTCAGCTGTGAATTCTTTGTTTAGCTCTGAACCCCATTTTTAATAGGGATATTTGTTTCCCTGCGGTCTAACTTCTTGAGTTCTTTGTATATTTTGGATATAAGGCCTCTATCTGTTGTAGGATTGGTAAAGATCTTTTCCCAATCTGTTGGTTGCCGTTTTGTCCTAACCACAGTGTCCTTTGCCTTACAGAAGCTTTGCAGTTTTATGAGATCCCATTTGTCGATTCTTGATCTTAGAGCATAAGCCATTGGTGTTTTGTTCAAGAAATTTTTTCCAGTGCCCATGTGTTCCAGATGCTTCCCTAGTTTTTCTTCTATTAGTTTGAGTGTGTCTGGTTTGATGTGGAGGTCCTTGATCCACTTCGACTTAAGCTTTGTACAGGGTGATAAGCATGGATCGATCTGCATTCTTCTACATGTTGCCCTCCAGTTGAACCAGCACCATTTGCTGAAAATGCTATCTTTTTTCCATTGGATGGTTTTGGCTCCTTTGTCAAAAATCAAGTGACCATAGGTGTGTGGGTTCATTTCTGAGTCTTCAATTCTATTCCATTGGTCTATCTGTCTGTCTCTGTACCAATACCATGCAGTTTTTATCACTATTGCTCTGTAATACTGCTTGAGTTCAGGGATAGTGATTCCGCCTGAAGTCCTTTTATTGTTGAGGATAGCTTTAGCTATCCTGGGTTTTTTGTTATTCCAGATGAATTTGCAAATTGTTCTGTCTAACTCTTTGAAGAATTGGATTGGTATTTTGATGGGGATTGCATTGAATCTGTAGATTGCTTTTGGTAAAATGGCCATTTTTACTATATTAATCCTGCCAATCCATGAGCATGGGAGATCTTTCCATCTTCTGAGGTCTTCTTCAATTTCTTTCCTCAGTGTCTTGAAGTTCTTATTGTACAGATCTTTTACTTGCTTGTTTAAAGTCACACCGAGGTACTTTATATTATTTGGGTCTATTATGAAGGGTGTCGTTTCCCTAATTTCTTTCTCGGCTTGTTTCTCTTTTGTATACAGGAAGGCAACTGATTTATTTGAGTTAATTTTATACCCAGCCACTTTGCTGAAGTTGTTTATCAGCTTTAGTAGTTCTCTGGTGGAACTTTTGGGATCACTTAAATATACTATCATGTCATCTGCAAATAGTGATATTTTGACCTCTTCTTTTCCGATCTATATCCCTTTGATCTCCTTTTGTTGTCTGATTGCTCTGGCTAGAACTTCAAGAACTATATTGAATAAGAAGGGAGAGAGTGGGCAGCCTTGTCTAGTCCCTGATTTTAGTGGGATTGCTTCAAGTTTCTCTCCATTTAGTTTAATGTTAGCAACTGGTTTGCTGTATATGGCTTTTACTATGTTTAGGTATGGGACTTGAATTCCTATTCTTTCCAGGACTTTTATCATGAAGGGGTGTTGAATTTTGTCAAATGCTTTCTCAGCATCTAATGAAATGATCATGTGGTTCTGTTCTTTCAGTTTGTTTATATAATGGATCACGTTGATGGTTTTCCGTATATTAAACCATCCCTGCATGCCTGGGATGAAGCCTACTTGATCATGGTGGATGATTGTTTTGATGTGCTCTTGAATTCGGTTTGCCAGAATTTTATTGAGTATTTTTGCGTCGATATTCATAAGGGAAATTGGTCTGATGTTCTCTTTCTTTGTTGTGTCTTTGTGTGGTTTAGGTATAAGAGTAATTGTGGCTTCGTAGAAGGAATTCGGTAGGGTTCCATCTATTTCAATTTTGTGGAATAGTTTGGATAATATTGGTATGAGGTCTTCTATGAAGGTTTGATAGAATTCTGCACTAAACCCGTCTGGACCTGGGCTCTTTTTGGTTGGGAGACCTTTAATGACTGCTTCTATTTCCTTAGGAGTTATGGGGTTGTTTAACTGGTTTATCTGTTCCTGATTTAACTTCGATACCTGGTATCTGTCTAGGAAATTGTCCATTTCCTGAAGATTTTCAAATTTTGTTGAATATAGGTTTTTATAGTAAGATCTGATGATTTTTTTAATTTCCTACGAATCTGTAGTTATGTCTCCCTTTTCATTTCTGATTTTGTTAATTTGGACACACTCTCTGTGTCTTCTCGTTAGTCTGGCTAAGGGTTTATCTATCTTGTTGATTTTCTCAAAGAACCAACTTTTGGTTCTGTTGATTCTTTCTATGGTCCTTTTTGTTTCTACTTGGTTGATTTCAGCTCTGAGTTTGATTATTTCCTGCCTTCTACTCCTCCTGGGTGTATTTGCTTCTTTTTCTTCTAGAGCTTTTAGGTGTGCTGTCAAGCTGCTGACATATGCTCTTTCCTGTTTCTTTCTGCAGGCACTCAGCGCTATGAGTTTTCCCTCTTAGCACAGCTTTCATTGTGTCCCATAAATTTGAGTAGGTTGTATCTTCATTTTCATTAAATTCTAAAAAGTTTTTAATTTCTTTCTTTATTTCTTCCTTGACCAGGTTATCATTGAGTAGAGCATTCTTCAATTTCCACGTATATGTGGGCATTCTTCCCTTATTGTTATTGAAGACCAGTTTTAGGCCGTGGTGGTCCGATAGCACGCATGGGATTATTTCTATCTTTCTGTACCTGTTGAGGCCCGTTTTTTGACCAATTATATGGTCAATTTTGGAGAAAGTACCATGAGGAGCTGAGAAGAAGGTATATCCTTTTGCTTTAGGATAGAATGTTCTATAAATATCCGTTAAGTCCATTTGGCTCATGACTTCTCTTAGTCTGTCGATATCACTGTTTAATTTCTGTTTCCATGATCTGTCCATTGATGAGAGTGGGGTGTTGAAATCTCCCACTATTATTGTGTGAGGTGCAATGTGTGTTTTGAGCGTTAGTAAGGTTTCTTTTACGTATGTAGGTGCCCTTGTATTTGGGGCATAGATATTTAGGATTGAGAGTTCATCTTGGTTGATTTTTCCTTTGATGAATATGAAGTGACCTTCCTTATCTTTTTTGATGACTTTTAATTGAAAATTGATTTTATTTGATATTAGAATGGCTACTCCAGCTTGCTTCTTCTGACCATTTGCTTGGAAAGTTGTTTTCCAGCCTTTCACTCTGAGGTAGTGTCTGTCATTGTCTCTGAGGTGTGTTTCCTGTAGGCAGCAGAATGCAGGGTCCTCGTTGCGTATCCAGTTTGTTAATCTATGTCTTTTTATTGGGGAGTTGAGGCCATTGATATTGAGAGATATTAAGGAATAGTGATTATTGCTTCCCGTTATATTCATATTTGGATGTGAGGTTATGTTTGTGTGCTTTCATTCTCTTTGTTTTGTTGCCAAGATGATTAGTTTCTTGCTTCTTCTAGGGTATAGCTTGCCTCCTTTACCATTTATTATCCTTTGTAGTGCTGGATTTGTAGAAAGATATTGTGTAAATTTGGATTTGTCATGGAATATCTTGGTTTCTCCATCAATGTTAATTGAGAGTTTTGCTGGATACAGTAACCTGGGCTGGCATTTGTGTTCTCTTAGGGTCTGTATAACATCAGTCCAGGATCTTCTGGCCTTCATAGTTTCTGGCGAGATGTCTGGTGTGATTCTGATAGGTCTCCCTTTATGTGTTACTTGACCTTTTTCCCTTACTGCTTTTAATATTCTTTCTTTATTTTGTGCGTTTGGTGTTTTGACAATTATGTGACGGGAGGTGTTTCTTTTCTGGTCCAATCTATTTGGAGTTCTGTAGGCTTCTTGTATGCCTATGGGTATCTCTTTTTTTAGGTTAGGGAAGTTTTCTTCTATGATTTTGTTGAAGATATTTACTGGTCCTTTGAGCTGGGAGTCTTCACTCTCTTCTATACCTATTATCCTTAGGTTTGATCTTCTCATTGAGTCCTGGATTTCCTGTATGTTTTGGACCAGTAGCTTTTTCTGCTTTACATTATCTTTGACAGTTGAGTCAATGATTTCTGTGGAATCTTCTGCTCCTGAGATTCTCTCTTCCATCTCTTGTATTCTGTTGGTGAAGCTTGTATCTACAGCTCCTTGTCTCTTCTTTTGGTTTTCTATATCCAGGGTTGTTTCCATGTGTTCTTTCTTGATTGCTTCTATTTCCATTTTTAATTCCTTCAACTGTTTGATTGTGTTTTCCTGGAATTCTTTCAGGGATTTTTGCGATTCCTCTCTGTAGGCTTCTACTTGTTTATTAATGTTTTCCTGTGTTTCCCTAAGTGTGTTCATGTCTTTCTTGAAGTCCTCCAGCATCATGATCAAATATGATTTTGAAACTAGATCTTGCTTTTCTGGTGTGTTTGGATATTCCATGTTTGTTTTGGTGGGAGAATTGGGCTCCAATGATGGCATGTAGTCTTGGTTTCTGTTGCTTGTGTTCCTGCGCTTGCCTCTCGCCATCAGATTATCTCTAGTGTTACTTTGTTCTGCTATTTCTGACAGTGGCTAGACTGACCTATAAGCCTGTGTGTCAGGAGTGCTGTAGACCTGTTTTCCTCTCTTTCAGTCAGTTCTGGGGACAGAGTGTTCTGCTTTCGGGCGTGTAGTTTTTCCTCTCTACAGGTCTTCAGCTGTTCCTGTGGGCCTGTGTCTTGAGTTCACCAGGCAGCTTTCTTGCAGCAGAAAATTTGGTCTTACCTGTGGTCCCGAGGCTCAAGTTCGCTCGTGGGGTGCTGCCCAGGGGCTCTCTGCAGCGGCAGCAACCAGGAAGACCTGTGCCGCCCCTTCCGGGAGCTTCAGTGCACCAGGGTTCCAGATGGTCTTTGGCTTTTTCCTCTGGCGTCCGAGATGTGTGTGCAGGGAGCAGTCTCTTCTGGTTTCCCAGGCTTGTCTGCCTCTCTGAAGGTTTAGCTCTCCCTCCCACGGGATTTGGGTGCAGAGAACTGTTTATCCGGTCTGTTTCCTTCAGGGTCCGGCGGTGTCTCTGGCAGGGGTCCTGCCGCTCCTGGGCCCTCTCCCACGGGAGCCCAGAGGCCTTATACAGTTTCCTCTTGGGCCAGGGATGTGGGCAGTGGTGAGCAGTGTTGGTGGTCTCTTCTGCTCTGCAGCCTCAGGAGTGCCCACCTGACCAGGCGGTTGGGTCTCTCTCTCACAGGGTCTGGGAGCAGAGAGCTGCTGCGGGCCGGGATCCGCGGGTCGAGTTTTTTATCTTAGGTAGTCTGACTGCTGTGAGGTGGAATCTCAGGGTTGTTTTGATTTACATTTCCCTGATGACCAAAGATGTTTAACATTGCTTTAGGTGCTTTTTGGCCATCCATTAATCCTCAGCTGAGAATGTTTTGTTTAGCTCTGTACCCCATTTTTAAATAGGGTTATTTAACTCTCCGAATTCTAACTTCTTGAGTTCTTTGTATATTTTGGATATTAGCACTCTATCAGATGTAGGATTGGTAAAGACCTTTCCCTAATCTGCTGCTTTCTGTTTTGTCCTAATGACAGTGTCCTTTGCCTAACAGAAGCTTTGCAGTTTTATGAGATCCCATTTGTTGATTCTTGATCTTACAGCATAAACCATGGGTGTTTTGTTCAGGAAATTTTCCCCAGTGCTCATGTAATTGAGACTATTCCCCACTTTTTCTTCTATTAGTTTGAGCATATCTGGTTTGATGTGGAGGTCTTTGATCTACTTGGACTAAGCTTTGTACATGGTGATAAGAATGGATCGATTTGCATTCTTCTACATGCTGACCTCCAGATGAACCAGCACCATTTGTTGAAAATGCTATCTTTTTTTTTCTTTTTTTTATTTTATTTTATTTTTTTTATTATCTTGAGTATTTCTTATATACATTTCAATTGTTATTCCCTTTCCCGGTTTCCGGACAGACATCACCCTCCCCCCTCCCCTTCCTTGTGGGTGTTCCCCTCCCAAACCTCCCCCCATTGCCACCCTCCCCGCATAGTCTAGTTCACTGGGGGTTCAGTCTTAGCAGGACCCAGGGCTTCCCCTTCCACTGGTGCTCTTACTAGGATATTCATTGCTACCTATGGGGACAGAGTCCAGGGTCAGTCCATGTATAGTCTTTAGGTAGTGGCTTAGTCCCTGGAAGCTCTGGTTGCTTGACATTGTTGTACTTTTGGGGTCTCGAGCACCTTCAAGCTCTTCCAGTTCTTTCTCTGATTCCTTCAACGGGGGACCTATTCTCAGTTCAGTGGTTTGCTGCTGGCATTCGCCTCTGTATTTGCTGTATTCTGGCTGTGTCTCTCAGGAGCGATCTACATCCGGCTCCTGTTGGTCTGCACTTCTTTGCTTCATCCATCTTGTCTAATTGGGTGGCTGTATATGTATGGGCCACCTGTGGGGCAGGCTCTGAATGGGTGTTCCTTCCGTCTCTGTTTTAATCTTTGCCTCTCCCTTCTCTGCCAAGGGTATTCTTTTTCCTCATTTAAAGAAGGAGTGAAGCATTCACATTTTGATCATCCGTCTTGAGTTTCCTTTGTTCTAGGGATCTAGGGTAATTCAAGCATTTGGGCTAATAGCCACTTATCAATGAGTGCATACCATGTATGTCTTTCTGTGAGTGGGTTAGCTCACTCAGGATGATATTTTCCAGTTCCAACCATTTGCCTACGAATTTCATAAACTCGTTGTTTTTGATAGCTGAGTAATATTCCATTGTGTAGATGTACCACATTTTCTGTATCCATTCCTCTGTTGAAGGGCATCTGGGTTCTTTCCAGTTTCTGGCTATTATAAATAAGGCTGCGATGAACATAGTGGAGCATGTGTCTCTTTTATATGTTGAGGCATCTTTTGGGTATATGCCCAAGAGAGGTATGGCTGGATCCTCAGGCAGTTCAATGTCCAATTTTTGAGGAACCTCCAGACTGATTTCCAGAATGGTTTTACCAGTCTGCAATCCCACCAACAATGGAGGAGTGTTCCTCTTTCTCCACATCCTCGCCAGCATCTGCTGTCACCTGAGTTTTTGATCTTAGCCATTCTCACTGGTGTGAGGTGAAATCTGAGGGTTGTTTTGATTTGCATTTCCCTTATGACTAAAGATGTTGAACATTTCTTTAGGTGTTTCTCAGCCATTCGGCATTCCTCAGCTGTGAATTCTTTGTTCAGCTCTGAACCCCATTTTTAATAGGGTTATTTGTTTCCCTGCGGTCTAACTTCTTGAGTTCTTTGTATATTTTGGATATAAGGCCTCTATCTGTTATAGGATTGGTAAAGATCTTTTCCCAATCTGTTGGTTGTCGTTTTGTCCTAACCACAGTGTCCTTTGCCTTACAGAAGCTTTGCAGTTTTATGAGATCCCATTTGTCGATTCTTGATCTTAGAGCATAAGCCATTGGTGTTTTGTTCAGGAAATGAAAATGCTATCTTTATTCCATTGGATGGTTTTAGCTCCATTGTGAAGGAAAAAGTGACCATAGGTGTGTGGGTTCATTTATGGTCTCCAATTCTGTTCCAATGATGTATCTGCCTGTCTCTGTACCAATACCGTGCAGATTTTATGACTATTGCTCTGTAAAACTGCTTGAAGTCAGGGATGGCGATTCCCCCAGTTCTTTTATTGTTAAGTACAGTTTTTGCCATCCAGAGTTTGTTGTTATTCCAAATGAATTTGCAAATTGCTTTTTCTACCTCTATATAGAATTGAGTAGGAATTTTGATGGGGGTTTCATTGAATCTGTAGATTGCCTTTTGCAAAATGCCCATCTTTACTATATTAATCCTGCCAATCCATGAGCATGGAAGATCTTTCCATCATCTGAGATCTTCCTCAATTTCTTTCTTCAGAGACTTGAAGATCTTGTCATACAGGTCTTTCACTTGCTTGGTTAAATTCACACCAAGATATTTTATATTATTTGAGACTATTGTGAAGGGTGTCATTTCCCTAATTTCTTTCTCAGCCTGTTTATTCTTAGAGTAGAGGAAGGCTACAGATGTGTTCAAGATAATTTTATACCCTGGCAGTTTGTTGAGGTTGTTTATCAGATTAAGTAGTTCTCTGGTGGCACTTTTGGGGTCACTTAAGTACACTATCATATCTGCAAATAGTGATGTTTTGATTTCGTCCCTTCCAATTTGTATCACTTTACTTCCTTTCGCTATCTGATTGCTCTGGCTAGGACTTCGAGTTCTATATTGAATAAGTACAGAGAGAGTGGGCAGTCTTGTCTATTCCCAGATTTTAGTGGGATTGCCTCAAATTTCTATTTAGTTTGATGTAAGCTACTGGTTTGCTGTACATTGCTTTTACTATGTTTAGATATGGGCCTTGAATTCCTGATCTTTCCAGGACTTTTATCATGAAGGGGTGTTGAATTTCGTCAAATGCTTTCTCAGCATCTAATGAAATGATCATGTGGTTATCTTTGACTTTGTTTATATAGTGGATTACATTGGTGGATTTTCATATATCAAACCATCCCTGCATCCCTGGAATGAAGCCTACTTGATCATGATGGATGATCATTTTGATGTGCTCTTGGATTCAGTTTGCAAGAATTTTATTATTTTTGCATCAATATTCATAAGGGAAATTGGTCTGAAGTTCTCTTTTTATGTTGGGCCTTTGTGTGGTTTCAGTATAAGAGTAATTGTGGCTTCATAGAAGGAATTTGGTAGTGCTCTGTCTGTTTATATTTTGTGGAAGAGTTTGGACAGTATTGGTATGAGGTCTCCTATGAAAGTCTGATAGAATTCTACACTAAACCCTTCTGGTCTTGGGCTCTTATTTTTTGGAAGACTTTTAATGACTGCTTCTATTTCTTTAGGGGTTATGGGGTTGTTTAGACTGTTTATTTGTTCCTGATTTAACTTTGGTACCTGGTATCTATCTAGAAAATTGTCCATTTCCTCCAGATTTTCAAGTTTTGTTGAATATAGGTTTTGTAGTGGGATCTGATGATTTTTTTAATTTCTTCAGATTCTGTTATTATGTCTCCCTTTTTATTTCTGATTTTGTTAATTTGGATACACTCTCTGTAACCTCTGGTTAGTCTGGCTAAGGGTTTATCTATATTGTTGATTTTCTCAAAGAACCATCACCTGGTTTTGTTGATTCTTTGTATAGTCCTTTTCATTTCTACTTAGTTGATTATTTCCTGCCTTCTATTACTCTTGCATTTATTTGTTTCTTTTTGTTCTAGAGCTTTCAGGTGTGCTGGCAAGCTGCTGACATATGCTCTCTTCTGTTTCTTTTTGCAGGCACTCAGAGCTATGAGTTTTCCTCTAGTACTGCTTTCATTGTGTCCCATAATTTTGGGAATGTTGTACCTTAATTTTCATTAAATTCTAAGAAGTCTTTAATTTTTTTCTTTACTTCTTCCTTGACCAAGTTGTTATTGAGTAGAGCATTGTTCTACTTCCATGTATATGTGGGCTTTCTGTCATTATTATTGTTTTTGAAGACCAGTCTTAATGCGTGGTGATCTGACAGGGTGCATGAGATTATTTCTATCTTCCTCTATCTGTTGAGGCCTGTTTTGCGGCCAATTATATGGTCAATTTTGGAAAATGTACCATGAGGTGCTGAGAAAAATGTTTATCCTTTTGATCTAGGATGGAATGTTCTATAAATATCTATTAAATCCATTTGGTTCATAACTTCTGTTAGTTTCTCTATGTCTCTGTTTAATTTCTGTTTTCATGATCTGTCCATTGATGAGAGTGGAGTGTTGAAATCTCCTGCTATTATTGTGTGAGGTACAATGTGTGCTTTGAGCTTTAGTAAGGTTTCTTTTATGAATGTAGGTGTCCTTGCATTTGGAGCGTAGATATTTAGGATTGAGAGTTCATCTTGGTGGATTTTTCCTTTGATGAATATGAAGTGTCCTTCCTTATATTCTTTGATGGCTTTTGGTTGAAAATCGATTTCATTCGATATTAGAATGGCTACTCCAGTTTACTTCTTCAGATCATTTGCTTAGAAAGTTGTTTTCCAGCCTTTTATTCTGAGGTAGTGTCTGTCTTTGTCTCTGAGGTGTGTTTCCTGGGTCCTCATTACATATCCAGTTTGTTAATCTGTGTCTTTTTTGGGGGGAATTAAGTCCATTGTGTTGAGAGATATTGAGGAATAGTGATTGCCGCTTCCTGTTATTTTCTTTGTTAGAGGTGGAATTATGTTTGTTTGTTTCGCTTTTGCTTTCATTGCAAGGAAATTATATTCTTGCTCTCTGTATGGTGTAGTTTATCTCCTTGTGTTGGAGTTTTCCATCTATTATCCTTTGTGGGGCTGGGCTTGTAGGAAGATATTGTGTAAATTTGGTTTTGTCATGGAATATCTTGGTTTCTCCATCTATGTTAATTGAGAGTTTTTTGGACACAGTAACTTGGACTGGCATTTGTGTTCTCTTAGGGTCTGTATGACATCTGTCCCAGATCTTCTAGCTTTCATAGTCTCTGGTGAGAAGGCTGGTGTAATTCTCATAGGTCAGCCTTTATATGTCACTTGACATTTCCCCCTTACTGCTTTTAATTTTCTTTCTTTGTTTTATGCATTTGTGTTTTGACTATTATGTGATGGGAGGAATTTCTTTTCTGGTCCAATCTACTTGGAGTTCGATAGGCTTCTTGTATGTTTATGGGCATCTCTTTCTTTAAGTTAGAGAAATTTCTTCTATGATTTTGTGAAGATATTTACTGATCCTTAGAGTTGGGAGTCTTCATTCTCTCCTATACCTATTATCCTTAGGTTTGATCTTGTTGTGTCCTGGATTTCCTGTATGTTTTGGGCTAGGAGCTTTTTGCGTTTTACATTATCTTTGACAGTTGTGTTGATGTTTTTATGGTATCTTCTGCTCCTGAGATTCTCCCTTCTATCTCTTGAATTCTGTTGGTGATGCTTGTATCTACAGTTCCTTGTCTCTTTCTTAGGTCTTCTATATCCAGGGTTGTCTCCCTCTGTGCTTTCTTTATTGTTTCTATTTCCATTTTCAAGTCATTCACCTGTTTGGTTGTATTTTCCTATAATTCTTTCAGGGATTTTTGTGTTTCCTCTCTAAGGGCTTCTATTTGTTTACTTGTGTTTTCCTGCATTTCTTTAAGGGAGTTCTTTGTGTTCTTCTTAAAGTCCTCCATCATTATCAAAAAGTGTGATTTTAAATCTAAATCTTGGTTTTCTGGTGTGTTTATATATCCAGTATTTTCTTTGGTGGGAGAACTGGGCTCTGATGATGCCAAGTAGTCTTGGTTTCTGTTGCTTAGGTTCCTGTGCTTGCCTCTAGCCATTGGGATGTCTCTGGTGTTTCTGAGAGTGACTTGACCCTGCTGTAGACCTCTGTGTCCGCACTCCTGTAGAACTGTTTTTCTGTTTTCTTTCAGCCTTTTCTGAAAACAGATGCTCTGATTTCAGAGGATGTGAGCAGATGTGTGCAGAGGTGGCAGTCTGTTCTGTGGTAACAGAATGTCTGCACTCCTGGGTGTTCAGCTCTCTTCCCTACGGGATTTGTCTGCAGTGAACTATGGGACGGTATCAGTTCACTTTAATGATTATGTCTGTCTCCACTGCCCCAGTTCTGTGAACATGCACACACACACACACACACACACACACATATATATATATATATATAGAGAGAGAGAGAGAGAGAGAGAAACTGGTGTCGGTATTTTGGCAGCATATTGGACATAATGGGCTATTAGTTAATCACATAAAGTTATTAAAATAGAGATGGATCTGGCAGGAGTTAAAGGGAAGAAGGGGAAGAGAAAACAATAAAAGTACATTATACAGAATTTCTGAAGTGTTAATAGACATAAAATGTCTTCCCACTGAGAATCACTCCACACATTGAGAGATTATAATTTTAAAAAATCTATTTAATAATAGTAGCACTTTGTCCAGCTCTATTTCATGCTCAAAAATGAGCCAGCCACAAATACAAGATTCTGCAAACATATATAGATCTTAGGCCTTGCATCCACATATGCTATCATCCTAAAATCTCTTTCAGGTCCTGGCTCCAGGTTACAATTTGAAGAATTTAAACAGAGACTCTGGCTACTGGGATATAGGAAATTTAAACAGAAAATATGTTGTCAGAATTATTTCTTAGGTACTACCAATACTGTTCTTTTCAAGTAGTTGTTATCCTGGTTCAGCTTACCCACTCAGCAAAATTATGTTTTCTTTTGTTTTGTTTTCTGTCAAGAGCACAGTGAAATTATTGGCAGACAAAAATTAAACATAATCAGACAAATGGAAACAAAAGTATAACGTTGAAAAGCAGCAGGTCCACTTAGTGACCTAAGCATTGAAAACAGAAAAGCTGTCGAGCCAAAAGACATAACTGTAACTTAAGGAACTCTCTCACAAGATAGATGTAGTATGTCCAAATCTAGTGGGAGGAAAGAAGTGATTTCTAAAATCAAAGACATACAGAATAGAATAGGATCAAAAAGCTTAATGAAAGCTTAACACTTGACTATCAGAGTAGATTTAAAAATTATCAGACACATGCAAAACAGACAAAAGAAAGGCAATTAAAATGGCCAAACTCAGAAGCAGAATGGGGAACGTTATCAACTGTGCTGAAATCCGAAGGATTATTAATGAAGCACTATGGAGAATTGTACCCCGACAAAATGAACAACCTAGATGAAATGGATAAACTCTTAGGAATACAAAGCCTACTTCTATGATTTTGATATGTATATTTTATTAAAATGTTAAGACACAGGAAAAAATATACTGATCAGGAGGCTGAGGCTCCAAGCCTTCAGACGCGCAGTACATCTACTGCAGTGTGCATCTCCCAACAACCACTGCTTCCATTAACTGACCTCTACCACACCACCTGCAATCTCAATAAACTAGTTAGCTCTTCCCAAGTATCTCAACATTCTAGGTGTGGTTCTGTTTATGGTTTCTACACTCAGCCTTCCATTGCTTTACCCCTCAAAACTCTCCCTTCATAAATCATCCAAAGGCTTTCTCAATTTTCTCTGCCTCCATTCTGTTATTTTTTCTCATTCAGTCAGATAAGCATTGTTATGCGGAAGTCCTGTGGAAGAGTTGGGAAAGTGAAAGGGACAGGGACTCCACACGGAGATCAACAGAGTCAACTAACCTGGACCCCTGGGGCTCCCAGAGTGTGAACAACCAACCAAAGAGCATACAAGACCTAGACTTAGGTCCCTCAGACATATGTGGTATATGTGCATGTTGGTCTTCATGTGGGCCCTCCAACAACTGGAGTCAGGCTTATGCTGACTCTGTTGTCTGCCTGTAGATCCTGCTTTCCTAACTGGACTGTCTTGTCTGGCCTCAGTGGGAAAAGATGTACCTAGTCCTGCAGTGACTGGAGGTACTAGGGTGGGTTGGTTCCCTGGGAGGGATCTCCCCCTTCTTAGAAGTGGGACACTGGGAGCAGAGAGGGCTGCTATGGAGATATAAAGTGAATGAACGAACAAATGAATGAATGAATGAATGAATGAATGAATGAATGGAAAAATTATCCGAACTAATGCTCAGATTCAAAAAATGGGAAAGAAAGAAAAAATTCTCTTAGGTGTTTTTCAAATACTACTTTATGTCACATTAATATTGTCCCCTTTCGACCAAGCCACTACCCAAAGACTGTACATGGACTGACCCTGGGCTCCAACCTCATAGGTAGCAATGAATAGCCTAGTAAGAGCACCAGTGGAAGGGGAAGCCCTTGGTCCTGCTAAGACTGAACCCCCAGTGAACGTGATTGTTGGGGGGAGGGCGGCAATGGGGGGAGGATGGGGAGGGGAACACCCATATAGACGGGGAGGGGGAGGGGTTAGGGGGATGTTGGCCCAGAAACCAGGAAAGGGAATAACAATTGAAATGTAAATAAGAAACACCCAAGTTAATAAAGATGGAGGAAAAAATATTGTCCCCTTTCTCTTTCTCCTCCTTAAAGCAAAATGCCTAAAGGGCCAGAGTCCAGCATATTCCTTAAAGAGCCCACAAAGCACTTGGCAGTTAATGAGAACTAGTATTAAATAAATACCGTTTGTGCCTTTAAGCTGGAGGGCTATTGGAAAATAGCCACAGGGAAACGGCAAAAACAATAACACTGTGGTGGTTATTGGCAACTGTAATGTTTCTTCCCTCTAGCAAACACTTCTCAGTGCCCTGTTCTCAGCAGGAAGGGCCAAGCTCGATTTCCAAGCCAGCACAGTGTTGGGTTAAAGGCTGGAGAGAGCAAACCAAGCTCACCCTAGCATTTATACCAGGCAAGTACTCTTGGTTCCTTGCCAGAAGCAGTTTCCCACTTTAAGTGCGTGTGCGTGTGTGTGTGTGTGTGTGTGTGTGTGTGTGTGTGTGTGTGTGTGTCTGTCTGTCTGTCTGTCTGTCTTATGAATGGGTCTACATCTAAGTTCTCTGCAGATATCATCTGCATTTTTTTCCAGTCTTACTATATGTATCCTAAAAAATAAACAAAATATTTAAAGTTATTGTTTCATTTACAGTAAATGAGGTAGGAAATGAGTTTTATGTGTCATGAGATGTCCACAGTATCTTGCAGAAAAATTTTAGCATAGTCTATGTTTGGCGCTCTGTAGTAGAGGATATTATTGCCATTTATCATGCCACCTAAAATGTCTCTCATTGCCACCTAAAATGAAACAGTGATTTAAATGAATAAGAGTTTTCTTTCTGAGCATCTTGAAATTACCTTTTTCAATGAGTAAAGTCCAACATATATACATGTGAGTGTCCACACGCAGGCACGTATGTACTCAAGGCAAAGCTAGGACATTTATCCACAGTGCCGTCCTAGACAGTGCGACGTAACGCATGCTTAACAGTCAGTGAATAGACGCCAGCGTTTGCCTTAAGTGTCCGGAGTGGAAGGGGAAGCCCTGGGTCCTGCTAAGACTGAACCCACAGTGAACTAGTCTATGGGGGGAGGGCGGCAATGGGGGGAGGGTTGGGAGGGGAACACCCATAAGGAAGGGGAGGGGGGAGCGGGATGTTTGCCCGGAAACCGGGAAAGGGAATAACACTCGAAATGTATATAAGAAATACTCAAGTTAATAAAAAAAAAAAAAAAAGAAATTCAGAAAAAACATCTATCCCATATATTTCTTTTCTTTTTTTTTTATTAACGAGTATTTCTTATTTACATTTTGAGTGTTATTCCCTTTCCCGGGCAATCATCACCCTAATCCCTCCCCCTCCCCTTCTTATGGGTGTTCCCCTCCCCATCCTCCCCCCATTGCCGCCCTCCCCCCAACAATCACGTTCACTGGGGGTTCAGTCTTAGCAGGACCAAGGGCTTCCCCTTCCACTGGTGATCTTACTAGAATATTCATTGCTACCTATGAGGTCAGAGTCCAGGGTCAGTCCATGTATAGTCTTTAGGTAGTGGCTTAGTCCCTGGAAGCTCTGGTTGCTTGGCATTGTTGTTCATAAGGGGTCTGGAGCTCCTTCAAGCTCTTCGAATTCTTTCTCCGATTCCTTCAACAGGGGTCCCGTTCTCAGTTCAGTGGTTTGCTGCTGGCATTGGCCTCTGTATGTGCTGTATTCTGGGTGTGTCTCTCAGGAGCGATCTACATCCGGCTCCTGTCGGTCTGCACTTCTTTGCTTCATCCATCTTGTCTAATTGGATGGCTGTATATGTATGGGCCACATGTGGGGCAGGCTTTGAATGGGTGTTGCTTCTGTGTCTGTTTTAATCTTTGCCTATCTATTCCCTGCCAAGGGTATTCTTGTTCCCCTTTTAAAGAAGGAGTGAAGCATTCACATTTTGATCATCCGTCTTGAGTTTCATTTGTTCTAGGCATCTAGGGTAATTCAAGCATTTGGGCTAATAGCCACTTATCAATGAGTGCATACCATGTATGTCTTTCTGTGATTGGGTTAGCTCACTCAGGATGATATTTTCCAGTTCCAACCATTTGCCTACGAATTTCATAAAGTCATTGTTTTTGATAGCTGAGTAATATTCCATTGTGTAGATGTACCACATTTTCTGTATCCATTCCTCTGTTGAAGGGCATCTGGATTCTTTCCAGCTTCTGGCTATTATAAATAAGGCCGCTATGAACATAGTGGAGCATGTGTCTTTTTTATATGTTGGGGCATCTTTTGGGTATATACCCAAGAGAGGTATAGCTGGATCCTCAGGCAGTTCAATGTCCAATTTTCTGAGGAACCTCCAGACTGATTTCCAGAATGGTTGTACCAGTCTGCAATCCCACCAACAATGGAGGAGTGTTCCTCTTTCTCCACATCCTCGCCAACAGGTACTGTTCTCAGGAGAAAGAAAATGACACCCACTTCATGTATCTCAAGTTAGCACTTTGTCTAAAAAAATGATGAAAGAAGTTACAGCTGAGATCATCATCCTGCCCTAGGTAACAACAAAATCCTGTAATGAATGACATTTTGGAGAAAGAAAATGAGAAACATGTCAAAAAAAATTAGGATGCCCTTATAATAAATTCAATAAACTAATACAATTGCTGTCTTCCTGTCTTAATGATGCTGGCTTCCCTGATGTGTAACTTACATTTAACTGGCAACATTCTGGGCTACTCATATTAACTGCAATAGACTGAACAGCTTGAGCCTCAATAAAATGTGCATTTAGTGACTCAGTTAATTTAACCTCATTAATCCTCAACCCAACAGAACCATGGAAAGCCTTCCAATCTGCCTGAACTTCCTCTACCACATAAACATGGCCCTGCAGGAAGGCAGCACCCAGAGAACCCTGAGGCTCCAAGCTCTTGGGTTGTCACTGAGGGGTAAATGACTGCATAATGGCCAGAACCAGGCTTCAAGAGCATCTTAACATTCACCAGCTTTGATCATCTGGGCTAACGCTGAGGCAAGTTCTTAAAATTATATCCTCTCTGTACTTTTTCTGGTGACTTCTTCTCTTTAGACTAAACATGCTATGATTCAACAAAGAGCAGCATTCCTGTTGAGGGTCCTGGTTTTGCCTTTTAACTTATTTTTATAGAATATAAAAGTGTTTAATTAAAATAAAAATTTCACTCATGTGCTTCCCCTACAGAGGGTGAATTCCAGAAGCAGTAACAGCAGTGGATTTCAGAATTTTCCTCAAAGTGGACAGAAATGTCAATGCTCTTTTTGTTATTGACACAATGTCAGTGCTTATGCACACGCTTGCTGCCGTACCTGAGATGACTTCTGACATAGAAAGCAGAGACTTGCCCATGCTAATCGCACTGTCCCTAAATTCTACCTGTAGCCAACACTTTTAGCTTTAGGTAATATTGTAGAACTTTATGGAAAGGTACACAGAATGAACCACACTGGTTGTCCTTGAATAATGAAATAAAGGAAATAAAAAGGCAGAAAAAGTAAATGTGAGTGCTCCTAGGTATGATGGAGAAGGTTTATTGTATATAAAAGGGAAGCATAGTTAGAGGCAGGGACCTTGGTGAATGGACATGACCCTGAGCTGGGCCCTGTGGGAGAAGAGGAGGGAAAGGAGAGAGAGGAGGATCAGGTGCACCAGTCAGGAGATTCAAGGTACAAAAGTAATGGTAACCAAAATAGTTGGATTATATAGGGAAGAGCAGCCCGGGCCCCTGAGCTGGAAAGGGGGCTGGTATGACAGCCCAGAGGGCCCAGTAATAGTTAGGAGGCTAAAGGATTGCCGGGAGAGCCTGCTTCGATATGTTAAATAGTCACCTCAACCACTGTCCTACATTTGAAACTTAACTGTCCTAGATATAGTGGCACTGAAAATACCTTTCATTTGGGGGATTCCTTAGTTCATTTTCTATTCATAATATTCTCAGGTCAAGAAGACATTGAGTCCCATATCAGAACATGCTGTCACTCCCTATCAAAAGACAATGAGTGATTAAGAACCCTGGAGTTTTAGCCGAAGACATTTGCTTGATCTTGATTTAGGAATGTCATTCCAATTTGTGTGCAGAAAATATATTTATTTATTATCCAGCTAATGGAAACATCCTGCCATCAATTTTATAACATTTTTGTAAGGATCAAAATATCATTTAGTCTGATGTCTGTACAAATATAACTGCTTGCTCCTTTTTTCTCATAACGAATGGTTATGATTTTTAGGAAAATATGATTGAGGCAGAATTAAAAGTAGATTCTGTTTTACCAGCAGTCCAAAATTTCCCAAGTCTTGAAAATTATTCTCTAAATTCGGTTCAAAGAAATATTATGATGTATAAAAACATAATTCTCAAATACCCATATCAATTAGCTAAAAGTATTTTAAGAAGTTAGTATTGTCTATTTTAAAAATAAACAAAAATGTAAATCCTTAAATATTTTTATGATCAAATATCCAAGTTTAACCTCAATTGCCTTTATGTGGTAAATGCATATTTTCTTTAGAAAAATAACTTTGTTAAATTTTTGTTAGATTAGTTAAACAAATGGGTCTCTCCTTCTCCTTCTCCCTCTCCCTCTCTCTCTCCTTCTCCTTCTCCCTCTCCCTCTCTCTCTCCTCCTCCCTCTTCTTCTCCCTCTCTCTTCCCCACTCTCTGTCCTACTATAATGAGGTAAAAATAAAATCAGGTGATATATGGCATTAGTCTTCCATCAGTGTCAAGGATAAAATCTCCATCCAGAATAGTATATTAGGTTTTTTGTTAATGTTTAAAAATCAAATTACACAGAACTTCAGAAAGTTAATACATCAGTTATAGGCAATTAAATAGAGTACAAAATGGTACCTTTTCTTTTCTTTTCTTTTCTTTTTTAAATGTGTCTCTTGACCCTTTGTGGGTGTTACAAAACGTTCTGACAACAGGAATGGGTTTCAAAACATTCAAAGACCAAAATTTTATTTAAAATCCAAAGCATAATAAATCCAATGTATTTCTGGCAGGGCTTACGCTTGTAGCCCCACGAGCCCTCTCTGCAACCTTCGTTCTGAAACACAGCATGGATATTCTGCACTGAGCACACCAGCAGGCTACAGTGTAGCCAAAGTCCTGATGCATCTCAGCTCACATATAAGACTATTGTATGTTATGAATTGTGCATAAAGCAATGTATAAAACTCTCTGTTATTATTTAAAATTTGACTTAATTACGGAAAACAAAGAAATATTTATTTTGTTGCTCTTTGGCATATGTCAAGTCAGGATGTCTTTAGCGTGTATTGTGCTACAACACAATTTTAAAACTTGCTTTTGGGGTTGGGGATTTAGCTCAGTGGTAGAGCGCTTGCCTAGGAAGCGCAAGGCCCTGGGTTCGGTCCCCAGCTCCAAAAAAAAAAGAACCAAAAAAAAAAAAAACTTGCTTTTGAGGTGCTATTGCATAAACGTCCCTTTTTTTTTTTTAAGAACAGATTATTCAAACATCTCTGAAGTGGTCCTAAGCCATTTTTACAATGCATTTTAAAGATGTACCATTCTCAGTACTAATGATTATATTTTTGGTTGCAAAATAAGCAACCAAAGTTGGTAATCCCTGCGGTTGGATTAGGGAAAGGCTGGAAGAAGCTGAGGAGGAGGGTGACCCCATAGGAAGACCAGCAGTCTCAACTTACCTGCACCCTGAGATCCCTCAGACACTGAGCCACCAACCAGGCAGCATACACCAGCTGGTCAGAGGCCCCTGACACATGTAAGACAGAGGACTGCCCCATCTGGGCCCAGTGAGAGAAGATGCACCTAACCCTCAAGAGACTTGAGTCCCCAGGGAGTAGGGAAGCCTGGGAGGGTAAGGTGGGGTGGAGTTGGGGGTGGGGACTTCCTTTTGGAGAAAGGTAGAGAAGGAATGGGATGAGAAACTGTAGGAGGCAGACAGGAAACGGGATAAAGATTGGACCATAAATAAAAAATTGAAGAATGACAAAAAGAAAAAAGAAAAAATAGTTCTGTCCTAATGTTAGTCTGGTAAAACGCCTTGACCTAAAGCAACTTAAATAAGTAGGGATTTATATTAGCGCTCAGTTCTGCACATCATCAAGGGGAAGATGAGGCAGCAGAGACCTGAAGCATCTGGTCACATGCTGTCCACAGTCAGACGCTGAGATGAGCAAATGGATGCACACTGCCTCTTGGCTCAGCTTCTATCCACTCATGTAGTCCAGGGCCACTGGCCTGGAGTGCTGTCCCTCACTGTAAGCTGGGTTTTCTCACATTAGTTCACCTAATAAACACGGTTCCCCTCAGATATGCCAAAAGTCCAGCCCAAGATGAACATTCCTCACTGAGACCCTCTTCTCAAGTCATTCTAGGTTGAGTAACACTGAAAATATGGAACGCCACATGTTCTAGTTTGCAGTATCAATTATTTTAAAAAGTCAACCATTTTTTTAAAAAAAATAAACCCTTGTTCAGGAATTGTGCTTCTGTACATACAAAGAGATACCGATGACAGATAGATAAAAAGATAGATAGATAGACAGACAGACAGACAGATAGATAGATAGATAGATGATAGATAGATTATATTTATAGATAGTTATATTACATATAGAAATATATAATTAAAGAAGATGAGACCATGAATTTGAGAGAATAAACAGGTATATCAGAGGAGTTGAAGGGAAGACAGGAAAAAATAAGCAACACAATTATACTTTAATTTTAAAAATAATAAAGTAAATAAGCTCATCCATCTCATCCCTATGCAATTTTTACTTAACATTTAATAAGTGGGAAAATTTCATGTATACCAAAGAATTGTTTTAAAATAGATTACAATTTAATTTCTTAGCATAAAGAGTCACAAGTGGAAACATTCAAGCCCTGTTCTAAAGTGTTGTGAACAAGTAAGAGACTTCGATTTTAGAGAGTGCAACATTCTCTAAAAGAGAATAAAGTATAAATTAATATATTTTCATGTTTATTTGATTTTAATATTTATCTGAGCTGGTGAACTGTATTGGCAGGCAAATTCTACAAAATCCAAACTTAGAATAGCCAATTCCAGAAAGATAATAGAATTCAAGTAAAATGCATGTTTAAAAAACATGCCAGGCCTGCATTCTTCTGTTTTAGTCACCAAAGACAAATTTTACATTACTATTTAACCAACTACAATTTTATCAAAGAAAACCACTTATGAAAATAACATAAATCAGATATGCTAAGATCAGTAATAAATATTGTGAATGAAAAATTTTAGGAAAGACATGCTATTTTTAGAAAATGCAGATAAATTCATATTGCCAAACTCTAGTACATAGCATCCTTTAAATCATGTCCAAAATATAAATATCCCTTGCACTCCTGCCAAAATATATCTTTTGATAGCTTCCTATTTTTACATAAATATGTAGGTTTTATAGACACCTGTTTTCCTTCTTCAAACTTTCCTTTGTGTAGTATATTCTCAAAGTAAAACCACACAACATTTTTTGATAGAATAGTAAATGTCATATATATTTACCACAGTTTGGGTAGCTATTTAAAAAATATATAAAGTCATGATAATTTCTGATGATGTAAAAAAGTGAGAATAGTAGTTAACAAAAATTTAAATCTTCTCATCAGCATTTTAATATGTTACTGTTTTATTTTAAATTCTTTCATCAAGACATGCCATTTTATGTGAATATAAATATATGTATTGCCATGCTATAACAATACTAACATCTGTTCATAATCAATTCAAACACTGGTATCCAATTATTTCAAAATTTGTTACAAAAAAAAGCTGCTTTCACAGTTTGCTTTTATGACACAAAATAATGTTTCTGATGTCTTAGACACCGATGCCATCAAAACAGATGTCAACCACTAATGTAATGCTATGGTATGGTAGTTTGAATGAGAATGACCCTATACGCTTTTATGTGTGAATGATTGGTCCCTGATTAGTGGGATTGTTTGGTAAGGTTTGGAGGGAGTAGCTTCATCGAAAGAGTGTTACTGCAGGTGAACTTTGAAGTTTGAAGAGCCCATACTTTTCTCTATATATCTTTCTGTCTGTCTGCCTGCCTATGTCTCTCTGTCTATGTATGTGTCTCTGTCTATCTATGTCTCACTGTCTGTCTCTATCTGTCTCTGCCTGTCTCTATCTTGGTCTCTGTCTATCTCATGTTATCTCTCTGTCTCTGTCTCCCTCTCTGTCTCTCTCTGTCTCTCGCACTTTCGCTCTCTCGCTCTCTCTACCTCTCTCTCTCTCTCTCTCTCTCTCTCTCTCTGTGTGTGTGTGTGTGTGTGTGTGTGTGTGTGTGTGTGTGTGTGCATGTATGTGTGTGTGCCTGCTATTTTTGACTCTGGATCTAAGCTCTCAGCTACTGCTCCAGCCACTATGCCTGTCTGCCTGCTGTCATGCTTCCTATCATGATAATAATAAACTCGCTCTCTGAAACTCTAAGCAATCCCCCACTAAACTCTTTCTTCTATAAGTGCCTTGGCCATGGTTTTTCATCATAGCAATAGTAGCCCTAACTAAAATATATGTTATTAAAAGTCATGAATTCATAATTCATATAAATTTATATTTTGTATTTCTTTTTTTTATTAACTTGAGTATTTCTTATATACATTTCGAGTGTTATTCCCTTTCCCAGTTTCTGGGCAAACATCCCCCTCTCCCCTCCCCTTCCTTATGGGTGTTCCCCTCCCAACCCTCCCCCCATTGCCGCCCTCCCCCCAACAGTCTAGTTCACTGGGGGTTCAGTCTTAACAGGACCCAGGGCTTCCCCTTCCACTGGTGCTCTTACTAGGATATTCATTGTTACCTATGAGGTCAGAGTCCAGGGTCAGTCCATGTATAGTCTTTAGGTAGTGGCTTAGTCCCTGGAAGCTCTGGTTGCTTGGCATTGTTGTACATATGGGGTCTCGAGCCCCTTCAAGCTCTTCGAGTTCTGTCTCTGATTCCTTCAACGGGGGTCCTGTTCTCAGTTCAGTGGTTTGCTGCTGGCATTCGCCTCTGTATTTGCTGTATTCTGGCTGTGTCTCTCAGGAGCGATCTACATCCGGCTCCTGTCGGTCTGCACTTCTTTGCTTCATCCATCTTGTCTAATTGGGTGGCTGTATATGTATGGGCTACATGTGGGGCAGGCTCTGAATGGGTGTTCCTTCAGTCTCTGTTTTAATCTTTGCTTCTCTCTTCCCTGCCAAGGATATTCTTGTTCCCCTTTTAAAGAAGAAGTGAAGCATTCACATTTTGATCATCCGTCTTGAGTTTCATTTGTTCTAGGGATCTAGGGTAATTCAAGCATTTGGGCTAATAGCCACTTATCAATGAGTGCATACCATGTATGTCTTTCTGTGATTGGGTTAGCTCACTCAGGATGATATTTTCCAGTTCCAACCATTTGCCCACGAATTTCATAAACTCGTTGTTTTTGATAGCTGAGTAATATTCCATTGTGTAGATGTACCACATTTTCTGTATCCATTCCTCTGTTGAAGGGCATCTGGGTTCTTTCCAGCTTCTGGCTATTATAAATAAGGCTGCAATGAACATAGTGGAGCACGTGTCTTTTTTATATGTTGAGGCATCTTTTGGGTATATGCCCAAGAGAGGTATAGCTGGATCCTCAGGCAGTTCAATGTCCAATTTTCTGAGGAACCTCCAGACTGATTTCCAGAATGGTTGTACCAGTCTGCAATCCCACCAACAATGGAGGAGTGTTCCTCTTTCTCCTCATCCTCGCCAGCATTTGCTGTCACCTGAGTTTTTGATCTTAGCCATTCTCACTGATGTGAGGTGAAATCTCAGGGTTGTTTTGATTTGCATTTCCCTTATGACTAAAGATGTTGAACATTTCTTTAGGTGTTTCTCAGCCATTCAGCATTCCTCAGCTGTGAATTGTTTGTTTAGCTCTGAACCCCATTTTTAATAGGGTTATTTGTCTCCCTGCAGTCTAACTTCTTGAGTTCTTTGTATATTTTGGATATAAGGCCTCTAAAGAACTCAAAACAAGCACAGGAAACAGTGAGATAGAATTTCATCATGTTTATCATCACTTCTAGGAAAGACAACCTCAAGTGAGCAGCTTCAATATGAATTTAAGCCTTGTAAAATAAATGAGAAGGCAATCTTGAACTTGTATATGTGAAAAGCAGTCAAATTCTCTAAATTTTTTCAAAATAATCATTTACAGAAAAATAAACACTGCTTCCCTGTTGATATTTGAATAGTACTTATACCTGGGATTAAAGGTATATTGCTGTTTAAATAATTAAGACTATAAACTCAAGACTGCCTCTTTATACATCATAGCTGTTTGTGTAGAAGTGTAGGATTTACTGAGTCTGATGAGTAATTCTACCAAAGATTGATGTTACTTATGTAATTTTTGATGATCATGCTATCATACTTTAGTGATTGAATGATCGGATTTAACCAAACTGAGCAAAATTAACTAGGGCACTAGCTAATCATTATGTTAATGATTAGCATAATTTAATAAAGTTCAGCATTATATACACAGTACCCACAATCTCAATTCAATGTTGAAATGAAATTTTAATAAAATGGTAATGCTTAAGGTGAAATATTCTTTCTAATGGATTGCTTCATATATAAGATATAGCAATACTTACTTTGTGTATAGGGAAAACCTCATTTGCCTGCTTCCTTGAGTAAGGCTTAAGAAACACAGTGATAGGGGTTGGGGATTTAGCTCAGTGGTAGAGCGCTTGCCTAGGAAGCGCAAGGCCCTGGGTTCGGTCCCCAGCTCCGGAAAAAAAAAAAGAAAAAAAAAAGGAACACAGTGATAAATGCCAATGCCAAGAATTGGATTTATTCAATTACCTAGAACTATAGCTGTTGTGTCAGTGTCATAAGAGAGAGATTTGTGGGAAAATATAAGGGAGTAAAATCTTCAAAATCTAAATATCTAAGGTGCTTAAGATAGGAATATGAAGCTCATACCAGGTCCCGTGAAAGGCAAGAAACTAAGACTTTAGTGAAACATTAATTTCAAAGGGTTTTACTTTGATTGCCTTAGAGTTTGGACTCTTTAGGCTGGATATAGCAACAGAGTCCCTTTTATTTCATCTATATTTTCAAAATTGGAGCCAAATGTCCTGTATACTGGGAGAATTAATTCCTAGGTTACATTTAACTTTGTTCAGAGGAAAGGTCACAATGGATTAGAAATGTCTGACATGGCTACAAACGTTAAGACTGGAAGTATGAATGCTGTATTATCACTAGCTCTTACTGGGTTATCCCATCGTCTTCTTGGAATGTGTGCATGGCCTTCTGTCTTAATTAAGGTTACCATTGCTGTAATGAAACACCATATTCAAAAGCAACCAGGGAGAAAAGGGTTTATCTTACAGTTCCACATAATAGTTAATCACCAAAAGAACTCAAGCAGGGAAGGAATGGGAAGGCAGGATCTAATGATACAGAGACCAGGGAGGAGATCTACTTACTGGGTTTCTCCCCATGAGTTGCCTAACCTACCTTCTTATAGAACTCAGGACCACCAGCCTAAGGATGGCACCACCAACAATGGACTGGGCCCTTCCTCAACAATCATTAATTAAGGAAATGCCCTATAGTCCAATTAAAAAAATAAATATTTATCTTTAATCTTTTTTTTACAGTCTAGTCGTTATCCCCTTCCTGGTCTGCCCTCCTACAGTTCCTCATTCCACTCTTTCTCCCCTGTCTCCAAGAGGATGTCACTACCCCCACAACCCACCCTTCCAGGCTTACCTACTCCCTGGGGCCTCAAGTCTCTAGAGAGTTGGGTGCATCTTCTCTCATTGAGGCCAGACCAGGTAGTCCTCCTGTGCATGTGTCAGGTGCCTCATACCAGCAAGTGTATGCTGCCTAGTTGGTGGCTCAGGGTATGAAAGATCTCAGGGGTCCTGGTTAGTTGAGACTGCTGGTTTTCCAATGGGGATGCCCTCCTCCTCAGCTTCTTCCAACTGAACCACAGGGGTCCCAACTTCTGTCCATTGGTTGGATATAAGTATCTGCTTCTGTCTCAGTCATTTGCTTGTTGGCCTCTCAGAGATCCCATGCTAGGCTCCTGTCTGTACACACACCATGGCATCAAGCCTTGGAGCCACACCTTGAGCTGAATCCCAATTTGGGCCAGTCATGGGACCTCCTTTCCCTCAGTCTCTTCTCCATTTTTGTCCCTGCTCTTTTTTCTTTTCAGACAGGAACAATTCTGGGTCATATTTTGACTGTGGGATAACAACCCCATCCATCTACTTGATGCCCTGTGTTTCTACTAGAAGTAGACCCTAGACGTTCCCATTTCCCACTGTTGGGCATTTCATCTAAAGTCTCTCCCTTTGAGGCCCTAGAGTCTCTCACCACTGAGGTCTCTGATGTACTCTAGAGGGTCCCCCTACCTCCCACCTCCCAAGGTTGTATATTTCCATTCATTCTGCTGGCCCTCAGGGCTTCACCCTTCTTATGGGGCCATTTTCTCATTCAAGGCCTCTTCCTCTAGATGAATCTAGCTTGCATCAATGTTTGGCATATAACTATCAAGCATGTACTCCCCACACACAAACACACACAAAGCTCTCCTTGCCATGTATAACTAGAAGTTATAAGGCTCCATAGCGAGCAATCCATAATCATTGGTAAATATTTAAAGATATGTGCAAGTGATCAAGGGGCCCCTTCATTCTATGTACTAGGATAGGTGTAGTTTAAAAAGAACTGAAATTAACTTAAGTCATTTTTTGAGATTACTCATCAGTCACCACGTTTCTAATACAGACTGTTCTCCTGAAAACATACTAAGTCTTGGGGAAATGCCTAGTTATTTGTAGCCTTTCTGATTTCACAAGAGATGGATCCAAGTAGAGGGATATTTGAAAGGAGGGGTGGAATAAACTAGTAGCTGAGAAATATTTTTTCATATATTTCTGAAATGCTGAAGTGTTAGTATGCATATACTTCTGTTCAAATGTGTTCTGCTAATACTTAGATGGAAACGTCATAAAAAGGAGATAGAAAATGCAAGACAAAGGATTTCAGACTATTCCTTAATCACAAACCCCTATATAGGATGCCTCATTTTCTGGATGATTCTATCGTTCCCTTTGGTGTCCCCACCATTATTGAATATGATGAGAAACTAATATACTCTCCTCTCAGTTCCTAACTTTCACCTCCCTCTGGAAATCAAACCTTTAGTAAGATAAAAATGATTACATCTAGAAATGTCCAGTTCCAACTATAGGACTTTACCAATGATGGTACATGTAGCAATTTCATATTACTCAATAAAATAATAATTCTACTAGTTTCCTGTTTTCTAAAAATACTGTAAACACAAAAACTGGTAATTTTATCACAGCAAATATCGACTTATCATTTCTATTGTCTATCATGTTATAAAACAAATCCATAACTAATAACATGTTTGTAAAACTAGAACAGGTATTGCCCTTATGAATAGGCTTCAATATTTCTACACCTGATGGCTTATGCATATAACCATTAAATTAAATTCTATAATGTAAAATATTTTAATATTGTCTTATTTACTTCTCCATTGCTATTATAAAATACCATGACCAAGGCAACTTATAAAGGAAAGCATTGAATTGGGGGTGATCACGATTTCAGAAGGTTAGAGTCCATGACGGTAGAGCAAAAGCATGTTAACATGAACAGCTGACAGCTCACAATTGGATTCCCAAGCAGGAGACAAAGAGAGGACACAGAAATAGCACAGGACTTTAGAAACCTCAAAGCCCAGCCCTAAATGACACCCCTTCTCCAAAAATGTCACACCTCCTAATACTTTTCAAACAGTTCCACCAACTGGGGACCAAGCAACAAATATATAAGTGTATGGGAGGGTATTATTACTCAAACCACCACAATTATCTTCCACAAAATTTACTATTACCTGTAATATACTTAACTATGAAATGGAACTACAGGTCACCATATATAGTATTAATATAAATACAATTCTACCTTAATTTCTGTGTACTTAAAACTTCTGGGAGAATAGGATCCACATTGCTTATAGAAGAGTGTATAGCTTTTATAGGAATCCATTGGTTTTATCAGAAGAAATGATATTCAGGAAAGAAAGAAAAATTTTGATCACTTATATAGTTAGAAATATTTTGTAAGTAATATAACTTCTTCTTACCTCTATTCTATAAAAATTAAAATAACAGTTTCTAAGAAATTTTTATGTAAAACATAATTCTGACATATTTTCTAACAATATATACAATAACTTCAAATTTATAAAAGACAGCAATTTTTTGTTGTTGTTCTTCTAAGTGCAAAGGCAAAGTACACAATAGTCCTTAAAATGACTAATGAATACAGTAAACTCTTCAGAATGAATACTGTTAAGATAACATATATTTTCAAAATGAGTTTAACACCCTATTCTAAAGAAATTTAATAATGTATCTACTATCTTATTGCTCATGATAAATTTATGAGTTCAAATTCTCTTAGACAGAAAAAGTTATACATTATGGTTTATAGTATTCAGAAAATAATTCTATGCCATGATAGCATAATGTGTCTGCTTCAAGAATGACATAACTCCTCAAAACCCATGTAGAGAGTCTTAGTTTTGCATTAACAAAATGTGTTATTCATAATATCAAGCTGGAAATAATATATGAATCACAATATGTTTTATGAGTAAAGTCATGAAACAATATGTGAGGAGACTGAGAACATGGAACTTGTGTGTGGTAAGGAGGGAGCTTGTCAAAGTCCTGGGCTCCTAGGGAGAGATGGGTACCTTCTTCTTATTTATCACTATCACAATGGTGACAATTTTCACCTAGTTCACTGCTTTGCTGTAAGGTGATAATAAGTAATTCAATAGCAAATGTTATTTGGGTTTTTATAAATCATTTATTAATGGATTATCTAATAAGATAAATTTGTAGGCTAGAAATGAGAGGCATGACCTTCTTCTCCAGGATCCACCCAATAGCAAAATCAAAATGGACAAAAAACACAGTGGTATAGCACTGATAAGCTGTTCACATTCTGGTAAATGACCTCACAACCTTGCTCATGAAGGCAACCCTATTGTGGTGACTTAAATGAGAATGGCCCACAGGTTCATATATTTTAATGCTTGGTCCTAAAGGAACAAAACACCACTACCTGAATAAGTAATCAGAATTTGAACAACTTTTCATGTCTTGTATTAATAAGAGGTGTTTAAAGATTCTTCTATTTAATCTACTGAGTATTGTGATGACAGAAACAGTCTTGAAAACCTCTGAGGGTTTGTGAAAATACAGACTAAATAAACTTCAGAAATCATTTGCATACATTCTCCATAATGAGTTCTTGTGCTATAATAAATTGTTTCCACTGTAATATTACGGTTATATGGATACTCCCATCAGAATTTTTTGTCTTCCAAAAAGTAAGACTCATGCTTTCTAAGGCAGAGAAATCACAGGTATGTTGAAACCAGTTTTTCATTTTACATTACTTCTTCACCCCTTAAATTCAATTCTGCCTCAAGATTTGATCCGTGTGTTGTCCAAATGCTGTCAGTAGCCTAGTGAAAGATTTAATATTGCTTATTGCCAAATATGTCTCCAAAAGTTTTAATCCTCTTATCTCACCATTACTCGTTTGTAAAACAGGCTAATGGAATAATGGAATTGGAGTGAGTCAATTCAGAAGTGATTTTACATTACAGGAAAGGAACTTGTCAGCTGTTGAAGCCAAAGCAGAGTCTCTCAAACGTCTTTTCCAAATTTTAAGAACAATAAGACCCAACAACCTGGTTTTGGTAACATTTACAAGTCAGGGGATTGTGGAGAAATTTATTTGCTTTGTTTAAATTTGATAGAGTTTAATTTTAATCTTGATAATTTTTTTTTACACAAGAACACATTCTGTGGATTAGCCTAACCTTGAGTTCACAGCAATCCTATGGCCTTAGCCTCCTGAATGGTAGGCCTTACTATTATCTTTAAAGGAATTAGAATATTCTGAAAATGATCAAGAGAGAACCTTAAATGTTGAGTTTCTAACATTAATTCAGTACTATAAGTGGACAAGCCCTGTCCTGAATATTATAGATGTATTAGAGGTGGGAAACATACTTAATAGTGAAACACATGCTTATCATGACTGAGAGACAGTAATTAACCCCCAGAATCAACCATGACATCAATAATAATATAAAAACACATATTTCTATGAAGTAAGACCAAATAATCTACTTAGACTTTATAGAAGAACATTTTAAGCTCTTCATTAAAAGGTGATGCAAAACTGGATTAAATAATTCCAAATGCTTGTAATTCCAGATATTCAGAGTGCTGAGGCATGCAGTTCTTGAATTTAAGGCCATCCAAATCACCACAGTGAAATTCTATATTAAAAGAAAATTAAATTGACATTATAATATTATTTTAATGACTTCTTATATTAATGGATATTATGAAAACAACTGTGCTAGAATGTTGGTTTTTTTAAATAAGTAAAAAGTGATGATAGACTTTCAATGTTTTCCTGTCAACAAAGTGATTTATTGTTAAGAAAGCTAATATAAAATACCTTGGTGTGACTCTAACCAAGCAAGTGAAAGATCTGTATGATAAGAACTCTAAGTTCCTGAGGAAAGAAATAGAAGATCCCAAAAGATGGAAAGCTCTCCCATTCTCATGGATTGGCAGGACTACTATTTTAAAAATGGCCATCTTTCCAAAAGCGATCTACAGATTCCATGCAGTCCCCATCAAAATTTCTATTCAATTCTTCATAGAATTAGAAAGAACAATTGGCAAATTAATTTGGAATAACAAAAAACTCAGGGTAGCAAAAACTATACTCAACAATAAAAGAACTTTTGAGGGAATCACCATCCCTGACCTCAAGCAGTATTACAGAGCAATAGTGATAAAAAACTGTATGGTATACGTACAGAGACAGTCAGGTAGATCAATGGAATAAAATTGAAGACCCAGGAAAGAACCGACACACCTATGGTCACTTGATCTTTGACAAAGGAGCTAACACCATAGGGTGGGGAAAAGATAGCATTTTCAACAAATGGTGCTGGTTCAACTGGTGGTCAGCATGTAAAAGAGCACATATTGATCCATCCTGTACAAAGCTCTAGTCCAAGTGGATCAAGGACTTCCACATAAAATGAGATACAGTCAAACTAAAAAAAGAAAAAGTGGGAAAGAGCCTCAAACAAATGGGCACTGGGGAGATTGTTATGAACAGAACACCAATGACTTATGCTTTAAGATCAAGAATCTACAAGTGTGACTTCATAAAATTACAAAGCTTCTGTAAGGCAAATGGCACTGTCATTAGGACAAAATGGCAACCAACAGGTTGAGAAAATATCTTCACCAATCCTACATCTGATAAAGGGTTAATATCCAATATATACAAAGAACTCAAGAAGTAAGACTCCAAAGAATCAAAGAACCCTATCAAAAATGGGGTACAGAGCTAAGCAAAAAATTCTCAACTGAAGAATACCAAATGCTGAGAAGCACTTAAAGAAATGTTCAACATCCTTAGTCATCAGGGAAATGCAAATCAAAACTACCCTGAGATTCTACCTCACACTAGTCAGAAACTCATGTGACAACAGATGCTGGTAAGGATATGGAGAAAGAGGGAAACTCTGCCATTGTTGGTGGGATGACAAGTAGGTATAACCACTCTGGAAATCAGTCTGGAGATTCCTCAGAAAATTGGACACAGTACTGCCTGAGGACCTAGCTATACCACTTCTTGGCATACACTCAAAAGATGCTCTAACATACAACAAGGGTACATGTTCCACTATGTTCATAGCAGCCTCATTTATAACAGCCAGAAGTTTAAAAGATCCCAGATGTCCCTCAATAGAAGAATGGATACAGAAAATGTGGTACATTTACACAATGGAGTACAACTCAGCTATTAAAAACAATGACTTCATGAAATTCATAGTCAAATGAATGGAACTGGAAAATATCATCCTGAAAGAGGAACACTCCTCCATTGTTTGTGGGATTTCAGACTGGTACAACCATTCTGGAAATAAGTCTGGAGGTTCCTCAGAAAATTGGACATTGAACTACCTGAGGACACAGCTATACCTCTCTTGGGCATATACCCACAAGATGCCCCAACATATAATAAAGACACGTGCTCCACTATGTTCATAGCAGCCTTATTTATAATAGCCAGAAGCTGGAAAGAACCCAGATGCCCTTCAACAGAGGAATGGATACAGAAAATGTGGTACATCTACACAATGGAGTACTACTCAGCTATCAAAAACAATGACTTTATGAAAGTCATAGACAAATGGATGGAACTGGAAATTATCATCCTGAGTGAAGTAACCCATTCACAGAAAAACACACATGGTATGCACTCATTGATAAGTGGCTATTAGCCCAAATGCTTGAATTACTCTAGATGCACAGAACACATGAAACTCAAGAAGGATGACCAAAACGCGAATGCTTCACTCCTTCTTTAAAAGGGGAACACGAATACCCTTGGGAGGGAATAGGGAGGCAAAGTTTAGAACAGAGGCAGAAGGAACACCCATTCAGAGCCTGCCCCACATGTGGCCCACACATATACAGCCACCCAATTAGATAAGATGGATGAAGCAAAGAAGTGCAGGCCGACAAGAACTGGATGTAGATCTCTCCTGAGAGACACACCCAGAATACAGCAAATACATAGGCAAATGCCAGCAGCAAACCACTGAACTGAGAATGGGACCCCCATTGAAGGAATCAGAGAAAGAACTGGAAGAGCTTGAAGGGGCTCGAGACCCCATATGTACAACAATGCCAAGCAACCAGAGCGTCCAGGGACTAAGCCACTACCTAAAGACTATACACGGACTGACCCTGGGCTCCAACCTCATAGGTAGCAATGAATAGCCTAGTAAGAGCACCAGTGGAAGGGGAAGCCCTTGGTCCTGCTAAGGCTGAACCCCCAGTGAACGTGATTGTTGGGGGGAGGGCGGCAATGGGGGGAGGATGGGGAGGGGAACACCAATATAGAAGGGGAGGGGAAGGAGTTAGGGGGATGTTGGCCTGGAAACCAGGAAGGAGAATAACAATTGAAATGTAAATAAGAAATACTCAAGTTAATAAAGATGGAAAAAAAAACACGATATGCACTCACTTATAAGTGCATATTAGCCCAAATTCAATTGGCTCAAATTTCCCAAGATACAATCCACAGAGCACATGAAGCTCAAGAAGGATGACCAAAGAGCAGATGCTTCTGTCCTTCTTTGAAGGGGGAACAAAAATATTCATAGGAGGAAATACAGAGACAAAGTTTGGAGCAGAGACTGAAAGAATGGTCATTCAGAGCCTGCTCCACCTTGGGAGCCAGCCCGTACACATACAGCCAAACCCAGACAATATTGCTGATGCCAAGAAGTGCATGCTGACAAGAGCCTGATATAGTTGTCTCCTGAGAGGCTTTGCCAGAGCACAACAGATACAGTCAACCATTGAACTGAGAATGGGATCCCCATTGGTGGAGTTAGAGAAAGGTTTGAAGGAGCTGAAGGGTTTTTCAACCCCATAAGAACAACAATACCAACCAACCAGAACTCCCAGGGACTAAACTACCATCTAAAGAGTACACAAGGACAGACCCATGGCTCCAGCTGCATATGTAGCAGAGGATGGCCTGGTTGACCCCCAATGGGTTGAGAAGCCCTTGGTCCTGCCAAGGCTTGACCCCCCCCCGTGTGGAAAATGTCTTGGCAGGGAAGGCAGTTAGGGGTGGGTGGGGGAGCATCCTTATAGAAGAAGGGGGAGGGGGTATGGGGTAGGAGATTTATGGCTGTGAAACCAAGAAACGGGATAGCATTAGAAATATAAATAAAAACTATCAAATAAAAACATACAAAATTAATAACTAAACAATAAAAAAGAAGCTATTGTTTAATATCAATTACTTCATCTTAAACTTTGATTTTTACTACTGGAGACAACCTGAGGAATACAGAGAAACAGAGCAATTCGTGTTGTTTAGAGTTGAGTCTGTCCTTGGTATCTGTATCTTTTATAAACTAAACTTTGGGAATATTTTGGTTTTGCCCAAGATCAATAAGTCAATACATTCTGCTTGCGTGCTTTCACATAGAATGGGAAGGATTTCAATTTCCTATCTCAATGTGTTATATGTCATAATCCTGAGCAAAATACCATTCACTTTTTTAATTTTATAAACTTTATTATTTAAAAAACTTGCAAATTCTTTGACCAACTCCTTATTCATTGATTCCCGTGCCATTTCATTATTACAAGGAAATTCTCTAAGTATTTCTTTTGCTGAGGAACATAAAAATAGCAAAATGAACAAAGGCAGCCTTTTTAAAAAGGATCTTTAAGGTTTCTGAGAAAAGCACCTGATAAAGCTCGCTGTCTCTGTATCTATTAATAAAGATATAAGGAAAAGGAACACACCATCTATTCATTAGCTCCTGGATATCCCTAGGATATTTTTATTCTTTTCTATTAAATTTTGCTCAGTTGAAAGCATTGTGAAAGCTATTAAGGTTTAAAAACTCTGACATTCATAATAAGTAGGGATAGATGAAGTAAGTTGCTTAATTATAGACATTTGCGTTATGGAAATGGATAGCATCACAGTTGCTACTGTTACTTTATTTAAAAGAGAAATTACAGTGTGCAAAAATCAGTTCAGCTCTTCTGGTATAGTCTCTCCCCTCCTCCGCTAGAATAATTACTGTGCATTGCATCCACCATGGCAACGGTTGATTCTTAAATGTTCCATTTATGAGAATTTCACTTGCTTTTCTATCAAACAAAATCACTCAATATTTCTTCAGTGCATCTCATACTTGTATCAAGTTTCATTTGATGATACCAGGATTTTTATTTCACTGGTCAAATAGTCATCTTTTATCATCTTCTCCCAACCTCTTTTGTTCTGAGATTATAGGTGTGCATCACCACATCTTGTTCTCATCCTGCTTTTAAGATGACATTCCAAATCCTTAACAGTCAAGTCTCTTCACAATCTTTTATCTCCAGCAGATGAATTCATATCCCACCCTCTTTGTACATTAATTTCTTGAAATTGCTGGACCTTTCTGTGTGAAATTCCCTATTGCTAAAGTGCATTTTATTCTTTTCTTCATCTATTCCTTTTTATATAAATTATCTCTTATTTTTTAAGTAAATCTCAAAACAAATAGAAATTTTACAGAACTATTCCATCTGAATTGTGCACTAATAATCCCTTATCGTTTGTAGAATCTCTCACAAAAGTTTCTTAAATTAATGGATTTGACTCCAGTTATGGAAACAGGTAGGCTAACCACAGATATCCCCTATCCCCCTTATTCAAATCCATTTCCCCAGTCTCATCATCAGCATTGTTGAGATCACCTCCTGTACTCTCCTTTTCCTCCCCAAGCCCCATATTTAGTGGATCACAGAGATCTTCCCCCTCCAAACTTTTTTCCCCCAAAGCATTGCTTTGTGCCAGCATCTAACTATAGCAGAAATTCCCTGGGAACCCATAGCCTAGCCAGGGATTCAGTAGGCAAACAGCAGATCTCATCTATCCTTCTCCTCTTCCAAATCCAACTTCCCAAATCTTACTCTATATCAGAACACCTGCTGTGGCCTCCCAATTCTATGCATCTCCAACAATTCATAAATCTTTTCTCCAATCTTTCTGCCCGCTCATTCTATTATCTCGTCCTCCAACTCTAGCAGGCTCTCTGGGAACTGCCAAGTCTGCTAAAGAAGCAAATAGCCCAGCCAAGAGGTAGGCAAGCTTTAGATTTTCAATCTCCCTCCTCTCCTCCATATCTAATCCCCAGGTCTCTTCCCCAGCTCTGTAGCAGACTACCTGTTATGGGCTCTCCTTGCTCTCTGCCCCCATTCCCAGGAGATTAAGCCTATCCTAGAGTAACACCCTGCTTTCCTTCCTCCTGTAAACACCCTCAGACACTCCTAGCCCATCCTCATTCCTAAGTGTTAATTCACAATTCTAAGAAAACACCAAATGGTCACACATATCAGAATTACAGAATAATTTCCTACCAGACAATTCAAGCCACCATAATCTTCTAAGAACCAGAGAGAACAGTACAAACCAAAGAACAAAACACCAACCTAACAAATTTAAAACAAGCTATCACCTAGAATTACAATCTCCCAAACCCAAATGCGCAGATTAGAGCATAAACACAAAATCCGTAACAACCAGAACAATATATCTTACTGGAGCCCAGGAAGCCTACCACAGTAAGCCCTGAGTATTCCAACATAGCTGAAGCACAAAACAAAGGCCTTAAATATCCTTTATGTATATGATAGAAGTTCTTAAAGAGGAAATGAATAAATCTCTAAAAGAAATAATGATAACACAACAAATAGTGGAAGGAAATGAACAAAAATGTTCAAGACCTGAAAGTGGAAAAAGAATCAGTAAAGAAAGCCAAAATAAAGGGAAATCAGGAAATGTAAAATTTAGGAGCTTGGTCAATAACCATAGAGGCAAGCTTCATCAACAGAGTACAAGAGATGGAAAAGAGAACTTCAGCCATTCAAGACATACTAAAAGAAATAGATACTTCGGTTAAAGACATGGTAAATCTTTGAAAAAAAACTTTAAAAATTCTGGGATACTATGAAAAGAGTAAACCTAAGAATAGGACTAGAGGAAAGAGAGGAAACACAGGTCAAAGGTACTGAAAGATATTTTCAACAAAATCATAGAAGAAAACTTCCATAACCCAAAGAAAGAGATGCCTACCAAGGTAGAGGAAACATGGAGAACACCAAATAGACTTGACAAGAAAAGGAATTCACCTTAGCACTAAACTTATAGAACAAAGAAAATGTGTAAAATGCATAAACAGGAAAAAAAACAACAAGAGAACATATAAAGGCAGATCTTTTCTCAAAGGATACTCTAAAAGGCAGAAGGGCATAGAGAAACCACAGATGACACAGACTACTATACTCAAAAACTTGCAATGGAGAAAGTTTTGAATTGACAAAATAAAATATTCCTCAATAAAACCAAAATTAAGCACTCTTATCTATATATTAAATATCTATCTATACATCAAGCCCAACAAAAGGCAGTGAAAAGAAACTCCAATTTAAAGAGGCTATTATACCCAATAAAAAACAAGGAAAAAATAATACTAGATCATCAAATCATAAATAAGACACATGTGCATATACATGTGCATACACACAAACACACACACACATCACCTCCACCATCATACTCACAACAACAACAATAAAAAGACAGACTAACAGAATGAATGCAAAGAAGTAACCTTCCCTTCAGCTGCATTCAAGAAACATATCTTCATATTAAGGGTAGAGATTAGTTTGGGCTAAAAGGATAGAAAAATATATACCAAGCACTTGGATGTAAGAAACAAGATGGGGTAACCATTTTAATATCTAACAAGATAGACTTCAAACCAAAAATAATTGGAAGAGATAAGGAAGGGCATTATATACTCATCAAAGAAACAATCCACCAAGAGGACATAGCAATTCTTAATATTTGTTTACCAAACATAAGAATGTTCAAGATCATAAAAGAAACATTGCCATGTTTTAAATCAGATGTTGACCCTCACGCACCAATAGTCAGAGACTTCAATACCCCATCTTACTAATAGACCTATCACCTAAACAAAAACTGAATACGGAAATGCAAGCTAACTTATATAATAAACCAAATGGACCTAACAGATATTTACAGAAATATTTCACAAGAGATAGAAAAGAGAAGCTTGGGTATTGAAGATACACTAAAAGCAACAGATATTTTGGTTATGTATATACAGAAATATTTACCCCAAACACAAAGAATATACATCCTTTTCAGCACCTCATGGAAACTTCTCCAAAATTGACCATATACTTGGAAACAAAATAAGTCTCAACAGACACAAGAAAATTGCTATAAGAGATTGCATCCTATCAGATGACCGTGGATTAAAGCTGGATATCAGAAACAACAGAGAGCTTAAAAACTCATGAAAACTGAACATCTCTCTACTGATTGAAAAATGAGGAAACAGAAATGGAAGAAGAAAATAAAGGTTTTATAGAACTGAATGAAAAGGAATGCACAAACTGCACAAGCTTATGGGTAACAATGAAGATGGCGCAAGTTCATAGGATTAAATGCCTAAATAAAAAATATTAAAAGAGAGAAACAGAAAAAGGAGAGACACAGAGAGAGATCTCATAAATAGGAACTTAACAGCACTCCTGACAGCTCTAAAATAGAAAGAAGCCACACCCAAAGAAGTGTACAACAAGAAATAATCAAACTCAGGACTGAAATCAACAAAATAGGAAAGGGGGGGTAGAGAAGGGAGGGAAGGAGGGACGAAGGGATACACATGACTCTTCTTAACACTTCCTTCCTTGTCTGTAACTATATTGTCTTTTTCTAGTCAGCCATCCCAGCTGCTTTGTTAACTGAGATGCCACCATTGTCTTTTGCAAAATAAAGGACCAGTGCTTAAGATATAGATACACACAGATATAATGGACGTAAAAGCTAAAATTTAGAAAGAGAATAGAACTTGTCTTTTTCTTCTTTAAGACATACTGCCAAAACCAAGAAGAACCAATCACTTAATGTAGAACTCTGAGGTCTCTCCCTCATTCCACTGACCATTCTCTTCTCCCAGCTCTCCGATCTTGTCAGATGCACAGGAAGCTCAGGACAGTTTTGCTCATCCCTTTGTTTCTAGCAGCTCCGAGTAATGAATTCAAATAGCAGTTATTATCTCAACGCCATGACAATTGGCTAACCTAACTACCCAGGCCACTTATCGAGGGAGCAAAATGCTAGATGGACAATGAGAATGACAGACAGAATGTATGATTGATGTGAAAGCACCCAGTGAATCAAGTGCTTTCAAATAGTTAAATGTGTTCTCCATTATGGCTGACAGCTGGAGAAACTGTCGTTGGAAACTGTGATGAATTGTTTGCTCTGTGCAGGTGGGAGAAGAGAATTAAATGACAGACACATGAAACTGTGCTTAGCACATTCTTGTCAGCACTATTCTGTTGGCCAAAAGCAAAACACAATCTCAGTTGGCTTGAACTCCACAGCATTTTCCATCTGAATCAACTGATTCTAATTATGCACAGATTTCTCTACTAATACCACCACCATAACAACAACCAAAAGAATGTTCCATGCCTTCCGTGTCTTCACTATTTCACTAGGTTTGTTGAATTATTAAGTTTCTAAGGCTTGGTAAAGGTTAACTACTGCAAATTAGCATTTATTTTAGTCTGTTATTAAACTCTTCCTAATGCACCTAGGTTCTTTGTAAATTCTCCTCATGAGGTTTAACATAAGTTTGGACATGCTCAGATAAAGAAGGAGAGAAAGAAGAAGAGGAGGAGGAAGAGAATGAGGAGGATGAAGAGGAGGAGGAGGAGGAGATAAATGAGACATCATGGGGGCTGCCTGTAATCCCAATACTAGGAAGCTAGTGCAGGAAAATAGTGTGAGGACAACCCAAGCTATGCAATGAGTTCCAAACTAACCCAAGCTGTATAAAATAATCTGTTCTGAACTGACCATGATCATATGAGCATGTGAACATTGCCATTGGTGCATGCCTATAATTCCAAGAAGGGATTCAGAGATGGAAATAGAACCACAAGTTACAGACCGGCCTGGACTACATAAGTAGTGGTGGCTAACATGAACTACCTAGGGAGTCATAACAGACTAGACTTGGATCAAATTTTAAGTTTACATATAATACATACAGTCGACATATGAAATCACACTCCATTAATTAATATAGCAGTATAATATAATACAAATAAATATGCTTAAGAAAACATAAAAGTATACTTTTCTTTTTTAATATTTTATTTATTTATTGTATATGAGTACACTGTAGCTGTCTTCAGACACACCAGAAGAGGGCATCAGATCTCGTCACAGATGATTGTGAGCCACCATGTGGTTGCTGGGATTTGAACTTAGGACCTCGGGAAGAGCAGTCGGTGCTATTAACCACTGAACCATCTCTCCAGCCCAAAGTATAATTTTCTATAGGTAATGAGTAGTCATAGACACCTGCTTACACTAACTGAAAAGAAATAGTTAAAATCTTCTCTACATCTATCCTAAGACATGTAGATTGAATAAATTTTTAAATGTTTAAATAGTGTTTTACAAAGCTACATATATTAGTATGTAGTATATTAGTTATAATTTACATTCTTGAATATTTGCTATGGTGTGCTTTATGACCAAGACAATGGCTTGTCATGATGGGTGTTTCATGTGCACAGGAAACACCACATTCCACTGGCTGTGAATGAGGTGCTCTGCTGATGTTCACTGCATTTGAAAACTGAATTACTGCAAACATTTGATAACTGCATTGCAGAGCTCACATGTTTTTTACTGCTTTCTGCCTTCCAGATCTGCACATTTCTGATACAGAAGTACTGAGATTGTCAACAGTAGTAGTGAATTCAATTTTCCCCCATACAATCCACATAGATTAACACTGTTGTTTGTCATATACACAATAAAAATTGCCATGTCTTCTTAGACACTCTACCACTTTATTATAATGGCCCTATTATCACTGATAATTTTCCTTATTCTAAATCAGTTCAGATTGAAATTAACATGGCTACTCTAGCTTTATTTTGATAAATACATCACAGTTAATTTTCTCCGTGCATTTACTTTTAATATATTATCCTACTTGCAGTGGGATTCTTCCTTTTTTTCTCTCTTCTTTTTAAATTTAATTTTGATGTTTTCAGTATGTCCTGACCACAGTTTTCCCCATCGTCCCCTTTCTTCCCAGTTCCCCGAACCTCCCCTCTCCCCAAGATTCACTCTTCCATTTCCCTTCAGAAAAGAGCAAGTCTCCCAGGGATATCTGCTGACCATGACACAAAAAGACACAAGACAAGACATAAACCATCACATCATGACTAGACAAGGCAACCCAGAAGGAGAAAAAGGGTCCTAATAGCAAGAAGAGTCAGATATACCCTCACTCCCACTGTTAGGAGTTCCACATAAACACCAAGCTACACAACTGCAACAATACCAGAGGACCTAGCAGAGGTCGTTGAAACAGGCTCATTGGTTGCTGCTTCATTATCTATGATCCCCTAGAACTTCTACTTAGTTGATGTCTGTGGGCTGTGTTCTCCTAGTGCTCTCAATTCCTCTCAGTGCTACAAATCTTCCTCCCATCTTCTTTAGGGAGTCTTGAGCTCCAAGAAGAAGAATCCAGTGGAGAACTCCAATCTGGGCTCTCTCTCCACCTAATCTTTGGTCATGGCTCTCTGCATCTGCCCTCATCAGCTGCCAGAGGAAATCTCTCTGATGATATTTGACCAGGCAACAATCTATGAGCATAGCAGAATACCATTAGGGTTTTTTTTTCCCTATCATAGGTTTCTGGGCTATCTAGCCTCCTATTCTTAATCATCTAAGCAGTGTTGGCCATGGGCTCCTTCTTGTAGCATAGGCATTAAATTGGACGAGTCACTGGTTAGACACTCACACAAGTTCTGCGCCTCCATTGCCCTAGCACATCTAGCAGACAGGACAGATTGTAACATGAAGATTTTTCCAGCCAAGTTAGTGTCCAGTTGCACCATTGGAAGTTTTATTTGGTTACAGAGGATAGTGGTTCAGGCGCTGAATTCTGCATTACTGGGAGCCCTTACTATGGTCACCTTCATAGAATACTGCACTAGGTTTCCATATCACTCTTCCCAAAGGCCCTCCAATTCCAATCATTAGTCTGGACTCTGACCGTCCACTCCTCCTGTCACCAACCTGATCCCTCCTGGTCCCATTCCCCCCACTCTCTTAGTCCACATGCAAAACTCTCTTCTATTCCCCCTCCCCTCATGCATCCCCCTCAGAACACGTTTTGTTACTTAGCCTCTCTGGATCTGTGGATTATAGCATGACTATCCTTTGATTTACATCTAACATTTACTTATAAGTGAACACACACCATCTTTGTCTTTCTGGATCTTGGTTACCTCACTCGGGATGTTTTTTTTTTTTCTAATTCTATCTATTTGCTTGCAAATTTCAAGATGCCAGTTTTTAACAGCTGAATAATAAAACATTGTGTAAATGTACCACATTTCTTTATCCATTTTTTTGGCTGAGGTTGTTTCCAGTTTCTGGCTATTATGAACAAAGCCATTATGAATATAGTTGAGAAAGTGTCTCTGTGGTAGGATGGAGATTCCTTTGGTTTTATGCCCAAGACTGCTATTGCTGGGTATTGAGGTAGATGGATTCCTAGTTATCTGAGGAACTGACATATTGATGTCCAAAGTGGATCCAAGTTTGTCCTTTAACCAGCAATGGAAGAGTGTTCGGCAGTGGGTTTTCTTATATTGTGCCCTATTTTTTAACCCATACTGACAATCTGCTTCTCAGTTGGTTCATTTAGATTACTGACATTCAAAGTGATTTTTTATTTTATTGAATTAATAAGATACCATATTTGTTATCTATTTGTATCATATTGTATATCTATTTGTTATAATTGAAGTTAGTTCTATTTAGTCTCCTTGAAAGGTATTTTTTTAAATTTTTGGCATAAAACTGAGATTTAATTCGCCTCTTAACTACGCTTAAGATACTGTGTTTTGTTCATCTAGCATCTTTCAAGATTTTCTCTTTTTCCCCATTAGGTAATTTGTATTTTATTTAATTTTATTTATTTATTTTTCCATTTTTATTAAATTGGGTATTTCTTATTTACATTTCAAATGTTAGTCCCTTTCCCGGATTCCTGTCCATCAGCCCTCTAACCACTTTACCTCCCCTTCTATATGGGTGTTCGCCTCCCAATCCACTCCCCATTTACACCCCTACAGTGGGGTTCCAAGGGCTTCCCTTCCACTGGTGCTCTAACAAGGCTATTAACTGCTACCTATGCAGTTGGAGCCCAGGGTCAGACCATGTATAGACTTTTGGTAGTGGTTTAGTCCCTGGAAGCTCCAGTTGGTTGGCATTGTTTTCTTTTTTTTTTTTTTATTAACTTGAGTATTTCTTATATACATTTCGAGTGTTATTCCCTTTCCCGGTTTCCGGGCAAACATCCCCCTCCCCCCTCCCCTTCCTTATGGGTGTTCCCCTCCCAACCCTCCCCCCATTGCCGCCCTCCCCCCCACAGTCTAGTTCACTGGGGGTTCAGTCTTAGCAGGACCCAGGGCTTCCCCTTCCACTGGTGCTCTTACTAGGATATTCATTGTTACCTATGAGGTCAGAGTCCAGGGTCAGTCCATGTATAGTCTTTAGGTAGTGGCTTAGTCCCTAGAAGCTCTGGTTGCTTAGCATTGTTGTACATATGGGGTCTCGAGCCCCTTCAAGCTCTTCCAGTTCTTTCTCTGATTCCTTCAACGGGGGTCCTATTCTCAGTTCAGTGGTTTGCTGCTGGCATTCGCCTCTGTATTTGCTGTATTCTGGCTGTGTATCTCAGGAGCGATCTACATCCGGCTCCTGTCAGTCTGCACTTCTTTGCTTCATCCATCTTGTCTAATTGGGTGGGTGTATATGTATGGGCCACATGTAGGGCAGGCTCTGAATGGGTGTTCCTTCAGTCTCTGTTTTGATCTTTGCCTCTCCCTTCCCTGCCAAGGGTATTCTATTTCCTCATTTAAAGAAGGAGTGAAGCATTCACATTTTGATCATCTGTCTTGAGTTTCGTTTCTTCTAGGGATCTAGGGTAATTCAAGCATTTGGGCTAATAGCCACTTATCAATGAGTGCATACCATGTATGTCTTTCTGTGATTGGCTTAGCTCACTCAGGAGATATTTTCCAGTTCCAACCATTTGCCTACGAATTTCATAAACTCGTTGTTTTTGATAGCTGAGTAATATTCCGTTGTGTAGATGTACCACATTTTCTGTATCCATTCCTCTGTTGAAGGGCATCTGGGTTCTTTCCAGTTTCTGGCTATTATAAATAAGGCTGCAATGAACATAGTGGAGCATGTGTCTCTTTTATATGTTGAGGCATCTTTTGGGTATATGCCCAAGAGAGGTATAGCTGGATCCTCAGGCAGTTCAATGTCCAATTTTCTGAGGAACCTCCAGACTGATTTCCAGAATGGTTTTACCAGTCTGCAATACCACCAACAATGGAGGAGTGTTCCTCTTTCTCCACATCCTCGCCAGCATCTGCTGTCACCTGAGTTTGATCTTAGCCATTCTCACTGGTGTGAGGTGAAATCTCAGGGTTGTTTTGATTTGCATTTCCCTTATGACTAAAGATGTTGAACATTTCTTTAGGTGTTTCTCAGCCATTCCGCATTCCTCAGCTGTGAATTCTTTGTTTAGCTCTGAACCCCATTTTTAATAGGGTTATTTGTTTCCCTGCAGTCTAACTTCTTGAGTTCTTTGTATATTTTGGATATAAGGCCTCTATCTGTTGTAGGATTGGTAAAGATCTTTTCCCAATCTGTTGGTTGCCGTTTTGTCCTAACCACAGTGTCCTTTGCCTTACATAAGCTTTGCAGTTTTATGAGATCCCATTTGTCGATTCTTGATCTTAGAGCGTAAGCCATTGGTGTTTTGTTCAGGAAATTATTTCCAGTGCCATGTGTTCCAGATGCTTCCCTAGTTTTTCTTCTATTAGTTTGAGTGTGTCTGGTTTGATGTGGAGGTCCTTGATCCACTTGGACTTAAGCTTTGTACAGGGTGATAAGCATGGATCGATCTGCATTCTTCTCCATGCTGACCTCCAGTTGAACCAGCACCATTTGCTGAAAATGTTATCTTTTTTCCATTGGATGGTTTTGGCTCCTTTGTCAAAAATCAAGTGACCATAGGTGTGTGGGTTCATTTCTGGGTCTTCAATTCTATTCCATTGGTCTATCTGTCTGTCTCTGTACCAATACCATGCAGTTTTTATCACTATTGCTCTGTAATACTGCTTGAGTTCAGGGATAGTGATTCCCCCTGAAGTCCTTTTATTGTTGAGGATAGTTTTAGCTATCCTGGGTTTTTTCTTATTCCAGATGAATTTGCAAATTGTTCTGTCTAACTCTTTGAAGAATTGGATTGGTATTTTGATGGGGATTGCATTGAATCTGTAGATTACTTTTGGTAAAATGGCCATTTTTACTATATTGATCCTGCCAATCCATGAGCATGGGAGATCTTTCCATCTTCTGAGGTCTTCTTCAATTTCTTTCCTCAGTGTCTTGAAGTTCTTATTGTACAGATCTTTTACTTGCTTCGTTAAAGTCACACTGAGGTACTTCATATTATTTGGGTCTATTATGAAGGGTGTCGTTTCCGTAATTTCTTTCTCGGCTTGTTTCTCTTTTGTATAGAGGAAGGCAACTGATTTATTTGAGTTAATTTTATACCCCGCCACTTTGCTGACGTTGTTTATCAGCTTTAGTAGTTCTCTGGTGGAACTTTTGGGATCACTTAAATATACTATCATGTCGTCTGCAAATAGTGATATTTTGACCTCTTCTTTTCCGATCTGTATCCCCTTGATCTCCTTTTGTTGTCTGATTGCTCTGGCTAGAACTTCAAGAACTATATTGAATAAGTAGGGAGAGAGTGGGCAGCCTTGTCTAGTCCCTGATTTTAGTGGGATTGCTTCAAGTTTCTCTCCATTTAGTTTAATGTTAGCAACTGGTTTGCTGTATATGGCTTTTACTATGTTTAGGTATGGGCCTTGAATTCCTATTCTTTCCAGGACTTTTATCATGAAGGGGTGTTGAATTTTGTCAAATGCTTTCTCAGCATCTAATGAAATGATCATGTGGTTCTGTTCTTTCAGTTTGTTTATATAGTGGATCACGTTGATGGTTTTCCGTATATTAAACCATCCCTGCATGCCTGGGATGAAGCCTACTTGATCATGGTGGATGATTGTTTTGATGTGCTCTTGAATTCGGTTTGCCAGAATTTTATTGAGTATTTTTGCGTCGATATTCATAAGGGAAATTGGTCTGAAGTTCTCTTTCTTTGTTGTGTCTTTGTGTGGTTTAGGTATAAGAGTAATTGTGGCTTCGTAGAAGGAATTCGGTAGTGATCCATCTGTTTCAATTTTGTGGAATAGTTTGGATAATATTGGTATGAGGTCTTCTATGAAGGTTTGATAGAATTCTGCACTAAACCCGTCTGTACCTGGGCTCTTTTTGGTTGGGAGACCTTTAATGACTACTTCTATTTCCTTAGGAGTTATGGCGTTGTTTAACTGCTTTATCTGTTCCTGATTTAACTTCGATACCTGGTATCTGTCTAGGAAATTGTCCATTTCCTGAAGATTTTCAAGTTTTCTTGAATATAGGTTTTTATACTAAGATCTGAAGATTTTTTGAATTTCCTCTAAATCTGTAGTTATGTCTCCCTTTTCGTTTCTGATTTTGTTAATTTGGACGCACTCTCTGTGTCCTCTCGTTAGTCTGGCTAAGGCTTTATCTATCTTGTTGATTTTCTCAAAGAACCAACTTTTGGTTCTGTTGATTCTTTCTATGGTCCTTTTTGTTTCTACTTGGTTGATTTCAGCTCTGAGTTTGATTATTTCCTGCCTTCTACTCCTCCTGGGTGTATTTGCTTCTTTTTGTTCTAGAGCTTTTAGGTGTGCTGTCAAGCTGCTGACATATGCTCTTTCCTGTTTCTTTCTGCAGGCACTCAGCGCTATTAGTTTTCCTCTTAGCACAGCTTTCATTGTGTTACATACGTTTGGGTATGTTGTACCTTCATTTTCATTAAATTCTAAAAAGTTTTTAATTTCTTTCTTTATTTCTTCCTTGACCAGGTTTTCATTGAGTAGAGCATTGTTCAATTTCCACGTATATGTGGGCATTCTTCCCTTATTGTTATTGAAGACCAATTTTAGGCCGTGGTGGTCTGATAGCACGCATGGGATTATTTCTATCTTTCTGTACCTGTTGAGGCCCGTTTTTTGACCAATTATATGGTCAATTTTGGAGAAAGTGCCATGAGGAGCTGAGAAGAAGGTATATCCTTTTGCTTTAGGATAGAATGTTCTATAAATATCCGTTAAGTCCATTTGGCTCATGACTTCTCTTAGTCTGTCTACGTCTCTGTTTAATTTCTGTTTCCATGATCTGTCCATTGATGAGAGTGGGGTGTTGAAATCTCCCACTATTATTGTGTGAGGTGCAATGTGTGTTTTGAGCTTTAGTAAGGTTTCTTTTACGTATGTAGGTGCCCTTGTATTTGGGGCATAGATATTTAGGATTGAGAGTTCATCTTGGTGGATTTTTTCTTTGATGAATATGAACTGTCCTTCCTTATCTTTTTTGATGACATTTAGTTGAAAATTGATTTTATTTGATATTAGAATGGCTACTCCAGCTTGCTTCTTCTGACCATTTGCTTGGAAAGTTGTTTTCCAGCCTTTCACTCTGAGGTAGTGTCTGTCTTTGTCTCTGAGGTGTGTTTCCTGTAGGCAGCAGAATGCAGGGTCCTCGTTGCGTATCCAGTTTGTTAATCTATGTCTTTTTATTGGGGAGTTGAGGCCATTAATGTTGAGAGATATTAAGGAATAGTGATTATTGCTTCCCATTATATTCATATTTGGATGTGAGGTTATATTTGTGTGCTTTCATTCTCTTTATTTTGTTGTCAAGATGATTAGTTTCTTGCTTCTTCTAGTGTATAGCTTCCCTCCTTATGTTGGGCTTTACCATTTATTATCCTTTGTAGTGCTGGATTTGTAGAAAGATATTGTGTAAATTTGGTTTTGTCATGGAATATCTTGGTTTCTCCATCTATGTTAATTGAGAGTTTTGCAGGATACAGTAACCTGGGCTGGCATTTGTGTTCTCTTAGGGTCTGTATGACATCAGTCCAGGATCTTCTGGCCTTCATAGTTTCTGGCGAGAAGTCTGGTGTGATTCTGATAGGTCTGCCTTTATATGTTACTTGACCTTTTTCCCTTACTGCTTTTAATATTCTTTCTTTATTTTGTGCGTTTGCTGTTTTGACAATTATGTGACAGGAGGTGTTTCTTTTCTGGTCCAATCTATTTGGAGTTCTGTAGGCTTCTTGTATGCCTATGGGTATCTCTTTTTTTAGGTTAGGGAAGTTTTCTTCTATGATTTTGTTGAAGATATTTACTGGTCCTTTGAGCTGGGAGTCTTCACTCTCTTCTATACCTATTATCCTTAGGTTTGATCTTCTCATTGAGATTTCCTGTATGTTTTGGACCAGTAGCTTTTTCTGCTTTACATTATCTTTGACAGTTGAGTCAATGATTTCTATGGAATCTTCTGCTCCTGAGATTCTCTCTTCCATCTCTTGTATTCTGTTGGTGAAGCTTGTATCTACAGCTCCTTGTCTCTTCTTTTGGTTTTCTATATCCAGGGTTGTGTCCATGTGTTCTTTCTTGATTGTTTCTATTTCCATTTTTAATTCCTTCAACTGTTTGATTGTGTTTTCCTGGAATTCTTTCAGGGATTTTTGTGTCTCCTCTCTATGGGCTTCTACTTGTTTATTTATGATTTCCTGGAATTCTTTCAGGGATTTTTGCGATTCCTCTCTGTAGGCTTCTACTTGTTCTCTAAGGGAGTTCTTCACGTCTTTCTTGAAGTCCTCCAGCATCATGATCAAATATGATTTTGAAACTAGATCTTGCTTTTCTGGTGTGTTTGGATATTCCATGTTTGTTTTGGTGGGAGAATTGGGCTCCAATGATGCCATGTAGTCTTGGTTTCTGTTGCTTGGGTTCCTGCGCTTGCCTCTTGCCATCAGATTATCTCTAGTGTTACTTTGTTCTGCTATTTCTGACAGTGGCTAGACTGTCCTATAAGCCTGTGTGTCAGGAGTGCTGTAGACCTGTTTTCCTCTCTTTCAGTCATTTATGGGGACAGAGTGTTCTGCTTTCGGGCTTGTAATTTTTCCTCTCTACAGGTCTTCAGCTGTTCCTGTGGGCCTGTGTCTTGAGTTCACCAGGCAGGTCACTTGCAGCAGAAACGTTGGTCTTACCTGTGGTCCTGAGGCTCAAGTTCGCACGAGGGGTGCTGTCCTCGGGCTCTCTGTGGTGGCAGCAACCAGGAAGATCTGTGCTGCCCCTTCCGGGAGCTTCAGTGCATCAGGGTTCCAGATGGCCTTTGGTGTTTTCCTCTGGCGTTCGAGATGGGTGTGCAGAGAGCAGTCTCTTCTGGTTTCCCAGGCTTGTCTGCCTCTCTGAAGGTTTAGCTCTCCCTCCCACGGGATTTGGGTGCAGAGAACTGTTTATCCTGTCTGTTTCCTTCAGGTTCCAGCGGTGTCTCAGGCAGGGGTCCTGCCGCTCCTGGGCCCTCCCCCACGGGAGCCCAGAGGCCTTATACAGTTTCCTCTTGGGCCAGGGATGTGGGCAGGTGTGGGCAGTGTTGGTGGTCTCTTCTGCTCTGCAGCCTCAGGAGTGCCCACCTGACCCAGCGGTTGGGTCTCTCTCTCGGGGTCTGGGAGCAGAGAGCTGCTGCAGGCCGGGATCCGCGGGTGTGGGACTTCCAGTAAACACAGGACGTGCCCGGTCCTAGAGGAATTCTGCCTCCGTGTGTCCAGAGCTCACCAGGCAGCTTTCTTGCAGCAGAAAAGTTGGTCTTACCTGTGGTCCCGAGGCTCAAGTTCGCTCATGGGGTGCTGCCCACGGGCTCTCTGCAGCGGCAGCAACCAGGAAGATTTCATTGTTTTCTTATGTGGTCACAAGCCCCCTCAGCTCCTTCAGTCCTTTCTCTAATTACTCAGCGGGGGACCCGTTCTCAGTTCAGTGGTTTGCTGTTAGCATTCACCTCTATTTGACATGTTCTGACTGTGGCTATCATGAGAGATCTATATCCTATTCCTGTCAGCATGCAGTTCTTAGCTTCTTCTATCTTATCTAGTTTTGGTGGAGATATATATATATATATATATATATATATATATATATATATATATATATATATATATATATATATATATACCAACCACATGTGCATCAGGCTCTGAATGGCTATTCATTTAGTCTCTGCTCTAAATTTTGCCTTCCTATCCCCTCCTATGGATATTTTTGTTCCCCTTTAAAGAAGGAGTGAAGCATCTGCATTTTGGTCATCCTTTGGTTTCATGTGGTCTGTGCATTGCATCTCAGGTAATTCGAGAATTTGGGCTAATATCCACTTATCAATGAGTGCATATGATGTGTGCTATTCTGTGACTGGGTTACCTCACACAGGATGATATTTTCTAGTTCCATCCATTTGCCCAGGAATTTGATAGCTGAGTAGTACTCTATTGTGTAGATTTACCACATTTTTTAATCCATTTTCTGTATCCATTCCTCTGTTGAAGGGCATCTGGGTTCTTTCCATCTTCTCGCTATTATAAATAAGGCTGCTATGAACATAGTGGAGCATGTGCCTTTGTTGTATCTTGGAGCATCTTTTTGGTATATGCCCAAGAGAGGTATAGCTGAGTCCTCAGGTAGTTCAATGTCCAATTATCTTAGGAACCTCCAGACTGAATTCCAGAGTGGTTGTACCAGTTTGCAATCCCACCAACAATGGAGGAGGGTTCCTCTTTCTCCACATCCTCACCAGCATCTGCTGTCATCTGAGTTTTGATCTTAGCCATTCTGACTGGTATAAGGTAGAATCTCAGGGTTGTTTTGATTTGCTGAAAAGGATGTTGAAATTTTCTTTAGGTGTTTCTCAGCCATTCGGCATTCCTCAACTGTGGAAACTGATGGAAAAGGATGTTGAAATTTTCTTTAGGTGTTTCTCAGCCATTCGGCATTCCTCAACTGTGAATTCTTTCTTTAGCTCTATACACCATTTTTAATAGGGTTCTTTGGCTCTCTGGAGTCTAACTTTGTGAGTTCTTTGTATATTTTGGATGTAAGATTGATAAAGATCTTTTCCCAATCTGTTGGTTGCCATCTTGTCCTAATGTCAGTGTCCTTTGTTACAGAAGCTTTTTAGTTTTATGAGGTCCCATTTGTCGATTACTGATTTTGGAGCATAAGTCATTGGTGTTCTGTTCAGGAAATTTTCTGCAGTGCCCATGTGTTCAAGACTCTTCCCCACTTTTTCTTCTGTTAGTTTGAGTGTATCTGGTTTGATGTGGAGGTCCTTGATCCACTTGGACTTAAGCTTTGTACAGGGTGATAAGCATGGATCGATCTGCATTCTTCTACATGTTGACCTCCAGTTGAACCAGCACCATTTGCTGAAAATGCTATCTTTTTTCCATTGGATGGTTTTGGCTCCTTTGTCAAAAATCAGGTGCCCATAGGTGTGTGGGTTCATTTCTGGGTCTTCAATTCTATTCCATTGGTCTATCTGTCTGTCTCTGTACCAATACCATGCAGTTTTTATCACTATTGCTCTGTAATACTGCTTGAGTTCAGGGATAGTGATTCCCTCAGAAGTCCTTTTATTGTTGAGAATAGGTTTAGCTATCCTGAGATTTTTTTTATTCCAAATAAATTTGCAAATTGCTCTTTCTAATGCTATGAAGAATTGTATTGGTATTTTGATGGGGATTGCATTAAATCTGTAGATTGCTTTTGGTAAAATGACCATTTTTACTATATTAATCCTGCCAATCCATGAGCATGAGAGATCTTTCCATCTTCTGAGATCTTCTTCAATTTCTTTTTCAGAGACTTGAAGTTCTATCATACAGATCTTTCACTTGCTTGGTTAAAGTCACACCAAGGTATTTTATATTGTTTGGGATTAGTAAGAAGGGTGTCGTTTCCCTAATTTCTTTCTCAGCCTGTTTATCTTTTGGGTAGAGATAGGCTACTGATTTGTTTGAGTTAGTTTTATATCCAGACACTTTGCTGAAGTTGTTTATCAGGTTTAGGAGTTCTATCATATCATATGCAAATAGTGAAATTTTGACTATTTCTTCATTTCCAATTTGTATCTCTTTGACCTCCATTTGTTGCCTGATTGCTTTGGCTAAGCCTTTGAGAACTATATTGAATCAGTAGGGATAGAGTGGGCAGCATTCTCTAGTCTCTGATTTTAGTGGGATTGCTTCAAGTTTCTCTCCATTTAGTTGAATGTTAGCTACTGTTTTGCCCTATATGGCTTTTACTATGTTTAGGTATGACCCTTGATTTCCTGTTCTTTCCAGAACTTTTATCATGAAGAAGTGTTGAATTTTGTCAAATGCTCTCTTAGCATCTACTGAAATTATGATGTGGTTTTTATATTTGAGTTTGTTTATATAGTGGATTACATTGATGATTTTCGTTTTGATGTGTTCTGGATTCGGTTTGCAAGAATTTTATTAAGTAATTTTGTGTCCATATTCCTAAGGAAAATTGGTCTGAAGTTCTCTTTCTTTGTTGGGTCTTTGTGTGGATTCAGTATAAGAGTATTTGTGGATTCATAGAAGGAATTTAGTAGTGCTCTGTCTGTTTCTATTTTGTGGAATAGTTTGGACAGTATTGGTATGAGGTCTTCTATGAAGGTTTGATAGAATTCTGCACTAAATCAATCTGGACCTGGGCTCTTTTTGGTTGGGAGACTTTTAATGACTGCTTCCATTTCTTTAGGAGTTATGGGGTTGTTTAAATGGTTTATTTGTTCCTGATTAAACTTTGGTACCTAGTATTTGTCTAGGAAATTGTCCATTTCCTCCAGATTTTCAAGTTTTGTTGAGTATAGGCTTTTATAGTAGGATCTGATGATTTTTTTTAATTTCCTCTGATTCTGTTGTTATGTCTCACTTTTCATTTCTAATTTTGTTAATTTGGACACACTCTCTGTGCCCACTGGTTAGTCTGGTTAAGGGTTTATCCATCTTGTTGATTTTCTCAAAGAATCAGCTTTTGGTTCTGTTGATTCTTTGTATAGTCCTTTTTGTTTCTACTTGTTGGATTTCAGCCCTGAGTTTGATTATTTCCTGCCTTCTACTCCTCCTGGGTGTATTTCCTTCTTTTTGTTCTAGAGCATTTAGGTGTTCTGTCAAGTTGCTGATGTATGCTCACTCCTATTTCTTTCTGCAGGCACTCAATGCTATGAGTTTTACTCTTAGCACAGCTTTCACTGTGTCCCATAAGTTGGCATACGTTGTACCCTCATTTTCTTTAAATTCTAAGAAATCCTTAATTTCTTTCTTTATGTCTTCCTTAACTAAGTTAACATTGAGAGCATTGTTTAAATTTCATATATATGTGGGAATTCTTTCCTTATTATTGTTATTGAAGACCAGCTATTGTTATTGAAGTCCATGGTTATCTGATAGGATGCTTGGGATTGTTTCTATCTTCTTGTATCTGTTGAGGCCTGTTTTGTGACCAATTAAATGGTCAATTTTGGAAAAGGTACCATGAGGTGCTGAGAAGTAGGTATATCCTTTGTTTTAGGATGGAATGTTCTATAAACATCCATTAAGTTCATTTGGTTCATAACTTCTGCTAATCTCTCTATGTCTTTGTTTAATTTCTGTTTCTATGATCTGTCCATTGATGAGAATGGGGTGTTGAAATCTCCTACTATTATTGTGTGAGATACAATGTGTGCTTTGAGCTTTAGTAAGGTTTCTTTTATATATGTAGGTGCCCTTGTATTTGGAGAATAGATATTTAGGATTGAGAGTTCATCTTGGTGGATTTTTCCTTTGATGAATATGAAATATACTTCCTTATCTTTTCTGATAACTTTTAGTTGAAAATGGAGTTTATTCGATATTAGAATGGCTACTCCAGCTTGCTCTTTCAGACCATTTGATTGGAAAGTGGTTTTCAAGCCTTTTACTCTGAGGTAATGTCTGTCTTTTTCCCTTGTGGTATGTTTCCTATATGCAGCAAAATTCTGGGTCCTTTTATGTATTCAGTCTGTTAATCTGTGTCTTTTTATTGGGGAATTGAGTCCATTGATGTTGAGAGAGATTAAGGAATAGTGATTGTTGCTTCCTCTCATTTTTGTATATGGAGGTGGGATATGTTTGTGTGCTTCTCTTCTTTTGCTTTTGTTGCAAGGAGATTACTTTCTTGCTTTTTTTAGGTTGTAGCTTCCTTCCTGTGTTGGGCTTTGCCATTTATTATCCTTTGTAGGGCTGGATTTGTAGGAAGATATTGTGTAAATTTGGTTTTGTCATGGAATATCTTGGTTTCTCCATCTATGTTAATTGACACTTTTGCTGGATACAGTAACCTGGGCTGGCATTTGTGTTCTCTTAGGGTCTGTATGACATCTGTCCAGGATCTTCTGGCTTTCATAGTCTCTGGTGAGAATTCTGATAGGTCTGCCTTTATATGTTACTTGACCTTTTTCCCTTACTGCTTTTAAAATTCTTTCTTTGTTTTGTGCATTTGGTGTTTTGACTATTATGTGACAGGAGGAATTTCTTTTCTAGTCCAATATATTCAGAGTTCTGTAGGCTTCTTATATGTTTATGGGCATCTCTTTCTTTAGGTTAGGGAAGTTTTCTTCTGTGATTTTCTTGAAGATATTTACTGGTCCTTTAACTTGCAAGTCTTTACTCTCTTCTATACCTATTATCCTTAGGTTCGATTGTCTCATCGTGTACTGGATTTCCTGTATGTTTTGGACTAGGAGCTTTTTCCATTTTACATTATCTTTGACAGTTGTGTTGATGTTTTCTATGATATCTTCTGCTCCTGCAATTTTCTCTTCTATCTCTTGTAGTCTGTTGGTGATTCTAGCATATATTCCTTCTGATCTCTTACCTAGATTTTCTATCTCCAGGGTTGTTTCCCTTTGTGCCTTCTTTATTGTTTCTATTTCCATTTTTAACTTCTGGATGGTTTTGTTCATTTCCTTCTCCTGTTTGGTTGTTTTTCCACTAATTCTTTAAGGGATTTTTGTGTTCCCGCTTTAAGGGCTTCTAGTTGTTTACTTGTGTTGTCCTGTATTTCCTTAAGGGAGTTATTACAACCTTCTTAAAGTCCTCCACCATCATGATAAAATCCTATTTTAAACCTAGTTCTTGCTTTCTTGGTGTTTTTGGATATCCAGTGTTTGCTTTGGTGGGAGAACTGGGCTCTGATGTAGTCTTGGTTTTTGTTGCTTGGACTCCTGCTCTTGCCTCTTGCCATCAGGTTGTCTCTTGTGTTAGCTTGTCTTGCTGTTTCTCATGGTTGCTTGACCTTCCTGTGGGCCTGTGTCTCAGCATTTCAGTAGACCTGTTTTCCTGTTTTCTTTCTACCAATTATGGGAACAGAGTGTTCTACTCTCAGGGATGTAATCACTCCTGGCGGCTGGCTTTCATCTCTCTGTGGGGGCAGCAACTAGAAGGGTCCTGCCCCTACTGCTCCTAGGTTCTTGTGTGCAGTGGGCACGATGACACTAGGCATTTTCCTCTTGAGTTGGAAATGTGGGCAGAGAGTAGTTGCCTCTGGTTTCATAGGAGTGTCTACTCTTCTGAGGGTCTAGCTCTACTCCCTCCACCCATGAGATTTGGATGCAGGGAACTGTTTGATTGGTTCAGTTCAGATCTTAGCACAGATCTGGACCACAGGGGTCCTACAGGTTGACTGCTCCTATATTCCTGTAGCCAGAGGCACTGTGCAGTTTCCTCTTGGGCCAGGGATATGGGCAAAGGTGGGCAGAAGTGATGTTCTCTCCTGCCCTGCAGGCTAAGGGCTGCTGAGTGTTTGGCTCTCCCTCCCACGGGATTTGGAAGCAAGGAGCTCTGGGCCAGGATCAGAGACATTCAGCCCACAGCCAGAAACCGGCAAGATTTTCTCTTTAACTTTGGTTTTTCCATGGTTTAAAATGATACACCAAAGACGTGGGGTTTTGTTTTCTGTTTTGCAATGATCCTCCTGGGCTTTCACTATGCCGCTTGCCTCTGTGGTTTACACTGCATGACAGTCACTTAGGGAAATTCTTTGTCATTATTATTTAAAATATTTCTTTTACTATTCTTTATCTGTCTTGTAATTATTTATCATTCATAGCTGTCCCATAGGCTGTGGATATTCTATTCTTTTTGTTCATTTTTTTTCCAATTTCCTTTTCAGTTTCAGAGATTCTATTGTGATAGCCTCAAGCTTTGGAAATCCCCCAGCCATATCCATTCTGCATACAAGCCATTTAAATACATTCTTCATTTTTAATTTGTTACAGCAATTTTAGCCCCTAGCATTGCCTCCGGTCCTTTATAATCTCCATTTCTCTCCTAATAGTGCCCATTTATTCTTTCATTCCGTCTGAATTATCCATTAGAGGCCTTGGCGTGTTCACCACAATTGTCTTAAATTCCCCAACCACATAACCATTTTAAGCATCAAGCCACATCTAAATATGTTTCCCACATTTTTTCTGTTACTTGAAACTGTGTGCTTTGAACTTTCTAATATTTTTAAGTTTTTCTCAATAGTCAGACACAACACACCAGGTTTTTTAAACTGCTGTAATTAGACTTTCATTAATGTGTTGATAAGGCACTGGGGAAAAGAAGAAATCTTTAGTCTCATAATTAGGTCCCAGTCTTTCAGCAGACTTGTGTTTCTAGACAATGAACTTCACACTCACTTCTTCATACTCTGTCAATAAGTTGGCATGGAAGCCAGAGCAGTCTCCAGTTAGATATGTCGAATCTACTCCATGGGAAGCTAGGAGATAGTTGAGGTTAAGTACCTGCCTTCCACCAAGTCACTTATGTTTTAATAAAACTGCAGAAAGTTTTGTCTGGTTAAGTAGCTTCTCCTGAAGACATTATTTTTCTTAATAAAGAACAGAACATCTGACACATTGTGGAACACTCCCCACTACCACCTCTGCCTGTTGCAGCAAGCTTTATCTGATACTTACGAAGACATAGTAGAATTCCAATGGTGAAGAAAACACCTATGTAAGAACCTCCACAATTGAGTCCAACTTTCTTTCTCAAGCAGTAAGCCTCCACCAGTTCTCTAGTTATATTTCAGGTTTGCTACCCCATCTCTGATTTCCACAATGAATTACAAAGTACCTACTATTAGCAACATAATTTGCTCTTTTGCAAAATATTGTCTATTTCTTCTGGTTTTGTCTACATAGTGTTGTATTTTTGCATCAAATTATTTAATTACTGTATCTACTGGAAAAATGTTTCCATAGTTCAGATCACATGATATTTCAGGAACATATCTTGCATACTCTAAGAGATCCCTGATGTCAACCCAGACTACCATACCCAACAAAGCTTTTGAACATCATAGACAAAGAAAGGTATTCTATTACTTTTAACTGCACCAGAAAATTGGCTTTAACAATATCTATAAATAAATCCAGCCCCATAAAAGATACAAGAAGGAAAAACTCCAACCAAAGAAGGCTAATGACATCCAAGAAAATACAGGAAATAAATAACCCCACAGCAACAAAGCCAAAAGAAGGGAAGCTCACACATACATACTATCACCACCAACATCAAAACAAGAGGTATTAACAATCATTAGTTATTAATATCTTTCAACACCAATGGGCTCAATTCACCTCAAAATAGACAGAGGCCAGCAAACTGCATACTTAGAATCCATCATTCTAAGGAATACAGGAAACACACCTAAGAATCAAAGATAGACAATAATTACCTCAGAGTAAAGGGCTATAAAAAGGTTTTCCAAGCAAATGCATCCAAGAAAAAAGCTGTAGTAGTCATTCTAATATCTAATAGAGATGGAGGATGATACTTCATACTCATCAAAAGAAAAACCAGCCAAGATGACATCTCAATTATGAACAACTATTCCGTCAATGCAATGGCAACCCCATTCATAAAAGAAATATTACTAAAGCTTAAATCACACATTGGACCCCACACACTGATACTGGGAGACTTCAACAACCCACTCTCACCAATGGATCATCAAGACAGAAAATAAACAGGTAAAGAGTAGAGCTAACAGACATTATGAATCAAATGTGCCTAGCATACCTACAGAAAGTCAAAACTGAAAGAACATACTTCCTTCTCATTATCTCACAGATCCTACTCCTAAACTTTTTAGGTACCAATTTAAGTAGTTTTAATATTCCATGTTACTTGTTTTGGGTCTCTGTGGAACAATGTTATACCCTCTACCTGGACCGACTTAATCCACCTTTTCAATGGTAAGGCCACCAGCACTCTGGCACAACTGATGATTTCATCACGCCTGGGCATCATCCAAAAGATGCTCCAACATATAACAAGGACACATGCTCAATTACATTCATAGCAGCCTTATTTATAATAGCCAGAAGGTGGAAAGAACCCAGATGTCCTTGAACAGAGGAATGGATACAGAAAATGTGGTACATTCACGCAATGGAGTTCAGCTATTAAAAACAATGACTTCATGAAATTCTTAGGCAAATAGATGGAACCAGAAAATATCATCCTGAGTGAGGTAACCCAATCACAAAATAACACACATGGTTATGCACTCACTGATAAGTGAATATTATTTCAAAAGATTGGAGTACCTAAGGAAAAAAAATCACAGATTGTATGAAGCTTGAGAAGGAAGATCAAAATGTGAATGTTTCATTCCTTCTTAGGAGTAACAAAATACTCATGGGAGGAAATACAGGGACAAAGAGTAGAGCAGAGACAAAAGAAAAGGTCATCCAGATACTGTCCCCCACCTGGAGATCCATCTCATATGCAGCCACCAAACCCAGTCACTATTGCTGATGCCAAGAAGTTCTTGCTGACAGGAGCCAGATATGGAAGTCTCCTGAGAGGCTCTGCCAGAGCCCTACTGATACAAATGAGGATTCTTGCAGCTAACCATCGGACTGAACAAGGGGACCCCAATGGAGGAGTTAGAGAAAAGACTGAAAGAGCTAAAGAGGTTTGCAACCTCATAGGAAGAACAATATCAACCAACCAGACTCCACCAGAGCTCCCAGGGACTAAACCACCTACCAACGAGGACACATGGAGGAACCCATTACTCCAGCCACATATGTATCAAATGATGATATTGTCCAGCATCAATAGGAGGAAAAGCCCTTGGTTCTGTGAAGCTTCATTTCCCAATATAGGGGAATGCTAGGGCATTGAGGCAGGAGTGGGTGGGTGGGAGTGGGAGGGTCCTCACAGAAGCAGGGGGACAGAGAAGGGGTATGGGAGAGGGGTTAAGGGGATAACATTTAAAATATAAATACGTAAATCCAAGAAAAATAATGTTATAAAAAATATGGTCTAGAAATTTTATAATTAGGCTGTGGACCTGCAAAAAAAATCTTCTGTTTTTTCTCATCATTGATCTTGCCTTGAAGTTTCTCATCTTTAACAGTTGTTTTCATGTTGAACACATAAGGCTCCAATGAATTCTTGGAGGAAACCTTATCTCTCTGCATCTCATCCTCATTTTTGTACTTCTCAGCTACTTGGACCATGCGCTCAATATCCTTTTTACTCAAATGGCTTTTGTCATTGGTAATGGTGATCTTGGTCTCCTTTCTTGTGCTCTTATCTACAGTGGAACATTGAGGATGCCATTGGCATCAATGTCAAAAGTAACCTAAATATGAGGAACTCCACAGGATGCTGGAGGTATGCCTGTCAGCTCAAACTTTCCAAGCAGGTTGTTGTCCTTGGTCATGGCCCTTTCACCTTCTTATACCTGAATGCATACACCTGGCTGGTTGTCAGAATAGGTGGTGAAAGTCTGGGTCTGCTTGGTGGGAATGGTGGTATTGTGCTTGATGAGGACAGTCATGACTCCACCAGCAGTTGCAACACCAAGGGAAAGAGGAGTGACATCCAAGAGCAGCAAATCCTGAACATTCTCAGACTTGTCTCCAGATAGATTGGCTGCCTGGACAGCTGCACCATAGGCAACAGTTTCATCGGGGTTATTCTTAGTCAGTTCTTTTCCATTGAAGAAATCTTACAGAAGTTTCTGAATCTTGGGAATTCTGGTACAACTACCACCAAAGCAATATCATGGATCTGTGACTTTTCTAGTTTGGCATCTCAACGGGCCTTCTGTACCTGTAGAGAGATGTTCCAATGTGCCATGGAACAGGTCAGCATTCAGTTCCTCAAATCGGGCATGGGTAATAATGGTATAGAAGTCAATTCCCTCATAGAGAGAATCAATCTCCATACTGGCCTGGGTGCAGGAGGAGAGGGTGTGCGTGGCCTGCTCACAGGCAGTGCAAAGATGCTGGACAGCTCTCTTGTTCTCACTGATGCCCTTGTGCTTTCACTTATACTCAGCAATGAAATGATTGACCATTTGGTTGTCAAAGTCTTCTCCACACAAGTAGGTGTCTCCAGCTGTTGATTTGACTTCAAAAAATCCTTCCTCAATAGTGAGGATTGACACATCAAAAGTGCCACTTTCCAAGTCAAAAATCAGCACATTCCTTTCTGCTCTGACCTTATCTAAGTGATAAGCAATTGTAGCAGCAGTTGGCTCATTGATAATTCGAAGTACACTGAGGCCAACAATAGTTCCAGCATCTTTTGTTGCCTGCTGCTGAGAGTCATTGAAGTAAGCTGACACCGTGACCACGACATTGGTAACAGTCTTTCCAAGGTAAGCTTCTGCAATTTCCTTCATCTTTGTCAGAACCATTGAAGACACCTCCTCTGGGTAGAAACTTTTTGTCTCCCCTTTGTATTTGACTTGGACCTTGGGCCTGCCTGCACCATTCACCACCATGAAGGGCCAGTGCTTCCTGTCAGACTGAACAACAGCATCCTCAAACCTACATCCGATCAAACGTTTGGCATCAAAAACTGTGTTGGCGGGGTTCATTGCAACCTGATTCTTGGCCACATCCACAATTAATCGTTCTGTGTCAGTGAAAGCAGCATAGCTTGGAGGTTGCCCTGGTCATTGGCAATTATTTCTACCTTTCCATGCTGGAAGAGACCCACACAGGAGTAGGTGGTGCCAAGATCAAGGCCAACTGCAGGTCCCTTAGACATAGTTGTTTGTGTGTATACCTGGCTGTGCTGATGATGTGACCACACAAATGCACGAGAGCTGTCTCCTTCTTCAATTAGCCTTACTCCTAACTTAAAAATAAACTTGGTCATGAACCAAGCCTTGAAAGATAAAACAAAATAAAAATAACCCCTTGGGTCTTTTCAGACCAACATAGATTAAAGCTGGAATTCAACAACAACAGAAATAAGAGAAAGCCTACAAACTTATGGAAAATGAAGAACTCTTTACTCAATGAATACTGGGTCAGGGAAGAAATAAACCAATTAAAGACTTTCTCAAATTTAATGAAAATAGAGGCACAACATAGCTAAACTTATGAGATACAATGAATGCTGAGCTCAGAGTACTTAAGTGCCCCCTCATAAGGAAATTGGAGTTATCTCATAATAGCAACTTAAAAGGACACATGAAATCTCTAGAAGAAAAAGAAGCAGACACCAGAGGAGTAGAAAGCAGGAAATAAACTGAGGGGCTAAAATCAATCAATTAAAGAAAAAAGAATACAAAGAATCAACAGAACAAGATCTGAGTCTTTGAGAAACTCAACAAGATAGACAAACTCTTAACCAAACTAACTAAAAGACAGAGAGACGGGTCCAAATTAGCAAAATCAGAAATGAAAAGGGAAACATAACAGGAGAATCTGAGGAAATTCAAAAAATCATCAGATCCTATACAAAAGCCTATATTCAACAAAACTGGAAAATCTAAACAAAATAGATAATTTTCTTAATAGATACCACTTATCTAAGTTAAATCAAATCAAGTAAACAACTTAAATAGTATTATAATACCTAAAACATTGCAGCAGGCATGCATTAAAAGCCTCAAAAAACAAACAAACTAAACAAAAACACCAGGACCAGATGGTTTTAGCACAGATTTCTTCAAGACTTTCAAAGAAGACCTAATACCAAGACTCTTCAAACTATTCCACAAAATAGAAACAAAACACTGGCAAAAGGATTCTATGAGGCCACAGACACCCTGATACCCAAACTACACAAGGACTCAACAAGAGAGAGATTTCAAACTGATTCTCTTATGAGCATTGTGTACTAAAATACTAAATAAAATATGCTCAAACTGAATTCAAAAACACATCAAAAACCATTCCACCATGAACAAGCAGGCTTCATATCAGAGATGCATGAATGGTTCAATATATGAAAATCCATCAGTGCAATCCACCATATAAACAAATCGAAAGAAAAAAAACACATGATCATCTAATTAGATGTTAAAATAGAATTTGACAAAATCCAAACCCCCTTAATGGTAACAATCATGGAGAGATCGTGGATACAAGGCATATGCCTAAACCTAATAAAGGCAACATTCAGAAAACTGATAGCCAACATCAAATTAAATGGAGAGAAAATAAAAGCAATTCCACTAAAACTGGAGAGAGACAATGCTGCCCACTCTCTCTCTCCATCTCTTCAATATAGTATTTGAAGTTCTAGCTAGAGCACTAAGGCAATTAAAGGAGATCAAGGAGATACAAACTAGAAAGAAAGAAGACAAAGTATCACTATTTATAAATGATATGATAGTATACTTAACTGACCCCAAAAATTCTACCAAAGACTTTCTAAAGCTGATAAACAACTTTACTAAAATGGCTCGATATAAACATAACTAAAAATGAATCAGTAGCCCTCCATTCATATGAACAATAAATGGGCTGAGAAAAAAATTAGGGAAACAATCCCCCTCACAATAGCCATAAATAATATAAAGTATCTTGGTGGTGTAATTTTAACCAAGCAAGAGAAACATGTGCATGAAAAGAATTTCAAGTCTCTGAAGAAAGAAATTGAAAAAGATATCAGAAGATGAAAAGACCCCCTATGCTCATGAATAGGTAGGATTAATATAGTGAAAATGGCCATCTTATTAAAAGCAATCTACAGATTCAATGCAATTCCCATCAAACATAATTCTGCAGACCTTGAAAGATCAGTTCTCAACTTCACATGAAAAATAAAAAATAAAAACTCCAAGATAGCAAAACAATCTAGTACAGTAAAAGGACTTCTAGAAGTAATGACCACCCCTGATTTCAGTCAATAGTCATAAAATCCACATGGTTTTAGCATAAACAGACATGTTGATCAATGGAATAGAATCGAAGACCCAGAAATAAACCCACACACCTATGGACAGTTGATTTTTGATAAAGAAGCCAAAACCATACACTGGGGGAAAAATACTTCAATACGTGGTGCTTGCCTAACTAGATGTCTGCAAGTAGAAGGATGCAGACAGATCCATATTTATCACCCTGCACAAAACTCAAGTTCACATGGATCAAATACCTCATCATAAAGCTAGATACACTAAATCTGATAGACGAGAAAGTATGGAACAGCCTTGAATTCACTAGTACAGGAGACAACTTCCTGAACAGAACACCAACAGCTCAGGCACTAAGAACATCAATTAATAAATGGGACATTATGAAACTACAGAACTTTCATAAAGTAAAGTGGGTCAATACTTTGACTTCCATGAGGTCAATAGCACAAAATCATAGCCTATAGTATGGGAAAATATCTTTACCAACCCTATATCTATCTGGCAGAGGGCTGACATCCAAAATATATTTTTTAAAACTCAAGAAATTAAACACCAACAACCAAAATAATCCAATTTTTAAAATGTAGTGCAGAGATAAACAGGGAATTCTGAACAGAAGAATCACAATTGGCTGAGAAGCACTTAAAGAAATATTCGATCTCCTTAGCCATTGTGGAAATGCAAATCAAAACAACTCCAATTCCATCTTCCACCAGCAGAATAGCTAAGATAAAAACTCAAATGACAGGACATGCTGGGGAAAATGTACAGCAAGAGGAACACTATTCCATTTCTGGTGGGAATGTGAACTTGTACAACCAATTTGGAAATCAATCTGGAGGTTTCTCAAAAAAATTAGAAATAATTGTACCCCAGGTTCCAGCTATACCATACCTGGGCATATACCCCAAAGATGCTGCACCATCCCACAAGGAAAGGCACTCCACTATGTTGATTGCAGTTTTATTTGTAATAGCCAGAAACTGGAAACAACCCAAAGATCCCTCAACTGAAAAACCAATAAAAAAAATGTAGTATGTTTACACGATGGGATAATACTCAGTTATTAAAAACAAAGACATCATGAAAAATTCAGGCAAAAGGATAAAACTAGAAAAAAATCAACTTGAGTGAGTAATCCAGACATAGAAGGACACCCATGGTATATAATCACTCATAAATGAATATTAGCCATAAAGTATAGGATAACCAGAATAAAATCCACAGACCCAAAGAAGCCAAGTAACAAGGAGGACCAAGGAAGGATGCTTAGGTTTCACTTACAAGGTGGAGGAAGGGAACTGGGTGGGCTATCAGAGGGGAGAGTGGAGAGGGGAAAGGAGGGGAAGGGGGAGGGGGAGGAGAGGGAAAGAGGAAGAGAGATGCAGGCACATCTCCAGGATAATCCAGTGACCTCTATAGCTCCTGGAAGAAACTGGAGTTGACAACGCTAGCTGAGACTCCTAGCAGCAAGTGATATGGAGACTGAATTGGCCCCTCCTATAGCCAGGCAGGAATTCCAGTGTAGGGAGGAGAACATCAACCCACCCACAAAACCTTCAATCCTAACAAGATAATGCACTGGTAAAAATGGAGCTAACCAACGACTGTCTCAACTAAAGATCCAACCGATCGGAGAAAGCCACCTCTGACACTATTAATGATACTCTGATATGCTTGCAGACAGCTTCACATATCTGTCACTTGCAATGCTTCATCCAGCAGCTAATGGAAACGGACATGGAGACGCACAGCCAAAGATTAGGCGGAGCTCAGGGAGTCTTGTGGAAGTCTAGGCAGCTGGGGTTGAGGGAACTGGAGGGTCAAGGATACCATAAGACGACCTACAGAGCCAACTAACCTGGCCCTATGGGGGCTCCCATAGACTGAACCTCCCACAAAAAGACCAAGCATAGATTGGATATGACTCCTACACATATGTAGCAGATGTGCCATGTGGATCCCCTAACAATTGAATTGAGTGCTATTCCTGACTCAGACACTGTTGGCTGCCTTTGGATCCCTTTCCCCTGGCTGGACTGCTTTGCCGGGCTTCAGTGAGAGAGGATTGCCTAGTCCTTCTGTGACTTGATGTCCCAGGACAGGGTGGTACACAAGGAGGTCTTCCTCTTCTCTCAGGAGAAGGGGAGAAGGGGAATGAGGGAAGGAAGGTAGCAGGGTGGGACTGAGAGGAAAGGAGATGATCAGGATGTAAAGCTAATTAATTAATAATTAATTTAATTAAAATATAGAAAGAACACATGGGCATTTGTGCATTTATACTCCTGAACTCTTGGACAAGGCTGGATAAGCAGGGTTGTAAGAACGGTGAGTTGCAAAGCATGAATTTAATTCCCTTTAAAACTTGAGAATAAACTTGGGTCACATAGAACAATGTAGAAAAAGAAACAAGGAAGAAAAAGAAGAAGCATAATGAAAGAGAAGGAGCCTAAAAGTGTTCTTGAGACCTCAGTAAACTGTGAGGTGAGATGGTCTTCAAAAAATATTATTTATAAGGTGGGTGAAAAATGTTTGCCACAAAATAAGGATGTTATACTCCAAAATTCCTCCTACAGACACATAGGCTCCCTCCTAGAATTAGACAGTTTAAGGTTTGAGGGAGGACTGTATATTTCTTGTTTGTTGTTCACTTTATGAATTTCATATCTAAATCAATACAATCACTAGAGCAATCTTGTGATAGTTTTAATTATCAATTTCACACACATCTTACTGGCTTATGCACATTGCTCTAGGAAATTTCCTTGATTATGTTCACTGAAGTGAGAAGACTTGCCATTTTAGGCAGCACCATTCCCTAGGTTTTGTATCCTGGAATGTCTAAGAACAGAGAGAACTGAGCACAAGTCAGCATGCATGCAACCTCTCTCTGCTCTTAGCTGTGGGTGTGACTAGCTACTTAAAGTCCCTGCTTTGACTCTCCTGTAATGATGGACTGGAATACAGAGTTGTACAGCAAAACAGTCTTCCCTTAAAGTTGTTTTTATTGAGATATTTTACCACAACATAAAAAAGGTCATGACAACCCTGGTAGTGGAGGATATATGATGTTTAGGCTGAAACAAATCGCTCAAGCCACAGGCTACAAGAGAGTATCTACTAAGAATTTACACACTGAAGGATTCACGTACTGTGCCCAGGGGACCAGACCTCCAAGGCTCAAGCCTATCCATCTCTGAAGTGACAAGACCCAAACCAATAATCAGCCTATACCAACTTTTCAAAAATATGTCGATGCTAATAGAGGTATGTGTAAATTTATAGCATATCAAAAATAAAACCTCATTTGATATTTAACTAAAAGTAACAAGAAGTACAACTTTGAGATTTATCTGTGTTATTTTCTCATTATGACAAAATACTTGACTAAACCCAATGTACAGGAGAAAGGTTGGTTTTGACTTGCGTTTTCTGCCTGTGGTTCTGAGCCCTGTCTAATCAGGTCAGGTATGCTTTAAGGTGCAGCATAATAGTGATGGGAGCATATAGAAGAGTAACAGTGATCACTTTGTGACAACTGAGAGGTGGGGGAGCAAGAGGGACAAGGAGAGAGATGAGATGAGGAAAGAGCTCAGAACAAAATGGAAGCCCAGTGATCTACTTTCCATAACTAAGACATGCCTCTCAAAGCTGCTACTGATAACTAATAGATTCATGACATTATGAATCTGTCAGTGGATTCATCCATCATGGAGGCCAGAGTCTACATAGTCTGACCACTTCTCAGAACTCCTCACCTGTGAATATGACACTGGAATAAAATTTTCAATACATAAGCGTTTGGGGGACAGACATCATATCAAAAGTCATAAAAGTGGATGAAATTCCATATATTTGCTGATGACTAAAAAGTACCCAAAGCCGAAGTATCAAAAAAAGTTCTGTCAGGGAATGAGGAGATAGCTCAGTGAGTAAACATGTTTTACTGTGCATGCATAAGGACCTAAGTTTAGATTCCCTGAACCAATGTAAAAGAGCAAGCCACCAACAACACATGTCCAACCCCGGCACTGAGAGGATGTGGAAATAGGATAGGTGAGACTCCTGCCACCAGCCTTTCTGGGCAACAATGACTATGTCTAAGTTTGGTGGGAGGCCTTGTCTCAAGGAAATAAGGCAGACAGAAATAGAAAACACCCAAAAATCATCCTCTGGCTTCTGCACATGTATACATGGACATGTAAACTGATGCATACACGTGTATACACATATGCATTCTACATACACATGCGCGCACGCACACACACACACACACACACACACACACACGGAGACAAAATTAAAAAATACTGTTAGGAAATATGCCAATTATCGAGCAATTTAACATTATAATTCTATAAACCAATTTCTTTTTATAATAGTGTCAAAATGTGCCAATGCTAAAATGGAACATCATTCATAAAAGTGTTATCAAAAACACATTAAATATTAACAGAATTTCCCCCCAGATAACAGGACTAGGAAAAATATCATTTTGCCTCCCTTCTGTTCATCCCCATGAAAGTTTCCATATAATATTTTTATTTTTACTAGGAAACGAGTCATTTTAATTGTTCGTGAACATCTTAGTCGCATGGGTGTAGCTAGAGATAAAATGCAATCCTTGCAATAGTTCCAGGGGCATTCCAATCTCTAAAGTTAAAATACTGCTAGTGTTCCAAATTCAGGAACTACTGTATCACTTCTCTCTTATTAGTTTTCCTTTTTCTAACAACTAGAAAAAAGACTGGGAAAATAATCTGTCGACAATACAGTTTAAATTTCTCCTAGGGCACCGTTTCTTTAGGCTTCCCCTGAAAACGCTATTGCTCATTCCTCCTCTCGATTGGAGTTGGATATTTCTCACCCTAGGTGACTTGCAGTTACAAATGCTCAGGCCTGCCAGGTTGCTGCATATTTCTCTTCACATCAGCATCAGAGACAGCCTGCGCAGTCACCATGCATTTGTAATTTGTGTTGTTAAGAGTAGAAATAAGTGAAACCAGGGGAAATCTGCCACCACTCTGCCGGACAGAACCTGGCCTTGAAACCTTTAAGGGTGTCCAATAAAGATCAAATTATTTCACTGAAGAGAAATGGACAAAACAGTGCCAGGCTGTCAAGAGAGGAAAATAGAGGTGTCATTTCTAGGTAATTTAGGAGACTGAATATATCTCTCTCAGGCAACTTGTGTGTGGAACAGCATTTGCAGGCGGGATGATTACAGAGACAAAAAGAAACAGAGAAAGACTGAATGTGTGCTAAAACTTACAGGACTCATTTTTAAAGAAGCCATTCTGCTTCTAAACTGTAACATCTATTTTTTTTTCTTTCTCCAATGAACAATGCTCACATAAGCTTTTAGAATGTCACACAATTTTTTCAAATGTACCATCAACCCCTGCTTTAGGAATAGAGAAACTCATCTTCATGCTAGAAGATGCAGCTTGAATTCTATTTTTTCTGTGAAATATTTCCAGACTTCTCTAGACATAGTTTTATGTTCATATTTTTTTACTGAATTTATTTCTTTGTTTAAAAAACTGTTGCCTATTGAAATAGACTGTATACACTGAGGATAGAGACAATCTGGTTTGATCTTGGTTTCCAAAGGCAAAGCAAAATAAATATTTTTGAAGCAAAGATCTTAGCAGTGTGGCTGCCTAGTTCTAATTCCTCCAATGATGACTAAACAGACTCAGGACCATGAACAAAAGAGGCAAGCTTCCCCTTCTTAAATATGAAAACTAAAGCAATAACTCCCTCCTCACAGAGAGGCTGTAAAGAGTGACTCGCAAAATATTTTGCTATTATTTTGACTGGCCCAATGTATAATAAATATTTAATAATGCTTCCTCTTCTCGTAATGATAAATGGTAGTTTTGTTTTGTATCATAAAGTACAATCACCTGTAAATAAAAATTCAATAGATAAGAAAATATATAAACTTAAATTTCTTTACATTAATGAGTATTTTTAGTAATGTTACCAAGTTTTTATTTACTTTAAAGTGAGTACAGTATCAACATTTCTATTCTATGACTATACTAAGCATAATTATTTACTATTTTTTCAGTGCTATCAAAAATCTAAAGTCTTATATATAAAGGTCAAGCAGTTGACCTATATTTCCAGGCTTCATTTGGCTTTGCTATTATTGTTGGCATTGTTGCTATTTTGAAATATGTCTTACAATGTAGTCTAGGCTGGCTGGCCTCAAGCCATGATCCCATGACCTCTGCCTCTCAAGTGTTTATAATTCTGCACCACCATGTCTGAGTCATTTAATTTTTAAGATTTTATAAAACATTCTTTAAACTAAGTGGAAATGTAATAACAACCATTGTCAAGTTTCTGATTAGAAACCAGAGATCAATGTACTCCTAAATTATCCCCCTTTATTAAGAATTGTTTCCTTGAGGCTCTTATCTACAATAAAATGGTCTAAGCTGGGCTATAAAGTTTGAATTCCTAGAAGAGTTTTCCAAGCAGTGATAGAGGTCAGTGTGATAAATGACTAGGGTTCTTGCTCTTTCATTTAATTTTTCAGTTGCCAGTGCCTCATTAAGTGTTGTTACCCATGCCATCCTCTTAAGGAGAGTCAGTCTAGTTCAAATATACACTAGTCATTGAATAGTAAGCCAACCTAGACAGCTTTAGGCTGTTCCCATACCAAGAAAATTATTTTGAAACACTTTGATGAAATTGTGTTTTCAAGTTAGAAAATGTACAATATTATTACAGAAATTAATGAAATGTGTACACACACACACAAACATATATATGTGTGTATATATATATGTATATATATATATATATATATATATATATATATATAGAGAGAGAGAGAGAGAGAGAGAGAGAGGAGAGAGAGAGATAGATACATATCATGGGTAGAAAATCTGCAAGTGGGTCAAAGAAGTACAAATTAAAATTAAACATCTATGGGAAGAAATCACCAGCCATGACTCCTTTTCCCAATTTTTTAGATGATATCCTAAGAATTCAAACTTTAATAAATAAAAAAAAGAGTTCAAATTTTAATTGTAAGGAAGTACTTGGATTGAGCCATTTGAGATTAGTTCCTGCACCTCCTAAACTACTTTGGATTTCAAAAGTGAAATGAAATAATGACGTTGTCAGCAATCTTTAAAATAAACACACACACACACACACACACACACACACACACAGGAGTACATAATTCAATCAAACCTAGTCTTGTCTCACAAAATTGGGAACATTTACATGCAACTTGGAAATATACTGAGAGACATGATGAATGGAATAAATATTTCTAAAGTTCAACACAAGAAGAAATTGTCACCCGGAAAATAAAGAATGGATTTCTTCAATATATTATTACCTTTGAAGATAGGACAAGATAAAAAGAGGCATGAAGAAAATGTGAATAATAATTGAAAGAAAAGTACTTACAACCCTTTTAGTATTTGTGGTTTGAAGCCATTTTTCTTGTCAAATCATGTGAAGTTCTTAGTTAAATAACCAACAGGGTACACAGGAAGTGACTGGTTGGGGCATAAGTTTATGTAACTAGAAGCCCCAAGTTCTTACCAACTGTTACAAATAGGCATGAGTAGAAGGTGTGTAAAATAACAATCCAAGTAGGCTTCTCTCCTCCAGAATCTCATTGGAATGATAAAAGAAATATTCAAAAATTCAATATGTAAATAAAATTGTATCATTAAAGGACACAGAAATACTCTCAGTATATTGGAACAAAGCCCATATTCAGAAAGACCATGCAGGGAGATGACTGACAGACCTGAGGAGCAGTGCATTAAGCACGCAAAGAGGCTTCACTTCCAAATCCAAGCCCCCAGAGGAGACTTCTGAGAAAATTTGCACCTTTTTAATGGGAAGAAAGAAAGCTACTAGGGTAATGAAACAGGTAATTAACCAAAAGATTACAAAAATCAACCATGTACATTTAAGAGGATGACCTGAGCATTAAACCTTAAGATAATACTTTCTGGTGTCTCTCTCTCATGTGTACTTTAACTTACAACCACTAAAACTGGGTACTAAGGGTGAAAACGAAGGAAAGGGAGTTTAAAAAGAAAATTAAACCCAAAATAAAGTGTCTGATAGAACCCTGAGGAACAGTGATGGGTTTCAAAGCTTGGCACTTAGGACCTTGTTTAATGCAGTCAGACATAAGGAAAATGCATCTCTGACCATTGCAGTGTTCTAGGCATTAGGTCTTCTTTGCAAATGAAGAAAACAGGAAAAGACAAGTTGCCTTTTATGTTGGAAGGGAGATGCTGGCATGCTCCATTAGTAAGCAAATGCAGGTTTAGATGAGTTTTGTGTGGGATTTGTCAGAGTCCAGTCCCGTAAAAAACAATAAGGGGGGACAAGGGAGAGTGTAGGGGAGACACCAGAAAGGTGTAGTTTTGATTCCAATAATGAAGGATTTAAAAAAAGATTTACAAGAAGGGTCTCATGCAATGGTGCAGGTTTCTGAGTCTGCAGTGGAATTTTGAGACCAAATCATCATCAGCCACAGAGCTCTATGAGGATGGGTTTTGCTTCATATCCCTATTGAACATAGACACCTGCAATGGAAATATGGACTTGGAGCATGCTTTTTGATAGGTTTCTGAGTTCCCACACAATGATCTCCCTGCTTATGGAAGATTTGGAACACACACAGATACAATAATGAATGACCAAAGAACATCAGACACACGTTTTCCTTTAAAAGGAAGGATAACTTGTGAATGTTTGTAAGTATAATGTGAATACAAGCACATGCACACACACACACACACACACACACACACAAATATACATGTATATTCTTCCACTCCACTCTGACTTACATATTATAATCCTATGCTAAAACAGTAACAGAGATGTTATGTAAAATAATGAGAAAAGACTTTCTGGAACAAAGCACATTACAGGCATTGAGACATCTTTATTCCCCCTTTCACTGTGAAATTGTTCTCATGTGTATGTTAGATGTTGACAAGTAAAGGATCTAAATACCAGAAGATAATTAAATCACACACACCTAAAACTTTGCAAGTTTGGGGAGTAAAGCCCCTTCCCTGTCTTGTTCCTTGTAAATTATATTACATTAGTGCTTCTGTTTGGATGGAGGGAAGAATACTATGGATGGGATGCTAAAGAATGATGCTTTGGAATCTAGCTGGAGTGGAAGGAAATTAAGAACATTGGTAACTATTTGTGGTTGGTCTTTAAATGTTAATAAACTGTGGATAGAAATTTTTGTGCCTCTTACTCCTTTACTAACCACTATTCTCAAAGAAATCTGTGTTCTCACCAAGTAAGCAAAGTACTTTTTAGTTCACTTGCAAAGCCATACCCAAGGCTCCATTTTAAAATAACCATGAAAGCATCTGTCCTCGGACCTTTCAAACTGGGTGACAGCAAAAGTGCATGGAAGGAAGATATAAAGTAAGGTTGAAAAGCAGCAAGACTGCTAACATTGAATGGACGGACGTTGGCGTTTTCATTTACTCAATGGCAACAGTCCAATGTTCTTACAATATCTTATCTTACAAAGAAAAGGTTTGGAAAGACTGTTCTAAATGGAGATAGTCAGGTTGTCCATTAAAAGTGCATTTCTTTAAACTAATGTTCCTAAGCCCAGGCCTAAATTTAGATCTTTTGCAGCAATACTCCACTGTTACCCAAGCCCACGCTCAGGACTCAGAAACTTAGAGTGTTCCCTCTTCTGTAGAATATTAAAGCGCCATTCCTAATAAACTCATCCTGACCTTCAAGGATTCTAAATATTGATTGATCCTTTAAAATGGCAGTCGTATATATGTAAATGTCAAGCTCAGGCTGATATGTGGAATAGAAATCAGAAAATTTTATAGCAAGGCAGTTGAGATTCTATTCCGATCACTCAGCAGGAATCTTACTACAAAGCCATTTAGATGTAACAAAAGGCAAATTGGTAAGTGATCCAGGAGATAGAGAAAGAGCAAGAGAGCCTTGCCATCTGAGTTTTACAAGCTTCCAAATGCTCTCTATGCCTCACCCAGAAGCATTTTCTTCAATTCATAGTTACCATCTGTGTATCAAACTACTTCATGATACGGAATCAAAATTGTGGGGGTTATGACTATATATTTTACATTTTGTGAAGAAAATATTTTCTTACTTTTCCCATTTTTATTGAACATTTTACATATTTACATTTCAAATGTTATCCCCTTCCCCCCCTCATCCCACTCCCTCTGCTTCTATGAAGAGGCTCCCACGCTCACCCACCCACTCCCAGCTCACCACCCTGGCATTCCCCTACACTGAGGAATCGACCTTCACAGAACCAAGGGCCTCTCCTCCTATCGATGTCAGACAATGCCATCCTCTGCTACATACGCAGCTGGAGCCATGGGTCCCTGCCTGTGTACTCTTTGGTTGGTGGTTTAGTCTTTGGGAGCTCTGGGGGGTCTGGAAAATATTTTAAAAAAAAATACTAGGGGCTGGGGATTTAGCTCAGTGGTAGAGCGCTTACCTAGGAAGCGCAAGGCCCTGGGTTCGGTCCCCAGCTCCGAAAAAAAAAAAAAAAAAAACCAAAAAAAAAAAAAATACTAAGTGCATAACTCAAGCAAGCTTAACTTTCGACATTATCCCTGATAGGTTGAAATTACTTACCTATAAAATTGAATGCCTTACTTAATCTGATTTCATGCCTTTGAAGAGGCACCATGGTCACAGCAACTCTTATACAGGGAAACATTTAACTGGGTCTGACTTAAAGTTGCAAGGCTCAGTCCATTATCATCACAGAGGGAAGCAGGGTGGCATGCAGGCAAACATGGTTGGAGAGGTAGCTAAGAGTTCTATATCTAGATTGGCGGGCTGCAGCAAGAGGGCAATTCACTGGTCCTGGCTTAAACAACTGGAACCTCAAACTCCACCCCCAGGGATACACCTCCTCCAATAAAGCCACACGTACAAGACCACACCTCCTAGCATTGCCAATCACTGTGGGTATATGGGGGCCGTTTTCTCATTCAAACCACCACACGGGGTTTTTAGTGATTTTTTTTTTGAATTTTTTTTTTTTTATAAAGCAAGCCCTACCTGAAAAGCAATGTGGAGCAGAAAAGAGAGCAGCAGTGTCCAACAGCCAATCTGATTCTAAGATTGAAACGGTTGTGGGTTGCAGGGTTGAATTGGCAGGTAAGAACACTTGCCTCATACACATAAGGACCAGTATTCAAATACTGTACTTCAGTAAAAGCTGAGTGTCATCCTATGCCCACCTAAATTTCTAGCCCTGAGGAGTTAGAGACAGGACGGTAGCTGGGGCTTTTTCAATACTTATCTAGCTGAAATTTCAAAGTTCCAAGTTCAGCATGAGACTCTGCCTCAGTAGAACAAAGCAGTGAGCAGCAGCCTCTATGTGTACAGATATGAGCACATACCATACATATACCTTGCACATGTGCATACACACACACAAGATGTTTTTAAAATTGTGTGCCATATTTAACACACAAATTTCCCATTAATAAGCAATTTTTCTTGGCCAAAAAATATCATACTAAACAAGTTTTCTCTTTTTTCACCCTTATATTGAAAATGGATTGTTTTTTTTTCACATAATATACCCTAATTACAGTTTCTCCTCCCTCTGCTTCTCCAAGTTCCTCACCATATCCCCTCCCATCTAGATCTACTCCCTTTCTGTCTCTCACTAGAAAACAATCAGCTTCTAAGAGGCAATAATAAAATATAACAAAGTAAAATACAATAGGATAAAACAAAAGTAATTGCACCGAAGTTGAACAAGGCCAGCAGAAAGAAAAGAGCCTAAGAATCAGAGACCTACCCATTAGCACACTCAGGAATCCCATAGAAACACCAAACAGGAACCAGACCTGTTCAGGCCCTGTGCATGCCGCTTCAGTCTCCAAACTGGTTTTCTTTAAGTTGGTCCTAATTAGCTCTTAAAATAGCTAATACTTCTTTAGAAAGTAGATACCTAAGTTTCTTGAATAGAACCACTTAAAACTATTAATTTCTTCTAGTTAAAGTGAGCCATGAAAAACCTACTAAGACATTAAAGAAAGAAATGACCAAGAAATTTTGATACATTTTTCTACTCACACCCATCTAACTGCTAAGAAATGTGGGAGATGGGAGGTCCTTTCAATACACACAAAATCAGGGTTCTATCCACACAGCAACTTTAAGGGAAAGTCTAGTTTCTTCTGGTTTTTCAAACAGCTGAAACTCTCTGGCCTGGGTGAAACCTAAAATTCCAGGCTACCCAAAATTAATTCAACTGGCTCAACCCATTGCCTGGTCAAGAAACTGCATCTCAGGAAGGCGGGACCACCCTTCGAAGATGGCCTGACCTAAAATCCTGCTAAAAAGAGAGTATAGTAATTATTTCTTTAATGAGATAATGTATCATCTTCCCCAAATTCCTGCTGCTGGCCAAGCTCCTACCATCTTCACGAGATTTAATCTGGTGACCCACCTGAGTGAATTATACAAACCTAATTCACAAAAGAGAAACTTTTAATTTCTGTCTCTGTCTTTGGGATGCCAACCAGAACCTAAATATGTACTTTTGAGTTTCTAAGATTCAGTTAGCTACCCATGGTGGTTTTTTGTTTTTTGTTTTTCCTTTAAATTGTTTTCAAATAAACTTTGGCTTTGCTTGACTTTCCAACTTTTCCTACCTTTTTACTTCTTTAATCTGAAGAGAGCACTAACATGTTCCTGCACTCCTAACCTGAAGGGTTAATAACCTAAAAGCCTCAGTTTACCTGAGAAACTCCAGCCAGGAAAGTCGACTTGACCTGTATACATGTAGGATCCGACAAGCTCTGATAAGATCGTCACACCAGCCTCCATATTTACCCCCTTGAGACTTCAGGGAACTGGCCTTCAGGTGAAACCTCCCACACAAAATTCCCCTCGTCTGCCCATGAAACCCCAAGTCCCCTGTGCCACATGGCAACTGTCTTTACTCTCATGAGGAGACTTTGGCCCTTCAAATGCTGTAAAGAGGACAGTATCCTCTGTCTTTATTTTCACATCCATCAATCAATTCCAACCTGATCTAACATAGTCAGCATCGCTATTGAAAGCACAAAGAGGGAGAACAGATATTGAACAGACAACACATATGCTCTGCCTCATAAACTGATCAAGATGTCTCATGCCATGGCTACGTCTTTATGGAAATGCAGACAGCATTTTAAGTTTATATTTTATCACTGTGTGTGTATGGATGTTTTGCCTAAATGTATGTCTATACATATGCCTGCCTGGTGATACATAGACCAGAAGAGGGCGTTAGACACTGTGGAACTGGAGTTACCAATAATTGTGATCCACTGTGTGGGTGCTAAGAACTGAACCTCAGTCCTCTGGAAGAACAGCCAGCTCTTAACTGCTGACCTACCTCTCCAGCTCCAGAATTTTATTTTTGTTAAGAAAAGAAGAATTTTGATTGACTCAATGGTAGTGTTTGCCTAGTTTGCCAAAGGCCCTCGGCTTGATCCTTGGTCCTGTGAAATAAAAGAATAGTTTATAACTAGAGAGTCTAGATTACTTAACTCAGGACTTGCTGTGCTTACGGGTCACATAGGGGCTGACACTACCTTGGGTGTGTAGAACTTGCACACCTTAATTGATTCAATTCTTTATGGATTAGATATCACACAATTTTTAACTTTGTTATGTTTGTTGTCATTTTTAAAGGTTATGATAAACAGGAGTTAATCAAAATATGTGATTTTGCTAACATTTGCCAAAATTGTACTGTCATAGGAATAATATACCTTCCCAGTGAGAAATCACTTTGCACACTTAGGGATTAATAAAGCTCTTCATTAACAATATCACTTTGTCTAACTCTGGGTTATACTCAAAGAAGAGCCAACCTCAAATAGAAGGTTCTACTATCTTACCTCATGTTAGGCATATGCATTCCACATAATATGTTATCTTTAAACCTCTTTGAACAATTTAAGCAGATACAGGAGATTGCAAAACTGGCTACTTGAGCATATGGAAGATTTACACAGCAAAGATATTGCCAGTTATTTCTTAAGTACACCAGTGCTATTCTTCTCAAATAGTTGGTCCCTAGCTTCATCTTGCCCACTTTCTGGAATTATGTTTTGTGATGAAAGCACAGAGGACTTAAAGGCATATCAAGACTTGCTGATCGCTGATAATTGTGACCCTGTGCTGCCCTGTTTAAAAGCATGTTCTTTGATATGGGGATGGGCTTTATGGTCAGTTTGTAAGTCAAGGATGTCTAAATATTTACTGCTGAATAAGCTCACCCTTTTTTCGTCCTTTCTGAACTCTGGCTGGCTGGTTCAAATCACCTGTCTGACTCAAACTCCTTCTCCTGCTGAATGCTTCAACCTGGCTTCTCTCAGTTTCTCATTGAGTTGCTCTGCTTGTCCTCAAACTAACTCAGGCAATTTGTTCTAATATTCTGGTGCCTTCTTATTCTCTGCCTTTAATTGCCTCTGCTGGCTTGCACTGAATTGCATGAACTCACGAACAAATGCAACTCTTCTACACTGGACACACTGACTAACTCTGTCTCCCTGCTCTGCTCTTAAGTAGCCTCTCTTTCCTGTGCTGTTCTCATGAGAATTAGTCATATCCTATCTCTGACTAATTCTGTCAAATCTTTCTCCGATTTGTCACTTTGTCTACCCCTCAATTAGACATAATTTTCAGACATGACTGCTTCTTTCTACAAGCTATTTTTACCTCAAAAGTGTATATTAAGGGTGTGTGTGTATTCCAGTCAGAGGGATTAAAGGTATATGGAGTGTCTGCAGTCCAGCCAGATCACATAGACCTAGAATGTCTTTGAATGTGATTCCTTGCCAGAGCAAGGGCCATGTTGCGGAATTAAAATTCCTCTACAGGGATGTCTCCTTTAGTTATGAGTATGGAGCCTAATTGGAGGTCGCTCTTAGTAAATAATAATTAGCAAAGATTTTGTCAACCACCTTAAACTCCCATTACAGTACAGAATTTTTATTCCCACATTTTCTAACAAGTCTGGTTAGTATATATACCACTTGTAGTTACAGTGAGGCAGGGCTTCTTGGCTAAATTCCACTTTATATGAAGTACTATTTCTTGCATATATTTATTAGCAAACTCTCTATAATGCTGGTTTTACTGCTTCAAATTGATCCAACATCAGTATAACAAGGAAATCCATTGAGCTTTCTGAATCTCTCAAAGAAAGTAGTTTCAGATTTAGAAATCTAAGATCCAATGTGTAATGTTAAAAAAAAAAAACTTTTAAGAATTTTCAGATAGAACTTAAAATTGGTATCCATATGTGTTCAATTTAGTCTTAGTCAATATCCTGGGGCTATTGCATTAAGGGAGGCAATAATTATCTAAGAATCTAGTTCTTTAAGATTCTATTTTACTGCTACATACATTGTTTGACAACTGTAATGCAAACACATAAAGAGAAAGCCAAATAGCACTTAAGAAACTGAAATGCCCATCGTAACTTTAACTTCTTTGCACTGACAGTCATTTAGGTTACAGGACATTATTATAATGTCTTTCCTTGCAATCATGCCCAGAATCATCCAAACTGTAAAGTGCAGCAGTGGCTACATTAGCCTGAAATTTTCAAATAGTAAGTATAGAGTCACTGGCATCTATTTTCAAATGACACAACACGGTTGGTAAATGTAACAAAAATGCTATCCCAAGCCAAAATTGCCACTTAGCTAAGGCTATAGGAACTGATTTTATTATAATGCATGTAATGATAAAGACTGAAGGCTTTATGTTATGCCCCTCTAAATGAAGAGTAGAAGCTAAAAAATATAAACTCAAATTAGGAGACCCAGTAAATGTAGAGTGTTTCATAATTCATATCACTTAATGTTTACTGTACTGTGCATTTGCTGGTAATCTCATCCTTTAAATATATAGCTGTGGCATTCATCCAAAGCTACTGCAGTGGAAGATGGGAAATAAACATCTCACCCCCTCCTTTACATCTCAATCTAAGCCACCTTTGAGTGCTGATCTCCCTAAGGGTCTGGAGACACGCAACAAATAGTCCTCTAGATTTCATCTTTCCAGGTCAAATGATATCTGTGTGACCATCTTTATAGCTACAGAATGGAAAGTCTTCCTTCAGCCAATGGTTGATGTCAAAATACTCAAGCTATAAAGAGCTTGAGGATTTGGAGACAGCTCGGTTGGTAGAGTGCTTACTATCACAGAGCTGTGTTGAGTCCTCAGTACCATATAAACCAAGCACTGGTATTGTACTGTACTCCTACATTCAGCGCTTGCGAGATGAAAGCAAGACAATGAGAAGTTCAAGATCACCCTCATCTATGTCAGTAGTTCAAAGTCATCCTGAGCTACATGAGCACCTACCTCCAACACCCTTCCTTTTAAAGACACAGAACTCAAAATATATCATAACCTTGAGAATGGAAATTAGAGCAATAATTATTAATAAAATGGTGATAATCATTATTGATATAGCTTTTTCCATTTGCCAGGTACAAGGGCAAGTTCCATACATATGCTTTATTCAATTCTTTAAATACTTGTACAAGGACACAAATACTTGTAAGTAAAGAAATAGAGCAAGAAATTATGTTAGACTCTCCAACCAGTTGGACAATTAATTAATAGTCAAATATATATATATATATATGTGTGTGTGTGTGTATATGTAATATATACATGTGTTATATATATTGATATTTTTACTATGAAAAACAAACTTGTAATTTATGTCACTTTAATAAATACATAGCACTTCTATTACAATGTTACCTTATGCCTTCTAGGGCAGAAATTTTCCAGCAACTATAATATAATCAATATTTATTTTTAAAAAATGACGTTTCTTTAATTCTGTTAAAGAAACATAAATATTAAAACATAACAAATAATTTTTAAATTTTATTTTAATATAATCTTTTTAATTGATTTATTAAATTGTTATAATGATAAGATAACATTGGTGAATTACTTATAAAAATATTTTAATAAATGGCTTCTCCCATTTTGACAGAAACTGCATTTGACATTACCATGTCATTTTTGAAACAGTGAACTTGAACTACTTGGAATGTCAATCTTTAGCAATTAAAATAATTGTTAAAAATAGTTTCTACAGCTGGGCATGGTGGCACAAGCCTTTAATCCCAGGAAGAGGAGTATGGATCTCTGAGTTCTAGGCCAGCCTGTTCTACAAAGTGAGTTCTAAGACAGCCATGACTGCTCAGAAAAGAAACATTGTCTCATAAAAAACAAATAATAATAGCAGCAGCAGCAGCAGCAGCAGCAGCAGCAGTAGTAGTAGTAGTAGTAGTAATGATGCCAATGACTATTTGTGCATGTATTCAAATGTTTACTAATATTGAGATTAAAATAATTATATTTAAAGGACAAATTTTTGAGCTATAAGTACTGAGGATGCAATATGGTAACATAAATAAAATGGCATTGTTTGGCTGAGTTTTGAGTCCCTAAAAAGCACTACCTGAAAAGTTGAGTGTCCCAAAACTCTCCTACATTTTAAATACTATAAAAGTTTTATAAGACTAAGAAGAAAGTTGCCCTTTTCTTTTTTTAATGCATTATCTACACATTAATTTCTGCCATTATTCTTTCTCAAGCCTTTACAATAATCAATGTAGCACATTTCCTTACTGTATCATGTCATTTCTATATACATTTAATTCCAAAGCCACAGTTTAAGATTAAGTGAAAATTTTATTATATTAGCCCACCCCTTACACTATTAATGATATTCTGCTATACTTGCCCATAGGATCCTAGCATAACTGTCATCAGGGAAGCTTCACCCAGAAAATGATGAAACAGAAAAAAAAAAAGACCCACAGTCAAACATTAGTGGAGCTTGGCAAATCTTGAGGGAGAGGGGAAGAGAGGATTGAAGGGGCCAGAGGAGTTAAGAACAACACAAGAAAACCTACAGAATCAACTAACCTAGGCCTATAGGGGCTCACAGAGGCTGAAGTGCCAACCAGAGAGCATGCAGGGGAATGACATAGTTCCTCTGCACATACGCAATAGTTGTGCAGCTTGGTCTTCAGGTGGAACTCCTAATAGGAGCAGGGTTGTCTCTGACTAAATTGCCTACCTTTGGATTTCTTTCTCTAACTGGGCTGCCTCATCTAGCCTCAACAGGAGATGCGTCTTGCCCTACTGCAACTTGATATGCCAAGGCTAATTGATATCCATGGGAGACCTCCCCATTTCTGAAGAGAAGAGGAGAAAAGATGAATGGGGGGGATGGGTGCTGGGAGGTGAGAAGAAGGGACCGAGAGGAGAGTTTTACTGGGTTAAAATGTTATTCTGCTTGATTTATTGTTACAAAAAATGTAATGTTTTTATTAATAATTCCTTAAAAAAATTCAACCTGAATACAAGTACAGAAGTAGGATAGTGTTGGATACTTTGGTACCAGGACACATCATCTTCAGAAGAGGGAGGATTTTTTTTTACCATAACTCTGAAAGTCAAATGATTTTATACATCACTTGGTACAAGAAATTTTAGATACAAATAAAAGCCAGGCAGTAAAATGCATAGCAGAATGCATGGGTGTTATCCAGCTAATACAGAATTCAGAGCTATCAAAAACTCTCATTTTCATAAACAATTTTAAACTGCTGAGAGATGCATAGTCATTGAGCAAAGCCCTCAGAGTAATCATAGGCAACAAGAACTATTACTCTTTCCACTTGTATCATGTCAGACTGGAGGATAAACTCAACATACACAAAAAAATTACTGAACCTTAAACTGAACTGAAAACAACAAATTCTATTTCAATTCAACAGAAAAAAAGTTATTCTAAAGCTTGGTTACCATTGATGAAAGTAATTTCCTGATCTGGACAAAGGAATAAAAATAGCTTAGTAACTGGCTCCAAAATAATTCCTTTTGCTTTCCCTTGAATTTGTTTATTTATTCACTTTACATTCCTGCTGCCTCCTGCCCCTCCCAAACCCCCCCTCACACAGCCCTCACCCATGCCCCATGCCCCATGCCCTATGCCCCATGCCTCATCCACCATCCACCATCCACCATCCACCATCCCCTTCTCTGAGGTGGTGGAGGCCCTCTGGGTGTCCCCCACCCCCTTGCACATCAAATCTCTGCAGGGCTAGGCACATCCTCTCCTACTGAGGCCAGACAAGGTAGGCCAGCCAGGAGAGCAATTCCACAGAGAGGCAACAGTTTGGGGGACAGCCTCTGCTCCAGTTGCTGTGGTATCCACATGAAGCCTAAGCTGCACATCTGCTATATGTGGCAGCGAGCCTAGGACCAGCCTGTGTATGCTCTAAATTGTGGCTCAGTCTCTGAGAGCCTCCAGGAGTCCAGGTTTGTTGACTCTGTTTGTTCCCCTATGGAGTTCCAATCCCCTTCCTCAATTGTTCGCCCAACTCTTCCATAAGAGTCCCCAGGTTTGCCCAATCATTTGCTGTGGGTCCCTGCATTTGTTTCAGTCAGCTTCTGGGTGGAGCCTCTCAGAAGACGATCATGCTAGGATCCTGTCTGCAAGCATAACACAATATCATTAATAGTGTCAGGAATTGGAACTTGCCCAAGGGATGGGTCTCACTTTGGGCTGCATATTGGTTGGCCATTCCCTCAATTTCTGCCATGTTGTTTCCTGCATTTCTTGTAGAAAGGACAAATTTTGGGTCTAAAGTTTTGTGAGTGGATTGGTGTCCTTATTTCTCCACTGGGGGTCCTGCCTAACTATAGGAGGTGGCCTCTTCAGATTCCATACCCCCCACTGGTGTGAATCTCAGCTAAAGCCACCCACATAGACTCCTGGGAGCCATGCCACACCAGGTCTTGGCAAATCTTAAAGATTCCCCTCTCCCACCTGTAGCAAATATCCATTCACTCTCCTGGTCCTCTGGCTCTCTCTTCCCACACCTGGTCCCAAACTCCACCACTCCCTCCCCTCCCGTCTCCCACTCAGATCCCTCCCTCTGCTGCCTATGAAGATAAAATTCTTATGTGAAGCAGTTTACCTACCAAGACTAAAAGCTAGACCACAAAGACTATTTAGGTGAGTGTCCTGCTACTTGACATATACTTCTGGTCCCTCTAAATTGGCAGGCTATAAACTACCTCATTCTACCCAGCTTTTTTGCAAACTCTCATCTTTAAAATCACTCATGCTCAGCCCCAATGCACTAAAAGTCTATTAGCTCCTAAGACTCTTCTTAGAGAGTTGACAATAAAAGTATTGTGATTCAAAAAACATGGCTGCTGAAGCAAGGATCACATCCAAAGACCTAGGTCTGTATGATCTGGCTGGAATGCAGACATGCCATATCCTATAATTAATCTAGCTAAAATATAGACAAACCCTTAGTATATACCTTTAAGGTAAAATTAGTTCTTAGAAGGGAGCAGCCATGTTTAAGTGACATCTAATTGAGGAGCAGACAGAGTCACAAATCAGAGAAAGATATGGCAGATTGAGTAAGAGATAAGATAAGCCCAACTCAAAAGAGAACAGCATAGGGAAGAGAAGCTATTTAAGAGCAGTGGAGGGAGAGAGGCAGTCATTTGTGACTGAGTTCAGTCAGTTCATCATGGAGATGGGTGAGCCAGCAGGAAATCAGTGTAGTAAGTGCACTGCAGTGGAGCTGAGACAGTTGAAGCCAGAGAATACAAAGCAGCCAGAAGATTAGAACAGATTGCCAGATTTAGTTTGAGGCTGACCAGAGCAATTTAGTGAGAAACCGAGAGAAGTCAGTGTGAATCAGTCAGGATGGAGAGGAGTTCAAGCCAGAAGAGCTGACTTGAACCAACTAGCAAGTTCATAAAAAACTGGAAAGGGTGAGCTTATTCAACAGTAAGACATTGTCACTAGTGTGAGAATTAAGACCAGAAAGTAAAAGTTACTTTCATGTTGTCTTATGTTGCAGAAAGTATAATATATTCCCCCAATTTTTTTTCCTGGAGATCTTTACGGATGACTTAATTATCATTTTATAGAAAAGGAAACTGAGCTACAAAGAAGTCATGCATAATAAAAGGCAGTGTAAGACAACCATCAATAATATTGGGCTCTTAAATGATTCTGCTCTCTTGAATAGATGGAAACAGTGAAGCTGACATGAAGGGTCTAAGGCACAAACATCAGGAACTATGTGCTTTCTTCTCACGATGCTCATGCAATTTATCATCTAAATTGAGAGTTTTTTAATAACAAGATATTTTGTACTAATGCTCATATTGGAACACAGCACATACTAGGATAGAAGTTAAAAAACTGAAAGAGGTAATATTTATCACTCTGGGTCATATTTTTAAGCTCAAAGAATGTGAGCAATCAAGTTTCTAATCCTCAGACAAAAATGCAGAAAGCTAAATTTTAAAACTGGTTGAAGATCATGGTGAATCTTCATTTGAGATTATAATTCAATTATATTTCTCCCTTCTTTTTTCTTCCTCTCATTCAATGAACTCCTTCACACTCCTTTACATTCCTTCAAATTCATGGTCCTTTTTAAACTAATTGTTAATATATACATATATTAAATATATTCTTAAATATAATCTGCTGTTTGGTCCAGAAAATGTTACTTGTATGTATCATTACAGGGTTGATCATTTGGTAATGAATAACAAATTGGTGCTCACTTCGGCAGCACATATACTAATATTGGAACAATACAGAGAAGATAAGCATGACCCCTGTGCAAGGATGACACGCAAATTCATGAAATGTTCTATATTTTTAAAACTATAGAAGAAAACCTCCCTAACCTAAAGAAAGAGATGCCCAAGACATACAGAAGCCTAAAGAACTCCAAATAGTCTGGACCAAAAGCGAAACTCTCCCTGCCACATAATAATCAGAACACAAAGTACACAAAACAAAGAAAGAACAATAAAAGTATTAAGGGGGGGTTAGGGATTTAGCTCAGTGGTAGAGCGCTTGCCTAGCAAGCGCAAGGCCCTGGGTTCGGTCCCCAGCTCCGAAAAAAAAAAAAGTATTAAGGGGAAAAGGGCAAGTAACATATACAGGCAGACCTATCAGAATTACACCAGATTTCTCACCAGGGAAACTATGAAAGCTAGAAGACCCTGGGAAGATTTCATGCAGTCCCTATAAGAACAAAAGGCCAGCCTAGGCTACGATATCCTGCAAAATTCTCAATTAAAATACCACCTCACACCAGTGAGAATGGCTAAGATCAAAAACTCAGGTGACAGCAGATGCTGGCAAGGATGTGGAGAAAGAGGAACACTCCTCCATTGTTGGTGGGATTGCAGACTGGTACAACCATTCTGGAAATCAGTCTGGAGAATCCTCAGAAAATTGGACATTGAACTGCCTGAGGATCCAGCTATACCTCTCTTGGGCATATACCCAAAAGATGCCCCAACATATAAAAAAAGACACGTGCTCCACTATGTTCATTGCAGCCTTATTTATAATAGCCAGAAGCTGGAAAGAACCCAGATGCCCTTCAACAGAGGAATGGATACAGAAAATGTGGTACATCTACACAATGGAATATTACTCAGCTATCAAAAACAACGACTTTATGAAATTCGTAGGCAAATGGTTGGAACTGGAAAATATCATCCTGAGTGAGCTAACCCAATCACAGAAAGACATACATGGTATGCACTCATTGATAAGTGGCTATTAGCCCAAATGCTTGAATTACCCTAGATGCCTAGAACAAATGAAACTCAAGACGGATGATCAAAATGTGAATGCTTCACTCCTTCTTTAAAAGGGGAACAAGAATACCCTTGGCAGGGAAGAGAGAGGCAAAGATTAAAACAGAGACTGAAGGAACACCCATTCAGAGCCTGCCCCACATGTGGCCCATACATATACAGCCACCCAATTAGACAAGATGGATGAAGCAAAGAAGTGCAGACAGACAGGAGCCGGATGTAGATCGCTCCTGAGAGACACAGCCAGAATACAGCAACTACAGAGGCGAATGCCAGCAGCAAACCACTGAACTGAGAATAGGACCCCCGTTGAAGGAATCAGAGAAAGAACTGGAAGAGCTTGAAGGGGCTCGAGACCCCATATGTACAACAATACCAAGCAACCAGAACTTCCAGGGACTAAGCCACTACCTAAAGACTATACATGGACTGACCCTGGACTCTGACCTCATAGGTAGCAATGAATATCCTAGTAAGAGCACCAGTGGAAGGGGAAGCCCTGGGTCCTGCTAAGACTGAACCCCCAGTGAACTAGCCTGGTGGGGGGAGGGCGGCAATGGGGGGAGGGTTGGGAGGGGAACACCCATAAGGAAGGGGAGGGGGAGGGGGATGTTTGCCCGGATACCGGGAAAGGGAATAACACTCGAAATGTATATAAGAAATACTCAAGTTAACAAAAAAAAAAAAAAATAGAGGAAATAAATGATCAGAATATATGCAGAAAAAAATAAATAAAATAAATAAAAAATAAAATAAAATAAAATATATGGAGAAACCAAGATATTCCATGACAAAACCAAATTTATACAATACCTTTCCATAAATTCAGCTCTGCAAAGGATAATAGATGGAAAACTCCAATAAAAAGGAGAGAAACTACACCCCAGAAAAAGCATGAAATTAATCTTCTTTCAACAAACCCAAAACAAGATAGCCACCCAAACAGAATCTCAACTCTAAGAACAAAAATAAGAGGTAACAACAACTACTATTCCTTAATAGCTCTTAACATCAATGGACTCAATTCTCCAATAAAAAGACATAGACTAACAGAATGGATATGTAAACAGGACCCAGTATTTTGCTGCATACAGGAAATGCACCTTGGTGACAAAGAAAGACACTGCCTCAGAGTAAATAACTAGACATTTTTCCAAGTAAATGATCCCAAGAAACAAGCTGGAGTAGCCATTTTAATATTGAATAAAATCTCCTTTAAACCAAAAGTAATAAAAAAAAAATAAGGAAAGACACTTTATACTCATCAAAGGAAAATCTACTAAGATGAACTATCAATTCTGAACATGTATTTCCAAGTGCAAGGGAACCCAAATTCATAAAAGAAACTTTACTAAAGCCCAAAGCACACATTGCACCAAACACAATAATAGTGGGAAACTTCAACACCCCACTCTCAAGAATGGACAGATCATGGAAACAGAAACTAAACAGAGACAAAGTAAAACTAACAGAAATTAAGAACCAAATGGATTTAACAGATATCTGTAGAAATTTCATCCTAAAACAAAAGAATATGCATTCCTCGCAGTACCTCATGGTACCTTCTGCAAAACTGACAATACAATCAGCCTCAAAACAAGCCTCAACAGATACAAGATTAATATAATCGGATGCATTCTAACAGATCACCACAGACTAAGACTGGTCTTCAATAACAACAAATACAACAGAAAGTCCACATGCACATAGAAGGTGAACAATTCTCTGCTCAATGATAACCTGGTCAAGGAAGAAATAAAGAAATTAAAGACTTTTTAGAATTTAATGAAAATGAAGGCACAACATAACAAAATTTATGGAACACAATGAAAGCAGTGCTAAGAGGAAAACTCATAGCTCTGAGTGCATCCAAAAAGAAAAAAGGGAGAGAGCATACACTAACAGCTTAACACACTTAAAAGCTCTAGAACAAAAGAAGCAAATACACCCAAAAGGAGTACAAGGGAGGAAATAATCAAATTCAGGGCTGAAATCAATGAAGTAGAAACAAAAATATCTATACAAAGAATCAATAAAACCAAGAGCTGGTTCTTTGAGAAAAAGCAACAAGATAGATAAACCCTTAGCCAGACTAACCAGAAGGCACAGTGAGTGTATCCAAATTTAAAAAATCAGAAATGAAAAGAGGAGTCATAACAACAGAATCTGAGGAAATTCAAAAAACAATCAGATCCCACTACAAAAGCCTATATACAAGAAAACTGGACAATCTGGAGGAAATGGACAATTTTCTAGACAAATACCAGATACCAAAGTTAAATCAGGACCAGATAAACCATCTAAACAACCCCATAACTCCTAAAGAAATAGAAGCAGTTATTAAAAGTCTCCCAAACAAATACAGCCCAGGACCAGATGGGTTTAGTGGAAAATTCTATCAGACCTTTATAGAAGAAGTCATACCAATACTGTCCAAACTATTCCACAAAACAGAAACAGATGGAGCACTACCCAATTCCTTTTATGAAGCCACAATTACTCTTGAATCTAAATCACACAAAGACACAGGAAGAAAGAGAATTTCAGACCAAATTCCCTTATGAATATCAAAGCAAAAATACTCAATAAAATTCTTGCAAACCAAATCAAAGAACACATCAAAATGACCATACATCATGATCAAGTAGGCTTCATCCCAGGCATGCAGGGATGGTTTAATATACGGAAAACCATCAACGTGATCCATTATATAAACAAACTGAAAGAACAAAACCACATGATCATTTCATTAGATGCTGAGAAAGCATTTGACAAAATTCAACATCCCTTCATGATAAAAGTCCTGGAAAGAATAGGAATTCAAGGCCCATACCTGAACATAGTAAAAGCCATATACAGCAAACCAGTTGCTAACATTAAACTAAATGGAGAGAAACTTGAAGCAATCCCACTAAAATCAGGGACTAGACAAGGCTGCCCAATCTCTCTCCCTACTTACTCAATATAGTACTCGAAGTCCTAGTCAGAGCAATCAGAAAACAAAAGGAGGTCAAATTGATACAAATTGGAAGGGAAGAAGTCAAAATATCACTATTTGCAGATGATAAGATAATATACTTAAGCGACCCCAAAAGTTCCACCAGAGAACTACTTAACCCGATAAACAACTTCAGCAAAGTGGCTGGGTATAAAATTAGCTCAAACAAATCAGTAGCCTTTCTCTACACTTAGACTAAGAAAGAAATTAGGGAAAGGACACCCTTCACAATAATCCCAAATAATATAAAATACCTCGGTGTGACTCTAACCAAGCAAGTGAAAGATCTATATAACAAGAACTTCAAGTCTCTGAAGAAGGGAACTGAAGAAGATCTCAGAAGATGGAAAACCTCCCATGCTCATGGATTGGCAGGATTAATATAGTAAAATTGGCCATTTTGCTAAAAACAATCTACAGATCAATGCATCCCCATCAAAATTCCAACTCAATTCTTCATAGAGTTAGAAAGAGCAATTTGCAAATTCATTTGAAATAACAAAAAACCCAGGTTACCAAAAACTATCCTTAACAATAAAACAACTTCTGGGGGAATCACCATCCCTGACCTCAAGCAGTATTACAGAGCAATAATGATAGAAACTGCATGGTATGGGTACAGCGACTGGCAGGTAGATCAGTGGAACAGAATTGAAGACCCAGAAATGAACCCACATAACTATAGTCACTTGATCTTTGACAAAGGAGCTAAAGCCATTCAATGGGGAAAAAGTAGCATTTTCAACAAATGGTGCTGGTTCAACGGGAGGTCAGCATGGAGAAGAATGCAAATTGACCCATTCTTATCACCCTGTACAGTGCTTAAGTCCAAGTGGATCAAGGACATCAGATAAAAACTCATAGAAGAAAAAGTGAGGAAGAGCCTTGAACACATGGGCACTGGGGGGAATTTTGTGAACAAAACACCAATGGCTTATGCCCTAAGATCAAGAATCAACAAACAGGATCTCATAAAACTGCAAACTTCTGTAAGGCAAAGGACACTATGGTTAGGACAAAATGGCAACCAATAGATTGGGAAAAGATCTTTACCAATACTACACCTGATAGAGGGCTAATTTCCAAAACATACAAAGAACTCAAGAAGTTAGACCGCAGGGAGACAAATAACCCTATTAAAAAAATGGAGTTGAGAGCTAAACAAAGAATTCACAGCTGAGGAATGCCGAATGGCTGAGAAACACCTAAAGAAATGTCCAACATCTTTAGTCATAAGGGAAATGCAAATCAAAACAACCCTGAGATTTCACCTCACACCAGTGAGAATGGCTAAGATCAAAAACTCAGGTGACAGCAAATGCTGGCAAGGATGTGGAGAAAGAGGAACACTCCTCCATTGTTGGTGGGATTGCAGACTGGTACAACCATTCTGGAAATCAGTCTGGAGGATCCTCAGAAAATTGGACATTGAACTGCCTGAGGATCCAGCTATACCTCTCTTGGGCATATACCCAAAAGATGCCCCAACATATAAAAAAGACACGTGCTCCACTATGTTCATTGCAGCCTTATTTATAATAGCCAGAAGCTGGAAAGAACCCAGATGCCCTTCAACAGAGGAATGGATACAGAAAATGGAATATTACTTAGTTATCAAAAACAATGACTTTATGAAATTCGTAGGCAAATGGTCGGAACTGGAAAATATCTCCTGAGTGAGGTAACCCAATCACAGAAAAACACACATGGTATGCACTCATTGATAAGTGGCTATTAGCCCAAATGCTTGAATTGCCCGAGATGCACAGAACACATGAAACTCAAGAGGGATGACCAAAATGCAAATGCTTCACTCCTTCTTTAAAAGGGGAACAAGAATACCCTTGGCAGGGAATAGGGAGGCAAAGTTTAAAACAGAGGCAGAAAAAACACCCATTCAGAGCCTGCCCCACATGTGGCCCATACATATACAGCCACCAAACTAGATAAGATGGATGAAGCAAAGAAGTGCAGGCTGACAGGAACTGGATGTAGATCTTTCCTGAGAGACACACCCAGAATACAGCAAATACATAGGTGAATGCCAGCAGCAAACCACTGAACTGAGAACGGGACCCCCGTTGAAGGAATCATAGAAAGGACTAGAAGACTTGAAGGAGCTCGAGAACCCATATGAACAACAATGCCAACCAACCAGAGCTTCCAGGGACTAAGCCACTACCCAAAGACTATACATGGACTGACCCTGGGCTCTAACCTCATAGGTAGCAATGAATATCCTAGTAAGATCACCAGTTGAAGGGGAAGCCCTTGGTCCTGCCAAGACTGAACCCCCAGTGAACGTGATTGTTGGGGGAGGGCGGTAATGGGGGAGAATAGGGAGGGGAACACCAATATAGAAGGGGGGGGCGGAGGGGTTAGGGGGATGTTGGCCAGGAAACCGGGAAAGGGAATAACATTTGAAATGTAAATAAGAAATAGTCAAGTTAATAAAGATAAAAAATGGGGTACAGAGTTAAACAAAGAATTCTCAACTGAGGAATATCAAATGGCTAAGTAGTACCTAAAGAAATGTTCAACATTCTTGTCATCAGGGAAATGTAAATCAAAGCAACCCTGAGATTCCACCTCACACCAGTCAGAATGGCTAAGATCAAAAACTCAGGCTACAGCAAATGCTGGCAAGGATATGGAGAAAGAGGAACACTCCTCCATTGTTGGTGGGATTGCAAACTGGTACAATCACTCTGGAAATCAGTCTGGAGGTTCCTCAGAAAATTTGACACCCCACTACCTGAGGACCCAGCTATACCTCTCTTGGGTATATACCCAAAAGATGCCCCAATATATAACAAAGACACATGCTCCACTATGTTCATAGCAGCCTTATTTATAATACCAGAAGCTAGAAAGAATCCAGATGCCCTTCAACAGAGGAATGGATACAGAAAATGTGGTACATCTACACAATGGAGTACTACTCAGCTATCAAAAACAATGACTTTATGAAATTCATAGGCAAATGAATAGACTAGAAAATATCCTGAGTGAGGTAACACAAACACAGAAAAACACATAGTATACACTCACTGAGAAGTGGATATTAGCCCAAAAGTTCGAATTACCCAAGAAACAATCCACCAACCACATGAAACTCAAGAAAAGACTGACCAAAGTGCAGATGCTTCACTCCTTCTTAAAAGGGAGAACAAGGGGCTGGGGATTTAGCTCAGTGGTAGAGCGCTTACCTAGGAAGCGCAAGGCCCTGGGTTCGGTCCCCAGCTCCGAAAAAAAAGAACCAAAAAAAAAAAAAAAAAGGGAGAACAAAAATTCCATAGGAGAGGATAGGGACACAAAGTTTAGAGCAGAGACTGAAGAGTGGCCATTCAAAGCCTGCCCCACATATGGCCCATATATATTCAGCCACCAAAACTAGATAACATTGATGAAGCTAAGAAGTGCATGCTGACAGGAACCAGATATAGATGGCTCCTGAGAGACACAACCAGAACAAGTCAAATACAGAGGCGAATGCTAGCAGCAAACCATTGAACTGAGAATGGGACTTCCTCCCCGAGTTGGTTGGAGGAATCAGAGTAAGTATTAAAGGAGCTGAAGGGGCTTGCATCTCAGTAAAACAATACCAAACAACCAGAGTTCCCAGTGACTAAACTACTACCCCTGGGACTGACCCATGGCTCCAGCTGCATATGTACCAGAGGGTGACTTTATTGGGCAAAGCTCTTTGTCCTGCCAAGGTTGGACCCTGCCCCCCGTGTAAGGGAATATCGAGGGTGGGGCGGGAATGGGGGTGGATGGGGAGGGTAATACCCTCATATAAGAAGGGAAAGGTGAGGGGATAGGGGGCTTATGGACAGGAAACCGGGAAAGGGAATAACATTTGAAATGAAATGTAAGTAAAGAAATATCGAAAAAAAAAACCCTTCATTTTGCCATAGACTGTTTTTGAGGTCTGTATTTGAGATCTATATCATAATATTATTACTACTTTGAAAAATTTATCCTTACTCAATCTCCCCTATTTTTTGAACAAAAGGGTTTTTTCTTTTATTTTTTATTGGATAGTTTATGTATTTACATTTCAAAGGTTAACCCCTTTCCTGGTTCCCCGCCCCCAGACACTGTCTGCTTGCTACTATGAGGATGCTCCCCCTCCCACCCACCCACTCCTACCTCAACACCCTGGCATTCCCCTATACTGAGGGCCTTCACAGGACCAAAGGCTTCTCCTCCTATTGATTCCAGACAATGCCATCCTCTACTACATATGTGGCTGTAATCATGGGCTCCCCCATGTGTATTCTTTGGTGGTTTAGTCCCTGGGAGCTCTTGGGGTTCTGGTTGGTTGATATTGTCTGAACAAAAGTTTTTATTGTGTTTTAGTCCCCCACTTTTAAAGCATCCCAGCATATATCAGTCAACCAACCACACAATTTAATCATTCATCATGTACAGATGAACTGTGGAAAATACTAACCTGTCAATTATCAAAATTATTTCCACCATATATATATATATATATGTATAATTATGGAACTGTGAAATAACAATAGAACTATTCTGTATAACAAAAAGTAAGATTAGATCTTAAATTTCATTAGTTTTCCATTTCTTATATTTATTGCATTTTCATATTAAAACTTCCCCTTCATCCCAAGAACAGTATTCTTACATGGTTACAGTGTTCAAGATATTTTGTAGGGACTGGGATATAAATAAATGGACAAGAGAATTTGCAGTCTGAGCATGAGGATCTACATTTGAATTCCCAGCACTCAAGTGAAAAGCCAGGCATAACTGCTTGTTTCTGTATTGTCAGCATTAGAAGTCAGGGGAGGTAGATGCCAAGAGATCACTGGACTGCCTCTCTAGTTCAAACATTCAAGTTCCATCTCAGTGAGAGACTCACTCACTTTTGAAATAATAAGCTACTAAACAAGAAAGACATCTAATGCCCTGCTATATTTCCCGTGCACATGCATAGACACACACACACACACACACACACACACACACACACACACACACACACATCAAAAAGGGATTTTTTTAAACTAATGGACTCTTATTTTCAGTAATAATCCATAAATGTATTCATATTTTTATTAATCTCTCCCTCCATTCCAAAAGACACTGTTCAAGTTGTATCCTTGATAGAGTGAAGTGTTCATTAGCATTATCGATTTCTGAGCCATGATAATGCACATAGGATTTATTTCAGAGCAACTTTCCTATCAATCTTGATCTCAGAAATATCAGAGCTATGTGCTTTTGGACACACATAATTAAATTACTAGCTTAATTTAATTGATAGGAAATACACATTCTTCTCCCGTGAGAGAATAAAATTAAAAGGGAATTGGTTTTCTCCAGTAATATCAAATTGGAATAAATATGAAATTCATCAAGCAAAAACTCTTAATCATTGATATTCTGTATTTTCTAAGAACTCCATTAAGGGAAGCTGGCTTGCATTGGGACAACCTCAGGACTCTTTTATTAACAAGATTCAGCTAATACTGTCCTCTCTGCTCTACAGTTCTTAACAATTTGCCTCTCTGTCTAGAAGGCATGTTTAACACTATTTTTATCTGTTCAAAACATACCAGGCTCTGACAGCTCAGCCAGAGCCCCACATAACACATATGCTGTACTTCTGCCTGCTCCAAGCTTTCTTCTTCCCCAAATGACTATGGATTTGATTGAATCATTATAAAACTTTACATGCTTTTCTTTGGCTCGTTAGTTACATTCTCATAGATATACAGTGAGATGATCATAGAATGTGGCTTGTATCCCCAACAAGACCAAAATCTCTCTAAGGTATTAGGCTCCTTTTTAGCCAAGATTATTCATTGTAAGAGCAGAAGAAGAAATAATCAAAATTATGTACTCTATAATCCTTCAAGGAAGAACTAAAACTCAACACATTAGGCCATGGTTTTTCTGGTACTATATCCCTCTTTAAGTTATTTAACCTGATAGCAAGGTGATCAATCAATACTTGTTCATTGATATATTTATTCAAATGGAGCAGTCCATCCATCTCACAAATGTTATAAGAACTAAAACATCTTGTCTTGATATTTTTCCTGCATACATAGTTTAGTTTATATATACTTTATATAAACTAGAACACAGGCTTAACTAACTACATATAGTGATTCTGTTGCCTGGAAATCTCTATTTATCAGTACAAAATCTTCTGCGTCCTTTTGACCTGGGGTTAATAAATAATTCATCACCTCTAATCTCTAGAAATCTCAAAAGATTCTAAAGTTGTGTTGGAATCAATAACCCATAAAAATTGGCACAGATATTTACCTTAGCATATCTCTCATCTCTTTCACACTAAAAATCCTGTCTAGAAGTGTATGTGAGAGTACCTTGTTTTGAAGTCTACATTAAACTGTTATGACATCTACTATTGTGTTAGGTCTCAAGTTAGACACTGCATTCATACACAGGGCAGTAAATTTTGTAATTTTCCATGGCCAAATACCCACCATAATCCCAGCCTGTCAAATGGACTCTATCAGTCACAAAGCCAGAAAAGAAAAGAAGATAAATCCTCTTTCACCTCAAAAATGAGATCATTTTAAATGAAATAAGCCTGACTCAAACCAGTATTGTATGTTTCTCTCATATGTGGATTTTTTTTAAATGACATAAAAACCAGGGTAAATTTTTTTTATTATTAACTTGAGTATTTCTTATTTACATTTCGAGTGTTATTCCCTTTCCCGGTTTCCGGGCAAACATCCCCCTCCCCCCTCCCCTTCCTTAAGGATGTTCCCCTCCCAACCCTCCCCCCATTGCCGCCCTCCCCCCCACAGTCTAGTTCACTGGGGGTTCAGTCTTAGCAGGACCCAGGGCTTCCCCTTCCGCTGGTGCTCTTACTAGGATATTCATTGCTACCTATGAGGTCAGAGTCCAGGGTCAGTCCATGTATAGTCTTTAGGTAGTGGCTTAGTCCCTGGAAGCTCTGGTTGGTTGGCATTGTTGTACATATGGGGTCTCGAGCCCCTTCAAGCTCTTCCAGTTCTTTCTCTGATTCCTTCAATGGGGGTCCTATTCTCAGTTCAGTGGTTTGCTGCTGGCATTCGCCTCTGTAGTTGCTGTATTCTGGCTGTGTCTCTCAGGAGCGATCTACATCCGGCTCCTGTCGGCCTGCACTTCTTTGCTTCATCCATCTTGTCTAATTGGATGGCTGTATATGTATGGGCCACATGTGGGGCAGGCTCTGAATGGGTGTTCCTTCTGTCTCTGTTTTAATCTTTGCCTCTCTCTTCCCTGCCAAGGGTATTCTTGTTCCCCTTTTAAAGAAGGAGTGAAGCATTCACATTTTGATCATCCGTCTTGAGTTTCATTTGTTCTAGGCATCTAGGGTAATTCAAGCATTTGGGCTAATAGCCACTTATCAATGAGTGCATACCATGTGTGTTTTTCTGTGATTGGGTTAGCTCACTCAGGATGATATTTTCCAGTTCCAACCATTTGTCTATTTTATACAGAATAAAAAGAGAAGTCGTGAAAGCAGAACATGTGTGGGTGATGGAGGGGACTGACAACCAAAGGTTCTCACATACATATATGAAAATCCATAATGAAACCATCATGTGACATGTTTTGTGCGGTTAATATACACTAACATGCATGCATAGTTTTTAAAAGCAATGCCACTACTTGAAGGCATATAGATTCTGGAGACCTTTAAACTAACAATTATCACTTTTTCAACTAAAATGAATTATATGTTGAAGTAAGATGTACTAGCCCGTTTTTCTTCTGAACATTTGAAGTGACCAAAAGAAGAACTACCATCAATCCATCCTGTGCATGGCGGTCAGTTAGACAGCAGAGTAAAAGTCAACTTGCACCTCATTCTCAGCAGGAAAACTTAGCAATAAACTTTACAAGAGAAGGGCAATACAAATACTTAGTGGCATAGCAATGCATTTCAGAGAGACAATATAAGACAACATGGTTAGGTCTGTAGGGGCTAGAGACATGACTCAGCAGCTGAGAGCACCTGCAGCTCTTACAAAGGGCAAAGGTTCAATTCCCAGCACCCATATGGAAGCTCGGTTCTACCTGTAACTCCAGTTTCAAGGAATCTGATGCCCTCCTCTGTCCTCCTCAGGCACCAGGACCCATGTAGGGCACAGATATACTTGCAGACAAACATCAATACACATAATTGTTTTAAATTTAAAGCAGGTCTGTAATGCCTGACTTAATGAATCCCAACCTGACTGCTCTTTAACATAGTAATTTTGAATAACCTACTAACCCTGTGTTATAATATCCTTATATGAAAATAGGAATGATAATAATAATAATAAAAGCCATTTCATAAATTTGTTGAAGGAAACAATCCATATTTTTTTAAAAGCTCAGAATGAGACAGCACATGGTAAACATGAGCTAAATATAAGTTTCCTATATAATTATATTTTCATTTTCAAAAAGAGCTGCTGGTTGATTTTACTGAGTCAGAAAAGAGAATGTTTCTGTTTCTTTTTTCCAGTTTAGGGACATAAGTAAAACATGCCAGACCAACACAAGTCACTCTCTTTCAACATATAAATACGCGTACTAGGATAGACTTCAATGTAGGATTAAATGAACAGAAAGGCAAAACTAGCAAAATTTTGCATAGAAAGGGTTACCCAGTATGAAATATTTCTGATGTTGCCTAATTGCCTTGCCTTTGATAGCCTGCCTGTCAAACCAGCCAGTGACCTGAATCAGGTCCAGCTGTTCGGACCACAGAACCTCCTACTCAATGCTTTCTGTCACCTGGGATCTAAAATCATGTCTACTTCCTCCCCACAGCATTCATTCCTCAAATAAGCATGCCAAGAAAACTCTTCAGCCATGGACATGTTTTTCCACCAATCTTGATTGCTTGCCTACACACACACACACACACACACACACACACACACACACACACACACACACACACAGGCTTTGCAAGAATGGAGCAAACTTTAATGATGGCGTCTCTCAGAACACAAGCAGCAGCATCTTCATAATAAAACAAGTTGTACAGATTCTATTTCTGACATCCACTCATCTTAAATTAAAATGTGTATGTTGGCAGCCTGTTTCCTATGCTTTAAATGAGCCGTTACTTTAATCACAGCCATTGGCAAAACAGTCTGGGTTTTCTTAATTGATATCGAGTAAAGTTAAATGTGATAGACATACGCTTTTGTGAAAGCAAAATGAATATATTGTGCAGTTATTAATCTCTGGTTGATGCCATACACAATTATTAATCAAAGTGGAATTTTTCTACAAATGTGGGATCTTTTATTTTTTGAATAAATGCTGTGAGTAGGTGATTGGCATGCCGGTCCTATGAATGTAGTAATTTATTAGAGCCTGTCAACTTGGAGGCAGGGCTCTCACCCCTGCGTTTTCTTTCACTGAACTCCAGAGGAAGTTTAGCAAGATTAAGAGAGACACAAAGGAGAGCCTACAGAAGTTACTGGTAGACTCTCTTGGTACATTCTGTACACGACAGTGACATCTTCTGGTAGATTGGAATTCTGAGCTTTCTTTTTTTTTTTTTTAATTTTTCTTTTTTTTTTTTTTTATTAACTTGAGTATTTCTTATATACATTTCAAGTGTTATTCCCTTTCCCGGTTTCCGGACAAACATCACCCTCCCCCCTCCCCTTCCTTATGGGTGTTCCCCTCCCAAACCTCCCCCCATTGCCACCCTCCCCGCATAGTCTAGTTCACTGGGGGTTCAGTCTTAGCAGGACCCAGGGCTTCCCCTTCCACTGGTGCTCTTACTAGGATATTCATTGCTACCTATGGGGACAGAGTCCAGGGTCAGTCCATGTATAGTCTTTAGGTAGTGGCTTAGTCCCTGGAAGCTCTGGTTGCTTGACATTGTTGTACTTTTGGGGTCTCGAGCACCTTCAAGCTCTTCCAGTTCTTTCTCTGATTCCTTCAACGGGGGACCTATTCTCAGTTCAGTGGTTTGCTGCTGGCATTCGCCTCTGTATTTGCTGTATTCTGGCTGTGTCTCTCAGGAGCGATCTACATCCGGCTCCTGTCGGTCTGCACTTCTTTGCTTCATCCATCTTGTCTAATTGGGTGGCTGTATATGTATGGGCCACCTGTGGGGCAGGCTCTGAATGGGTGTTCCTTCAGTCTCTGTTTTAATCTTTGCCTCTCTCTTCCCTGCCAAGGGTATTCTTTTTCCTCATTTAAAGAAGGAGTGAAGCATTCACATTTTGATCATCCGTCTTGAGTTTCCTTTGTTCTAGGGATCTAGGGTAATTCAAGCATTTGGGCTAATAGCCACTTATCAATGAGTGCATACCATGTATGTCTTTCTGTGAGTGGGTTAGCTCACTCAGGATGATATTTTCCAGTTCCAACCATTTGCCTACGAATTTCATAAACTCGTTGTTTTTGATAGCTGAGTAATATTCCATTGTGTAGATGTACCACATTTTCTGTATCCATTCCTCTGTTGAAGGGCATCTGGGTTCTTTCCAGTTTCTGGCTATTATAAATAAGGCTGCGATGAACATAGTGGAGCACGTGTCTCTTTTATATGTTGAGGCATCTTTTGGGTATATGCCCAAGAGAGGTATAGCTGGATCATCAGGCAGTTCAATGTCCAATTTTCTGAGGAACCTCCAGACTGATTTCCAGAATGGTTTTACCAGTCTGCAATCCCACCAACAATGGAGGAGTGTTCCTCTTTCTCCACATCCTCGCCAGCATCTGCTGTCACCTGAGTTTTTGATCTTAGCCATTCAATTCTGAGCTTTCTTTAGACCTGACACTCCAAACAGCTCTTCCTGTGAATAGCTGTTTACCTGATACTTCAGGAAGCATCCAAACTTGTGGAATATCATCTTCGAATATATAATATGAAGTCCCCCCACTGAAAGTTTTCATGTAAAACACAAGAGAAAAGCAGAATTTTCAAAACAGAAAAATTAGGAGACTTTAAACCTGACCCAATTAAGAAGTCTTTCCGTACCTATCTGCTATCAATTTCTAAATAAGTCAGCGAGTATGGAAAAACATAATAAAAACAGAGATTCAACAGAAAAGCACTTTTGGGGTTATGTGAAATGATGTGAAGGAACTTGTAGTGTCTGGTGAGTTAATGGCCCAATACCAACCCCCTCTAACTTTCTCTGTGAAACTGGCCTCGCCTATATAGGTTGCCATGGCAACCTGAGGATGCCCTACGGGTTAATCCTAGACAGTGAGTGCACCTGTGCATCCTTCTCATATCCCTGGAGGCCATACTAAGCAGCACTGGGTGGGGAGGGCTTTGAGTGGTCAGAACGTCAGAGAAAGAATTTCTCTCTGAAGACTGAGACTCACACTGGGCAACTAAATACAAAGTGTTTGTGTATGGACCTGTTTGCCAAGACAGCAGAGAATGGTTAACACCAGTGTTTCCATGAGAGAGGTTTTTTAATATTTCTCTCAGTAGAAAAGATCAAATATTTCACGTATAAACATTATATATCAGTTCATCAACACGAAATTTCTAATAAAATCTGAATCATGGGTAATTTTATATCAGCAATAGCTTGTAACAGTAAGGGAGGGAGAATTTGGAAGGTGTTGTGTTTGTCATAGGCAATGAGACAGTGAACACTGTAAGCTCTGATCACATACACTGCAGAGAGGAGTTAATCTTATGATAAAAAACATGAAGCTCATAAAGATTTAAAGTGGTTCTAAAAACAATAACCCATGTAAATTTATTGTTAGGATTATGCTAATTATATTTGCCACATCGTCCGGACCACCTAGGATCTTGCTCGGCAAAGCCAGCTGTCTGCAATCTTCTCACCCTAAGTCTGAATGAAAATGTGTAGTAGGTGTTTTTAATGTCAGAAAATGCATTCAGGACTATATGCCACAGTCCTCTCCTTATTTAGTAACTAGAGCATTTATGGTTCTGAAATTGCAGATGAGACCTGGACAGAGAAATATGAATATTAGAAGATGATTGTGTTAAATTCCATCTTTCTATTTGTATGTGTGCATGGGCAACACGCACATGTGTCGTGGGCAGAGAACAACTTGTGGAAGTTGGTTCTCTCCTTCCACTACTTGGGTCCCAGTGATTCAGTTCAGCTGGTCAAAAAATTTTGTGTCAATAACCTTTCATGCTGCACATCTTGCCAGACCAAAGATTGTCTCTTAAAAGATGTATGGTAAATTACTAGTAAAAAAGTTCCTGTTAAAGTCAGAATTACATATGGATAGATTTCTTAATCCATGACAATGACTTTCAAATGGGATAGACTTTAGTGGTTCATTGATTTCCTTACAAAATCTACAGAAGCTCCACCAATAACAATATGTGCTACTGTTTTTCGCTTTGCTAATTACTCTCCTATGTTTTAAAATATTATGTGACGAGCATGTCTTTATTTAATTTTTAATATATTCTCTTCTAAACAAGCTTCAAAAAATAAGTGTACCAATCCTAAGATGTGTTTCAAAAAGTAAAATATATATGTCCTTTAGGTATACAATAATAAAATGAGCAAATTATAAAAGTATGGACTATATTCTTAGAGGACAATAAAACCTCTTTATATTTTGTATCCGAACTACAAACACTGCCGCAGAACAAACACCTTCAGGTGCAGTGATGCACATGGTTGATTAGAGATTTTGTTTTTAAAATTAGTAAATGAAATGCTAATATTGATCTATCATTTGTATAGTTTGTAAGAGTCAGAACGGATCGATGAAAGCTACAGCACGCATTCAATACCACGATCTTTCTAAACAATTCTATTAACTACAGCAACTTCTATATAATCTAATGCCAAGAAAGCTAAAAGGAATCCTTGCATGATGACCAAGAACACCATTCTCAGACAGTCAATCATTATTTTATTTTCAGATTCCATTCATAATTGCTATTTTTTTCAACTTAGATTTCATCTTATGGTGAAGCCTGCATCTGAGCAAAGGTGACTAACGTAAGAGCAGGAGTGATCCACAGGGCACTCCTAATGGAGAATTTTGTTTTCTGTGTGCTTTCATACGAATTGGTCATATCTAGTATAAAAATTTAATTTCCCTCCTACACTGCAGTATCCTTTACTAAAAGCTCCTTGGCAACTGTGAGGAATACAGCTCCAGCAGGGTAAAATACATACAGTGGCAAGCTTCTGGGCTATCTATGCTTGTGGGTATATTTGTTAGTGACTATTGCCAAAGAAAAAGTTTTGTACAAGGAAAATGGCTACCATAAGTAAAACGAAAAAGGGCACAGGATAAGAGCACGATAAAACAAACATTTGAAAACTGCACCGTCTGACATACGGCGTCGGCTGTAGTTCCTGAGAGAGGAAAACTTGACTCTTGGTTTACAGTTGGATTACAAGTCAAGCTGTATTTTCCAAATGCATAAAACTCAATGTGAAGTCAGTAGACCTTGTCAGATACAAGGCAGAGTGCTTTTCTGCTTTTATCACATAAGCCCTTTTCCGTTTTCTTCTTTTCTTATTAGCTGCATTCAGGAATTCAGATCCAAATTGTTCTTCTTAATATTTTTAAATGCAATCTTCCTCTTTTATATTAATGTATAGCTTATGCATTTAATTCCCTGACAGCATATCCTCTAAGATGCTGCTCACCATGAGTCCTTCCGGATCATAATGTCCATCCTTGAGTTTTCTATCTTGATCCTCCACCTGCTGCTTAGTCAGTCTTCATCCTTCAGCTAAAGCCATGGACATGGTCACAGGACTCTCTCAGCTATTCTGAAAATCTTTCTGTTGCGGTTCAGAGAACAGAGCTTTTTATCCTGTTTCCCAAGGTGGCTTCTTCAGTTTTGAAGATCACCAGACCAACGTTTTCTTTCCTGCAGCAAACTCACTCTCACCTGTGATCCTGGCAACTTCACCCTGTCTCCCTCAATATTCCAGTCAGGGTAGAGAATGGGAAATTAGGTCTTTTTATGTCACATCTCTAACCCGGAAGATTAACATATCAATCATTGGAATCACTGAATTCAATTTCCAATCGTATTCCCTGGCTCTAACTCCAAAAATATATCAGAAAACATTTTGTTTGGATATTACTCCAGAACTTCCAATGATATGACCATAAGCAAATTGTCCAATGATGTAGAAAAATAAATGGGTTAAAATTTTTCTTTGTCTCAGTCATCTGTCAGATTAGATTTTTTCCATTTACTTCTTTAAAAAATTACTACGCTTCAAATAAAATTTTTAATTTCATAAATATTTTGTATTTAGAAAGGAAAATACGCTCTTGGGACCCTTTCCCTCCTGCGAGGTTCCCTCGCTGTGCCTTGATATGAAGGCCTGCATCTTGTTATGCAGTGTCTGGCTGATATCACTTGGAGGCCTGCTCTTTTCTGGAAGAAAAGGAAGGAGAGGAAGTACTCAGAGGAGGGGAGAGAGGAAAGGCTTTGGCCACCATGTATTGTACTTTAAAAAAGAGTAAAAAGAAAAGAAAGAAAAAAAAAAACATGGATCATTTAATATTTTCCAGAATTGTTCTTAAATGATTAATTGACTATCTTTATAAATGTGGCATGTTTTCTGTTATCATTCACAAGTAAATGAATATTTTGTTGAGAAAGACAAATATTTCTTAACCTTGTCATCGTACTTTAAATGATTAAGAAATGAGCCAATAACATTGAAAAGAACAAAGGATCTGCATCCCCATTCGAAGAATGGGCAACTAAAGCCCGCCTACTCTTGCCCACTCTTGCCCTTGTGAGGTGCTTTCACCAGGTCTCCTGTGTTCCAGAATTCGCTTTTTATTTATCATATTACAGGTTGATATGAACCTATAGGATGTGACTCAGACCTATGGGGAACAGTTACAGTGTGAACACATGTTCATATGTCTCACACATGCACTGGGACAAACGCTTGTAAAAAGAAACAACTTGTAAAAAGAAACAAGCAGAAGCTGGACCCCAGGCCTGCAGCTTACAACCTTCAGGCACACTTCACCCGACTGGTGCTTTCCACAAAAGTGAATTTACCATCGAATCTTTTTTGTTTTGAATTGCTGTAACTTTCCACAACTACCTCCAAATATTTGGCTCCCTTAAAATTCTGCTCTTAACTTTATCTAGTGTTATCCATCCTTTTCTTTTTTTTCCTGCCTTCACACTCAGAATGAAACATGGGCTTTTCCTGGGCCTCAAGCCAGTTGACATGAGAGTTGGAATGCCAAGTCAGCCTTTCCAATGCAATCTGAAGGGATTAGCACTGAATCGTCAGGGGGAAATGTAGGGAAATCTCTAAAGCGGTGATATATGTATGACAATTCTGAGTCCTCAGAACTGGCCCCATAAGCTGTCATTACAGGACTATGACCGTAGTGTGCCCCCTAGTGGTTTCAGGTAGAAATATACTCCAAAGGATCAATACAAATTTTCTAATTGAAATTTTAAAAAAGAAGGGAGGGGTGGAGGGGGGGTGCAGAAAGGGATGTTGCAATCTGGATGTAAAGTGAATGAATGAATGAATGAATGAATGAACTAACGAATGAGAGGGGGAATAAAAGATGTGAGAGACTGGATGCTAGCATGTGGGATGACCATAGGAAAGGTTTTGAATTAAATGATGACATTCAGGGGGACACACGTGAACCTCATTTGATTGCATCCCAGTTTGGTCTATTTTGTTGTGATAAAACACTGACCACTTGGAAACAAGAAGCTTTCCTTTAGCTTACCTGTTAAAATTCATTATTGACAGAAGCCAAGTCAGGAATGTGGAGACTGGAACTGACGCGGAGACCATGGAGGTACGTTGCTTACTGGATGCTTTCCATGGCTCGCTCAGCTTGTTTTCTTATATAACCCAGAGCCACATGCCGGGGACTAGCACTGTCAACAGTGGACTGAGGCCCAGTCTATCAAGCACCAATGAAGAAATGTCCCACAGACATGCCCACGGCATACAATTCCTCCATTTTCATTTCTTCTTCCTAGATGGTGACTCTAGCTGGCGTCAAGTTTAAAAAGTAAAGTAACCAGCAAAAGCGAAAATGTGGAAATGCCAATGCTAGAGATTAGAGAGATGGCTCCGTTGGTAAATGTTTGACGAGTTTGAATCACCAGCACCCATATTTTGTTGTTAGAGAGCACAGCCATAATCCTGTTCCTGGGAAAGCAGAGACAAGAGAATCCCTAGAGCTCTCTAGCCAAGCAGTCTAGCTGAATCATCAAGTTTCAGGTTCAGTGAGACCAGTTCTCTATAAAGAAGGTAACGAAATATGTCAACCTCTAGCTCTCACACCCATAGACACACATGCTCACTTACCCTGAGTGGGCCATACATTTTACCAACTAACTTCTGAGGTGAGCGCTACTGTCCTCGAAGAGCTCTGAAATCACTCTATTTACCCAGACCTCACAGTGGAAACTGTAGCCACTGGAATGAGAAACCACGGTGCCATGAAAGTGGTGGCAGTTCCAGGCATCAAGGCTAGGCGGCTCTGATCCCCTGAATCTACAGTAGGTGTGACAGTCTTGTTTGAGAAATATGCAAAACTAGCCATTGCAGTAGTTGAGTTTGCATGCATCTATGATGCTAGCAGATAGAGTACATAATGTTCCCAGAAAATGGAAAGTCGTCGAGAGACATCTGTACAAGCAGAGAAGCTTCACATGACCAGAGCAAACATCTAACCCTGTTCAGAAAGACAACCAGCCCCCTGATTCAGTTTCTAAACTCGGAACTTCCTGAAAATGCCAAGTGCTCCAGGGGAGACCTTCTTAAACAGTTTCCAGTAGCAATGTCTTTTTATAGCAGAAAAAATTTTATACAGCCACAGGCACATAAGTATATAAAACAGGTTTACAAATCAAATGTTTGCTGATAATAAATCCCAAAGAACTTTATTGTAGAACAATCATTTGAGATATATATATATATATATATGCTTTTATCATTGACTAAAACAAAAACAAATTTATATACTAATAAGATAAATGTGCTTATTTATTCTTACATAAGGAATTAAATCTTGGCAATTACTCTTACTGAATATTTGATATTCTAAGACTATTAAGTGTCTCCAATATTTTTCAGATTTGATTCTCATTTTAATTTATAACCATCCATACTGGGAAATACAACTTTTCATAAAGCACAGTACAAAATGGCACAAGTATGTTCAGAGTCATTTCAAAATTGGAAACTTTGTCCTAATCCCTAGCTGAAATGTATTGAATGATTTTTGTGAAACTCAAGTCAGCAACTCAAAATAGCAACCTTTAAGCCAAACACAGTACAATCTGAAGATATATTAATATGATACTCATTGAAAATAACAGGGGAAATAAGAAAACACAGCTTCCATAATTAACCCATTGTATGTCTGTAAAGGTAGGAAAGTGTGTGTGCAGTAAAAACCGGCTATTCCTAACAGGCAATCGCTTCCGGTCTGTGCTAAAGTCTTTCAGGCAGTAGGTGGCATGACATGATAGAACAGCACAAGTTCAGAGTTCAGAGCAGAGGCACAGTGACATTGTGGGATGCTACATAGGCAAGCACTGACAGGGCTGCCAGGGACTCAAATCTTTTACCATGACAGCTCATTTTCCAACCCCCACTCAGTTATGCAGTACCAATAAGGCTTGTGGCTTTTTTCTTCATTTTTGTCCCTTTTGTGGGGGTGGGGTGGTGGTGGCGAGGTGTATGGATCATGGCAGGCTCTTGTAACATATCCAGGGTGGACCTTCACCTCACAATAATTCTCATGTCTCGGACTCTCAAATGCTGAAATTCCAGGCATACACCCCTGTGCTCAGCTATTAACTATTTACCAAAGTAAATGAACTTTAGAGAAGAGGAAATTCAAAGAACTCCCAGGTACTACCAGACGCTGGATCTGAACTATCATTAGCTAATTCCAAAAGTTCTAAACCATTGTTATGGAGGTGGTGCGATAAATGCGGTCTGCCTCGGGGCTGCTTTACAGTAGACTATTGGATCCTTGAGGTTGCCTTGTGCTTATTCCCTCCAGTTCAGAAATACACAGTCAGGACAGACAGACTCGGAAGCACGTAGAGTCTCCGAGTACTACTGTGGCAGCCATCTTTGAAGTATACCACAGTGATTCTAAGTTTTTCTATTCTCCAAAATACTCACTCTTCATTTTCCTTATATGTATTTAAATTATTTCTGTATCATTCATGCCTAACATCACACTCATGTTTTAAACACACGACTCATATTGCAGTTGCATTTACCAAAATCCTATGATGATATTTTTTTCACTCATGGTGTCAACAAAGCGAATGATTGTCAAATACCAGCAAAGCACACCATTGCAGCCTCAGTAATGAATTTTACATCCGCTGTTGAGCTTCATCTTCTTGTTTCTGAACCACACAAAGAGACAAGAGCTTTTTAAATCCTAAGTACATCAATAAGACAAACACTTATTGATAACCTGCTCTGAGTCAGTCCCGGTAATGAGGCTAGGAAGATGACCAGAGCACTGCCTTTGACCCCCCAGTTGCTCTGTTTAGTGAGGAACAGAGAAAGTAAATAATATAAATAAAGGAATGTGATGTGAACTGTAAGAGTACCATGCCGAGGGGAGGAGGGAGAGAAAGTGGAGCCCGCGGGAGATGGATGGGAAAGACAATCAGCGTTGAACACAGCCTAGAGCTGCTGCTGTGGTGAACGAGGGCAAGCTGGGAGCTGAGTGATGAGAAAAATAAGCGGAAGAGATGTGGAATGAAGAAAGAGGAAAGAGAGACAGAGCTGGGGAAATTGTAAAGAGGTGAGGTTGGGTGTCACGGCAACAATAGCCTGAGAGGTCAGAGATAGCTTGGCTTATTGAAGATTACCAAATGCCTTTACACTATTATTTTAGATAAACTTAAAACTGTGAAAAAGCAAATGTCTTGTCAGGCGGTGAGTTTATTCAACAAGTAAGCTTCTGCTCAATCGACCTGGACCTTGCTCAGGAATTACATAGGAGGGCTAAAGAAAAGACTTGATGGCTTTAAGTCTGTGTTTTCCAAAGAGAGTTGCAAAAGGTAGCTCGTGTCTCTTCACCTTTTTACAGTTCAACCTTGTCTCCCACTGAGAAGCAATTTCATTTTGCCTTTCCTCTGTCTTGTAACTGCTCTAGCCCAGTAGAATGGGAGCAATGGGGCTGGGTCAGCTGCAGGAAAAAAAACCCTTCCATTCCCTCTCGCTTTCCTATCCATCTCTTGAAACACTGACTTTTAGAACACTCCTGTTCAGGAGCAAATCACCATAAAATAAGAAGGGTGAGTGCTCGGGTAGAGCCACTGCAGGTGTGCTTAGCAGTCACAGTAGAACCTCGCTTGTCAGACTCCGGCTAAGGCAGTTTCACATCTAGTTCTGTCCATCGCCAAAGTGACTTTAGCCCAAAACAAAATATGACTGACACTAGAAAGCAGTGTCCATGTAAAAACTATCTACCTGGACCCACCATTACCCAGGAAATAAACAATAATAACATGCATACATACAGATATACATATATATGTATGTATGTGTGTATATATATAATTTTAAACCATTCAGTGATGGGGTATATGTCACACACTGCCTTAGACCAGTGGTTCTCAACCTTCCTAATGCTGTGACCCTTTAATACAGTTCCTCATGTTATGGTGACCACCAATCATAAAATTATTTTCGTTGCTATTTCAGAACTGTCATTTTGCTACTGAGTGGTGCAATTTACCTGCTGAGCTTCCTAAGTCCAAAGAAAATATGCGTTTTTCTGATGATAACAACCCACAAGTTGAAAATTGCTGTCCAAGACTGCTATGGCTGCCATAGCATAACATTATAAACTGTGTGGGTTAAACAACAGAAGTTAAACAATTCTGGAACAGGGAAGTCTGAGCTCTAGGATCCAGCATGGTTGGTTGTGTTAGAGACCTCTTCCAGGTTTTTAGATAGTACTTTTCTTGTTGCACATTTGTGTGGTGCAGAATAAAAATAAAGATTCTCTCTCCTCTCATTTATCACAAGAGTTTTCATCTGGTTCATGAGGGCTCCCACTTCATGACATAATTATCTCCCAAAGGCCCCATCTCCTATTACCATCGCACTGAATAGTAATGTTTCAAATTAGGAAGTGAGAGTGACACAAATATTCAAGCCATAATACACATGATGCAGAAGGACCAGGAAAGGTGTGAGGTAAACAGAAATCAATAGTAGGACGAATAGGTTCTCTGCATTCAAATGTGATGTGGCTATTTCTTTATAGACCACCCGGTTTTCCTGCTTATGGAGGACTATGCAATAAGAAGTGTCATTAGCCAAATGTAAATGAAAGAGGATCAGTGTGCTGGATATAGTAAATATAGTAAAGAAATTTGATATGTGGAAATTTGGTTGTTTGTGATATAGTCCTCTGACAATGATCAATAATGGCTTGTAAATAGAGACTGAGTCTGTGAAATACTTACAAGCTGTATGCATGTGCATCTCAGCATACTAAGATTTATCAAAGTCCCATGGTTGCTGATGTCACCCAGAGAAAGCAGGCAGAGAAGTCACAACCCAGAGCCACAAGGCACAGCAACAATTAAAGAGGGACAGAGGAACTGTGGCTAAATAGCAGGGGCAAAGTGTTTGCTTGGTGTGCACAGGGCATCATCCAATAAAATTACAGGAAATAAGAATACTATTTGTTGGAATTTTGTAAAAGTGCCTTCATTTTCTTCTTTGATTTATTCTATGACTAGGAATAGAGAAAAATATTTATATTTCAGAAGGAAGAGATAGCAGTTTATATAACTGAATTCAGGCTAAAACTGCAAAATAATGAAATATTTTGACAACATTAAAATACTCGGGATTGGTCTTAAGAAATGCAAATGTGTTTGAGTTCATATTTCCCCCCAGATTACTAGGAGATTCCCAGACCAAGACAGGTGCTGCATGACCTATAGAATATTAGAACATCAATCACTCACATTATTTACAAATGACTGAGTTTTATCTTATATTCATGACTACTTTAACCTCCCCATGAAGCTAAATGATTGAGTTATAAATTCAGATTGTTAAGATTTTTTTAAAACATATAAATATTTTCTGTCAATATATAATTAGATTTCTTTTCTTATCATAGAAGGGTACCAGTTGTATTTGCTATGCAGTGTGGCTACTGACTGTGAATAGAGGGAAGCATGGTAGGTTTTCCGTTTCTGATCCACAGAAAAGAACCCACGCCTGACTTATAAATTGTTCTTTGGTTTTTGTTTTTTGTTTTTTTTTTGGTAGTGGATATTTTATTTACATTTCAAATGTTATCCACTTTCCCAGTTTCCTGTCCATAAACCCCGTATCACATCCACCCCCTTCTTGTATAAGGGTGATCCCCCATCCAACAAACCACCTATTCCTACCTCCTTTCCCTGACATTCCCCTACATTGGGGGGTCCAGCATTGGCTGGAACAAGGGCTTCTCCTCCCATTGGTGCCCAACAAGGCCATCCTCTGCTACACATGCAGCTGGAGTCATGGGTCTGTCCATGTGTACACTTTGGATGGTGGTTTTGTCCCTGAGAGCTCTGGTTGGTTGGCATTGTTGTTCTTACGGAGTTGCAGGCTCTTCAGATCCTTCAGTCCTTTTTCTAACTCCTCCAATGCAGACCCCACTCTCAGTTCAATGGTTGGCTGCTAGCATTTGCCTCTGTATTTGCCATGCTCTGGAAAAGCCTCTCAGGAGACAGCTATATCAGGCTCCTGTTAACATGCACTTCTTGGCATCAGCAATATTGTCTGGGTTTGGTGGTTATATGCATGTGAGATGAATCCTCAGGTAGGGTAGGCTCTGAATAGCCATTCTTTCAGTCTCTGCTCCAAAATTTGCCTCCTCCTATGAATATTTTTGTTCCACCTTTTAAGAAAGAGTGAAGCATTCACACTTTGGTCATTCTTCTTCTTGGGTTTCATGTTGTCTATGGATTGCATCTTGGGTAATTCAAGTTTTTGGGCTAATATCCACTTGTCAGTGAGTACATACCATGTGTTGTTTTTTGTGATGGGGTTACCTCACACTTGATATTTGACAAAGGAGCTAAAACCATCCAGTGAGCAAATGGTGCTGGTACAACTGAAGGTCAGCATGTACAAGAATGCAAATCAATCCATTCTTATTGCCCTGTACAAAGCTTAAGTTCAAGTATGTAGGATGTGATACAGGTGAAGGTAGGTACAAGATAGAATGAGGCCTGTCATTGGACAAGAAGGAAGGATGGGTGGGGGAAACATTTTAAAGGAAGAGGAAGAGACTGGAAGGAAGAGCAGAAGAATCTAAGGAGAGAACATGGAGGCTGATGTCAAGATTCCACTCTGTGTATTTAGAGGTTGTTATGAATATTCCTAAGGGATGGATGTGTACAGAGCTTTGTATGTTTAGGTAGGAAATTATATCTTATCAACTGGATCAGAGGTCATTGTGTTGTGTGTTCTTTCATGTAGCAACTTAAATTTAAGAGTGTGTGTGGCAGCTAGAGACACTGGGCTGCCACAGAGTTGGGATGTGTGTTTCTGGCATGGTGAAACCTGCCTTGGGAACTAGATGGGTATAGACATTGCTGCCAGGCTCAAAGAGAAGCCATCGGGAGTGTGATATGGGATAGAGCAAAGTGGGTGAGAGGCTTTGCTGACTAAGACGAAGATATCTACCAGATATCTTGGGGCACTGCGGTACCCCACCTAGTGAGAGATAAAAGACAGGTTTTTGTTAATTTTACACCACAAGTGGATCAAGGACCTCCACATAAATCAGATACACTCAAACTAATAGAAGAAAAAGTTGGGAAGAGACTCAAACACATAGGCACTGGGAAAATTTTGCTAAACAGAAAACCAATGACTTATGGTCTAAGATCTAGAATAGACAAATGGGAACTCATAAAACTGCAAAGTTTCTGTAAGGCAAAAGACACTGTGTTTAAGGTTCTTTCCCACTCTCTTTATCAAAGATCAAGTGACCATAGGTATGTAGGTTCATTTCTGGGTCTTTGATTCTATTCCACTGATCTACCTGCCTGTCTCTGTACCAGTACCATGCAGTTTTTATAACTATTGCTCTGTACCATAGCTTGAGGTAAGGGATGGTGATTCCCCCAGAAGTTCTTTTGTTGCTGAGGATAATGTTCACTCTCCTGGATTGTTTGTTATTCCAAATGAATTTGCAAATTGCTCTTTCAAACTCTATAAAGAATTGAGTTGGAATTTTGATGGGTTGACTCTGAAGATTACTTTTGGTAAAATGGCCATTTTTACTATATTAATCCTGCCAATCCATAAGCATGGGAGATCTTTCCATCTTCTTAGATTTTCTTCAAATTCTTTCTTCAGAAACTTGAAATTCTTTTTTTGATTTATTTATTTTATGTATGCAAGTACACATTAGTTGTCTTCGGGCATTGGACCCCTTACAGGTGGTTGTGAGCCACCATGTGGCTGCTGAGACTTGAACATAGGACCTCTGGAAGAGCAGCCAGTGCTCTTAACCGCTGAGCCATCTCTCTAGCCTGAAACTTGAAATTCTTATCATACAGATCTTTCACTTGCTTGGTTAGGGTCACGCTGGAGTATTTTATATTATTTGAGACTATTGTGAAGGATATCATTTCCTTAATTTCTTTCTCAGCCGGTTTGTTCTTTGAATAGAGGAAGGCTACTGATTTGTTTGAGTTAATTTTATATTCAGCCACTTTGCTGAAGTTGTTTATCACGCTTAGGAGTTCTGTGGTGGAACTTTTGGGGTCACTTAAGTATACTATCTTATCATCTGCAAATAGTGATATTTTGACTTCATCCTTTCCAATGTGTATCCTCTTGACCTCCTTTCATTGTCTGATTGCTCGCTAGGACTTTAAGTACTATATCGAATAGGTAGGGAGAAAGTGGGAAGCCTTGTCTAGTCCCTGGGATTAGTGAGATTGTTTCTCTCCATTTAGTATAATATTAGCTACTGGTTTACTGTATATGGCTTTTACTATCTTTAGATATGGGCCTTGAATTCCTATTCTTTCCAGGTCTTTTATTATAAAGGGGTGTTGAATTTTATCAAATGCTTTCTCAGCATCTAATGAGATGATCATGTGGTCTTTTTCTTTGAGTTTTTTTATTAAGTGGATTATGTTGATGGATTTTCATATATTGAATCATCCCTGCATCCATGAAACAAAGCCTACTTGATCATGATGGATGATCGTTTTGATATTTTTTTGGATTCAGTTTGCGAGAATTTTATTGACTAATGGTGCATCAACATTCATAAGGGAAATTGGTCTGAAGTTCTCTTTCTTTGTTGGGTCTTTGAGTGGTTTAGGTATAAATGTAATTGTGGCTTCATAGAAGGATTTAGGTAGTATTCCTTCTGTTTCTATTTTGAGGAATACTTTGAATAACATTGATATTAGGTCTTCTATGAAGGTCTGATAGAATTCTGCACTAAACCCATCTGGTCCTGGGCTTTTTTATTGTTGTTGCTGTTGCTGCTGCTGTTGTTGGGAGACTTGTAATAACTACTTCTATTTCTTTAGGAGTTGTGGGACTGTTTAAATGGTTTATGTGATCTGGATTTAACATTGAAACCTGGTATCTGTCTAGAAAATTGGCCATTTCATCCAGATTTTCTAGTTTTTTTGAATATAGGTTTTTGTAGTAGGATCTGATGATTTTTTTTTAATTTCTTCAGATTCTGTTGTTATGTCTCCCTTTTCATTTCTGAATTTGTTAATTTGAAGACTCTCTCTGTGCCCTCTGGTTAGTCTGGCTAAGGGTTTATCTATCTAGTTGATTTTCTCAAAGAACCAGTTCGTAGTTTTGTTGATTCTTTATATAATTCTTCTTGTTTCTACTTGGTTGATTTCAGCTCTGAGTTTGATTATTTCCTGCCATTTACTTCTCTTGGGTGTATTTGCTTCTTTTTGTTCTAGAGCTTTTGGGTGTGTTCTCAAACTGCTAGTGTATTCTCTCTCCAGTTTCTTTTTGGAGGCACTTAGAGCTATGAGATTTTCTCTTAACACTGCTTTCATTGTATCCCATAAGTTTGAGTATAATGCACCTTCATTGTCATTAAATTCTAAAAAGTCTTTAATTTCTTTCTTTATTTCTTCCTAGACCAAGTTTTCATTGAGTAGAGCATTGTTCAACTTTGATGTGTATGTGGGCTTTCTGTCATTTTCATTGTTATTGAAGACCAGCCTTAGTCTGTAGATGTGATAGGATATTTGGGATTATTTCAATCTCCTTGTATTTGTTGAGGCCTGTTCTATGACCTATTATATGATCAATTTTGGAGAAGGTACCATGAGGTGCTGGAAAGAAGATTTAGTCTTTTGTTTTAAGATGAAAAGTTCTACAGATATCTGTTAAATCCATTTGGTTCATAATATCTGTGAGTTTTACTGTGTCTCTGTTTAGTTTCTGTTTTCATGATCTGTCCATTGAAGAGAATGGGGTGTTGAAAGTCTTCCACTATTATTGTATGAGGTTTAATGTGCTTTGAGCTTTAGTAAGGTTTCTTTCAGGAATGTAGGTGCCCTTGTATTTGGAGCATCGATAGTCAGGATTGAGAGTTCATCTTAGTGTATTTTTCCTTTGATGAATATGAAGTGTTCTTCCTTATCTTTTTTGATAACTTTTGGGTGAAAGTTGATTTTATTCAATATTCAAATGGATACTCCAGCTTGTTTCTTGGAACCATTTGCTTGGAAGGTTGTTTTCCAGCCTTTTATTCTGAGGTACTGTCTGTCTTTGTCACTGAGGTTTCCTGTGTACAGCAAAATGCTGGGTCCTCTTTCCATATCCAGTCTGTTAGTCTATGTCTTTTTATTGGGGAATTGAGTCCATTGATGTTCAGAGATATTAAGGAATAGGGATTGTTGTATCCTATTATTTTTGTTGTTAAAGGTGGAATTATGCTTGTGTGGCTATCTTCTTTGTTTGTTGCAAGAATTTTACTTTGTTGCTTTTTCTAGGGTATAGTTTCTCTCCTTGTGTTGGAGTTCTCTATCTATTATCCTTTACAGGGCTTGATTTGTGGAAAAATATTGTGTAAATTTAGTTTTGTCATGGAATATCATGGTTTCTCCATCTATATTGGTTGAGAGTTTTGCTGGACATAGTAGCCTGGGCTGGCATTTGGGTTCTCTTAGGGTCTGTATCACATCTCCCCAGGATCTTCTGGATTTCATAGTTTCTGGTGAGAAGTCTGGTGTAATTCTGGTAGGTCTATATGTTACTTGACCTTTTTCCCTTACTGCTTTTAATATTCTTTCTTTGTTTTGTGCATTTGCTGTTTTGACTATCATGTGAAAGGAGGAGTTTCTGTTCTGGTCCAATCTATTTGGAGTTCTGTAGGCTTCTTGTATGTTTATAGGCATCTCTTTCTTTCTTTTTTTTTTTTATTAACTTGAGTATTTCTTATATACATTTCGAGTGTTATTCCCTTTCCCGGTTTCCGGGCAAAACTCCCCCTCCCCCCTTCCCCCTCCCCTTCCTTATGAGTATTCCCCTCCCAACCATCCCCCCATTGCCACCCTCCTCCCAACAGTCTAGGTCACTGGGGGTTCAGTCTTAACAGGACCCAGGGCTTCCCCTTCCACTGGTGCTCTTACTAGGATATTCATTGCTACCTATGTGGTCAGAGTCCAGGGTCATTCCATGTATGGTCTTTAGGTAGTAGCTTAGTCCCTGGAAGCTCTGGTTGGTTGGCATTGTTGTACATATGGGGTCTCGAGCCCCTTCAAGCTCTTCCAGTTCTTTCTCTGATTCCTTCAACGGGGGTTCTATTCTCAGCTCAGTGGTTTGCTGCTGGCATTCGCCTCTGTATTTTCTGTATTCTGACTGTGTCTCTCTGGAGCGATCTACATCCGGCTCCTGTCAGTCTGCACTTCTTTGCTTCATCCATCTTGTCTAATTGGGTGGCTGTATATGTATGGGCCACATGTGGGGCAGGCTCTGAATGGGTGTTACTTCAGTCTCTGTTTTAATCTTTGCCTCTCTCTTCCCTGCCAAGGGTATTCTTGTTCCCCTTTTAAAGAAGGCATGAAACATTCACATTTTGATCATCCGTCTTGAGTTTCATATGTTCTAGGCATCTAGGCTAATTCAAGCATTTGGGCTAATAGCCACTTATCAATGAGTGCATACCATGTATGTCTTTCTGTGATTGGGTTAGCTCACTCAGAATGATATTTTCCAGTTCCAACCATTTGCCTACGAATTTCATAAACTCGTTGTTTTTGATAGCTGAGTAATATTCCATTGTGTAGATGTACCACATTTTCTGTATCCATTCCTTTGTTGAAGGGCATCTGGGTTCTTTCCAGCTTCTGGCTATTATAAATAAGGCTGCGATGAACATAGTGGAGCACGTGTCTTTTTTATATGTTGGGGCATCTTTTGGGTATATGCCCAAGAGAGGTATAGCTGGATCCTCAGGCAGTTCAATGTCCAATTTTCTGAGGAACCTCCAGACTGCTTTCCAGAATGGTTTTACCAGTCTGCAATCCAACCAACAATGGAGGAGTTTTCCTCTTTCTCCGCATCCTCGCCAGCATCTGCTGTCACCTGAGTTTTTGATCTTAGCCATTCTCACTGGTGTGAGGTGAAATCTCAGGGTTTTTTTTGATTTGCATTTCCCTTATGACTAAAGATGTTGAACATTTCTTTAGGTGTTTCTCAGCCATTCGGCATTCCTCAGCTGTGAATTCTTTGTTTAGCTCTGAACCCCATTTTTTTATTAACTTGAGTATTTCTTATATACATTTCGAGTGTTATTCCCTTTCCGGGTATCCGGGCAAACATCGAACCCCATTTTTCAATAGGGTTATTTGTTTCCCTGCGGTCTAACTTCTTGAGTTCTTTGTATATTTTGGATATAAGGCCTCTATCTGTTGTAGGATTGGTAAAGATCTTTTCCCAATCTGTTGGTTGCTGTTTTATCCTAACCACAGTATCCTTTGCCTTACAGAAGCTTTGCAGTTTTATGAGATCCCATTTGTTGATTCTTGGTCTTAGAGCATAGGCCATTGGTGTTTTGTTCAGGAAATTTTTTCCAGTGCCCATGTGTTCCAGATGCTTCCCTAGTTTTTCTTCTATTAGTTTGAGTGTGTCTGGTTTGATGTGGATGTCCTTGATCCACTTGGACTTAAGCTTTGTACAGGGCAATAAGCATGGATCGATCTACATTCTTCTACATATTGACCTCCAGTTGAACCAGCACCATTTGCTGAAAATGCTATCTTTTTTCCATTGGATGGTTTGGCTCCTTTGTCAAAAATCAAGTGACCATAGGTGTGTGGGTTCATTTCTGGGTCTTCAATTCTATTCCATTGGTCTATCTGTCTGTCTCTGTACCAATACCATGCAGTTTTTAATCACTATTGCTCTGTAATACTGCTTGAGTTCAGAGATAGTGATTCCCCCTGAAGTCCTTTTATTGTTGAGGATAGTTTTAGCTATCCTGGGTTTTTTTGTTATTCCAGATGAATTTGCAAATTGTTCTGTCTAACTCTTTGAAGAATTGGATTGGTATTTTGATGGGGATTGCATTGAATCTGTAGATCGCTTTTGGTAAAATGGCCATTTTTACTATATTGATCCTGCCAATCCATGAGCATGGGAGATCGTTCCATCTTCTAAGGTCTTCTTCAATTTCTTTCTTCAGTGTCTTGAAGTTCTTATTGTACAGATCTTTTACTTGCTTGGTTAAAGTCACACCGAGGTACTTTATATTATTTGGGTCTATTATGAAGGGTGTCGTTTCCCTAATTTCTTTCTCGGCTTGTTTCTATTTTGTGTAGAGGAAGGCAACTGATTTATTTGAGTTAATTTTATACCCAGCCACTTTGCTGAAGTTGTTTATCAGCTTTAGTAGTTCTCTGGTGGAACTTTTGGGATCACTTAAATATACTATCATATCATCTGCAAATAGTGATGTTTTGACTTCTTCTTTTCCGATCTGTATCCCCTTGACCTCCTTTTGTTGTCTGATTGCTCTGGCTAGAACTTCAAGAACTATATTGAATAAGTAGGGAGAGAGTGGGCAGCCTTGTCTAGTCCCTGATTTTAGTGGGATTGCTTCAAGTTTCTCTCCATTTAGTTTAATGTTAGCAACTGGTTTGCTGTCTATGGCTTTTACTATGTTTAGGTATGGGCCTTGAATTCCTATTCTTTCCAGGACTTTTATCATGAAGGGGTGTTGAATTTTTCAAATGCTTTCTCAGCATCTAATGAAATGATCATGTGGTTTTGTTCTTTCAGTTTGTTTATATAATGGATCACGTTGATGGTTTTCCATATATTAAACCATCCCTGCATGCCTGGGATGAAGCCTACTTGGTCATGATGGATGATTGTTTTGATGTGCTCTTGGATTCGGTTTGCCAGAATTTTATTGAGTGTTTTTGTGTCCATATTCATAAGGGAAATTGGTCTGAAGTTCTCTTTCTTTGTTGTGTCTTTGTGTGGTTTAGGTATAAGAGTAATTGTGGCTTCGTAGAAGGAATTCGGTAGTGCTCCATCTGTTTCAATTTTGTGGAATAGTTTGAATAATATTGGTATGAGGTCTTCTATGAAGGTTTGATAGAATTCTGCACTAAACCCGTCTGGACCTGGGCTCTTTTTGGTTGGGAGACCTTTAATGACTGCTTCTATTTCCTTAGGAGTTATGGGGTTGTTTAACTGGTTTATCTGTTCCTGATTTAACTTCGGTACCTGGTATCTGTCTAGGAAATTGTCCATTTCCTGCAGATTTTCAAGTTTTGTTGAATATAGGCTTTTATAGTAAGATCTGATGATTTTTTGAATTTCCTCTGAATCTGTAGTTATGTCTCCCTTTTCATTTCTGATTTTGTTAATTTGGACGCACTCTCTGTGTCCTCTCGTTAGTCTGGCTAAGGGTTTATCTATCTTGTTGATTTTCTCAAAGAACCAACTTTTGGTTCTGTTGATTCTTTCTATGGTCCTTTTTGTTTCTACTTGGTTGATTTCAGCTCTGAGTTTGATTATTTCCTGCCTTCTACTCCTCCTGGGTGTATTTGCTTCTTTTTGTTCTAGAGCTTTTAGGTGTGCTGTCAAGCTGCTGACATATGCTCTTTCCTGTTTCTTTCTGCAGGCACTCAGCGCTATGAGTTTTCCTCTTAGCACAGCTTCCATTGTGTCCCATAAGTTTGGGTATGTTGTACCTTCATTTTCATTAAATTCTAAAAAGTTTTTAATTTCTTTCTTTATTTCTTCCTTGACCAGGTTATCGTTGAGGAGAGCATTGTTCAATTTCCACGTATATGTGGGCATTCTTCCCTTATTGTTATTGAAGACAGTTTTAGGCCCTGGTGGTCCGATAGCACGCATGGGATTATTTCTATCTTTCTGTACCTGTTGAGGCCCGTTTTTTGACCAATTATATGGTCAATTTTGGAGAAAGTACCATGAGGAGCTGAGAAGAAGGTATATCCTTTTGCTTTAGGATAGAATGTTCTATAAATATCTGTTAAGTCCATTTGGCTTATGACTCTCTTAGTCTATCTACGTCTCTGTTTAATTTCTGTTTCCATGATCTGTCCATTGATGAGAGTGGGGTGTTGAAATCTCCCACTATTATTGTGTGAGGCGCAATGTGTGTTTTGAGCTTTAGTAAGGTTTCTTTTACGTATGTAGGTGCCCTTGTATTTGGGGCATAGATATTTAGGATTGAGAGTTCATCTTGGTGGATTTTTCCTTTGATGAATATGAAGTGTCCTTCCTTATCTTTTTTGATGACTTTTACTTGAAAATTGATTTTATCTGATATTAGAATGGCAACTCCAGCTTGCTTCTTCCGACCATTTGCTTGGAAAGTTGTTTTCCAGCCTTTCACTCTGAGGTAGTGTCTGTCTTTGTCTCTGAGGTGTGTTTCCTGTAGGCAGCAGAATGCAGGGTCCTCGTTGCGTATCCAGTTTGTTAATCTTTGTCTCTTTATTGGGGAGTTGAGGCCATTGATATTGAGAGATATTAAGGAATAGTGATTATTGCTTCCTGTCGTATTCATATTTGGATGTGAGGTTATGTTTGTGTGCTTTTCTTCTCTTTGTTTTGTTGCCAAGATGATTAGTTTCTTGCTTCTTCTAGGGTATAGCTTGCCTCCTTATGTTGGGCTTTACCATTTATTATCCTTTGTAGTGCTGGATTTGTAGAAAGATATTGTGTAAATTTGGTTTTGTCATGGAATATCTTGGTTTCTCCATCTATGTTAATTGAGAGTTTTGCAGGATACAGTAACCTGGGCTGGCATTTGTGTTCTCTTAGGGTCTGTATGACATCTGTCCAGGATCTTCTGGCCTTCATAGTTTCTGGCAAAAAGTCTGGTGTGATTCTGATAGGTCTGCCTTTATATGTTACTTGACCTTTTTCCCTTACTGATTTTAATATTCTTTCTTTATTTTGTGCGTTTGGTGTTTTGACTATTATGTGACGGGAGGTGTTTCTTTTCTGGTCCAATCTATTTGGAGTTCTGTAGGCTTCTTGAATGCCTATGGGTATCTCTTTTTTTTAGGTTAGGGAAGTTTTCTTCTATGATTTTGTTGAAGATATTTACTGGTCCTTTGAGCTGGGAGTCTTCACTCTCTTCTATACCTATTATCCTTAGGTTTGATCTTCTCATTGAGTCCTGGATTTCCTGTATGTTTTGGACCATTAGCTTTTCCGCTTTACATTATCTTTGACAGTTGAGTCAATGATTTCTATGGAATCTTCTGCTCCTGAGATTCTCTCTTCCATCTCCTGTATTCTGTTGGTGAAGCTTGTATCTACAGCTCCTTGTCTCTTCTTTTGGTTTTCTATATCCAGGGTTGTTTCCATGTGTTCTTTCTTGATTGCTTCTATTTCCATTTTTAATTCCTTCAACTGTTTGATTGTGTTTTCCTGGAATTCTTTCAGGGATTTTTGTGACTCCTCTCTATGGCTTCTACTTGTTTATTTATGATTTCCTGGAATTCTTTCAGGCATTTTTGTGATTCCTCTCTGTAGGCTTCTACTTGTTCTCTATGGGAGTTCTTCACGTCTTTCTTGAAGTCCTCCAGCATCATGATCAAATATGATTTTGAAACTAGATCTTGCTTTTCTGGTGTGTTTGGATATTCCATGTTTGTTTTGGTGGGAGAATTTGGCTCCGATGGTGCCATGTAGTCTTGGTTTCTGTTGCTTGGGTTCCTGTGCTTGCCTCTCGCCATCAGATTATCTCTAGTGTTACTTTGTTCTGCTATTTCTGACAGTGGCTAGACTGTCCTATAAGCCTGTGTGTCAGGAGTGCTGTAGACCTGTTTTCCTGTTTTCTTTCAGCGTGTTATGGCGACAGAGTGTTCTGCTTTCGGGCGTGTAGTTTTCCCTCTCTACAGGTCTTCAGCTGTTCCTGTGGGCCTGTGTCTTGAGTTCACCAGACAGGTCACTTTCAGCAGAAAAGTTGGTCTTACCTGTGGTCCCGAGGCTCAAGTTTGCTCGCGGGGTGCTGCCCAAGAGCTCTCCGTGGCAGCAGCAACCAGGAAGATCTGTGCCGCCGTTTCCGGGAGCTTCAGTGCACCAGGGTTCCAGATGGCGTTTGGTGTTTTCCTCTGGGGTCTGAGATGTGTATGCAGAGTGCAGTCTCTTCTGGTTTCCCAGGCGTGTCTGCCTCTCTGAGGGTTTAGCTCTCCCTCCCACGGGATTTGGGTGCAGAGAACTGTTTATCCAGTCTGTTTCCTTCAGGTTCTGGCGGTGTCTCAGGCAGCGGTCCTGCCGCTCCTGGGCCCTCCCCCACGGGAACCCAGAGGCCTTATACAGTTTCCTCTTGGGCCAGGGATGTGGGCAGGGGTGGGCAGTGTTGGTGGTCTCTTCTGCTCTGCAGCCTCAGGAGTGCCCACCTGACCAGGCGGTCGGGTCTCTCTCCCACAGTGTCTGGGAGCAGAGAGCTGCTGTGGGCCGGGATCCGCGGGTGTGAGGCATCTCTTTCTTTAGGTTAGGGAAGTTTTCTTCTATAATTTTGTTGAAGATATTTACTGGACCTTTAAGTTTGGACTCTTCACTCTCTTCTGTACCTATTATTCTTAGGTTTGGTCTTCTCATCGTGTCCTGGATTTACTGGATGTTTTTGGTTAGAAGCTTTTTGTGTTTTACATTATCTTTGATGGTTGTGTCAATGTTTTCTATGGTATCTTCTGCCCCTGAGATTCTCTCTTCTATTTCTTGTATTCTGTTGGTGATGCTTGCATCTATGACTCCTATCTATTTCTATCTCCATGGTTGTCTCTGTTTGTGTTTTCTTTATTGTTTCTATTTCCATTTTTAGATCCTGAATTGTTTTGTTCAATTCCTTCACCTGTTTATTTGTGTTTTCCTGTAATTCTTTAAGGGATTTTTGTGTTCGCTCTTTAAGGGCTTCTACTTGTTTACCTGCATTGCCCTGTATTTCTTTAAGGGAGTTATTTATGTCCTTCTTAAAATCCTCTATCATCATTATGAGATGTGATTTTTAAATCCAAATCTAGCTTTTCCTGTTTCTTGGGATATCCAGTATTTGTTTTGGTGGGAGAACTGACCTCTGATGATGCCAAGTAGTCTTGGTTTTTGTTGCTTAGGTTCCTGTGCTTGCCTCTTGCCACCTTGTTTTCTCTGGTGTTAGATAGTCTTGCTGTCTCTGACAGTGGTTTGACCCTCCTATAAGTCTGTATGTCAGCACTCCTGGAGACTGGCTTTCTCTCACCAGGATCTGGTTACAGGGAGCTATGGAACCATTTCATCTCAGGGCAAAGGCAGAAACCAGAAGGATCCTGCCCCAAACTGTTCCTGTGTTCCTGTCTTGAAGGCTCCAGGCAGGTCCCTTGAAGCAAAAGTGGTGGCCTTACCTCTGCTGTCAGGTGTGTCAGTGCTCCTCCCAATTGACCTTCAGCTCTGGGTGCAGGCAGAGAATGGAAGGATCTTGGTCCTGACTGCTCCTAGGTCCCTGTGCCCAGAGGGTTCTAGGCAGGTTCCTCTTGGGCCCGGAATGTGAGCAGAAGTGTTGGTCTCTGCTGAGCTCTCAGGATTGCCCACTCTTCTGCGAGTCCAGCTCTCTCTCCCATGGGATTTGGGTACAGAATGCTTTGGGACTGGGTCAACTCTGGGAGCAGGCAGAAACCTGAAGGGTCTTGTCCCAGACTGCTCCTGGGTTCATGTTGTTTCCTGTACTTCTAAGCGTGTTCATGTGCATATGTCTATATGCTGTCCTGATTGGTTTTGCTTCACAGCACATCACAAAGTTCATCTCTGACAATTTTTCTTCAATATTACATTTAATGCTGCAATAGCTATTCCATGTCTTTGGTCTAGGCCTTTTAAAGTATTTTGAGATTATAATATAATTACATCATTTCCCTTTCCTTCCTCCAAATTCTCTCATGTACTCCTCTCATACTCTCTTTCAAATTCATTGCCGCCTCTTTTGCTTTAATTGTTGTTACACACACACATACATATATACTGTATACATTGCTAAATAAATATCACCAAATATCAATTCTTGATCATTTTTCTTTAGTATCACATTTTAATACTGCATTAGCCCTTCTAGGTCTTTGCCTTTTAAAATATTTTTTAGATTTTAAGTAATTACTTGATGTTATAATTACATACATATATATAAATATATTACTAAATAAATATATGCAACCAGCTTAGTCTGTAAAATGTTATTTGCATGCATGTTTTCTGAGCTGACCATTTGGCACTGGTTAACTGTCATCTAAAATGAAGCCAGCAAGGGTGTGGGGGTGATCTTAAAATACTGCATCTTTAGTCTAATTTGAGGTCCTCACCACAAGAAAGAGCCCATGCTGACATTGCCTGGATTACCAAAAACCATAAACTGGAGAGCCAGGAGGGGAGGTGTCAATAAAATGAGCCTAGTGCTATTCCATTATACTCATAGATCGGTGTATGCCCCAATCATTGTCAGAGAAGCTTCTGCTGGGCAGCTAATAGGAGCAGAAGCAGAGACCTACATATAGCCAAACATTAGATGGAGAGGAAGCTCAAATTGGAAACCCGTATTGGGTTCATTCCTTTGGAGCTGGGGAAGCTTTGAAAGTGGGAGAAAGGAAAATGGTAAGAGCACCAGGAAAACATGACCCACAGAATCAACTAAACTCACAACAGCTCACAGAGACTGAAGCAGCAATCACTGAGTCGGTGCTAGGTCCTTTGCATGTGTGCTGTGGTTGTTCAGCTTGGTGTTCTGTGGAACTCCTAGCTGTGGGAGAGGTGTCTTTGACTCTTTCACCTCCTCTCTGGATCCTTTTCCTCCTACTGGGATACCTCTCCCAGCCCTGGTATGAGGGTTTAAACCTTGTCCTATTGTATCTTGTTAAGCTGTATTTAATTGATATCCCTGGGAGGCCTGCTTTTTTTCCCAAGGGAAACAGGAGAAATGAATTGGAGAGAAGGGTGGTGGAGAGGCACTGAGAGGAATGGAAGAGAGGAAAGTGCAATTGGGATGTATTGTATAAAAGAATAAAAAATAATGGAAATAAATAAAAGATTGTAAATAGGTGAGAGAGAGAGAGAGAGAGAGAGAGAGAGAGAGAGAGAGAGAGATGATTGATAAAATAAACCAATTCCAACCTAAAAAAATTGAGTCTATCCCAGTAGGAGGAAGAGGTTCTATATCTCCATTTGTTTAAACCTTTTCCTTCTGTTGGAGTTTTAGAGTTTTTCCTACTACAGATATGTGCATGCTTTGTTAGAAAAACTAAGTCCTCTAATTCTTGGTACAAACAGAAATGTTATTTGTTTTTATTTTCAGATTGAAATTGCTGTGGCTGGTATAGAAGAACCCACTTGACATCTATTTTTGGTTTGGATTTGGATTGTAAAACAACATCTTCCTGTGTTGCCTAGGCTGGACTTCCTCATCCTCCCAATAATAGGAATTGCAAGCACACAAGACCAGCTAAACAGCTTAGACATTTATATAATATTAATTCATATCTTGCAATCATGCTGTCTTTTCTAACTGGTTTCAGAATACAATTTTATTTGCCTTAGTTCTTGGCAATTTTCTACTTCGTTAACCAAATCATTTTTTAAATAAAAAAGTTCTGTTTGTTCCTTCAGAGTTGGAGCATCATATAGCAACTGTCCCCATCTCACGCAATTTAGGAAATACAGCACAGTATTGAAGGTACAGAGAGGGGCACCCTTGTCTCCATTCTTAAATTAGGTAGGAAACATATACTTTCTCACCTCTAAGCAAGTTGCCAGCTAAGGATTCTCTATTAGCTTGAGGAAGTTGCCTTTATTATGAATTTGCTAAGTTACTTTCTTTTTAATTGTGACAAATGTTGAATTTCATCAAATGCCTTTTTTTTTCATTGATTTTTTTCAAAGATGTACACACAGACTTATCTCTTTGGTGTTTCTAGATCTTGTCAAATTGATAATCAATATTAGCTATCAGAGCCTGTTAATGTGACAAATTACATTAGCCACATTGGATTTTCAAATGCTGAACCACTCAATATTTACCTAGTAGATTTACTTGGTGGTGACATCTAATTCTTTCTTTGCCTTGCTGGATTTGGGTTTCGGATACTTACTGAAGATTTGTTTTTCTGGGTCTATGACAGGTGTCCTCTAGTTATACTTTCTTTAGAATTCTTTATATGCTTTGGGTACTGGACTGACACCACCGTCATAGAATTAGTTAGGACATCTCTACTCTGATTCTGTTTCCCAGTAGAAATCACACTGAAACCTTCACCTTTTCCTTTCTAAATACTGGGCAGAAATCATTATGGAAACGACCTTATCTGGTACCCTTTTTCCCCTCACGTTTTTCCTACAGTGTCAGCAACCCTGGATTCTGTTATATGTAAGAGGTCACATTCCTGTACTTTGACTTGCATTCCCCTGGTGATTAAAGATCTTGAGCATTTTGACGTACCTCTTCATTTGTGCCTCCATTTTATAAGATTTTGATTGAGGATTTGTTGGAGCTTTAAATTAGGATTGGTCGATGTTGCTTTGCTGAACTGGATACAGGCCTCACATATTTTTGGACATTAGCCTCTTATCAGACATAGGGTGCAAATACTGTTCTCCCAATCTGTAAGCTGTCTTGTCATTTTGTTGACATTGTACAGAAGATTGATGACTTGAAACAGATCTAGAGGCTTTTGTTTTTAAGACAAGTAGTCTCAATATTTTCTCCTAGGGATTGTAGTCTAACATTTCTTACATTTAAATTTTAATCCACTTTGAGTTTGTGATTGGATATGATCTAAAATAAAAATCCAATTTGATTCTTTGGCATGTGGCTATTCAAGGTTCTTGACAACATTTTCTAGGGGTAATTCTTTCCCTGTGTGTATTGGTATCATCCCTGCCAACAACTTAATTATTATATATTAAAACTAGAACTCTTATATCATTTGGCAAGATTTTTTAAAGTAGCAATTTCAAATAATATAAACTATTAATTCACAAACAAATAGGAAAGATCAATAAGAATAGTATATGCAAAGATATATAATACAATGATAAATATAGAAAGTTACATAGATTACTGATATACACTAATAGATAGTTGATAAATAGGTGGTAAATAGATGAAAAAATACACATCAGAAGAATGATAGATAGATAGATAGATAGATAGATAGATAGATGACAGATAATAAAACAGAAATACAGAAAGAGACAGAAATAGGAACAGATGCAGAAACAAGGAAAATAAACTCTACACTCTCAATTTTTTTAAGAAAAAATACCTTTGAGAAAGGTACTATGGATGTGATGGTTTGAATATGCTTGGCCCAGGGAGTGGTACTATTAGGAGGTATGGTCTTGTTGGAGTAGGTGTGGTCTTGTTGGAGGAAGAGTGTCACTGTGGGCATAGGTTTTAAAAACCTCATCCTGGCTCTCAGGAAGCCAGTCTTCTCCTAGTGGTCTTCAAAAGTAGATGTAGAGCTCTCAGCTCCTTCTACACAATGCCTGCCTAGATGCTGCTATATTCCTGCCTTGATGATACTGAATCTCCGAACTTGTAAGGCAGGCCCAATTAAATGTTGTCCTTATGAGAGTTGCCTAGGTCATGGTGTCTATTCACAGCAGTAAAACCCTAACTAAAACAGAAGTTGGTACTAGAGACTGGGGCATTGCTGTGATAGAGCTGACCATGCTTTTGTTTGGAGCAATATGGATTTTAGGACTTTGGATCTGGAAAGGAGTGGAATGTTTTAAGTCGGGCCTAATGGGCTATCTTACTAGGAATATGGAAGACTTTGTTGCTGAGGGTGATTTGAACTGTGCAGACCTGGCCCAAGTGTTTTAGAAGAGTTTCAGTGTGTGGCCTAGAGACTGTTTTGTGGTATTTTGGTGAAGAATGTGACTGTTTTTTGACTTGTCTGAAGAGTCTACCTGAGGCTAAGGTAAAGAGATTTATATTAATTGATTAACAAATGAAGTCTAAAAAGATCCCAGTAGATTCTTTGCTCTCTGGTTTAGTCTGGTGAAGAGTGTTTTAATGAAAAGAAGCAAGCTGAGAAAGGAAAAATATAAAACGTATAGTTCAAATAATAATGGGGCAATAAGAAGCAAATGGAACTAAATCCTATGTTCAAGGAGATAAATAGATTAAGGAAGTAGCGACTTTGGGGCAAGATTCTATCCAGCTAAACTTAAGTCTAAGCATGCTGATACCTTTAATCGCAGGAAACAGGCAAGCAGATCTGAGTTCAGGGTCAGCCTAGTATAGAGCAAGTTCTAATTAGAGAAAAGCTTAAGTCCAGATGGTATATGCCTCTGATCCCAGTGTTCAGGAGACAGGGCCATGCAGATCTCTGAATTCAAGGTCAATCTACAGAGCAAATTCCAGGACTGCTAAGCTTAAACAGTGAAGGCATTGAAAAACAGAAAGCTGATGATAATGTAATAGAAAAAGTGGGCCACATTCTAGCTCCAGCAAGCAGCAGAACTCTGCAGCTCCTGCCTTGTGGCTCTGGCTTTAGAGTCAAAACATAGAGTCAAATATTGTCTCCAGTAGGAAAAATTGATGCTAGTTAACTAGAGCTAAATAAATTACTGGTGATTAAGAAGAGACCAACATCACTGGGGTGAAATCTAGGAAGTGTTTTGTTTGTTTGTTTGTTTGTTGTTTTGTTTTGTTTTTGAGAGCACAAAGAAGCCATGCTCCAAAGATAACCAAGGTTGTACCTCTTCCTGCATCTGAACTTGGTAATGTATAAAAATCACCCAGGTGGTATTAACTCTGAAGGTATGAAGGAGCACTGTGAGCAGTCAGGAAAGGCCATTGGTGAAGGTACAGCCTCAGTTGTAGTTGACAGCCTAGGACTAAAGGGGTCATGCAAAGAAGTTTAGGGTTGGCACCATAAAGAGAGCCTTTGAGAGGCTATTGGTGAAGCCTAGTTGCAGCAGAAGACACCAGTGCTTTGGAGATGCCATTACCATAAGATGATCACCAAGAACAGTGGAAGCAATGGAGTGGACTCAACCAGAGCCTAGAGTACTATAGAGGCCAGAGTCGGAGATATGACTCAAGCCCTTTGAAGGATCCCAGAAGATCATGTGTGGGTCACATGTGTGGAACAACTGGGATGTTTAAACTGAAATTTTGAAGTTGCCTTGGGGACCCCAAGATATTAGAGAGGCCAGAGTCATCAAAGATGCAGAGATTTCTGCTGAGGAAAGCTGCTAACAGAGCGGAACCAGATCAGGAGAAAGAAGTTTGTTATAGTCAGCAAAGAGAAAAAAAGGAGTTGAAGATCTGAAAACCACTTTGACATCAGATGTAGAGATGCAGAGTTTGGAGTTTGCCCAGATAGTTTCCTGTCTTGCTTTGGGGATCACAGTTAAGTGATTGGATAACTCTCAGAAGAGACTTTGAACTTTGAATTTTAACATTATTGAAATTGTTTTAGACTATAGGAATTCTGAAGTTGGACTAAATATATTTTGCATTATGCTATGCCTAGGTATAGCCCCCATAGACTTATGTGTTTGAACAAACACATGGGGGCCAGGGAGTGGACTGTGATGGTTTGAATATCTTGGCCCAGGGACTGACACTACTAGGAGGTGTGGCCTGGTTGGAGGAAGAGTGTCACTGTGGGCATGGACTTGGTCCTACCTGTCTAGAAACCAGTCTTCTCCTAGAATCCTTTAGATGAAGATGTAGAACTCTCAGCTCCTCATGCACCTTGCCTGCCCAGACTCTGCCATGCTCTCACATTGATGAAAATGGACTGAACCGCTGAACCTGTAAGCCAGTCCCAACTAAATGTCATCCTTATAAGAGTTGCCTTGGTCATAGTGTCTGTTCACAGCAGTAAAACCCTACCCTACCTAAGATAGTGGATGAGAGGCTTCTTAATCAAATTGTGTTGACTCACTTAGAACTCAATAGTCATTAGATTTAATAATAAGTTGCTACAAAAATTGGCAAGATTAAAATAAAAAGTAATAAGAACATGCTTTACCATGGCTATAAGCCTCTTACATTGTAAGTGAAAATGCACTTGAAATTTACTTTAATCCACAAGCTAAAAATATTTATTAACGAATTATTTTATTCATTTATATCCCAAATGTTGTGCCCTCCAGTCCCCCCCACAGAGTACTTCCCCAATCCCCCCTCCTTTTCACATCACCTCTGAAAGGGTGCTCTCCCTCACCCCCTCTCCCCATGCATCTCCCATCTCCCAGGTACCACATCTCTACAAGATTAGGCTCATCCTCTCCCACTGAGGCTAGACAAGGCAGTCCTCTGCTACATATGTGCTGGGGGCCATAGACTAGCCCCTGTGTGCTCTTAGGTTGGTGGCTCAGTCTCTGGGAGCTCCCAGTGGTTTGGGTTAGTTGACACTGTTGGTCTTCCTACAGGATCTCCATCCCTTCAGCTTCTTAAATTCCTTCCCCTAACTCTTCCACAGGAGTCCCGGACCTGAGTCCTATGCTTCGATGTGAATATCTGCATCTATGTCAATCAGCTGCTGGTAGATGCTCTCAGAAGACAGCCATGCCAAGTTCCTGTCTGCAAGCACAACATACCATCAGTATCAGTGTCTGAGTTTGGTGCCTGCACATGGGATGGATCACAAGTTGGGCCAGTCACTGATCACCATTCCTTCAGTCAGTCTCTGCTACAATTTTGTCCCTGCATTTCTTTTAGACAGGAACAATTTTAGGTCAAAAAATCTGAAGATTGGTTGGTGTCCCCATCCCTCCACTGAGGGCCCTATCTAACTACTGGTGGTTTTTCTTCTGCTTCCATATTCCCACTATTGGACATTTCCTGATCTCTTTCCTAGGTTTTCTATCTCCAGGGTTGTCTCCCTTTGTGATTTCTTTATTGTTTCTATTTCTGTTTTCAGATCCTGGATGATTTTGTTCAATTCCTGTACCTGTTTGGCTGTGTTTTCCTGTAATTCTTTAAGGGATTTTTGTATTTTCTCTTTAAGGACTTCTACTTGTTTACCTGTGTTGTCTTGTATTTCTTTAAGCGAATTATTTATGTACTTCTTAAAGTCCTCTATCATCATCATGAGATGTGATTTTAAATCCAAATCTTGTTTTTCCAGTGTGTTGGGATATCCAGTACTTGCTGTAGTGGGAGAACTGGGTTCTGATGACACCAAGTAGTCTTGGTTTCTGTTGCTTAGGTTCTTGCACTTGCCTCTCACCATCTGCTTATCTGGTGTTAGCTGGTCTTGCTGTCTCTGACTAGAGCTTCTCCCTCCTGTGGGCCTGTGAGCCTGTGATCTTAGGAGTGAGCACAGTCCTGAGAGACCAGGACTTTGGGGGCAGGTTTTGGGTTCGGAGAGCTGTGGGACAGCCTTTGCTCTGGGCATAGATGGAGACTGAACGTGTCCTGTCCCATGCTGCTCTGCAATTCCTGTTCCCTGTGTTCTCCTAGTGGGTCCATCTTTGACAGTTAGTAAAGCAAAAGTGGGGTCTCACCTGTGGGTTTAGGGGTGAGAGCATTCCTGGTAGCCCAGCTCTCTCCAGGCAGGTTTGGGGTCCAGAGGGCTTGTTTTATAACTCTTTTTCAGAATTTTATTTATTTTTTAACCATACATGCCTTTTGCATATATATTATAGCTTCTAGTTTTGTATTTTGGGGGATTTTTGTGTGGGTCGCTGAATCTGTAGTGTTTCTTGAGCTCTTTCTTTGGCTCTTTTTCTTCTGCTTGATTTATCCTATTCCGGCTTGTTTTTATTTAATATTATTTTATTTCATTATTATTTTTAGATGCCTGTTTGTATTCTAGGGGGAAGAGAGAGAGAGAGAGAGAGAGAGAGAGAGAGAGAGAGAGAGGATGTGGGTAGATTTGGGTAGGTGGAAAAGTGAGGAGGATTTGGGAAGAGGTGGAAAAGGGAAATCAGGATTAGAATATATTGTATGAAAAAAACAAAACTCAAACACAAACAATTACTGTATACAGTAGAATTGAAAAATTATGTAAAATAAATATACTTAGTGTACATAAACAAAATTATAAGTTTACAAAGAAAAGAAAGGATTAATGATATATAAAAGAAACATTAGAATTTATGAATAAAAAATTTATAGTAAATATTAGAAATTTACTGCTTGAACTAACCAGGTTATTTGGTTTGAAAAGGAGACTGGATTAAATTTTTCATAAGATATAAAGTTATAAGAATCTTAAAGAATTTTTAGATGATGTTAAACAACAAAGAAAGACTATTGAACAGAGCCCCCAGAGGAGTTAAAGACCAACATATCCTACGGAATAAAAGAAAAGCAACAGATAAAGAGAAAACAATCAAGATTTATTCAAAGAATGTATGTTAAACTATTTCCTCCTCAGTTACTTTTTTATTGCTGTGATAAAACACCATGACCAAGGAAACTTGTAAAAGAAAGTTTTTTTTTTTAATTAACTTGAGTATTTCTTATATACATTTCGAGTGTTATTCCCTTTCCCGGTTTCCGGGCAAACATCCCCCTCCCCCCTCCCCTTCCTTATGGGTGTTCCCCTCCCAACCCTCCCCCCATTGCCGCCCTCCCCCCATAGACTAGTTCACTGGGGGTTCAGTCTTAGCAGGACCCAGGGCTTCCCCTTCCACCAGTGCTCTTACTAGGATATTCATTGCTACCTATGGGGTCAGAGTCCAGGGTCAGTCCATGTATAGTCTTTAGGTAGTGGCTTAGTCCCTGGAAGCTCTGGTTGCTTGGCATTGTTTTAATTGAGCTCACAATTCCAGAGGGTTAGAGATTGTAACAGTGGAGCAAGGGCATAGATGTGAGCGGCTAAGATCTCACACCTAATCCACAATCAGGTGCAGAGAGCTACCCTCCCTTCCGTGGCATATCTCCTTTAAGATGTCACACCTCGGGCTGGAGCGATGGCTCAGTGGTTAAGAGCACTGACTGCTCTTCCAAAGGTCCTGAGTTCAATTCTCAGCAACTACACGGTGGCTCACAGCTATCTGTGATCAGATGACCTATTCTGGTGTGTCTGAAGACAGCTACAGTGTATAATAAATAAATAAATATTAAAATGTCACACCTCCTAATCCTCCAAACGGTTCTACCCACCAACTAGGAACCAAGTATTCATGTCTCATAGACCTAAAAGCACCGCACCATTTTAAAATTTTCTCCTGAAGGGGAAAAGAAATAATTATCTACCTAGTATTTTGAAATAAAAATTTAGCAAAATAAGAGATGAAAAATAATCAAAGCAAAAGCAACTCAGGGGCTGGGGATATACAGTGCTTACTATACAGGCATGAGTTTGATCCCAAGAACATATGTAAAAGAAAAGCTGGGCTCAGTGGTAAACACCTGTAAGCCAAGTGCTGGGGAAACTGAGAAATGTAGGCTGACTGGAGTTTGTTAACCAGCCTGACTCTCAACTGGCAAGTTTCAAGCAGGTGAGAGATCCTATTTCCAAAATCTATGTGCACAGTACCTAAGAAACAGCACTCATGGTTCATTTCTAGCCTTCTTAAGAACACATATATGTGTTCTACACAAAGAGACAATTTTAAAATGTTTTTAAAGTTTTTGTTTGTTTTAGTATTACCATGGACCTGGTGTTCTTTAGTCTAGCATTGAGGTGCTGGAAGACTCGGCATCTGGAAAAGGCCTTCTTCATATTCATAGAGAATTCTCCTCTGTTTATGCTCTCACATGGTAAAAGAGGCATAGGAGGCTCTCGGGTCTCTATACACGGACCTGGCACCATTTACGAAGAAGCCACCTTCTCTTAATATTATTACATTGCTGGGTTTTAACAATAAGAAACTCAGATAACAAAAGTATTTATCAGCTAGTAAGTAAAGCTTTCTATTTTTTCCAAATGTACACATCACTAAACACACATAAAAGCAATCAATTACAAATAAGTGTAGATGTCACTTATAATTGTACATTAATAAGAGAGGACAAAGACGATTGAACTCATAGGAAATAGGTCAACTGGCTTTTTCATGTATGTGTAAGAGGAAAAATAATAAAGCTCTTGGAAAGTAATGTGGGGTAATAAATATTGTGACTTGGAATTATGAAAAATTTTTAAAATAAGATTACAAAATCATTAGCCAGAAAAAATGGTTTATAATTAAACTATATTAAAATTAAGAATTTAGGTTTATCAGAAACTATTAATAAGAATTAAAAGAAATACCAAAATAAAAGATATTTACAACAAACCTAACTAAAATAATTCACATTTAGAAATTAGAATCTCCAACCTTGAGATACCACCTCACACTAGCCTGAATGGATAGGATCAAAACCTCAGATGACAGTAGATGCTGGTGAGAATGTGGACAGAGAGGAACACTTGGTGGGATTGTAAGCTGGTACAACCACTCTGGAAGTCAGTCTGGTGGTGCCTCAGAATATTGAACATATCACTAACTGAGGACACAACTGTACCACTCCTGGGCATACACACAAAAGATGCCCCAACATATAACAAGGGTACATGCTCCACTATGTTCATAGCAGCCTTATTTATAAAGCCAGAAGCTGGAAAGAACCCAGATGTCCTTCAACAGAGGAATAGATAGAGAAAATGTGGTACATTTACACAATGCAATACGAGTTAGCTATTAAAAACAATGACTCAGGATGATATTTTCCAGTTCCATCCATTTGCCTATGAATTTCATAAAGTCATTGTTTTTGATAGCTGAGTAGTATTCCATTGTGTAGATGTACCATATTTTCTGTATCCATTCTTCTGTTGAAGGGCATCTGGGTTCTTTCCAGCTTCTGGCTATTATAAATAAGGCAGCTATGAACATAGTGGAGCACGTGTCTTTGTTATATGTTGGGGCATCTTTTGGGTATATGCCCAAGAGAGGTATAGCTGGGTCCTCAGGCAGTTCAATGTCCAATTTTCTGAGAAACCTCCAGACTGATTTCCAGAATGGTTGTACCAGTCTGCAATCCCACCAACACTCTCCACATCCTCGCCAGCATCTGCTGTCACCTGAGTTTTTGATCTTAGAAAGTTTAGAACACAGGCAGAAGGAACACCCATTCAGAGCCTGCCCCACATGTGGCCCATACATATACAGCCACCAAACTAGATAAGATGGATGAAGCAAAGAAGTGCAGGCCGACAGGAACCGGATGTAGATCGCTCCTGAGAGACACAGCCAGAATACAGCAAATACATAGGCAAATGCCAGCAGCAAACCACTGAACTGAGATCAGGACCCCCTTTGAAGGAATCAGAGAAAGGACTGAAAGAGCTTGAAGGGGCTTGAGACCCATATGAACAACAATGCCAAGCAACCAGAGCTTCCAGGGACTAAGCCACTACCCAAAGTCTATACATTGACTGACCCTGGGCTCCAACCACATAGGTAGCAATGAATAGCCTAGTGAGAGCACCAGTGGAAGGGGAAGCCCTTGCTCCTGCCAAGACTGAACCCCCAGTGAATGGGATTGTTTGGGGGAGGGTGGTAATGGGGGGAGGATGGGGAGGGGAGCACCCATATAGAAGGGGAGGCGGAGGGGTTAGGGGAATGTTGGCCCGAAAACCAGGAAAGGGAATACAATTGAAATGTAAATAAGAAATACCCAAGTTAATAAAGATGGAGAAAAAAAACAAAAAAACATATTTTATTAAGAAAAAATGTAAATAAGAAACACCCAAGTTGATAAAGATGGAGAAAAAAAACAATGACTACATAAAATTCTTAGGCAAATTGATGGAACTAGAAAATATCATCCTGAATGAGGTAACACAGTCACAAAAGAACATACATGGCATGCACTCACTGATAAGTGGATATTAGTCCAAAAGCTTGAAATACCTAAGAAAAAATTCACAGATCATATGAAACCCAAAAAGAAGGAAAACCAAAATATGGATGTTTCATTCCTTCTTAGAGGGGAGAACAAAACAAATATCAAATAGGTAACATAATACATAATCTATATTAACTATTAACTGGGATTCTAATAGAGAATGCTACAGGAAACGATTGTTCATTTGAGGGTGGACATTTTTGAGCTACATGTAGACTTTGAGCTATAAAGAAAGTTCTCTAGCAGAATAATATAACCATTCTTCATTTGACAAAAATCTGTATAATGTTTTAGGGGTCAGGACCCTGATGTAACTTTTGTGTTTTTACTGGTGACAGTGTTTTTATCTGTGCATTTTGTTATCTAAAGCTATGTTTTACCCAACTAATGATTTTTCAAATGGAAAAAGAAAGATGAATTCTCAACTCCGAACCCATGTAGCTCTAATTCTAGGTGATATACTGTCCTGACCTCAAGCAAAAAACTAATCCTATCCCACACTGGATTTACAGGAACCTGCAAATGTTGTTACAAATGTGCTGTGTGACTGTCACAGCTAACACCACCTGAGTTTGAAAATGATTCAATCATTTCATCCCAAAGGCCTACAAACAGAAGGCACGCATGCTTTGATGTTCTGAGAGGCCTTGGATTTCCCTGGCTCCTACTCTTTCATTCATTAATTTGTCCATGTCAAAGAGCAGAAATATAATAGATTTTCTCAAAATAAAGTTATTTCTCAGTAGAAAAAAAAAGAAGGGAGAACAAAATACTCACAGGAGGAAATACAGGGACAAAGAGTAGAGCAGGGACTAAAGAAAAGGTCATCCAGAGGCTGCCCCTCCCCCCCCAACCCATCCCATTTGCAGCCACAAACTCAGTCACTATTGCTGATGCCAAGAAGTGCTTGCTGACAGGAACCAGATATGAGTGTCTCCTAAGAGGCTCTACCAGATCCCTACTGATACAGATGAGGAAGCTTGCAGCTAACCATTGGAATGAACAAGGGGATCCCAGGGGAGGAGTTAAGAAAAGACTGAAGTAGCAGGCAGAACATCATAGGAAGAACAACATCAACCAACCAGACCCCACCAGAGCTTTCAGGGACTAAACCACCAACCAATGAGTACACATGGAGGGATCCATGACTCCAGCCACATATGTAGCAGAGGATGGCCTTGTCCAGCACCAATAGGAGGAGAAGCCCTTGGTCTTATGAAGGCTTGTTTCCTCAATGTAGGGTAATGCCAGGGTGTTGAGGTGGGAGTGGGAGAATCTTCATAGAAGCAGGGGGAGTGGGAGGGAGTATGGGAGAGGGGGAAAAGGGGTAACATTTGAAATGTAAATACATAAAATGCCCAAGAAAAATAAAATTAAAAAAAAAAGAAATTAGAATCTCAGCTCTCCAAATCATCTCCAGTACTTGTCATCACTCATATAACATTTTACAAAACAGTTGAGCAAGGTAAAATGCTAACTCCCTGTGGCTTCACACTGATTCCTCTGATTTTTAACAAGGTCATGCAAATGTATATGTTTCCATTTATTCATTCATTTTACTTTCTCTATTTTTCTTTTGAATTAGTAAATGTGTGTGGTTTTAAGATAGATTCTAAATGTGTGTAAGCTCTCAAGCTAGCACCCTCTTCACTGTCCCTCACTGAAATATTCTGAATGTGTTACACTGGGACAAGCCAGCACTCTCACAACTGCTTTGGCTCTTCACTCCCACCCCCACCCCCAGCCTGTGCTTCCTAGTTTTGTAAAGAACATCACTGAAATTTTGATGGAAATTACACAGAATCTGTTGATCACCTTTAGCATGGCCATTTTCACAATATTCATTCTGCTGACTCAGGTCCTGCTCAGTTGTATCTCTCAATGGGGGCTCATAGGTGGAATCAGACTTGTGACACTTGGCAGCAAATAGTTCACAAGTGCTCGGTAATTATCTGAGCTCCACAGTTCTTCAAGTTCTGCCATCATCTGAGCTTAATGGTCTCTTATTTGGATGAACTGAGAAAGGGTGTGTCAAAATGAAGCTCTGAGATTTTTGGAGTATGTAGGATTTCAAGTGCTTTTAGACCCCACAGTAAAGCCATTCTTAAACCACTTTCCTGAAGATGGGTTGTTCTACCTATACGCCATTTGGAGTGAAGTGACAGAGGTATGAAAGGTCACTTTTGTTGAATGCATGAGTCCTGTTTCCTTTTCTATGGCACAGAGATTAAGTCTACACTTATTTGGGCATATGTCCAACACTTAAATTATTTCCTCTTTGCTTGAACTATATTTAAAAATACTCTAGTTAGTGTCAAATGTGAATTCCTTGATGATACACATTTTGAGAACAAAATTCTTTGATCAATATTATAAATTTACAGTGATAATTAATATCCTTTCTCTGGAAGTTTACTTCAAAGTCACTTGTATGATGGTCTCGTCCCATTTTAATTTTGTTCTTTTAGCAGAAGCATTTGAAATACCATGGCATGCTAATATCAAATTATCCAGACAGATGAGGCATGAAAACCATCTTCCATCTCTAAAGTATCAAAATAATTTGATTTGTTTTGTCATAAATAATTCTAGACACAGAATCCTATGCTTTCTCTTGATTAAACCATCCTGTCACATGTAGGAGTTCACTGAATGTTGAAGATTTTAAAGATTTATATTTAGACACCCCACTCATAGGATCCAAACTGCTGTCATTTTTTAAGATCTTTACTCTGTACCTTGTGAGCTATGGATTCATCCACTTCATAGACCACAAACTGTTTTGAAGGAGAGCTTTCCTCACATCTGTCCTTAGTAGTCAACACCACATGCTTATGCTTACCTAACATTTCAGTCTAATATTCTAAGCAATGGCTAACAGAAGAAAAATAGCAACTTAGATTTGACAACCAAGAGTCTAGAAAACAGTCTAATGGTTGATCCCTTCTCTGCTCCACAGACCTACAAGGAGGGTGTGGTGGGCAATTTTCATACAATGTCTAAATGAGTCTCTTACAAACATTACAAAATTTACTCACAAGGGCCAGTTATGTCTGGCTTCTACCTTTCTTCCTTCCTATTTGAACAGTGTTTCCTAAATTTCAGTCTTTTCAGTAGAAATCGAATCAGTACTGTGCTACCAATGTTTCTAAAACAGCCTCACTCTCTTCCATTTTTGCTATCATTAAAAGGATTTGTTTTTGGTTTTGTTGTTTTGTTTTGTTTCAGTAAAGACACTAAAACTTAGGTTGGGTATTTGAGGAAGTGTATAAGAAAATAGTCTGAGACAAGAAAAGATTTGCAGAGTTAACATGCAGGAAGCAATAGTAGGAAGATTCATTGCCTGGCTGTTGTCTGTGTAGGGCAGTGAACTATGATGCTGTCTCTTATATGACTGCTAGAGGTGGCACTGGTGGCCATTTATGAAGACAAACAAGATTGTGTAAGGCAAGCTAGTCTGAAATGAGCTGTGTACAATGAAAATGAGCAGGCAGAAGACCCCATGCTTCAATGCAACAGAAACTTATACCTAATGGATATAACAATGGGAAAAGATAAGGGTGGACAAGGGGGGACAGTACCTGCTTCAAGGAAGCATTTTTAAAAATCTCCATTGGTGGCAATCAGGTCCAATGGCTGAAACTGGGATGACGAAAGTATCAATAAGGATACGGATAATCTTCAATGGGCCAACAGAAGTACTTGCTGTAGGACTGTACTGGAACCTCTGAAACCCCCTTAGAGTAGGAGACAGTAAAAAAAAGTTACCTGGGATATCTATCTCCACACTGGGTGAGTCACAGAGAGCAAGAAGTCTTCAGTTTTAAAGGGAGCACCTAGATTTCACCTGCATGCTGGAGATGGTCTCAGCTAGCCAGCAAGTGGCTAATTGAGACAAATACAAATGAACTGATGGAAAGTATGTTCCCTGTTTGCCTGCTAATGGGTTGTGTGCACTGTGAGCAAATAGAATCGGCTACAGGAGGATGACAACTGTGGTTCAGTGGCTGCACAAAAGCAAGCATGTCTGCTGAGGTCTTTGTATTTATATTCATTGGGAATATTGGCATCCAGATTCTTCTTCTTCTTGTGTGCCTTACCTGGCTTTGGTATCAGGATACTACTGTCTTTGTAAACCTGGTTTCATAACATTCTTTCCCTTTCTATTTCATGGAATTAGTTGAGGAGTTTTGGTGTCAGCACTTCTTTAAATTTGGTAAGAATTCAGGAGGAAATCTATCAACCAGGAGCTTTTGTTAAGAATCTTTTTATTACTATTTCAATTTCATTGTTCACTATAGATCCATTGTGTATGCTTTCATTTAACTTTAGTATGGTTTACGTGTCTAAAAATGTATCCAGTTTCCTCAGATTTTCTAATTTCTTTTAATTTAAATTTTCAAAGTATTCCCTAATGTTTTCCTACATCATATTTGGATTTTCCTTTCATTTTTAATTTTATTAATTGGGGTCTCTTCTTTCTTTTATTTACTTTGTCTAAGGGTTTTTCAATATTAGCTCTTCAAAGAAACAATTATTTGACTAATTTAATGAATTCTTCATTTAGTCTTTTTTTTTACTTTTGTTTCAGTTTTTGTTGTTTCTTTTTGTCTCTTGGGTTGCATTTTTATAGTTTTCTGAAACATTTGGGCTCATTAGTAAATTTTGTATCTTTCAATAAGTTGTGTGGGGTGTGGTGATGAATGTGTACCCAAGTATGTGAAGGTGAGCACATCCATGCAGGAAATTGACATCAGATATCTTTCTCCATCTCTATCCACTTCACTTTTTGAGACAGTCTTTCCCTGAACACTCAAGGCTATCTACATTGACAGGACAAAATTATCTTTCCTCTCCCTGACACATATACCAGGATGGTGGATACGAGCCACCATGCACAGGTTTGTACACAGGTACTAGGGCTCCAAACTCAAATCCAAAGACTTGTGCAACAAGCACTTTACCCTCAGGGCCATCTTCACAGCCTAGCTTTGACTCTAAATGTAAAGATCCACCACTCTAACCATCCTCTTAGATATAATCTCCTTAGTTATATCTCAAAATTTATCGTATCTTGTGCCTGAAGTTTTATTTGATTCTAGGAATTTTTTGTATTTACTTCCTGATTTCTTCAGCGACCTGTTATTCATTCAAAAGTGATCCTTTAGTCTCTAAACATTTGTATGGTTTCTATGATTTGTCTTACTACCGGTTTTTGTTTGTTTGTTTGTTTGTTTTATTTTACTATTACATAGGATATAAGAAATGAACTGTATTTATTTGGTTTTGTTTCTATGCTCTTTATGATCTATTTTAAGAACTATTCTATGGCCTGCTGGTAACTGCAGGTATTCCATATCACTGAATAGACTATTCTGAAGACACCTCTTAAGTCCATTTCACGCAAAGTATAGTGTAACATTCAAGTTCTTTGGCTAATTATTATAGTTTGGATACTATAAGGCAGAGGTAGTAAAATCACCCGCTATTATTATGGCAGGACCTTTCTTTTCTTTTTTTCCCCTGGCTTACTTAATCTAGTTTTGGTTTTTTTATTTTATTTTATTCTATATTTTTTTACAGTCTAGGTTTTATCCCCCTTCCTGTCTACCCTGTGACTGTTCCACATTCCGTACCTCCTCCCTTCTCCACGAGGATGTCCCGACCTCCACCCCACCAGACTGTAGGATGATCTCATTATTCAGGTGAAAGCAGGTACAAGATAGAACAAGGCCTGTCACTGGACAAGGAGGAAGGATGGGCAGGAGAAAAGTTTTAGAGAGGAGGAGAAGACTGGAGTGAAAGGAAAGGAGAGCAGCTGAGAGAACATGGAAGCGAACGCGAAGATTCCTCTCTTCACATTTACAGGTTGTTATGAATATTCTTAAGGGATGTATGTATACAGGGCTTTGTATGTCTAGGTGGGCAATTATATCTTATCAATTGGATCAGAGGTTACTGTGTTGTATGTTCTTTCATGTGGCAATTTAATTGAATTCAAGAGAGTATGTGGTGGCTGGAGATACTAGGCTGCCACGGAATTAGGATGTGTGTGTCTGGCATAGTGGCAACCTGCCTTGAGAACTGGATGGGTATAGAGATTGTTGCCAGGCTCAGAGAGTTGGTGTGATACAGTCTAGAGCAAAGCAGGTGAGATGCTTTGCTGACTAAGATGAAGATATCTACAAGATATCTTGGGGCACTACAGTGCCAGATCTAGTGCAGGATAAAAGACAGCATTTTTTTATAATTTTACAGCAACACCAGACCTCCCCACTCCCTGGGGCCTCCAGTCTCTTGAGGGTTAGGTGCATCTTCTCTGTCTGAGTCAAGACCCAGAAGTCCTCTCTTGTATATGTGTTGGGGGCCTCCTATCAGCTGCTGTATGCTCCTTGGATGGTAGCCAGTATCTCAGAGATCTCAGGGGTCCAGGTTAGTTGAGACTGCTGGTCCTTCTACAGGGTCACCCTCCTCCTCAGCTTCTTCCAGCTTTTCCCTAAGTCAATGAAAAGGATGAGCAGTTTCTGACCATTGGCTGTGTGTAAATATCTGCATCTGACTCTTCAGCTGCTTGTTGGACCTTTCAGAGGGCAATCATGATAGGTCCATTTTTGTGAGCACACCACAGTTTCAGAATTAGTGTTAGGCCTTTGGGCCTCCTCTTGAGCTGGATCCCACTTTGGGCTTGTCATTGTACCTCCTTGTCATCAGGCTCTCCTCCACTTTTGTCCCTGTAGTACTTTCAGACAGGAATAATTATGGGTTGGAGGTTTTGATTCTGGGATGGCAACCCCATCCCTCACTTGATGCTCTCTGTTTCTGCTGGAGGTGGGCTCTACAAGTTCCCTCTCCCCACTGTAGGGCATTTCATATAATGTTCATCCCTTAGATTCCTACAACTCTCCCACCTCCTAGTACATTCTAAAGGGCACCCCCAACCTCCTACCTCCCAAGGTTACCTATTTCCATTCTTTCTGCTGGCCCTCAGGGCTTCAGTCCTGTTCCCCCTACCCAATATCTGATCTTTCACTCTTGCCCTCCCTGTCTCCTTTCCAACCCAGGTCCCTCCCTCCCTCATCCCTCTTGTGATTACTTTCTTCTCCCTCACAAGTAGGATTGAGGAGTCCTCACTTGGGCCCTTCAACTTGTTAACCTTTCTGAGTTCTGTGAACTGTATCTTGGGTATTCTGTAATTTGAGGGCTAATATCCAATTATTAGTGAGTGCATACCATGCATGTCCTTTTGGGTCTGAGTTACCTCACTCAGGATGATATTTTCTAATTCCATCCATTTGCCTGCAAAACGCAGGATGTCCTCGTTCTTAATAGCTGAGTAGGATACCATCGTGTAAATGAACTACATTTTTTATAACCATTCTTCTGTCATGGGACATCTGGGCTGTTTCTGCCTTCTGTCCATCACAAACAAGGCCACTATAAACATAATGGGACACAAAAAAATGTGGCATGGTGGGGCACTTTCTCTTCTGTTAAATTCAGTGTATCTGGTTTTATACAGAAGTTCTTGATTAGTTTGGACTTCAGCTTTGTGCACACTGACAAATAGGTATCTATTTTCATTTTTCTACATACAGACAGGCAGTTAAACCAGCACCATTTATTGGAGACACTTTCTTTTTTCAATTGTATATTTTTGGTATCTTGGTCAAAAATTAAGTATCCATGAGTGGTTTTATTTCTGGGCCTTCAATTCTATTCCATTGAACAATGTGGCGATCTCTGTACCAATACCAAGCCATTTTTATCACTATTGCACTGTAATATAGCTTGAGGTGATTCCCTCAGTTCTTTTATTGTTAAGAATTGGTTTTGCTCAAACTAATAGAAGAAAAAGTGAGAAACATTCTCGAACACATGGGCACCAGGGAAAATTTCCTGAACAAAGCACCAATGGCTTATGCTCAAAGATCAAGAATCAACAAATGGGACTTCATAAAACTGCAAAGCTTCTGTAAGGCAAAGGACACTGTCATTAGGACAAAATGGCAAGCAACAAATTGGGAAAAGATCCTTAGCAATCCTACATCCGATAGAGGCCTTATATCCAAAATATACAAAGAACTCAAGAAGTTGGACTCCAGAGAGCCAAATAACCCTATTAAAAAATTGTGTGCAGAGCTAAACAAAGAACTCTCAGCTGAGGAATATTAAATGGCTGAGAAGCCCCTGAAGAAATATTCAACATCCTTAGTCATCAGGGAAATGCAAATCAAAACAACCCTGAGATTCTATATTATACCAGTCAGAATGGCTAAAAACTCAGGCAACAGCAGATGCTGATGAGGATATGGAGAAAGAGAAACACTCCTCTATTTTGGGTGGAATTAAAAGCTAGTACAACCACTCTGGAAATCACTCTGGAGGTTTCTCAGAAAATTGGACATGCCACTACCTGAGGACCCAGCTATACCTCTCTTGGGCATATAAAAGATGCCCCAACATACAACAAAGACACATGCTCTACTATGTTCATAAAAACCTTATTTATAATAGCCAGAAGCTGGAAAGAACCCAGATGCCCTTCAACAGAGGAATGGATTTTTAAAAATGTGGTACATCTACACAATGGAGTAATACTCAGCTATCAAAAACAATGACTTCATAAAATTCATAGGCAAATGGATTGAACTAGAAAATATTACCCTGAATGAGGTAACCCAATCCCAAAAACACACATGGTATGCACTCACTGATAAGTGGATATTAGCCGAAAAGCTCAAATTACCCAAGATGCAATTCACAGACCACATGAAGATCAAGAAGAAGGATGACCAAAATGCAGATGCTTCACTCCTTCTTAAAAAGGGGAACAAAATATCCATAGGAGGGAATATGGAGGCAAAGTTTAGAGCAGAGACTGAAGGAATGGCCATTCAGAACCTGCCCCACATGTGGCCTATATATAAACAGTAACCAAAACTAGATAAGATTGATGAAGCTAAGACATGCGTGCTGACAGGAACTGGAGATCGATCTCTCCTGAGGGACACAGCCAGAACATGTCAAATACAGAGGTCAGTGCTAGCAGTAAACCACTGAACTGAGAACGGGACTCCCATTGGAGGAATTAGAGAAAGGATTGAAAAAGCTGAAGGGGTTTGCAACCCCATAAGAACAAAAATGCCAACAAACCAGAGCTTCCAGGGACTAAACCACTACCCAAAGACTATATATACATGGACTGACCCATGGCTTCAACTGCATATGTAGCAGAGAATAGCCTTGTTGGGGCACCAGTGGAAGGGGAAGCCCTTGGTCCTGCCATGGTTGGACCTTCAGTGTAGGGATTGTCGGTGGGGACTATAAAGGGGTGGATGGGGAGGGAAACACCCTGTAGAAGGGGAGGGGAGGAGGTAGGGGGCTTATGGACAGGAAACTGGGAAAGGGTATAACATTTGAAATGTAAATAAAAAAATATCCAATAAAAAAGGGGGGAGAAGAATTGTTTTTGCTATTACGGATTTTTTTTTTTTTTTGCTTTTTCCAGATGAATTTGAGAATTTCTCTTTCCATGTCTTTGAAGAACTGTGTTGGGATTTTGATGGGAATCTATAGATTGCCTTTGATAGGGTGGCCATTTTTACTGTGTTAATTCTGCCAAGGTATGAGCATGGGAGATCTCTCCATTTTCTGAGATCTTCTATTTCTTTTGTGAGAGACTTGAAGTTATTGTCATACAGATCTTTCACTTGTTTGGTTAGTGTTACCCCAAGATATTTTATTTTGTTTGTGGCTATTGTGAAGGGAGTTTTTTCCCTTATTTCTTTCTTAACCTGATTGTCATTTGTACAAAGGAAGGCTACTGATTTATTTGAGTTAATTTTACATCCAGCCATTTTCCTGAAGTTGTTTATCAGCTATAGAAATTCTCTGATAGAATTTTGGGAGTCACTTATGTTTACTGTCATATCATCTGCAAGTAGTGATACCTTTACTTCTTTGCCAATTCTTGTCCCCTTGATGTCTTTTTGTTGTCTTATTGTTATAGAAATGGAAGAAATTCAAAAAAAATCATCACATCCTACTACGAAAGTTTATACTCAATAAATCTGGAAGATCTAGATGAAATGGATGATTTCTGCTGTTATGTCTCCCTTTTCATTTCTAATTTTGGTAATTTGGATATTGCCTCTGGTCCATTTAGTTAGTTTGGCTAGGGTTTAATCTATCTTGTTGATTCTCTCAAAGAATCAGCTTTTGGCTTTGTTGATTCTTTGTATTGTTCTCTTTGTTTCTATTTGTTTGTTTTCTGCCCTGAGTTTGACTATTTTCCTGCCTTCTACTCCTCTTGGGTGTGTTTGCTGCTTTTTGTACTAGAGGTCTCAGCTGTGCTAGTTACTAGTGTAGGATCTCTCCAATTTCTTTACCAGGGCACTTAGTGCTATGAATCTTCCTCTTAGTACTGTTTCATTGTGTCCCATAAGTTTGGGCATATTGTGTCATTATTTTCTTTAAATTCGAGGAAGTTTTTAATTTCTTTCTTTATTTTTCCCTTACCAAGCTATCATTGAGTAGAGACTTGTTCAGTTTCCATGGGTATATGGGCTTTCTACTTTTGTTGTTATTGAAGACTTGCCTTAGGTAATGGTGATCTGATAAGATGCGTAGTGTTATTTCAATCTTTCTGTATCTGTTGAGGCTTGTTTTGTACCCAAATATGTAGTCAATTTTGGAAAAGGTATCATGAGGTCCTGAGAAGAAGGTGTATTCTTTTGTATTTGCATGAAATGTTCTGTAGATATCAGTTAAATCCATTTGGTTCACAGCCTCTTTTAGTTTCACTGTGTCTCTATTTAGTTTCTGTTTCAATGACCTGTCTATTGGTGAGAGTTGGGTATTGAAGTCTTCCACTGTTATTGTGTGTAGTTCAATGTGTGTTTTGAGCTTTAGTAAAATTTCTTTTATGAATGTGGGTGCCCTTGTATTTGGGGCTTAGATGTTCAGAATTGAGACTTTTTTTGGTAGATTTTTCCTTTGTTCAATATGAAGTGTTTTTTTCTCATCTTGCTTGATAACTTTTGGTTGAAAGTCTTTTATAGCATATTTAGGATGACAACTCCAGCTTGTTTCTTGGGACCATTTGCATGGAAGACCTTTTTCCAGACTTTTACTCAGAGGTAGTGTCTGCCTTTGTTCTTGAGGTATGCAGCAAAATGCTGCATCCTGTTTGCATATTCTGTCTGTCAGCTTATGACTTTTTATAGGTGAGTTGAATCCATTAATACTGAAATATATTAAAGACAGATGTTTGTTAGTTCCTGTTAAGTTTGTTTTGTAGGTGGCATTATGTGCCTGTGATTCTCTTCATTTGGCTTGTTGTGAGATAATTAATATGTTGATTTTTCTTTGGAATAGGTACACCCCTTCTGTTGGAGTTTTCCTTCTAGAATCCTCTGTAGGGCTGGATTAGTAGCTAGATACTGTTTGAATTTGGTTTTGTATCTAGAATATTTTGGCTTCTCCATCTATGTTGATTGAGAGTTTCGATGGGTATAGTAGTCTGGGCTGGCATTTGTGTTCTCTTACAGTCTGCATAACCTCTGGCCAGGCTCTTCTGGATTTTAGTGTCTCTGTTGAAAAGTCTGGTATAACTCTGGTAGGTCTGCCTTTGCATGTTACACGGTCCTTTTCCCTTGCAGCTTTTAATATTCTTTCTCTATTCTGTGCATTTAATACTTTGATTATTATGTGATGCAAGGATTTTCTTTTCTGGTTCCATTTATTTGGTGTTCTACAGGCTTCTTGTACATTTAAGGTCATCTCTTTCTTAGGAAAGTTTTCTTCTATGACTTTGTTGAAGACAAAATCCTTTGAGCTGGGAATCTTCGCTCTCCTCTATTTCTACTATTCTTAGATTTGGTCTTTTCATTCTGTGCTAGATTTCCTAAATGTTTTGAGTTAGGAGTTTTTTATGTTTTGAATTTTCTTTGACAGTTGTCAATATCTTCTAAGGTATCTTCTACACCTGAGGGTCTTTCTTCTGTCTCTTGTATTCTGTTGGTGATGCTTACATCTGTAATTTTTTACCTATTTTCTGGTTTCCTATTTCCAGGGTTGACTCCATTTGTGTTTTCTTTATTGTTTCTACTTCCACTTTTAGGTCTTAGACTACTTTATTCAATTCCTTCAACTGTTTGAGTGTTTTGTTTTCCTATATTCCTTTAAGGGATTTATTTGATACCTGTTTAGGGGTTTCCACCTGTTTACCTGTGTTTTCCTGTATTTCTTTCAGTGAATTATTTCTATCCTCCATAAAGGACTCTAGTTTCTTCATGAGATAGGATTTTAGGTCAGCTTCCTGATTTTCAGGTGTGTTGGTGTGCTCAGGACTTGCTGAGGTGGAAGAACTGGTTTCTGATAATACCCACGTATATTGGCTTCTGTTGCTTATGGTCTTGTGCTTGCCTCTTGCCAGCTGGTTATCCCTAGTGTTTGCTGGTCTGGATGTCTCTGTCTGGAGCCTGCCTCCTTTGTCCTTGAGTTGTTTCCGATCTCCTGGTAGGCATATGGCCCTGGCTGTAGCAGACCTCCTGTGGTGCTTTCTGACCCTGGGGTCTTCAGAGGGGGAGGGGAGCTGCTGATCTGTTACCCTGGCTAACGCAGGTCTCCTAGAAGGCCTTCAGATTATTCCATTTTCAGAGGAGCAGTCAAATTGCTGCCCTGTATGTAGATGTCCTTCAGGGAGGACTGTTTCCCTATATGCAGCAGAACTCCAGGGAGGCTTTTAATATGTTGGGTCAGTTGCCATGCATGCTGTTGAGCCTCTGGGAGGACTTCAGACTATGGTGTCAGTTGCCCAGTTGCCTTGTGTGTAGAGGGACTTGTGGGTTTCTGTCAGGCTCTGGTGTCTTCAGGGGAACAGACAAGCTGGTGATCAATTGTCCTGCATGCAGCAGAACTCCTGAGATGCCTTCAGGCTGTAGTGTCAGTTGCCCTGTGTGCATTGGACCTCCTGGGATGCCTTCAGGCTGTAGTGTCAGTTGCCCTGTGTGCATTGGACCTCCTGGGATGCCTTCAGGCTGTGATGTCTTCAGGGGAGCAGACTAGCTGGCAATCGCATGTCAGGACCTTTCTGATATGTGGTGCCCATTAACATTTGTTTAATGAGCTTGAGAGCACATTCAGTATGTATGGGCTTACATTGTGGCCTCCTTGATCAATTTTTCTCTTTATTAATATATAATGCCCTAGTTACCTTCTGACAATTTTGATATGAAGTCAACTTTATTACATATAAGAATATCTGTGCCAGCTTGTTTTTAGTTTCTACTTTCTTGATGAATGCCCTAACATTCTCTGACTTTCAGTCTGCCTTTGCCGTTGAAGTATGTTTCTTAGAAACAACATATAGACAAGTCTTGTTTTAACCCAATATGTTACCCATGCTAACATCAAACTCTAGTGACCAACCGCTAAAAGTATTAAAATTAAAAATATAAGCCACCATGCCTTGTTTTAAATGATAAAATTTTCACAAAAATAATTGACAATGTATTTTTGTTAGGGCATGCCTATTGTCCTGTATATGAAAATATGAGAATAAAAGATGAAACTATTTTGATAATGCAAGTTTCAATGGAGCCTGCCATGGGTAATAATGAAGTTACTTTAAATAACCTGAATCACTGTCAGAGAAGTTGACTATGGTGAATTTTATACCCCAAATAATACAGATATTCTTCAAGGGTTCATGTTTCTGAATGTCCATCTCTTTCTAATGTAAACATTATATTAATAGTGTTGGACTTGAAAGACTATCATTAATTTTCTAAAGACATATGTCAATCAAAGCAAACTGTTTAATTGTAAATAGTTCTCCAGGCATTCTACTTCAATTCCAGAATTTAGAAATAAAAATAATCCCAGCCATTTGTCCATATCAATTAAATATCCTAAAAGGGAGAAAGTTGACAAGTGTTAAATCCAGATCAACTCAAAAGACATCAACAGCTTCCATATTCCCCTTGATCAATGAGAAAACATGAGAAGGAATACTGCTCTTTCCTACCAGAAAACAGCAATTCTATACATCTTGATATTCTATCTAAATTCTTCTTAGCTCATTAGTTGTTCGGACGAGTTGGTTTTAGAAGCTGAAGTTATTATTAAATATGTGAACAAGTGATTCCTCTATTGTAAAATAATTACTGCTTTTCCCCTCATTTTTAGAGAAGTTTACTTGGCACACTTTAACATTTCTTGTATTTAAAGCAGAAATTCTCTGGCTCTTTATTAGTATGCTATATATCAAAATAACATAATCTCACTTAAAATATAATTTCTAATTTCTAGAAACATATGAAGCATGTTCCAAATGCCAATAATGCACATAATCAACTAACGAAAGTCAGTAATAACACATTTCTAAGAAATAACTTAAATGTTATTTGAAACCATAAATGGGTGCTATGATTTTAATAATCTTTATTAAATTTTACCCTCACCAAGATTATTTTAAATTTTTACATTTTGTTCTCCTACCAACTAAAATATTTAGTTCACTAAAATTTCAATGATATAGCAAAGTGTTTGGGCTGTAAGATGACCCAGTAATTAAGAACACTGGCCAGCTTATATCCAAAATATACAAAGAACTCAAGAAGTTAGACCGCAGGGAAACAAATAACCCTATTAAAAAATGGGGTTCAGAGCTAAACAAAGAATTCACAGCTGAGGAATGCCGAATGGCTGAGAAACACCTAAAGAAATGTTCAACATCTTTAGTCATAAGGGAAATGCAAATCAAAACAACCCTGAGATTTCACCTCACACCAGTGAGAATGGCTAAGATCAAAAACTCAGGTGACAGCAGATGCTGGCGAGGATGTGGAGAAAGAGGAACACTCCTCCATTGTTGGTGGGATTGCAGACTGGTAAAACCATTCTGGAAATCAGTCTGGAGGTTCCTCAGAAAATTGGACATTGAACTGCCTGAGGACCCAGCTATACCTCTCTTGGGCGTATACCCAAAAGATGCCTCAACATATAAAAGAGACACGTGCTCCACTATGTTCATCGCAGCCTTATTTATAATAGCCAGAAAATGGAAAGAACCCAGATGCCCTTCAACAGAGGAATGGATACAGAAAATGTGGTACATCTACACAATGGAATATTACTCAGCTATCAAAAACAACGACTTTATGAAATTCGTAGGCAAATGGTTGGAACTGGAAAATATCATCCTGAGTGAGCTAACCCAATCACAGAAAGACATACATGGTATGCACTCATTGATAAGTGGCTTTTAGCCCAAATGCTTGAATTACCCTAGATCCCTAGAACAAACGAAACTCAAGACGGATGATCAAAATGTGAATGCTTCACTCCTTCTTTAAATGAGGAAAAAGAATACCCTTGGCAGGGAAGAGAGAGGCAAAGATTAAAACAGAGACTGAAGGAACACCCATTCAGAGCCTGCCCCACATGTGGCCCATACATATACAGCCACCCAATTAGACAAGATGGATGAAGCAAAGAAGTGCAGACCGACAGGAGCCGGATGTAGATCGCTCCTGAGAGACACAGCCAGAATACAGCAAATACAGAGGCGAATGCCAGCAGCAAACCACTGAACTGAGAATAGGTCCCCCATTGAAGGAATCAGAGAAAGAACTGGAAGAGCTTGAAGGGGCTCGAGACCCCAAAAGTACAACAATGCCAAGCAACCAGAGCTTCCAGGGACTAAGCCACTACCTAAAGACTATACATGGACTGACCCTGGACTCTGACCCCATAGGTAGCAATGAATATCCTAGTAAGAGCACCAGTGGAAGGGGAAGCCCTGGGTCCTGCTAAGACTGAACCCCCAGTGAACTAGACTATGGGGGGAGGGCGGCAATGGGGGGAGGGTTGGGAGGGGAACACCCATAAGGAAGGGGAGGGGGGAGGGGGATGTTTGCCCGGAAACAGGGAAAGGGAATAACACTTGAAATGTATATAAGAAATACTCAAATTAATAAAAAAAAAAAGAAAAAAAAAAAAAAAGAACACTAGCCAGCCTTCCAGAGTTCCTGAGTTGATTCCCAGCAATCACATGGTGGTTTACAATCATCTATAAAGGGATGTGTTGCCTTCTTCTGGTATGTAGGTGTACATGCAGGCAAATAAACATAGATTTAAAAATAGTAATAATAATAACAATAATAATAATAATCGATAACAAAAATAATACTAACATACCAAAGTTTTGATTCAGGTCTTTTGTAACAAAGAATGAAAACAAATAACCAATTTTTGTAATCCAATATCTGTATATCTATGAATAAAAAATGGAACTAGAGTCTAAGTATAGAAGATCCAATATAAACAATTTCATAAGCAAAATTTTAGAATTTTCCATTAGTATTATGATAAAGAATGTTTAGGTAAGAATTGAACTAAAGAACCTTTTAGATTATATACATATAATCCAAGTACTTGGGAATTTAAAATGAGAACATCAAACCTCAAAGCCAGATTATCCTATATAGAGGTTTCTAGTACAGAATCAAGGACACTGCAAACTCATGATGCAAAAAGAAATAAAAATGTGATGGGACTAATTTTTCTTCACATATCACTTGTGGTCATAACTGATAAAAAAAAGTTTCTCCTGTTGTTTGCAAAAATTGTTATAAAAAGTAACTGGCAGTTTAGCAGACCAATATCCACTGAAACACTACAGACAGATTGACTCCCAGGAGATCTGCAGAAACCAAAGACACGGTGAGAATGCCCAAATAACCACACCAGCTGGGACAACCACAGAGCGCAGCTGACACAGGACCCACCTGCCCCACCTTAGCCCTCCCGCCCCCAAGATCCACCTAGCATCCGGCCCATTTTACCATATGGTCTAGATCAGCAGCCCAATCTGGACCAAACACTACAGCCTCTGGGCCTCCCAGAAGGTCCACTGAAAACAAGAGCAGAGGAAGTCCACTGTAACTGGGGGAACAGGAGGCCTGCTCTAATCAGAGACACAGGAGGCCCACCCTAACCAAAGGTAATACTGTCTGTCTCCAAGAAGACAAGCTATAACACAGGTCACAGAGTTCTACCTGCTTCCAAAGAGGCTAGCTCCTGTCAGAGACACCCAGGCCAGTAAACACTAGAGAGAAACAGATGGACAGAGACAAGCACATGATCAGAAGCAACAAAACACAAGGTAATTTGGCACCATCAGAATTCAGTTTTCCCACCACAGTAAGCCATAGATACCCTAACATGCCTGAAAAGTAAGATAATGATCTAAAATCCCATCTTCTGAAGATTATAGAGGACTTTAAGGAAGATATGAAGAATTCCCTTAAAGAAATACAGGAAAACACAAACAGATAGAAGCCCTTAAAGAAGAAAAAAATCTCTTAAAGAAATACAGGAAAACACAAACAGGTAGAACCCCTTAAAGAAGAAACGAATAAATCTCTTAAAGAAATACAGGAAAATACAATCAAGCAGGTAAAGTAATTGAACAAAACAGTCCAAGAACTAAAAATGGAAATAAAAACTATAAAGATCCTGGAGATGGACAACCTAGAAAAGAGATCAGGAGCTACAGATGCAAGCATCACTAACAGAATTCAAGAGATAGAAGAGAGAATCTCAAGCATAGAAGATATTTACATATCAGTCAAAGAAAATACAAAGTGTAAAAAGCTCCTAACCCTAAATACTGGGACCAAGTGTGGAACAGAGACTGAAGGAAAGGCCATCCAAAGACTGCCCCACCTGGAGATCCATCCCATATACAGACACCAAACCCAGACACTATTGCTGATGCCAAGAAGTACTTGCTGACAGGAGGCTGATATAGCTATCTCCTGAGAGGCCCTGCCAGAGCATGACAAATACAGAGGCGGATGCTCACAGCCAACCATTGGACTGAACATAGAGACTCCAATGAAGGAGTTAGGGAAAGAACTGAAGGTGCTGAAGGGGTTTGCAACCCCATAGGAAGAATATCAATATCAACCAACCAGACAACTCAGAGCTCCCAGGGACTAAACCACCAACCAAAGAACACACATAGAGGGACCCTTGGCTCCAGCTGCATATGTAGCAGAGGATGGACTACTCTGACATCAACAGGAAGGGAGCCCCTTAGTCCTGTGAAGGTTTGATGCCACAGCATGGGGGAATGCTAGGGCGGTAAGGCAGGAATGGATGAGTGAGTGTAGGAGCACCCTTATAGAGGCAGGGGGAGTGGGTATACAGTGGGGTGGGGGAGTTGTGGAGGTGAAACAAATAGGAAAGGGGATAACATTTGAAATGTAAATAAATAAAATATCCAATAAAAAATCTCAAAAAAAGGTTCATCATTCTTAGCAATTAGGTAAATGAAAATGATTTTGAGATTTCATTTTACCCTAGTCAGAATGATTAAGATCAACAAAACAATGGACAACTAATGTTGAAAAGGTGTGTGGGGGAATGAATGACTTTTGTCATTTGCCTTTGGTGTAGTTTCAAACTGATATAATCAATGTGGAAATAAGTGTAGCACATTCTACAAAAGTTAAAAATAAACCTACCATATGATTAAGCTACACCAAAAAAAGGACACAATGAGAAGATCATATTTAAGAATAATAGGAATGCAAGTAGGTAAAGAATCCCAGCTCAGAGAGCCAGAAAACATCTTCAACAAAATCATCACCTAACATAAAAAAAGAGCCATAAAGATACAAGAAGCCTACAGAACACCAAATAGATGTGACCAGAAAAGAAAATTCTGTCAGCACTAAATAATCAAAACACTAAATGAACAGAGCAAAGAATGAATATTAAAAGCTGAAAGGGGAAAAGGCCAAGTAGTATAAGAAGTACCTATCAGAACTACACCAAACTTCTAAACAGAGACTCAAAAACACAGGAGATCCTAGACAGATGTCATCCAGATGCAAAGAGAACACAAATGCCAGCCCAGGATACTATACCCAGCAAAATGCTCAATCATAATGGAAGAACCAAGATATTCCATAGCAAAACCAAATTTAAATAATGTCCTTCTACTAGTCCAACCCAATAGAGGATACTGGAACAAAATCTCCAACACAACGAGGGTAACTACACCCAAGAAACATAAAACACTAAATATTTCACAACAACCTCAAAAGAAGAAAATTATACACACATATAGCCTGCAGCAACAAAAATAACAGGCACTAACAATCATTGGTCTTTAATATCTCTCATCATCAATGGACTCAATTCCATAATAAAAAGATACAGGCTAACAAACTGGACACCTAAGCAAAATCCAACATACGGGAAACATACCTCAGTGACTAAGACAGACACTACCTCAGAATAAAAGGCTGGAAAAGTTTTCCAAACAAATGGTCCCAAGAAACCAGCTGGAGTTGCCATCCTAATATCCAATAAAATAGACTTTAAACAAAAAGCTATCAAATGAGATGGGTAAGGGCACTTCATATCCATCAAAGGAAAAATCCACCAAGAGAATTTCTCAATTCTGAAAATCTATGCCCCAAATGCAAGGGCACCCACATTCATAAAAGAAACTTTACTAAAATTCAAAACACACATTGAACCTCACAGAATAATAGTGGGAGACTCCAACATGCCACTCTCATCAATAAACAGGTCATTGAAACAAAAACTAAACAAAGACACAATGAAATTAACAGAAGTTATGGGCCAAATGGATTTAACAGATATACATAGACCATTTCATCCCAAAACAAGAAAATACACCTTCTTCTCACCACCCCATGGAATCTTCTCCAAAACTGATCATATAAACGAACATAAAACAAGCCTCAACAGATACAAGAAAATTGGAAGAGGCCTGTGCATCCTATCAGATCACCACAGATTAGACTTCAGTAACATCAAAGACAACAGAAAGCCAATATATTAGTGGAAACTGAGCAACTCTCTGCTCAATGATAACTTGTTTAGGGAGAAAATGAAGAAATCAAAGACTTCATAAAATTCAATGAAAAAAAGGCATGTCATATCCAAACTTATGGGAAACAAAGAAAGCAGTGCTAAGAGAAAAATTCATAACACTAAGTTCCTTCATAAAGAGGATAGAGAGCTCACATACTAGTAACTTAACAGCACAACTGAAAACTCTAGAACAGAAAGAAGCAAACACACCAAGAGTAGATAGCAGGAAATAGTCAAACTCAACTGAAATCAGCTTGTAGAAACCAAGAGAACAATACAAAGAATTAACAAAACCAAGAGCTGGTTCTTTGAGAAAATCAACAAGATAGATTAAACATTAGCCAAACTAAGTAAGAATACAGAAACAATACCCAAATTAACAAAATCAGAAATGAAAAGGGACTAAGAAATGAACAGAAACTAAGGATATTAAAAAAGAATCATCAGATCCTACTTTAAAAAAAAAAGGCTATACTCTACAAAACTGGAAAATCTAGGTGAAATGAATGATTTTCTAGACAGATGAAGATAGCAAAATTAAATAAAGAGCAGATAAACTAGCTACACAGGCCCATATCCCCTAAGGAAATAAAAGAAGTGATTAAAAAATCCCCAACCAAAAGTAGCCCAGGGCCAGATAGTTTTGGTATGGAATTCTACTGACCTTCAAAGAAGAGCTAATACCAATATTCCTCAAACTAATATCAATGAAAAAATATTCAGTAAAATTCTTGCAAACTAAATTCAAGAACACATCAAAACTGTCATTCAAGTAGGCTTCACCCCAAGGATGAAGGGTCAGTATACGAAAATCAATTAGTATAATCCACATATAAACAAACACAAAGAAAAAAATCACATGATCATCTCCTTAGATGCAGAAAAAGCATTTTAAAAATACAACACCCCTCCATGTTAAAAGTATTGGAGAGATCAGGCACTCAAGGCCCATACCTAAATATAATAAAAGCAATTTACAGCAAACTAACAGCCAATATCAAATTGAATGGAGAGATACTTGAAGCAATCCTATTAAAATCAGGGACAAGAAAAGGATGCCCACTCTCCTCAGATCTATTCAATATAGTATTCAAAGTGCTAGCTAGAACAAAAGACAACAAAAAGAGATCAAGAGGATACAAATTGGCAAAGAAAAAGTAAAGGTATCACTATTTGCAGATGATAAAATAAAATATATGAGTGACCCCAAAAATTCTACCAGAGAACTTCTCCACCTGATAAACCACTTCAGCAAAGGGCCAGATATAAAATTAACTCAAATATATCAATAGCCTTCCTTTATACAAATGATAAACAGACTGAGAAAGAAATTAGGGAAACAACTCCTTTACAATATCCCCAGATAATATAAAATATCTTGGGGTAACTCTAGCTAAATGAGGGAAAGCTCTGTATGATAAGAACTTCAAGTCTCTCAAGAAAGAAATAGAAGAAGTTCTCAGAAAATGGAGATATCCCATGCTCATTGAGTGGCAGAATTAACAGAGTAAAAATGGCAATCCTACCAAAGGCAATCTACAGATTCAATGCAATCTCCATCAAAATCCCAACACAATTCTTCAAAGACATGGAAAGAGCAATTCTCAAATTCATCCAGAAAGTCAAAAAACCCACAATAGCGAAAACAATTCTTAACAATAAAAGAACGACTGAGGGAATCACCATCCCTAACCTCAAACTCTATTACAGAGCAATAGTGATAAAAATTTACATAGTATTGATACAGAGACAGACAGGTTGATCAATAGAATAGAATTTAAGACCCAGAAATAAAACCATACACTTGATCTTTGACAAAGATGCAAAAAAATATATACAATGGAAAAAGGAAGCATCTTCAATAAATGGTGCTGGTCTAACTGACTGTTTGTATGTAGGAAAATGAAAATAGACCCATATTTGTCACCTTGCACAAAGCTCAAGTCCAAGTGGATCAAGAACCGCAACATAAAATGAAATACACTGAATCTAATAGAAGAGAAAGTGGGAAAGAGCCTTGAACTCATTGGCACAGGGGGAAATTTCCTAAGCAGAATTCCAATGGCTCATGTTCTATGATCAAGAACTGATAAATGGGATCTCATGGAAAGCTTCTGTAAGGTGAAGGGCAGAGTCAATAGGACAAACTGGCAACCTGCAGATTGGGGGAAAAAAATCTTCATTAACTTCATATCCAATAAAAGGCTAATATCCAAAATATATAGAGAATTCAAGAAGCCAACCAACAAAAAAACCAAACAACCCAATCAAAATGAAAAATGGGGTATAGAACTATACCAAACACACATGGTATGTACTCATTGATAAGTGGCTATTAGCCCAAATGCTTGAATTGCCCTAGATGCACAGAACACATGAAACTCAAGAAGGATGACCAAAATGTGAATGCTTCACTCCTTTAAAAGGGGAACAAGAATACCCTTGGGAGGGAATAGGGAGGCAAAGTTTAGAACAGAGGCCAAAGGAACACCCATTCAGAGCCTGCCCCACATGTGGCCCATACATATACAGCCACCCAATTAGATAAGATGGATGAAGCAAAGAAGTGCAGGCCAACAGGAACCGGATATAGATCTCTCCTGAGAGACACAGCCAGAATACAGCAAATACATAGGTGAATGCCAGCAGCAATCCACTGAACTGAGAACGGGACCCCAGTTGAAAGAATCTTAGAAAGGACTAAAAGAGATTGAAGGGGCTTAAGACCCCATATGAACAACAATGCCAACCAACCAGAGCTTCCAGGATTAAGCCTCTACCCAAAGATTATACATGGACTGACCCTGGGCTCCAACCTCATAGGTAGCAATGAATATCCTAGTAAGATCACCAGTGGAAGGGGAAGCCCTTGGTCCTGCCAAGACTGAACCCCCAGTGAACGGGATTGTTGGGGGGAGGATGGTAATAGGGGGGAGGATGGGGAGGGGAACACTCATATAGAAGGGGAGGGGGGGTTAGGGGGATGTTGGCCCAGAAACCGGGAAGGGGAATAACAATCGAAATGTAAATAAGAAATACTCAAGTTAATAAAGATGGGAGAAAAAAAAGAATTCTCAACAAAGAAATCTAGAATGGCTGAGAAGCACCTAAAGAAATTTTCAAAGCCCTTAGAGATCGGAGAAATGCAAATCAAAACGACCAAGATTCCACCTTATACCAATCAGAATAGCTAAGATCAAAACTCAGGTAACAACACATGTTGGTGAGCAAGAGGAACACTCCCCCATTGCTGGTGGGATTGCAACCTGGTACAACCACTCTGGAAATCATTTTGGAGGTTCCTCAGAAAATTGGAAATAGACCTACCTAAGGACCCAGAAATACCACTCTTGAGAATATACCCAAAAGATGCCCACCATGCCACAGGGGCACACATTCCGCTATGTTCATAGTGGCCTAATTTGTGATAGACAGAAGCTGGAAACAACCCAGATGTCCCAAGACAGAAGAATGGATACAGAAAATGTGGTTCATTTAAACAGTGAATACCACTCTGCTATTAAGAATGAGGACATCCTGAGTTTTGCAGGCAAATTGATGGAACTAGAAAATATCAACCAGAGTGAGGTAACTCAGACCCAAAAAGACATACACAGTATGTTCTCACTAATAAGTAGATATTAGCCAAAAAAAAAAAGGACAGAATACCCAAGATACAGTCCACAGAATTCATAAAGGTTAACAAGCAGAAGGGCCCAAGTGAGGAAGCCTCAGTCCCACTTGGGAGGGAGAAGAAAGCAACCACATGGGGGGAGGGAGGGAGGGACAGGGAAGGGGAAAAGGATGGAGCCTGGGGAAGAGGGGAACATGATCTGGTATAGGAAGGACTGAGGGCCAGCAGAAAGAATGGAAACAGGCAACTTTAGGAGGTTGTAAGGACCCTCCAGAATGTACCAGAGACCTGGGAAATGACTCTTAAGACTCAAATGGGGGGACCCTAGGCGAAATGCCTTACAGTGGGGAGAGGAACTTCTTGAGCCTACCTCTAGAAGAAAGCCAGGGCATCAAGTGAGGGATGAAGTTGCCATCCCATAGTCAAAACTCTAACCCATAATTCTTGTCTGAAAGAAATGCAGCGGATCTAGCAACAGGCCCAAAGTGGAATCCAGCCCAAGTGCAGGCCCTAAGACCTGACACAATTACTGCATCTATGGGGCACTCACAAAAAGGGACCCATCATGACTGCCCTCCAAAAAACTCAACAAGCAGCTGAAAGAGTCAGATGCAGATATGTGCACCGAACCAGTGAACAAGAGCTGCTGACCCCTCAGGCTGAATTAGGAAAAAGATGGAGGAAGTTGAGGAGGACCCCAATTAACCTGGACCCCAAGACTTCTCAGACACTGGATCATCAACCAGGCAGCATACACCAGCTGAGATGAGGCCTCCCCACACATATACAGCACAGGACTCCCAGGTCTGGATTCAGTCAGAGAAGATGCACCTAACCCTCAAGAAACTGGAGGCCCCAGGAAGCTTAGAGGTCTGGTGAGGTGGATGGGGTAGGAACATGCACATGGAGATGGTGTTGAGGGCAGAGGTATGGGATGTGGAACGGTCTGAAGGTGGATCGGAAGGGGAAAAATATATGGAGTATAAAAATAAATAAATAAGGGTTGAGAGAGATATGTGTGTACCCTTATTAACTATAAATTGTACATATGTGATAAAGTGTCACACTGTGTGATACTAACATGAAACTACGTGCTGATTGAAATTAAAAATATTTAAAAAATAAATAAATAAATAAATAAATAAATAAATAAATAAATAAGAACAGAAGGAACATTGCCTAATTTACTCTATGAAGCCACAATTATTCTGATACCTAAACCACACAAGGACCCTACCAAAAAAAAAAAAAAAAAAAAAAAAAAAAAAAAAAAAAAGAACTTCAGACCAGTTTTGCTTATGAATACCAATGCAAAAATACTCAATAACATTCTTGCAAACCGAATCCAAGCACACATCAAAACCATCATTGGTTTCAATGATCAAGTAGGCTTCATCCCAGGGATGCAGGGATGGTTTAATATACGGAAAATCATCAACAATCTACAATATATAACAAACTCAAGGGGGAAAACGCATGATCATCTCATTAGATGCTGAAAAATCTTTCAAGAAAATGCAACACCCCTCATGTTAAAAATCTTGGAGAGATCAGGAATTCATGGTTCATACCTAAAAGTATTAAAAACAATATATAGCAAACCAACAGCCAACATCAAATTGAGTGGTGAAAAACTAGAAGCGGTCCCACTAAAATCCAAGACAAGGTTGCCCACTCTTTCCTTATCTATCAAACATAGTACTCAAAGTTCTATCTAGAGCAATTAGACAACAAAAGGAGATCAAGGGGATACAAATTGGAAAGGAAGAAGTCAAGGTATCACTATTTGCAAATGATATGATCATATAAATAAACAACCCCAAAATTCCACCAGAGACTCCTACAACTGATAACTTCAGCAAAGTGGCAGGATATAAAGTTAACTCAAAAAAATTAGTAGCCTTTCTTTATACAGATGATAAACAGTCTGAGAAAGAAATTAGAGAAACAACACACAATAGCCACAAATAGTATAAAATATCTTGGTGTAACTCTTACCAAACAAATAAAAGAATGACTTTAGCAAGTAATTAGAAAATACCATCCTGAGTGAGGTAACTCAGACCCAAAAGTAAGTACTCTCTGATATCTGGATATTAGCCAAAAAGTACACAATACCTAGAATACAACCTACAGACCATAAAAGGTGTAACAGACAGATAGACCCAAGTGAGGAGGCCTCAGTCCCACTTAGAAGGGGGAAGGAAATAATCAAGAGAGGCAGAGAGATGGAGGGATCTGGGTGGAAGAGGGGAGGGAAAAGGGGTAACAAGATCAGATGTGGGGGAGTGGTCAGAGGAGAAGTCCATAAGACCAGGAGAATGAATGGACGTAAGCAGCCTCTGGAGGTGGAAGGTGGGAGTGGGGATCCTCTAGAAAATACCAGAAACCCGGGAGGTGAGATACTCTCAAGACTCATTGGCAGTGACCTTAGCCAAAATGTTCAACATTGAGGAGAGGGAACTCGAATAGTCCACTTCCAGTAGTTAGGGCCTCAAGTGGAGGGACAGAGTTACTAACTCACAGTCAAAATTTCTGACCCAGAATTCTTCCTTTCTACAAGAACTGTGGGGACAAAAATGAAGAAGAGATTAAAGGAAAGGATCAATGACCAGCCCAAATTGGGATCCTTTTCAGGGGAAGTGCGGGGATGACTAAGACCTGACACTGTTACTGGTGTCATGATGTGCTTCCAGACGGGAGCCTAGCATAGCTGTCTTTTGAGAGTCACTACCAACAGCTGACTGAGACAGAAGCAGACACTTATATCCAACAATTAAACTGAAGTAAGGAACCTCTATCAATTAGGGGAAGGACTGAAGAAGCTGAAGAAGCTTCCTATGGGGATAGGAAGGCCAGCAGTCCCAACTTACCCAGATGTCATCAAACTCTAAGAGACTGAGCCACCATCAAGGAACATACATGAGAAGGTTTGAAGCCCCTGGCTCATATGTAGCAGAGGCCTGCCTGGTCAATTGGACAAAATGTGCTGAATCCTGGAGAGACTCGAAGCCCCAGGGAAGGGGAAAAGCTGGTGATGGAGAGCACCCTCTAGGAGGCAAGGGATAGGAGGGATGGGATCAAGAACTATGAAAGGGGGGACCAATTTGGTGGGGGTAACAACAGTTGGAATGTAAATAAATAAAATAACTTTTGAAAAAAGTAACTTTGAAATCCTCGTGAACTCATGTACATTTTGTATGAATAGTAATTAAAAATTAAGAATTTGAATGAAAATTGTAATATTACAACATAACCTACTAAGTGCAAAAGAATCTGTATTGTGGAAATTAATTATTAACATATTAAGTCACAACTAACTTAAATTACAAAATCCTTCATTTTCATGGGTTTTCATTTACTCTGATAGAAACAATTGGAAAAAATGCAGGAAAAACATTTCCACAAGTATTACTCAAAGCTTTTGTTTTCTTTTTAAGAGCACTGGGAGTTGTTATTCATTGATCTCACACTTCAAGAAACCTGCCAAGACTAACCACAAAATCTGTCAGTTGAAGCTGATATTAAAGAGAATACCCTGAAGTTATCTGAACTTCTCTTTTAATCTCTTCTGGGAAAGAGAGGAGGCAAGCACAGAGGGTAGAGGCCAAACGCTTCCCACACTCTGATGGTACAGTGCCAATAATCTGACACAAGTTAATAAACGTAATAGCATAGCCAGACTGACAAGAATTGGTACCTGCACGACCTGCCCGCAAATGTAAGTTTAAAGTTCTAAGTCATTTTCCTCTCCTTCTTCTTCCTAATCCTTTCCTCTCACAGTACTTCCAGCTCATTACAGAACTGCATCTGAAGGGTGCCCTAGTGCTTTACGCGCACCTCCATTTTTACATTGCCTTTCTCTGAAGTCTCGCTTCTGTTGACTTACAGGGCTCTGCAACTAACCAATAATACAAAATACGGGGACTTTATTAATCCATTTGTTTATTAAATCCATTTGTTGTTTATTGTCACAACCAACTTCATCATTGATTAAAATAACTTTACTTCAGAGAATAAAAGATTTAGTCCATTCTATTTTATAAAAGAAATAAAAATATGATTATAGGTGTTATGTTTCCATGGCTAATCTGCCTTTGAGAGATATTACTGAATATAAGAGAATTTTTAAATCTATTCTAACAATAAGTTTTTTAGGGGCTATAGGAATGGTTTGGTGATTAAGAGCATACACTGCTCTTCCAGAAAACCCCAGCTCCGTTTCCAGAACCCACATCAGGTGAATCACCACTGCCTGTGAATCCAGCTTCAAGGATATCCAACCCCGTTGGTGTCTGAAGGCGCTTACACTTACATGCACATCCTCAAACACACATGTACACATAAATAAAAATAAGAAAAACAAACCTTTTAAAACTCCCTGTTTCTTCTATTACTTTCCACCAAATTTTAGAGTTCATTTGTTATGTATCTCTATTAAAATATATCTTACTCTATCAATTAACTCTTAAATACCAATTCTTACTAGCATTCCTCTTTAAGATTCAAATTTTAATAACTTGAATGCAATATTCTCAAATAACTTTCAGTGTGAAAATTTACATTTTTAGTGTCTGTAAGTACTGAAAATAGGTCATCATTCTTAAGTCACATAACCTACTGGGCCGTGTGCTTATCAAAATTAAACTCAGAGCAGAAATTCCAAATATCCATACATATTATCAAAATATAGTTGCTTGTATTGTTCAGGCACTAAAGCAAAGAGAAGAGAAAGTTTTAAATATTCAGAGATTTGGGACGTGAGTGTTAGACTAAAAGAAAACTAAACCAATAAATAACTTGTTAGTCAGAATTCTAAAATGCGCCTGAGGCGCACACCTCAGAGTGGTGGGAAAACACACTCATTTAGTTGGACTGCATGAGTCTTTATGGTAGCAAAGAGAATTCAGAATTATCCCACTGGCCTTGAAGAAACAGAAAGTCATGAGTCCTATATCCACTATAATGTGATTTTAGTCAGTTATCCAAGTGTAAATGGCAGATCTTCATTACAACCCTGAGTAGAAAAGTCGATGGAGATGTGCTGGATTCTTGACACAGAAATTTTGACAGAAAGTGGTTCTGTCTTATTTCTAAATTGAATATGCAGCATTAAAAAATATACAATAGTTTAACACATCAAGCAAAGAACAAATGACAAAACATGGCATGCACTGTTCACCAGGCCAGTTGAGAGAGAACCCAGTAGCCCCAAAATGCTTTTATAGCACCTATGTCACATCTTGGAAATGAGATGGTTGGTTATGTATGGAATTTTATTGTGATCATAGTTTTAACCTGAACAGTCAAAGAGATGCTGTGAAGAATATATTCCTTGGAAAATGTTTTTTTTTTTATTAACTTGAGTATTTCTTATATACATTTCGAGTGTTATTCCCTTTCCCGGTTTCCGGGCAAACATCCCCCTCCCCCCTCCCCTTCCTTATGGGTGTTCCCCTCCCAACCCTCCCACCATTGCCGCCCTCCCCCCATAGACTAGTTCACTGGGGGTTCAGTCTTAGCAGGACCCAGGGCTTCCCCTTCCACTGGTGCTCTTACTAGGATATTCATTGCTACCTATGGGGTCAGAGTCCAGGGTCAGTCCATGTATAGTCTTTAGGTAGTGGCTTAGTCCCTGGAAGCTCTGGTTGCTTGGCATTGTTGTACTTTTGGGGTCTCGAGCCCCTTCAAGCTCTTCCAGTTCTTTCTCTGATTCCTTCAATAGGGGACCTATTCTCAGTTCAGTGGTTTGCTGCTGGCATTCGCCTCTGTATTTGCTGTATTCTGGCTGTGTCTCTCAGGAGGAATCTACATCCGGCTCCTGTCGGTCTGCACTTCTTTGCTTCATCCATCTAGTCCAATTGGGTGGCTGTATATGTATGGGCCAAATGTGGGACAGGCTCTGAATGGGTGTTCCTTCAGTCTCTGTTTTAATCTTTGCCTCTCCCTTCCCTGCCAAGGGTATTCTTTTTCCTCATTTAAAGAAGGAGTGAAGCATTCACATTTTGATCATCCGTCTTGAGTTTCGTTTGTTCTAGGGATCTAGGGTAATTCAAGCATTTGGGCTAATAGCCACTTATCAATGAGTGCATACCATGTATGTCTTTCTGTGATTGGGTTAGTTCACTCAGGATGATATTTTCCAGTTCCAACCATTTGCCTACGAATTTCATAAACTCGTTGTTTTTTATAGCTGAGTAGTATTCCATTGTGTAGATGTACCACATTTTCTGTATCCATTCCTCTGTTGAAGGGCATCTGGGTTCTTTCCATTTTCTGGCTATTATAAATAAGGCTGCGATGAACATAGTGGAGCACGTGTCTCTTTTATATGTTGAGGCATCTTTTGGGTATATGCCCAAGAGAGGTATAGCTGGATCCTCAGGCAGTTTAATGTCCAATTTTCTGAGGAACCTCCAGACTGATTTCCAGAATGGTTTTACCAGTCTGCAATCCCACCAACAATGGAGGAGTGTTCCTCTTTCTCCACAACCTCGCCAGCATCTGCTGTCACCTGAGATTTGATCTTAGCCAATCGCACTGGTGTGAGGTGAAATCTCAGGGTTGTTTTGATTTGCATTTCCCTTATGACTAAAGATGTTGAACATTTCTTTAGGTGTTTCTCAGCCATTCGGCATTCCTCAGCTGTGAATTCTTTGTTTAGCTCTGAACCCCATTTTTTAATAGGGTTATTTGTTTCCCTGCGGTCTAACTTCTTGAGTTCTTTGTATATTTTGGATATAAGGCCTCTATCTGTTGTAGGATTGGTAAAGATCTTTTCCCAATCTGTTGGTTGCCGTTTTGTCCTAACCACAGTGTCCTTTGCCTTACAGAAGCTTTGCAGTTTTATGAGATCCCATTTGTCAATTCTTGATCTTAGAGCATAAGCCATTGGTGTTTTGTTCAGGAAATTTTTTCCAGTGCCCATGTGTTCCAGATGCTTCCCTAGTTTTTCTTCTATTAGTTTGAGTGTGTCTGGTTTGATGTGGAGGTCCTTGATCCACTTCGACTTAAGCTTTGTACAGGGTGATAAGCATGGATCGATCTGCATTCTTCTACATGTTGCCCTCCAGTTGAACCAGCACCATTTGCTGAAAATGCTATCTTTTTTCCATTGGATGGTTTTGGCTCCTTTGTCAAAAATCAAGTGACAATAGGGGTGTGGGTTCATTTCTGGGTCTTCAATTCTATTCCATTGGTCTATCTGTCTGTCTCTGTACCAATACCATGCAGTTTTTATCACTATTGCTCTGTAATACTGCTTGAGTTCAGGGATAGTGATTCCCCCTGAAGTCCTTTTATTGTTGAGGATAGCTTTAGCTATCCTGGGTTTTTTGTTATTCCAGATGAATTTGCAAATTGTTCTGTCTAACTCTTTGAAGAATTGGATTGGTATTTTGATGGGGATTGCATTGAATCTGTAGATTGCTTTTGGTAAAATGGCCATTTTTACTATATTAATCCTGCCAATCCATGAGCATGGGAGATCTTTCCATCTTCTGAGGTCTTCTTCAATTTCTTTCTTCAGTGTCTTGAAGTTCTTATTGTACAGATCTTTTACTTGCTTGGTTAAAGTCACACCGAGGTACTTTATATTATTTGGGTCTATTATGAAGGGTGTCGTTTCCCTAATTTCTTTCTCGGCTTGTTTCTCTTTTGTATAGAGGAAGGCAACTGATTTATTTGAGTTAATTTTATACCCAGCCACTTTGCTGAAGTTGTTTATCAGATTTAGTAGTTCTCTGGTGGAACTTTTGGGATCACTTAAATATACTATCATATCATCTGCAAATAGTGATATTTTGGCCTCTTCTTTTCCGATCTGTATCCCTTTGATCTCCTTTTGTTGTCTGATTGCTCTGGCTAGAACTTCAAGAACTATATTGAATAAGTAGGGAGAGAGTGGGCAGCCTTGTCTACTCCCTGATTTTAGTGGGATTGCTTCAAGTTTCTCTCCATTTAGTTTAATGTTAGCAACTGGTTTGCTGTATATGGCTTTTACTATGTTTAGGTATGGGCCTTGAATTCCTATTCTTTCCAGGACTTTTATCATGAAGGGGTGTTGAATTTTGTCAAATGCTTTCTCAGCATCTAATGAAATGATCATGTGGTTCTGTTCTTTCAGTTTGTTTATATAATGGATCACGTTGATGGTTTTCCGTATATTAAACCATCCCTGCATGCCTGGGATGAAGCCTACTTGATCATGGTGGATGATTGTTTTGATGTGCTCTTGAATTCGGTTTGCCAGAATTTTATTGAGTATTTTTGCGTCGATATTCATAAGGGAAATTGGTCTGAAGTTCTCTTTCTTTGTTGTGTCTTTGTGTGGTTTAGGTATAAGAGTAATTGTAGCTTCGTAGAAGGAATTCGGTAGGGCTCCATCTGTTTCAATTTTGTGGAATAGTTTGGATAATATTGGTATGAGGTCTTCTATGAAGGTTTGATAGAATTCTGCACTAAACCCATCTGGACCTGGGCTCTTTTTGGTTGGGAGACCTTTAATGACTGCTTCTATTTCCTTAGGAGTTATGGGGTTGTTTAACTGGTTTATCTGTTCCTGATTTAACTTTGATACCTGGTATCTGTCTAGGAAATTGTCCATTTCCTGAAGATTTTCAAATTTTGTTGAATATAGGTTTTTATAGTAAGATCTGATGATTTTTTGAATTTCCTCTGAATCTGTAGTTATGTCTCCCTTTTCATTTCTGATTTTGTTAATTTGGACGCACTCTCTGTGTCCTCTCGTTAGTCTGGCTAAGGGTTTATCTATCTTGTTGATTTTCTCAAAGAACCAACTTTTGGTCCTGTTGATTCTTTCTATGGTCCTTTTTGTTTCTACTTGGTTGATTTCAGCTCTGAGTTTGATTATTCCCTGCCTTCTACTCCTCCTGGGTGTATTTGCTTCTTTTTGTTCTAGAGCTTTTAGGTGTGCTGTCAAGCTGCTGACATATGCTCTTTCCTGTTTCTTTCTGCAGGCACTCAGCGCTATGAGTTTTCCTCTTAGCACAGCTTTCATTGTGTCCCATAAGTTTGAGTATGTTGTATCTTCATTTTCATTAAATTCTAAAAAGTTTTTAATTTCTTTCTTTATTTCTTCCTTGACCAGGTTATCATTGAGTAGAGCATTGTTCAATTTCCACGTATATGTGGGCATTCTTCCCTTATTGTTATTGAAGACCAGTTTTAGGCCGTGGTGGTCCGATAGCACGCATGGGATTATTTCTATCTTTCTGTACTTGTTGAGGCCCGTTTTTTGACCAATTATATGGTCAATTTTGGAGAAAGTACCATGAGGAGCTGAGAAGAAGTTATATCCTTTTGCTTTAGGATAGAATGTTCTATAAATATCCATTAAGTCCATTTGGCTCATGACTTCTCTTAGTCTCTCGACATCTCTGTTTAATTTCTGTTTCCATGATCTGTCCATTGATGAGAGTGGGGTGTTGAAATCTCCCACTATTATTGTGTGAGGTGCAATGTGTGTTTTGAGCTTTAGTAAGGTTTCTTTTACGTATGTAGGTGCCCTTGTATTTGGGGCATAGATATTTAGGATTGAGAGTTCATCTTGGTGGATTTTTCCTTTGATGAATATGAAGTGTCCTTCCTTATCTTTTTTGATGACTTTTAGTTGGAAATTGATTTTATTTGATATTAGAATGGCTACTCCAGCTTGCTTCTTCTGACCATTTGCTTGGAAAGTTGTTTTCCAGCCTTTCACTCTGAGGTAGTGTCTGTCTTTGTCTCTGAGGTGTGTTTCCTGTAGGCAGCAGAATGCAGGGTCCTCGTTGCGTATCCAGTTTGTTAATCTATGTCTTTTATTGGGGAGTTGAGGCCATTGATATTGAGAGATATTAAGGAATAGTGATTATTGTTTCCCTTTATATTCATATTTGGATGTGAGGTTATGTTTGTGTGCTTTCATTCTCTTTGTTTTGTTGCCAAGACGATTAGTTTCTTGCTTCTTCTAGGGTATAGCTTGCCTCCTTATGTTGGGCTTTACCATTTATTATCCTTTGTAGTGCTGGATTTGTAGAAAGATATTGTGTAAATTTGGTTTTGTCATGGAATATCTTGGTTTCTCCATCTATGTTAATTGAGAGTTTTGCTGGATACAGTAACCTGGGCTGTCATTTGTGTTCTCTTAGGGTCTGTATGACATCAGTCCAGGATCTTCTGGCCTTCATAGTTTCTGGCGAGAAGTCTGGTGTGATTCTGATAGGTCTCCCTTTATATGTTACTTGACCTTTTTCCCTTACTGCTTTTAATATTCTTTCTTTATTTTGTGCGCTTGGTGTTTTGACAATTATGTGACGGGGGGTGTTTCTTTTCTGGTCCAATCTATTTGGAGTTCTGTAGGCTTCTTGTATGTCTATGGGTATCTCTCTTTTTAGGTTAGGGAAGTTTTCTTCTATGATTTTGTTGAAGATATTTACTGGTCCTTTGAGCTGGGAGTCTTCACTCTCTTCTATACCTATTATCCTTAGGTTTGATCTTCTCATTGAGTCCTGGATTTCCTGTATGTTTTGGACCAGTAGCTTTTTCCGCTTTACATTATCTTTGACAGTTGAGTCAATGATTTCTATGGAATCTTCTGCTCCTGAGATTCTCTCTTCCATCTCTTGTATTCTGTTGGTGAAGCTTGTATCTACAGCTCCTTGTCTCTTCTTTTGGTTTTCTATATCCAGGGTTGTTTCCATGTGTTCTTTCTTGATTGCTTCTATTTCCATTTTTAATTCCTTCATCTGTTTGATTGTGTTTTCCTGGAATTCTTTCAGGGATTTTTGCCATTCCTCTCTGTAGGCTTCTACTTGTTTATTAATGATTTCCTGTGTTTCCCTAAGTGTGTTCATGTCTTTCTTGAAGTCCTCCAGCATCATGATCAAATATGATTTTGAAACTAGATCTTGCTTTTCTGGTGTGTTTGGATATTCCATGTTTGTTTTGGTGGGAGAATTGGGCTCCGATGATGGCATGCAGTCTTGGTTTCTGTTGCTTGGGTTCCTGCGCTTGCCTCTCGCCATCAGATTATCTCTAGTGTTACTTTGTTCTGCTATTTCTGACAGTGGCTAGACTGACCTATAAGCCTGTGTGTCAGGAGTGCTGTAGACCTGTTTTCCTCTCTTTCAGTCAGTTATGGGGACAGTGTGTTCTGCTTTCGGGCGTGTAGTTTTTCCTCTCTACAGGTCTTCAGCTGTTCCTGTGGGCCTGTGTCTTGAGTTCACCAGGCAGCTTTCTTGCAGCAGAAAATTTGGTCTTACCTGTGGTCCCGAGGCTCAGGTTCGCTCGTGGGGTGCTGCCCAGGGGCTCTCTGCAGCGGCAGCAACCAGGAAGACCTGTGCCACCCCTTCCGGGAGCTTCAGTGCACCAGGGTTCCAGATGGTCTTTGGCTTTTTCCTCTGGCGTCCGAGATGTGTGTGCAGGGAGCAGTCTCTTCTGGTTTCCCAGGCTTGTCTGCCTCTCTGAAGGTTTAGCTCTCCCTCCCACGGGATTTGGGTGCAGAGAACTGTTTATCCGGTCTGTTTCTTTCCGGTTCCGGTGGTGTCTCAGGCAGGTGTCCTGCTGCTCCTGGGCCCTCCCCCACGGGAGCCCAGAGGCCTTATACAGTTTCCTCTTGGGCCAGGGATGTGGGCAGGGGTGAGCAGTGTTGTTGGTCTCTTCCGCTCTGCAGCCTCAGGAGTGCCCACCTGACCAGGCGGTTGGGTCTCTCTCTCACAGGGTCTGGGAGCAGAGAGCTGCTGCGGGCCGGGATCCGCGGGTGTGGGACTTCCGGTAAACACAGAACGTGCCAGGTCCTAGAGAAATTCTGCTTCCGTGTGTCCCAAGCTCACCAGGCAGCTTTCTTGCAGCAGAAAATTTGGTCTTACCTGTGGTCCCGAGGCTCAGGTTCGCTCGTGGGGTGCTGCCCAGGGGCTCTCTGCAGCGGCAGCAACCAGGAAGACCTGTGCCACCCCTTCTGGGAGCTTCAGTGCACCAGGGTTCCAGATGGTCTTTGGCTTTTTCCTCTGGCGTCCGAGATGTGTGTGCAGGGAGCAGTCTCTTCTGGTTTCCCAGGCTTGTCTGCCTCTCTGAAGGTTTAGCTCTCCCTCCCACGGGATTTGGGTGCAGAGAACTGTTTATCCGGTCTGTTTCTTTCAGGTTCCGGCGGTGTCTCAGGCGCAGAAGTCCTGCTGCTCCTGGGCCCTCCCCCACGGGAGCCCAGAGGCCTTATACAGTTTCCTCTTGGGCCAGGGATGTGGGCAGGGGTGAGCAGTGTTGGTGGTCTCTTCCGCTCTGCAGCCTCAGGAGTGCCCACCTGACCAGGCGGTTGGGTCTCTCTCTCACCGGGTCTGGGAGCAGAGAGCTGCTGCGGGCCGGGATCCGCGGGTGTGGGGGAAAATGTTTTTACTTCTCGAATTTCACTGTGTCCAATAACATTTGCTTGCAAATACTAAAAATAAGAAAGAAAAGTAAAAATATGTGATGTATTAGAAATTATGCTTTTCTGCAATACATAACACTCACTTTTGTAGAATATTTTGTGCAGAGAATAACTTTTAGAGGGAAAACTTGTGAGGCTGATTTTATGGTTCACCTCAGAAAAAAAATTATAGAAAAGAAAATTAACATCTCAAATCTTGCACACATACTTTACATAAAACAGAACATTATTTCTCCTTGAGTTTCTGAGGGAATGTAGAAAAAAGAATCTATTCATCAAATTACAATTCATAGGTTGACGTCAATCTACATAATTTATAAGCAATAGATTGTCTGATACTTCAAATGTTTTAGTTTTATGTTACAATTTATTTCTAAGAACTTACCTTTTAGTTTCTTTATTTCTTGTACCTATTAAATATATAATGAAGTTTTTTTAAATCAAAAGAAAATAACTGAAGAACTCTACAGTTTCCTTAAAGTTACTATGGGGCAACACATACCTCATCCTTCTGAAGAAGTAAAGAGTGTGTGTGTGTGTGTATGTGTGTGTGTGTGTGTGTGTGGGTGTTACCCACATGTGTACATGGTATGTGTAGGTGCACATGAAAATTGCAGATGCATATGTGCATATGTGTACCTGCATGTGGAGGCAGGAAATGCAGGTTGGGTGTTTTCCTCAGTCTTTTCATGGACAAGCTAGCTCCCTAAACTCCACAATCCTGGACTGTCTAGACTAGCCAATCGGCAAGCTCTCAGATCCACCTTTTCAAACTCCAGCCCTGAGTTTGCGTCTGTGTGCTTCCTCGCCTGGCTCTTACATGGGTGCTTAGGATATAGACTAAGATCCTCATACAAAGAATGAATACATAAGCAGAAAAGACGGGAGTGGGTGAGCCTATGGATTTTTTTCTCTTTTCATTGGTTATTTTATGAATTTACATTTCAAATGTTATACCTTTCCCAATTCCCCCATCCCTCTTCCACTCCCCCTGCTTCTATGAGGGTGCTCCACTACCCACCCAACCAATCCCACCTCCCCACCCTGGTATTCCCCTACACTGGAGCATCACAACTTCAGAGGACCAAAACTCCTCTTCCTATTGATGCCAGACAATTCCATTCTCTGCTACATGTGCAGCTGGAGCCATGGGTTGCTCCATGTGTACTCTTTGGTTGGTGGTTTGGTCCCTGGGAGCTCTGGAGGAGTCTGGTTGGTTGATATTGTTGTTCTTCCTAAGGGTTCAACTTTTATTTTTAAACACCTTTAAAATCTTTGTGGAGTAGAATGTAGGTCCAGGAAAGACTAAGAATGGGATGGGAGAGAGTAAATGTGATCAAAATACTTCATATGTATGTACAAAACTCTTAAAGAATAAATATATAATTAATAAATTAATTAATTTTCATTTGTCACTCTGGATTGAACTCAGTGCCTCACACGTATTAGGCACCTACTCTTTCACTGAGATATGTCGCCAGCCTCAAAGACAAACTTCATTTCTGTAATGTCAAATGTCTCTACAGCAAGAAGGGAAGAATGGGCTCCTTCACAGAACTGCTTCCCTGATTATTTACCCTCCTATGTTGATCAGAGACAACGTCTCAGTTTAGAAGAAGAAAAATAGTATATTGTAATTATATCCAACTATATATGGTTATAATTAACTATATGTGGAAAATGTTTTAAATAAGATAAACATTGCTTTTCTTATTTTACATCTATTTTTTTCTTTTAGTTTTTTCCTCTCTTATGTCACTGCATGAATTTCTCTATAAAGGTCCCTTTTATACCCATATGAGTGTTAAGCCTAAGAATTCCGGCATGCTGAGCACTTTACCCGCTGACACACACTCCTTCCATACAGGTCCTGCACACTTTTGCCAAATTCAGTCATCGGTAGCTTACACATTATGTTACTTTCACATTTTTGCCCAATATATATTATCAAATGTTGTATGACTGTATTATTGGTCTTTATACTGTCCCATATCAAAAATGACAGTTCTAAATGCTTACAGTTCTAAAGACGCATTTAGGCTTTCTGCAGAGCTTCTGAAGAATACATAGACACTATCAACTCTGACCACCTTTGCTTCCTTACTCCATTGGTTAGGACCTCTACTCCAGAAGGAGAACCAAAGGCATTTTGTCCTGTTTTTTATTTTCCTAAGGATGCTTATATATCAATGAAAACCTAAATGTTGGAGTATTTGAGATAGACTCAAAGTAATAAATTCCTTTTAAATTTTCAACTTGCCAGAGGCTTTTCCCGTAATGGTTGGGGAACTTATCTATCACTTCTGTAGAGACAGAAGTGATTCCCCCTAATCTGTTAGTGTTGGAAACTTTTTACACTTTTTTTTTGGTGTGTATCACCGGCTTGAGATATATTTTTGGCTTGGATGACATTTGTGAATACATAGATCCGAGTATATTGGTTAGAAATGACACTAATATAATCTTACTAGCATTCACTAGAGTCATTAAAATTTGTATAAAAGTAATAGTAGTTTTATTAGTGTTTTCTGTTTTATACCTTTCACTTTCTTATAGTCCCTGAGGAGAATGCCTGTATTTAACCATAATAAAGATGTCAGAAACAGTTTCTTAGAAGTTTGGCAAAAAAAAGTCTCTGGGGCCATCTAGACATGGTTCTCTCACTGAGTGAGACTTTGCTTAATCTATTGTGGTGATTGGCCTGATTCCTATTATGTATTCAAGTTTATTTGTGTGTATTTATCTCAAAATTGAATGATAGATCCAACTGCTAGAATGTTATTGGATTCCTAAGAATTCTTTTCAGTCTTAGTGGATGTTAGCTTATGTCACTTTTTGGCTAGGTAAATAAACAGTTGTACTTTTTCCAACTCAGTAATTCTTGCCAAGAAGGTGTACGGTTGATAATTTTTCAACTCTTATTCATTGACTTAGCACATAACTTTTATTTTCTACTAAAGTAAATGTAATTAATGCTGAGAGCCTGCCCAGCACAAGTTCCTCCCTGGAAAGGCAGCAGATGGGGGGAAGCATTGGCAATTGAGGCCATGCTGATAACAGTCCCAGTGACAGTGTCAGGCAAGTTATGGGGTCAGTACTACTTATAGAACAAACAGTTATCTGGGGCTGGCAAGAATTCCCAGTGAGAAACTCTGAACTCTTTTAACTCTTAAGTATACATGTGTATAGAAAGGCAGACAGACAGATACACATTTGGTAATTAATTCCTGCTAGCAAAAGAGAGGTTTGGAGCATATTAGCTCCTTGTGAGTCAGGAAAAGAAAGGCATGCTAGTAGAAAGAAAAACATTTACACAAGCAAATATGCACAGACACATACATTCAAATACATACATATTTTGGTCAGACCCAACTACTGTCTCATCCACTACACAAGTATTCATGCATACTTATATACACATACCTATTCTTAGCATATATATATAAGCTTCTTCCCTTTTACTACTGATTGAAAGACTTGGAAGAAAAAGGCTGATCCCTTATTATTGTGCTTAGCACTTATACTTTCTCAGAATAGATCACAGCATCTTCATGTTCCCAAAGTTCTTCCTAAATTACATAGGGAGTTTCAGCAGAAATGTTTCCATGAGTTTCCATTTTGACTTGTTATCTAATTAAACACTCATTATTTGTCACTAAGTCCACAACTTCGTTAAAAGTTTGTAACAATAATTCTTATGTCATAAGTTAGTGTGGTTTTCTCAAGAAACAAGTCATCTTCCTAGTGTCTCATTAGTTTCGAAGTTTCGTATAGATAAATCCAGTCCATATTTTATCTTCTGTCATTGCACCTACAATAAATTGGCCATGCCTAGTTTATGGCCTTAGTTATCAGAGTAGTTAACACAGCTAGCCTAAAAGGAATGTTTTCCCCGCTCATAAATTTGTTCCAAGCCTCTTTTCTATCCCAGTGCAATTAACCCATGACACATGAAGGTTGATACAGCTCTAATTGCAGCTTTTTCTGTAGAGGGCTCCAAATTACTTGTGTACATTTAGTGATTCTGTAGAATCAGTATTAGGAATTATGTAATCATTATTACCAGAGAGTATGTCTTTGTTTATCAGCAGAAAATCTGTGCCATAGGGTGGACTAAAAATAATAATAATAATAATAATAATAATAATAATAATAATAATAATAATGCCACTAATTATTTAACTAATTTAATAATGACAGGAAAGGCATATAACCAATAAAAATCAATCCTGAGATGAGATTTCAGAAGACCTTGCAATTCAGAGTTCATCCATCACTAAACATGTGAAAATGGTGGGCCATCTCCAGGAAAGTCATCTGGTAGCTTTAGCCTCTCCTAGATGGCTCCTGACAAATGAATGCTCTACGGTTACCCCATTATAAACTTGTTCTGCAAATATTAACAGGTAATGCTTTAATTTTCCTACTATTTTATTTTTAGTTTTCCATATGTGGGTGATAATTCTAAGCATATTAAATCAGATCGTCACAACACATCACTACACCTGTGCGGAGGGGCGTGGAAACCACCATAATAGCTGGGATTACCACTCACCTCAGACAAGACTGTGAAAGATACCTAGGGATAAGCTGGAAACTCTGGGAAGCTAACTTAGTTATTATTAGGACAAAAAGCACATCATCAGCCAATATGATCAGAGCTCTTGGTGGAATTTGGCATTTTGCCTTTACTTTTAAAAAAGTTATTAGAAATTAAATCCATATAGTTATTTGCTGATGGATAAGATTTCTAGTGATTGACAATACAAGAAACACACTGTCACTAGAGAGGAAGGAGGCATTCTCTGAACAAAACATTAGAACAAGAAAAAAATTACCATTGTTTTATCTGCTTTCTCGTAAGGAAAAGCTCTAACTCACCCTGAGTCAAGCATGAAATGACCTAAACATTACTACACCTTGTCACTGAGTGATTGCATAGGGTCTATTCGCAGGTGCCCAAGAGAAGCTCCTCACAGAGTTGGTTGGAACTGCTGCAGAGCCTCACAGTTTTGCCTGGAATATGTAAACGATGCACTCGGAACACCCCTGGCTATATGTTTATAGTTTTCTCACTAACGCTAGCTTTAAAACGCGGTCAATTTATCCCTGCCATGGTAATAGAAAGCTAAGAGCTCCAGCTAATGCATTATGCTAATCGGTGCAGACAGAAGGGAAGAGTGGGACACTGTTTTAAATCATAACAGTTTATAAAGATATCAAAGTATCTTTACTCAGAAGTAATACACTGAGAAATCTGATCTTGAAAATCCATTAGGACTGTTGATTTATGTTACAAAGTACTACTTAATCCTGACAATAGAGTGAGGAAAGAAAATCACACTGTGAGTCAAATGTAATACCAACTGTTACAAGTGAACATGAGTTACATCCTTTAACATGAAAAATACTAGTACTGACATGTATCCATTACCGCCCTAAGTATTGACCTGCATAACTAAACAAAAAAAAAAACAAAAACAAAAACAAAAAACAAAAAACAAAACAAAACAAAATTCCCTTTGATTCGTTATTCATCTCAACATTTGCAATCACAATTGCAATTTATTTTATTAGATTTAAAATTCCTAATTAAATTCATCTTGTCCTTATTTATAAATAAACAAGTTGGTGTTTGTATTACCTGATCATCATTCTGAATACTCATAAATAATTAATACATAAAAGAGATTTTTAACAGCTTTCTTTTCCAGAATTCAGTGTACAATGAGGGCTTTAAAAAGTGAAGGAGGATTTCTGGTGAAAGAATACATAACTGTTGATTATATCTTAAAATACAAGATACATAAAAATAAAGAAATATTTGTTATTTCAGTAAAATTTAACATAAGAAATTAGAACATTAGCCAGAAAAGAGATGGCACACGCTTATAACACCAATTTTAGTCTTTCTAAAATAAGAAATTGTAAAATGTAGCCACTATGAAAATCAGTGTGGAGATGGTTTTTAAAACCAAAAGTAGAACTATCATATACTGTGCTGTACCACTCTCTGGCATATGGATACTTGTATACCATGCTGTTTACAATATTCTCTTAACAGCAAGATAAGGACTCAATTAAACGTCTATCAACTAATCAGTGAGTAAAGAACATGTTGTATTATGCACGTGGAATTTTATTTACCCATTAAGAAAGATGAAAATAGGGGCTGGGGATTTAGCTCAGTGGTAGAGCACTTACCTAGGAAGCGCAAGGCCCTGGGTTCGGTCCCCAGCTCCGAAAAAAAAGAACCAAAAAAAAAAAAAAAGAAAGATGAAAATATAAAATTTTCAGGAAAATGGAGGAATTGGAAAATGTGTTTTCCATAACTCCCACCACGGAGGAACAAATGTTCAAATACCTAAACCAATGGAAGACATTTCTCATTCAAACCACTATAATTACCTTTGTCATTTTAAGGGGCTAAAATAAAAAAAATATGAAACATGATAAGCAGCATTTTACCTTTAGGTAGTTTATACTCAACTCTAATGAATATTACATAGTGATGAGAGTTTATATGTTTTTATTATATATGTTACATTATAGCATTTCAAATAAAGTATGTCAGGCTGAGGGTACTAGTTTATTAAGGTGCTAAGTGAAATTTGTACTTCACAAATATTAGGATGATATAAGTTCAATGTGAAAAGAAGCAGCAATCAAGATTTTTTATAATGAAATTACATTTCTATAATAAGCAAAATAAAGTTTGCTAGCATTATTTCAACCTATGCATGCACACAATAGAAGAAAAGAACCCGACAGTCAAAAGATTCTAGCAATTAAAATAGATAGGAGTGCAGCTTAGGAAATACCTAGAGTGTAATTCCTTGTGTCACTCATGCCAAGCAAGCCCTGGGGCACACACACAAAGAATCAAGGAGAATCAGGAAGAGTGGAGAAGGAGATTGCCAGCCCTGACAAATTTATGGGGACTTTGCTTTGTCAACAGAAAGCTAAGTTTCACTGCTCTCCATCACCTTCCCTGGCCCTTCTTTTATTAAAAAGCTGGTGTCCAAAAAGCTAGCAGTCTCACCTCCTACTAGGTAATGAAGGTGATGCTGGTGATCATCTCTGTGCTCATAATGAACACACACAGGGAAGTAACAGGTCACATCAACTGCTTGGTCCTAACAAGTGCCCATGAGGTCCATGTTATTACCTCATAAATGAGGTAGCAAAGTGTCAAGAACGTGTCCAGGTTACACAGCTAGAAAATAGAAATCATAGATATGGCCATCAAAAACCAAAGCCCATGTCTTAATTATCCCCATCAAGTCAAGTGCTAGTGGAGGAAAATATTGGAGTTTCTAAGTTCTGCTAAGGTATAAACCTACAGAGTCACAGTTTCAGAGTTGGGCTAGGACACTTCTTGATACACAGAGAAGCAAATGGCAGGTAGCAAGAGTTTTTTCCCTTCTTTTAGTAATGTCTGAAGAAGAATCAAGCCTTACAAGACTAGGGTTGACTTGTAGCACTAGGCATCTGTATAATCAAGTCAAAAATACAAACAAGTATTTATCCTATCAGAGACCACTAGAAACTATAGGAAAATAGACCAGAAGGAATTCTCTGGTACTTGGAAATGTAAGAAGCAATTTGAATACCCTATAGATACATGCTACAGCTCCAATAAAATGAAAACACTTCAAACTTTTAAATAATTAATGTCTTATAGTTCCCTGAGAAAAAATATAAGCACCAGCAGTTTGCCAATATGTTAATTAAGATAAATATAGTGCCCTTTAATGTTTAGGGGCTGGAAAGATGCCTCCGTGGTTAAGAATACTTTCTACACTAGTAGAGAATCCACGTTCAGATCATCGCTCACAAACACCTGTAACTCCAATTCCAGGGAATCCGATTCCCTCTTCCCTCTTCTAGCCTCAAGGGCACCAGGCCTGCACATGGTGCACAAACATATATGCAGCTACTCAAATAAGATAAAAATAAATCCTTAAATATATATTTAACATATATGATAATAAAAACTATTATTGAAAAGAGTTTTACTTTTTGTTACAGCCTATAATTTAGAGATTCTATTTAAAACATCCATCAGCAATGCAATGACATAAATATCTATGGAAATCCATAGTGTATGCAAGCACAGTCTAAGGAAACACAAAACATATGTTCCTGGAGTTACTATGCTTCTTTACTTATCTGCCTAGAGTGAACCCCATGTAATCATATGCCACTAATTGAGGCAAAAAATAATAATTGTAAATGTGTTCTCAAGAACTTCATTACCCCCTCAAGTTCTGAAATACTTTCTAAAGGAATGAAAAATTAGATTTGAGGTAATGTGATGGGAATTTCTTTACAACACTTACTCAAATATCTTTCTATATATAGAAAGTCATCCATCAAGGACCTTGGGAGACAAAATTTAAGTGGTGTATTTTAGAAAAGTTAAGTCAGTGCCGTGGAATGAGAAAACTGTAGTTAATACAGAATTTTAAAGGAAACTTGGAGAGATTCTGAAATGTGACTTTGTAGGAGACTTAAAAAATATCAATTGTTTGGACAAAAGAAAGTCAAAAGAGAGAAAGATGTCTAAGGCTCTATGGGACCTATAGTATAAACCAAAAAATCTTCGAATGTGAAAGGACTGTTTATACACTGCTCTTGTTTTTCCCAAAACCCTACAAGAGAGGTTGTATTATACAAATTTCTGAAGATATTGAGGTTCAAATAGTTTAAATAATTTATCAACATTCAGATGCTACATCCTACTAGGTAAGAGTAATAGAAGCATGGCTGTTGAAGACATTTTTACTCATTAATTTAGAATTACCTCCTGATTGATGCTCTTGAAGGAGTGGACACTGAGATTTGGGTGTGGGCAAACTTCATTCTCATAAATGATTGGTCCATGTCCTTGAAATTCTAGAGTACACATGAGAAGGGGTTGGCCCATGTAAGGTACAACATGGAGTTAATGCCAAAAGAGAAGACAACCTCCAAAAATAGCCCAAGATTAAACTAACAATATGGCAATCCCAAACCATAAATTATAGGCCAGGCAGGAAAATATAGATCCAAAGCTACAGAATGATGAAGGAAAATAACATTCAAAATGGAGGAGAGATATTACATAATAATTCAAATTATGCATTTTAAGGTCCCATGAGTATATGGTGCCAGGATTGGGAGTAAATATGGATTAAGATTCAGTTAGGAGATAACTGCAACCTTTAGACATTGTCAAATAAGATAATAGCATTAAGGTAGACAAGGAAGTGATGCCTGCCAAGAACCAATGGTGAGACCACCACCCAGGGGCTGAATGAGCCCTTGGAATACAGTGTTCAATGCAAGATGGATGGAGCTGACTTTACCAAGTAGCATAGTGTGTGGAAGATTGGGACACTCCCCCTGAAATCTTGCCATCATAAATATGCCAGTGTTGAAACATATTCTTCTATAATCTGACAGCAGAAAGGCATTGCAGCCATTATGGAACCCAAAACCTTCCCTAATGGAGACCTTGATTTGCAGATCTGTCAGTACGTAACTAAAGAGGTATTAGACATTGCGTACATGACTCTGAGTGGCCATCCTGTCTAACTGGAAGGATCTCAATGAAGCCCAACATGGCCATCCCATGCTACGCATGTACTCAGAAATTTTCCAATGAAGAAATTGCCATAGAAACTGTAGCGAAACTCATTATACTCTACCCATTGTGGTCCCTAGTATCACATTCCTGTCTGGAGGGCATAGTAAGAATGAGGTATCCATCAAACCTCAAATTCTATCAAAAAGTATCAAAAAGTGCCCCTTGCTTAAGAAATTGCCCTTGACTTGATCCTACAGCTGACTCCTGCAGGTCATTGCACTAAAGGCTGGAGTCAAAAAGGAGATGCTAAAGGCTGGAAACGAGGAGTACAGGAAGGAGCCGTAGCTAATGCCTCTCTTATCAAGGAAAGTACACCCCAAGTGGTGAGTCCTGGCCAGACCAGTGAGTCTTCTTTATCTCTAACCAAGACCAAGCCTACTGAACAAAGGTGGTCTAAGGCTGCCTAGTCAACACTGCAGGCCCCTACAAACCCACTTGCCCTTGAAAAGGAGGCTTCCAGGGTCTTTTCTATCACCTTTGCTGCCCTCATGACTCTGGTGTATGGTGTTATCTGGAAATACTAACACGTCATCCCTACCAACCCACTAGCAATAACACACTATCTAAGAAAAAAGATTTATGGGGTTGGGGATTTAGCTCAGTGGTAGAGCGCTTGCCTAGCGAGCGCAAGGCCCTGGGTTCGGTCCCTAGCTCCGAAAAAAAAAAAAAAGATTTACAATATGAAGTGCAGATGATGGGGAGAGAAGAGAGCAGAGCACAGGGAGAGACTTTTACATTGGAAAAAAACTGTTAACACACTCAAAGAAAGGAAGTCAAGATGATGGAGTTAACCAGAGAAAGTGATTCTGTCTGCAAAGGAGAGAAGGCACAGTGGGAAAACATAAGCTAACAGAGCAAGAACATGTGAATTATCTAGGACATGGTGTTGATGCACATGTAAGCACATGTGGGGGAACATACTCTGAGCAGGATGATGAATATTTCTCTAAGGCCCCTGAAAAGGACAGAAGTCTGTGGATCTATTCCCATATTACACAATGCTCATCACAGAGTCAAGGGAATCCACTTATCTTCTGTAATGTTGGCAGTGAAGTTATTCTTTGAATATTAGGACATGAATCAGATAGGTTTTAAGTAGGGTGTGTTTTTAAGTTCATGGAAGTACAAAAGAGAGGGGTTGAAGCCAAGGATGTTGGGAGTTCCTATGACATAAAAATTGACTTTGAAGGGGAGCCAACTCAGACAGGAAGTCTCTGCTGCACTGGGAAACCTTGACAAGGAGCAAAGAGAGAAAACTGTAAGAGAAACAAAGCAATTTGTATGAGGACAAGAGTTGAGACCATTGTGGATAAGTAAGAAAGTAGAGTGAACCTGAAAGGTCCACAATCTGAGGGAAAATCAGAAAGGAATTAAAGGAACTGTGAATATTTACAGGGCTTGTGGTAAACTGCTGGGAACGGGCTCGCCAACCCCACTCCCCAACCCACCCAGTCCTACCCCATCCTCCTACCTCACTGTACTCCCCATGACACCATACCCACCCACACCACCCTCACCCCCACCTTACCCTACCTCCATACGTCCTCATTTCTCTCTCCCCATAACAGTAAGTGACAATGTTTACTGCACAAGTAGGTAAGCTAGAGCTCAAAGAGCCCATGTTTGACCTAGATAGCCCTAGACAGCCATCCTCAACACAGTGAGGTTAGGAAGAAGTGATAGAGTATTCAACTTTACATTTTTAGCCAAGAAACCACAGAACCTGGGCAAAGTGAGTACTGGACCCGAATACAACTTGTTATACAGACAGATACTAATGATGTTCATCGTGGTTGTTACACATAAGGTAATTATGCATAGATGATGAGCACTTTCGTTATTTTTATTGATGACTGTCATTAGTATTCATTTTATTCAGCAAAGTCAAGGGCTTTTGTCTCTTACTAGGTCTCTGCAGTAAAAACTCACAGTGGTGACAGCTATGCTGGGTACAATGGCTAGCTATTACCGAGTGTTGAAAAATCCCTTCAGAGTTAACTTATTTATTTGACTGAGCTTCTCTCTATTTCTCCGCAGTCCACTCAATAATACCAGGCAGGAAGAGAGGAGAAAAGGCTATTAATTGTGCAGTAGATGAAAAGAAAAGGAATCATTGTTCTTCCCCACAATCTCTTTCTGTTCTATTAAAGGTAGAAAATTCTTTGAAAGCTTGAATGAAAATGGCCACTTGTGATTGAGAGGAAGCTTTTCTGAAGCTGCTGGGTTTTAATTGTTTTGCTTCCTTGGGGAAGAATAAGCCAACAGGTTTACTACAGCTGGAGGAACTAGGCTGATGGTCCCTGGGTTCTCTCAACTGGGCAATTTCTGGCTGTAAGACTATGGTAAATGGGAGAATTATAGCAAATAAAGGCATTCTGGAGGGCAGCAATAGTAACTGCTCATAACTGTGCTCAGTAGAGAGCATCTTGGTAAGAAGTCAGTGTCCCACAGAAGTCCAGTCCCCACAAGACCCTGGCCTTCCTGTACTTATCTGACTAAGTTAAAAAGGCTTGACAGTGAACAAAATTTACTTTCATAAAAATTTGATATTTTTAACCAAGACATGCTTAAAACACTTGACATTAACATAAATGTAGTTTTCTATTTCAAGCATGGGAAACCATAACCACACCCTTCAAAGGAAACATTCAAAAAGACAAGCTGGCCTGGTGAGAGAGAGACCCAACCGCCTGGTCAGGTGGGCACTCCTGAGGCTGCAGAGCGGAAGAGACCAACAACACTGCTCACCCCTGCCCACATCCCTGGCCCAAGAGGAAACTGTATAAGGCCTCTGGGCTCCCGTGGGGGAGGGCCCAGGAGCGGCAGGACCCCTGCCACAGACACCTCCGGACCCTGAAGGAAACAGACCGGATAAACAGTTCTCTGCACCCAAATCCCGTGGGAGGGAGAGCTAAACCTTCAGAGAGGCAGACAGGCCTGGGAAACCAGAAGAGACTGCTCCCTGCACACACATCTCGGACGCCAGAGGAAAAAGCCAAAGACCATCTGGAACCCTGGTGCACTGAAGCTCCCGGAAGGGGCGGCACAGGTCTTCCTGGTTGCTGCCGCTGCAGAGAGCCCCTGGGCAGCACCCCACGAGCGAACTTGAGCCTCGAGACCACAGGTAAGACCAAATTTTCTGCTGCAAGAAAGCTGCCTGGTGAGCTTGGGACACACGGAAGCAGAATTTCTCTAGAACCGGGCACGTTCTGTGTTTACCGGAAGTCCCACACCCGCGGATCCCGGCCCGCAGCAGCTCTCTGCTCCCAGACCCGGTGAGAGAGAGACCCAACCGCCTGGTCAGGTGGGCACTCCTGAGGCTGCAGAGCGGAAGAGACCACCAACACTGCTCACCCCTGCCCACATCCCTGGCCCAAGAGGAAACTGTATAAGGCCTCTGGGCTCCCGTGGGGGAGGGCCCAGGAGCGGCAGGACCCCTGTGCCTAAGACACCACCAGAACCAGAAGGAAACAGACCGGATAAACAGTTCTCTGCACCCAAATCCCGTGGGAGGGAGAGCTGAACCTTCAGAGAGGCAGACAAGCCTGGGAAACCAGAAGAGACTGCTCTCTACACACACATCTTGGACGCCAGAGGAAAAAGCCAAAGACCATCTGGAACCCTGGTGCACTGAAGCTCCCGGAAACGGCGGCACAGGTCTTCCTGGTTGCTGCCGCTGCAGAGAGCCCCTGGACAGCACCCCACGAGCAAACCTGAGCCTCGGGACCACAGGTAAGACCAAATTTTCTGCTGCAAGAAAGCTGCCTGGTGAACTCAAGACACAGGCCCACAGGAACAGCTGAAGACCTGTAGAGAGGAAAAACTACACGCCCGAAAGCAGAACACTCTGTCCCCATAACTGACTGAAAGAGAGGAAAACAGGTCTACAGCACTCCTGACACACAGGCTTATAGGACAGTCTAGCCACTGTCAGAAATAGCAGAACAAAGTAACACTAGAGATAATCTGATGGCGAGAGGCAAGCGCAGGAACCCAAGCAACAAAAACCAAGACTACATGCCATCATCGGAGCCCAATTCTCCCACCAAAACAAACATGGAATATCCAAACACACCAGAAAAGCAAGATCTAGTTTCAAAATCATATTTGATCATGATGCTGGAGGACTTCAGGAAAGACCTGAACACACTTAGGGAAGCACAGGAAAACATTAATAAACAAGTAAAAGCCTACAGAGAGGAATCGCAAAAATCCCTGAAAGAATTCCAGGAAAACACAATCAAACAGTTGAAGGAATTAAAAATGGAAATAGAAGCAATCAAGAAAGAACACATGGAAACAACCCTGGATATAGAAAACCAAAAGAAGAGACAAGGAGCTGTAGATACAAGCTTCACCAACAGAATACAAGAGATGGAAGAGAGAATCTCAGGAGCAGAAGATTCCATAGAAATCATTGACTCAACTGTCAAAGATAATGTAAAGCGGAAAAAGCTACTGGTCCAAAACATACAGGAAATCCAGGACTCAATGAGAAGATCAAACCTAAGGATAATAGGTATAGAAGAGAGTGAAGACTCCCAGCTCAAAGGACCAGTAAATATCTTCAACAAAATCATAGAAGAAAACTTCCCTAACCTAAAAAAAGAGATACCCATAGACATACAGGAAGCCTACAGAACTCCAAATAGATTGGACCAGAAAAGAAACACCTCCCGTCACATAATTGTCAAAACACCAAACGCACAAAATAAAGAAAGAATATTAAAAGCAGTAAGGGAAAAAGGTCAAGTAACATATAAAGGGAGACCTATCAGAATCACACCAGACTTCTCGCCAGAAACTATGAAGGCCAGAAGATCCTGGACTGATGTTATACAGACCCTAAGAGAACACAAATGCCAGCCCAGATTACTGTATCCAGCAAAACTCTCAATTAACATTGATGGAGAAACCAAGATATTCCATGACAAAACCAAATTTACACAATATCTTTCTACAAATCCAGCACTACAAAGGATAATAAATGGTAAAGCCCAACATAAGGAGGCAAGCTATACCCTAGAAGAAGCAAGAAACTAATCGTCTTGGCAACAAAACAAAGAGAATGAAAGCACACAAACATAACCTCACATCAAATATGAATATAACGGGAAGCAAGAATCACTATTCCTTAATATCTCTCAATATCAATGGCCTCAACTCCCCAATAAAAAGACATAGATTAACAAACTGGATACGCAACGAGGACCCTGCATTCTGCTGCCTACAGGAAACACACCTCAGAGACAAAGACAGACACTACCTCAGAGTGAAAGGCTGGAAAACAACTTTCCAAGCAAATGGTCAGAAGAAGCAAGCTGGAGTAGCCATTCTAATATCAAATAAAATCAATTTCCAACTAAAAGTCATCAAAAAAGATAAGGAAGGACACTTCATATTCATCAAAGGAAAAATCAACCAAGATGAACTCTCAATCCTAAATATCTATGCCCCAAATACAAGGGCACCTACATATGTAAAAGAAACCTTACTAAAGCTCAAAACACACATTGCACCTCACACAATAATAGTGGGAGATTTCAACACCCCACTCTCATCAATGGACAGATCATGGAAACAGAAATTAAACAGTGATGTAGACAGACTAAGAGAAGTCATGAGCCAAATGGACTTAACGGATATTTATAGAACATTCTATCCTAAAGCAAAAGGATATACCTTCTTCTCAGCTCCTCATGGTACTTTCTCCAAAATTGACCATATAATTGGTCAAAAAACGGGCCTCAACAGGTACAGAAAGATAGAAATAATCCCATGCGTGCTATCGGACCACCACAGCCTAAAACTGGTCTTCAATAACAATAAGGGAAGAATGCCCACAAATACGTGGAAATTGAACAATGCTCTACTCAATGATAACCTGGTCAAGGAAGAAATAAAGAAAGAAATTAAAAACTTTTTAGAATTTAATGAAAATGAAGATACAACATACTCAAACTTATGGGACACAATGAAAGCTGTGCTAAGAGGAAAACTCATAGCGCTGAGTGCCTGCAGAAAGAAACAGGAAAGAGCATATGTCAGCAGCTTGACAGCACACCTAAAAGCTCTAGAACAAAAAGAAGCAAATACACCCAGGAGGAGTAGAAGGCAGGAAATAATCAAACTCAGAGCTGAAATCAACCAAGTAGAAACAAAAAGGACCATAGAAAGAATCAACAGAACCAAAAGTTGGTTCTTTGAGAAAATCAACAAGATAGATAAACCCTTAGCCAGACTAACGAGAGGACACAGAGAGTGCGTCCAAATTAACAAAATCAGAAATGAAAAGGGAGACATAACTACAGATTCGGAGGAAATTCAAAAAATCATCAGATCTTACTATAAAAACCTATATTCAACAAAATTGGAAAATCTTCAGGAAATGGACAATTTCCTAGACAGATACCAGGTATCGAAGTTAAATCAGGAACACATAAACCAGTTAAACAACCCCATAACTCCTAAGGAAATAGAAGCAGTCATTAAAGGTCTCCCAACCAAAAAGAGCCCAGGTCCAGACGGGTTTAGTGCAGAATTCTATCAAACCTTCATAGAAGACCTCATACCAATATTATCCAAACTATTCCACAAAATTGAAACAGATGGAGCCCTACCGAATTCCTTCTATGAAGCCACAATTACTCTTATACCTAAACCACACAAAGACACAACAAAGAAAGAGAACTTCAGACCAATTTCCCTTATGAATATCGACGCAAAAATACTCAATAAAATTCTGGCAAACCGAATTCAAGAGCACATCAAAACAATCATCCACCATGATCAAGTAGGCTTCATCCCAGGCATGCAGGGATGGTTTAATATACGGAAAACCATCAACATGATCCATTATATAAACAAACTGAAAGAACAGAACCACATGATCATTTCATTAGATGCTGAGAAAGCATTTGACAAAATTCAACACCCCTTCATGATAAAAGTCCTGGAAAGAATAGGAATTCAAGGCCCATACCTAAACATAGTAAAAGCCATATACAGCAAACCAGTTGCTAACATTAAACTAAATGGAGAGAAACTTGAAGCAATCCCACTAAAATCAGGGACTAGACAAGGCTGCCCACTCTCTCCCTACTTATTCAATATAGTTCTTGAAGTTCTAGCCAGAACAATCAGACAACAAAAGGAGATCAAAGGGATACAGATCGGAAAAGAAGAGGTCAAAATATCACTATTTGCAGATGACATGATAGTATATTTAAGTGATCCCAAAAGTTCCACCAGAGAACTACTAAAGCTGATAAACAACTTCAGCAAAGTGGCTGGGTATAAAATTAACTCAAATAAATCAGTTGCCTTCCTCTATACAAAAGAGAAACAAGCCGAGAAAGAAATTAGGGAAACGACACCCTTCATAATAGACCCAAATAATATAAAGTACCTCGGTGTGAATTTAACCAAGCAAGTAAAAGATCTGTACAATAAGAACTTCAAGACACTGAGGAAAGAAATTGAAGAAGACCTCAGAAGATGGAAAGATCTCCCATGCTCATGGATTGGCAGGATTAATATGGTAAAAATGGCCATTTTACCAAAAGCAATCTACAGATTCAATGCAATCCCCATCAAAATACCAATCCAATTCTTCAAAGAGTTAGACTGAACAATTTGCAAATTCATCTGGAATAACAAAAAACCTAGGATAGCTAAAGCTATCCTCAACAATAAAAGGACTTCAGGGGGAATCACTATCCCTGAACTCAAGCAGTATTACAGAGCAATAGTGATAAAAACTGCATGGTATTGGTACAGAGACAGACAGATAGACCAATGGAATAGAATTGAAGACCCAGAAATGAACCCACACACCTATGGTCACTTGATTTTTGACAAAGGAGCCAAAACCATCCAATGGAAAAAAGATAGTATTTTCAGCAAATGGTGCTGGTTCAACTGGAGGGCAACATGTAGAAGAATGCAGATCGATCCATCCTTATCACCCTGTACAAAGCTTAAGTCCAAGTGGATCAAGGACCTCCACATCAAACCAGACACACTCAAACTAATAGAAGAAAAACTAGGGAAGCATCTGGAACACATGGGCACTGGAAAAAATTTCCTGAACAAAACACCAATGGCTTATGCTCTAAGATCAAGAATCGACAAATGGGATCTCATAAAACTGCAAAGCTTCTGTAAGGCAAAGGACACTGTGGTTAGGACAAAACGGCAACCAACAGATTGGGAAAAGATCTTTACCAATCCTACAACAGATAGAGGCCTTATTTCCAAAATATACAAAGAACTCAAGAAGTTAGACCGCAGGGAAACAAATAACCCTATTAAAAAATGGGGTTCAGAGCTAAACAAAGAATTCACAGCTGAGGAATGCTGAATGGCTGAGAAACACCTAAAGAAATGTTCAACATCTTTAGTCATAAGGGAAATGCAAATCAAAACAACCCTGAGATTTCACCTCACACCAGTGCGATTGGCTAAGATCAAAAACTCAGGTGACAGCAGATGCTGGCGAGGATGTGGAGAAAGAGGAACACTCCTCCATTGTTGGTGGGATTGCAGACTGGTAAAACCATTCTGGAAATCAGTCTGGAGGTTCCTCAGAAAATTGGACATTGAACTGCCTGATGATCCAGCTATACCTCTCTTGGGCATATACCCAAAAGATGCCTCAACATATAAAAGAGACACGTGCTCCACTATGTTCATCGCAGCCTTATTTATAATAGCCAGAAGCTGGAAAGAACCCAGATGCCCTTCAACAGAGGAATGGATACAGAAAATGTGGTACATCTACACAATGGAATATTACTCAGCTATCAAAAACAACGAGTTTATGAAATTCGTAGGCAAATGGTTGGAACTGGAAAATATCATCCTGAGTGAGCTAACCCAATCACAGAAAGACATACATGGTATGCACTCATTGATAAGTGGCTATTAGCCCAAATGCTTGAATTACCCTAGATCCCTAGAACAAACGAAACTCAAGACGGATGATCAAAATGTGAATGCTTCACTCCTTCTTTAAATGAGGAAAAAGAATACCCTTGGCAGGGAAGGGAGAGGCAAAGATTAAAACAGAGACTGAAGGAACACCCATTCAGAGCCTGCCCCACATGTGGCCCATACATATACAGCCACCCAATTAGACAAGATGGATGAAGCAAAGAAGTGCAGACCGACAGGAGCCGGATGTAGATCGCTCCTGAGAGACACAGCCAGAATACAGCAAATATAGAGGCGAATGCCAGCAGCAAACCACTGAACTGAGAATAGGTCCCCTATTGAAGGAATCAGAGAAAGAACTGGAAGAGCTTGAAGGGGCTCGAGACCCCAAAAGTACAACAATGCCAAGCAACCAGAGCTTCCAGGGACTAAGCCACTACCTAAAGACTATACATGGACTGACCCTGGACTCTGACCCCATAGGTAGCAATGAATATCCTAGTAAGAGCACCAGTGGAAGGGGAAGCCCTGGGTCCTGCTAAGACTGAACCCACAGTGAACTAGTCTATGGGGGGAGGGCGGCAATGGGGGGAGGGTTGGGAGGGGAACACCCATAAGGAAGGGGAGGGGAGAGGGGGATGTTTGCCCGGAAACCGGGAAAGGGAATAACACTCGAAATGTATATAAGAAATACTCAAGTTAATAAAAAAATAAATAAATAAAAAAAATAAAAAAAAAAGTAGAGGTAAGACCACCACTTCTGGTCTGAGAAACCTGCCTGGAGCCCTGAGGACACAGGAGCCCAGGAGCAGTCTGGGACAGGATCCTTCCAGAAAAAAAAAAAAAAAAAAAAAAAAAGACAAGCTGTACATGGCCCTCCTAACATATCAACACTCCTCCCGGAAAAGCTATCAGTGGTAAAGATTTTGAGCCTACTTCTGTGTGTTAACACATACTTTGAAAGTGCTAAGCCGCAGCTCTCAGAGCCCTGTCCTTCCTACCGGTGAAGAGTCTTTAACTCAGATAAGTGTACTCAGATAAGTGACTGCTCAAAATGTCCTGCACAGCCCCTCCACCTCCTCCTGCGATGGCAAAAGCATCTTCCCATTCATCTGAGGACACACATAAGAGTGGACTTCCTTTGCTTATTTATTCTCCCTGAACTATTCCTCTTTCCTAAGGTTATTTTGTCTATGTGCCTATCTAAGTGTTTGTGAGTTCAGCTTTCCTCTACACCCAAAGGTCCACTAACTATATAAATGTTCATACAGGTTTAGGAATTAAGCCTTATTACACATTTCCCCCCAAAGAAAGCACACAAATAGCCAATAAATGTGTACAAAATGCTCAAAAAGACAAATAATTAGTTAGAGAAATGGTAATCAAAATCACATAGAGATAGCAGCACTTTATACCCACAAGGTGTCTATCACTAAGGAGTCAGATGTTAACAAACACTGGTGAGACTGCAGAGAGAGTGGAAACATCCTATATCACTGCGGAGGTATAAAGTGGTGGTGTTCTTTAGAGAAACAGTTGTACAGCTCTTTAAAATGCTAAACACAAAGTTACCATTTAATGAAAGAAATTATACTCTCTAGATATACTCCCTGAAGAAATTTTAACATTTCACAGGCCAAAAAAGGGGGGGGGGTGCTGGATGTACATAATAGAATTATTCATGATATCAAAAGAGAAATTACAGTCATGTAATTTCATTTTACCCTATAAAGACACACGTGAAACTTGGTTATGCCATGGGAAAAAATCGAAACTATTTAAGCTTCACATGTATCAATTTTGTCTGTCCACAGACGGTGACATGAAATGCACTTTTTCTTAACAGTTATGGAGGAAAATGTAAATTAAAATTTAATCTCTATTCAATGTTAGGTTTTACACAAAATATATTATTAATTTGATTACAATAAAAAATTTTATGTAGATTTTGGTAAAATTCTTGAAGGTATTGGAAGTATAGGAGAAAACTATTAATTAAGTAAAGGCTTAGGTTCATAAATTATTAAATGGGTAGCGATTTCTAAAACAATAGACTATTACTCACCAATGACCAAGATGGCAGCTCCTTCAGTACATCATGCTAAGTGGGAAACACTTATGAAAACAAAAGTCTGGCGATATTATCTGGCTTCATTTTACAAAACAGAACAGGCGAATCTAGAGAGAGAGAAAGTAGATTAATGGTTACCTAGGAATAGAAAGATAATGGGGAAAGAAATGTGAATGAATTCAGTTTACACTCTGTATAAAGTGGGTGTTCTAAAATTAATGCATTAATGCCAAAGGAAAATCTAAATGAGAGAAACAAAGCTGTAGGAGAGCTGCCCACAAGGCTGTGCGCCAATGTGCAATGGTAGGTCAACTAGCAGACACTGTGGTGATGGAAGGAACCCGTGGCAAAGGCAGGGAAGGAAAACAACCCAGCAGACTGCGTCAGAAGATGCTTTGGGGGAGAGATTTACCTCCTAAAGGTAAGGAAACGAAGGAGCATTTATGCCTCCTCACGCCAGAGAAGGTGAGTAGATGATCTGGCCCTGGACATGTGTTCCTCCACAGCACTGGTTCAGGGAACTTTGTATTCTATGAATACTTGTAGAGAAGATGAATAGGAAGATCTAAGGGTGGTAAACTGAGGAAGCAGCAGGGCCCATGTACAGATTGGTCTGAGCAGCCCTGTACCTTCAAGGGAGAGAATGTCTCTTTCCTCCGAGCACAGGGAAGGTTCTTACTGGGGGAGGGAGGCTGTCTCCTGAGATGCTTTGAAGGTCAGAGAGCTTGCTTATGGCCCTTCAGGGCAGGACAGAAAGGAAAAGGAACCTCCTCCTTCCTGATGCTTCTTTATGCCTAGATTTTATGTTTGGGGGAATATATTTTATTCTCTGTGTTGAATTACCTAAGTCTTTAATTAATTAATGGAGTTTCCTCCTGTACTTTCCAACACTGTCAAGAATTTTGCTAAATAAAGTCTAACATAAAACATTTTATTGTAATCAAATTAATAGTGTATTTCGTGCAAAACCTAACATTGAATAGAGATTAAATTTTAAATTGTATTTTTCTCCATAGCTGTAAAAAAATTCATTGCATGTCACCGTCTGTGGACAGACAAAATTGATACATGTGAAGCTTAAATAGTTTCGATCTTTTCCCATGGAATAACCAAGGTTCGCTTGTGTCTTTATAGGGTAAAAGTGAAATTACATGACTGTTCAATTACTGTGGGGAAAGAGGTAATCTTTTTTAAGTTTCCTGTCTAGAGTTTTTGAGCCAGTGAGAAAGGCTGTTCTTGTGGACCTGTAGACAATTGAAATTCCCCTCACATTTGATCTAAATCTGAATGTCATTTCTCTTTCATTCACACAGGCCCAGGAAGCAACTCGTGCTCTTAATTTCATCAAAAGACATTTTTTATTCTAGTGATGGCAATAGAGATGCCCAAATTCATAATTTTATGTCTTTTAACACAAAACCACTTTTCCAAAATTGAGTATTGAACATATTATACATTTTTATAAATGCCTTGGAATTATGTACTTTTGGATTTAATGAAGGCATTAAATGAAAACTGAAGTTTTCCCTTGGTAAAACTTTAAAATAATTGAGATTTTTCTAGTTTTTTTTTAATTTTGCTGTTTGAATTAACGCATTATAGTTATAGGTTCTCAAAGGGCATTGTGCATAATGCTATACATATATAGTGCTCAAATCAGCCCCTCTGCTTAAACTTTTATCATTTTGTGTTGCTTGGAAACTTAAAGCCTTTCATGCCAGTTTCTTTTCTTTTTTTTTCCAGAGGACAAATAATGTATTTCTTGTGCTGTATGGTTCTCTAAATGAATTGATTGATGGGCATCCCATTGTCATTTTGAGGAATATGGACATAAAATATGCTCTCTACCAAACTGATTTGTAAACTATAAGCACATAAACAATAAGCATCTTTAAAAGTGAATTTACCAGCTCATCTGCTTTCCTTCGAATCCAAGAACCTGCGTCTTTGTGCTGTCAGCTGAGAAGTTTGATTGTGGTTTTTAAGTATTAAGTAGAATTAAATAGTAATTATTGTGGGGGGAGAGGAAGGAGGAAAATAATTCTTTCAGCCTCCCCTACCCTGTTCACTCCAGGAAGAATGGGATGAACACATACATCATGAGGATGATAGCCCAGCAAGAGTCACTTGTCCCCCTTGTAGGATTCCTTAGATAAACATCATTTTCCTAGAAATGTTGGCTATTTGCATTTTCATGATACTTCATGCCAGTTTCTTATAAGTACATAATAAATTCTTATGATGTAATTATCACTACTGATAAATGTGGGCCTATTATTTTAAATCATTTGTGTGCATTAAAATGAAGTAAACAAATAAGAAGCAATGTAAGTGTTTTAAAGATTCCTAATTTTTTTCTTTATTTAAAGTGTTCAAAGCTTTTCTAGGTCTATTTTGGAGAAAAATTATTGAATCAATATTCCCATAAAATAAAGTGACAGGAGCTTGCAATTCAAGCTTAAATACAAATGTCTATGCAGATCAAGAATGAAGATAAAATTCCTATAAACCTGTTTCACTGTTTTGAATTTTCAATTAAACTTTGGGAGACAAAACTGTGTCAAACAAAATAATAATTTAAATTTTAAAATGCCATCATTTTTTATGTCTTATGACATAGCAGCAGTTACTATGAAAGTGACAGGACAGATAGGAGAGACTATAGGCTGTGAAAGATATGCCCTCACTTGCATTTACCTCCTACTGTTGCAATGATGCTCAGTGCTAGCTGGCTACAAGAGCATATTTCAAATCTTTTAGGATTCTTGTTACTCTGTCTTTGGAATTTACAATGACTTCAGCAATCACAACTACAAAGTGCTGAACTTTAGATTACAATATTTGATATTTTCTCCGAAATAAAAAATAATAGTTCAGTTACCAAACAAAATGTATAAGGAAAAGAAATATTCTAGGTCCAAAATAATAAATAAAGATGTTTGCACTATGAGGTTGATTTAATAGGATATAATTGATTATAAACAATAACGTTTCTCCTGTTCCTCATGGGTTGGTAACCACTATGAGGAAAGAATTTATAACAGTAACTTCCTTTCCCCACTCCATTCTATGGCACTGGGGATCAAACCCTGCTAAGTACAACCCTCAGCTTGGGAGACGGTCCTTAGGACAAGGTGTTTGGGAGCAGCAGAAAGAATGACCAAGAGTACATGATGGATGCACTTAATCCTGTGAAAACTTAATGCCCCAATAAAGAGGGATGCTGGTGGGGGGGTGAGTTAAGATGGGTAGATGGATGGGGAGCACCCTCTCAAATGTGGGGGGAGGAACTTGGGTAAGAGGGACCAGGAAGGAAGGCAACTCTTAGAATGTAAATAAGTAAAACAATTTTTAAAAAAGTTCTTAAATCGATTTATATATTCTTGAACTCATGTTTTCAGAGTTCTTTCCCACAGTGTTAAGGGCTGCCCTGGAAGTCATAGTTACCATTTTGCTGAGAAACACCAGACACATTCGTGATCCCTAGATTCATGTTGTTTCTGATTATCATGGAGTCTACCTTTGCAGGGAGAACATTCCCAAAAAAGAAACACAAAGTAAAATACATAGATTATTAAAGACTTCCACCTACAGCAACTGTCACTACTTGAGAAGACCGATGACCTGCAGTCTGTGCTCCAGAGGTGGGAACCATGTCCCACAGTCATTTCCAAGGTCATTGCAGACCTGGCAGAACCCACAGGTCCCCACATGTTACACAAAGGCACTGCTACTGAACTGTTCCCTCAGCCAACCAATAACTTCCATATGTGTGTATTTGATGAAATATGATATACGAGGGCATGGGTTATAGCACAGCATCTGTACTCATCTACACACTCTTTTTTTCTTTTTTAGATAATTTTCATGGAAAAGGTAACATCTATTTAAATTTTCTATTACTTAGCAATCACCATTATAGTCAAAAGATGTCCGTTATATTAACAAAATCTTTAAATGAACATAAACTGCAAAATCACAACTAAAAATAGTTTTATTTCACCTATATTAACTATTCGTGGTAGCATGTTAACTATATTAACTATTCGTGGTAGCATGTTAGTTTATTTGAATTCTTGTTGGTCTTTTTAATGAGCTTGTCATTAAACTATGTCACTTCTTTTAATTTGGTCGTCCCCAGTACCAGTAACTGTGGCTATAAAAATAAAACAATATGAAGCAGCAATTACTTCATTACCACAGGTATTTCAATGCTTTTCCTCATGTAAATTGGTTTCCTTAAATATTTAGTTCTCATTTTTAAAAATACCACATTGTCTTATCTTCTTACTGCTACAAACAAGAGACACAAGCAATTAATCCTAAGATTGTGCCTAAGGATATATTTGATTGATTTTTTTTAAGTAGATCTATTGTATGTGGCAAAAAACAATATATCATGTGATCTCTATCAGTGGAAAGTACCACTTTCCATCTCATAAATTAGAGCAACTGACTCGAGAATTTCTTCCACAGTCGTTAGAGTTCCTTTCCTAAACAGGTCTAGGTAAGTACCCATGCAGACATTGCTTTAAGTCAAATGTATAATTTACTTTACTTGGATGATGATGTCTCTCAGCTGTCCTGCTCTGTCTCCTTCCTGATTCCTTTGCCATTGCCCACTTTATTGGCCACTTTCCATTCTCTGTTACATGATAGTCTTCCTCCATGGATGTCCTCCAAAAGAGTCCAGAAATGTATCTTAATTGTTTAAGGATAAAACTGTGGACTTAAATGTGGATGCTTCACTCCTTCTTTAAAAGGGGAACAAAAATACCCATAGGAGGGGATAGGGAGGCAAAGTTTAGAACAGAGACTGAAGGAATGGCCATTCAGAGCCTGACCCACATGTGGCCCATATATATACAGTCACCAAAACTAGATACAATGGATGAAGCTAAGAAGTGCAGGCTGGTGGGAGTCGGATATAGATCTCTCCTGAGAGACACAGCCAGAGCATGTCAAATTCAGAGGCAAATGCCAGCAGCAAACCACTGAACTGAGAACAGGACCCCAGAGAAAGGACTAAAAGATCTGAAGGGGCTTGAGACCCCATAAAAACAACAATGCCAACCAACCAGAGCTTCCAGGGACTAAACCATTACCCAAAGACTATACATGGAGTGACCCTGGGCTCCAAATTCATAGGTAGCAATGAATAGCCTAGTAAGGGCACCAGTGGGAGGGGAAGCCCTTGGTCCTGCCAATACTGAACCCCCAGTGTACAGGATTGTTGGAGGGGGGTGGTAATGGGGGAGTGGATGGGGAGGGGAACACCCATATAGAAGGGGAAGGGGAGGGGTTAGGGGGCTGATGGACTGGAAACTAGGAAAGGGAATAACATTTGAAATATAAATAAGAAATACCCAATTTAATAAATATGGAAGAAAAAAACTGTGAACTTTATAACAACTCCTCATGATTTCCACATTAGTGTTCTGCTTTCCTGTTCAATCTCGTTTCCCTTCCTTTACCTATTACTTGTACATCGTTCAAACTTCCTCAGGAGCAGTATTCTTTCACTGCCTCAAGGTCCCAGGTACAACTCCAACTCACAGCCCTTCCAGAGTCTCCACTTTTGGTCTATTAAATGCAACTTCTTTATGTACCATTTACCATGCTTTTTTTAGTATGTCTTTTCTCAGCTTGCCTCTGCCTGTGAGTATACAAAGACAAATGGTTTCTATCATCTAGAGATGGTATTTAATATATATTCATATGGATATTTTTTGAAACCTGGGGGTTTTTTGGGGGGTATTGTTTTTGTTTTTGGAAACTCCTGATTTTACTATATATCTTAGCTCATCATTGCCATAAATATATTTTACAAATGTTACTGATGAAGTTCAGAACACACTACTCTAAAATGTTTTGGACCAAAGGGATATAGGAAAAATCCCACAGAAGTATGAAGAAAATTCTGATCCATTTCTGTCCTTCTTTCCTTAAAAGCTGTAACACCTGAAAAAGATCCTGTGGCCTTTTGCTTCGGCACTATAGAAGGGCAAGGCACACCCTGCCTGTGCTTGAGGGAAATAGGGCTCTGTACCTAGAAACAAAGACTCACAGAGAAAAATGGGAAGCTAGACTCACCACGCTCCCTTCAGATTATTACCTGCTTAGTCTAGTCACAATCCCCCATGTCCATCCACCTATCATAAATACTAACTACAAAGTATATGAATTTCTTATCCATTGAGTCTTTATTTCCTTAGGGAAGTTGCAGTGTCACAGACACATAAGTACATGTATGTGCTATGCTCCTGTGACTCCATTCTACAGCAGAGGTTGCAGGACGAAAAAGAGAAGGTATTACTTCACCTTTAAAACACTTCCTAATTTTTAGAATAGAAATATAAGAAGCATATATTTAGCTATATGATTCTGCAAAATAAAATAAAGTAATAGGCTGTGGTATTTTATAGTAAATACGAGTATCAACTTCCCTGGGTCTTACAAAGAAATGAAAGTTTAGGTATGTATTACTTCTAGAAAACTGGCTGTAGTCCAGAGCGTGGGCTGTCTTCTCTCTTAATTTATACCAAAAGTGTTCAATTTCCTTCTTAACATAATTGCCAATTAAAATTATCTGAAAAAAAAAGACATTAACTTGCCTCTTTTGCAATCCCAATTAGCTTAAAGGAACTTAATTTTCAGCTGCACAGTTCCTCCCTCTTTCTTTTCAGTGATAATAGAAAAATACTAGACCACAGTAGTTGATGGTACACATGTCAATCAAAGTGACTGCCATTCGTCTGACTTAAAAAAAATCCTAGGTACCTAGCTTCATTAGTTTCAGTTCGAACCCTCCAACCTCCCCATGGTTCACATGTGTGCATTATATATCCAAATCTGGGTGGTATGAGCAGTTTTCAGCATAGGTATATAATACATGAAAATGTGGAACATGTATGTATGTATGTATGTATGTATGTATGTATGTGTATACATATTACCACTGTTTTACTCTGATCTTAAAGAATAAGTACATAAAGTGTAGAAGGTACCCCAATGACATTTTCCCAATGGCTCTGATACTAGCTTCTATCTCCCCAGCCTTTGAAGCAAGTAGATCAGGAACTGTGGTAGCTAGAATGCAGAAATCTTTGCCTTTAAGTTTGACTACCAGTTTTCTATTACCTAAGGTGCCACATTATCATGCTTCACGGATGTCATGACAAAGAAAGGTTTGGGCAAAGCTGTCATAGAAACCATTGGTTCTCACAGTGCATAGACTTTCATCCCCATCTAAACATGCTCTTTGAGCTTCCTTATGGCATTGGCTTTCCTCGCCATCCACCCAGTTGAGCAGGTCAGAAACATGAACTATCCACAATCTTCTCCATTACCACATTGTTTTTAATTCCAAGCATTTCTCATGAGTTCATGCACCATCCACTACCATAGTTTAGCTCTTTCACATCTTTCCTATGAAAGGTCACTTCTCTGTATGTTTACATTTTTCAAACACTACTTCAATAAGGGTTTTTTAAACAGTTTAACCTCCCTTCTAGCCTACCATCCACCGGGGAGAGTGGAAAGAAAGATTAATAGGGCAAAGGAGGGTGTGGACCTGTTTAGAAATAGTTCTTTAGGGGTGATTCCAATCTTCATTGTCAGGACAGCAGTAGTTCAGTTCACACAAAGCAGAAGTGGTGGTCCCATCCACTGGCAAACACCATTCACAAATCAGCACAGCAATTTGATCCAGAAGCTCTGCCCATCGGTCCAAATCTGTGCAGAAGTGGCAAGAAGCTGCCTGAATACCATAAGAAGTTCTTCAATGCGTTTCTTTTTACAAAATCACAATAAATGATGATCAGCAAAATTGGCAAGGCAAACAATGCCACAGCATTGTTCACTGTCTGTTGCGTTGTATATATACCCTTTCCAAACGCCATGTGTTCTCTCAAGCATCCACTCTAGCAAAACATCACATGCACTTTTTCCAGGCAGCTTCCAGAAAATACCTCATGTCTGTTCTCAACAAAACATTGTTCCATGCGTCTGGCTCCACAAAACATCTCTCATAACACAGTTTCTAGAAAAGCATCACATGACACAACTGAGTCCCCCCAAGAAACCAGAAATTTCCACTTTACTTCCCAATGGCCTTTCGTATCATCAGTTTCAAATTTCCCCTCTCTGGTATCACCTTCTTAAAACTGCATTAACATCACAGAACATTCCAATGGGTTGTCAATGGGAGTGGAATCTCTGCTTATCCAGTCTAACAAGAGCTTTGAAAATAAATGAGAAAAAGAATAGCAGGGTACCTTTAAGCCAAATACTACACAAGCCATAACCTAAGAAGGAGAATGGGAAAAAAACCCTTTTAAATCAGAGGTCAAACAAGCCATAATAGTTTCTTTTATCTGACATTAATGCTCTATTTGGGTTACAAATCCATTTGTTCCTATCTGCCCGGGAAACATCTCGAAACAAGCCTACAAAGTAACTAAAAATAGGATCCTTGGCCTTCGTTTTGTGTCTCTCTCCTTTGTCTAAAGACTGAGTTAGATTCTTGCTTAACTGGCACCTAGACATGCTGGTCACTCCACAGGTGCCTGTCTAAATATTATACTGCACAGCCTACTGCAGCTTTTTAAATGACAATTAATCTTGATTGACAACTTGAATGAATCTGTCATCAACTAAGAGATAAACTTCTGGGTAGGACTGTAACGGTGTTTCCCAGTAGGATTACCTGAAGGGAGAAGACTCTCCTCCAGAGTGGGCAGCACTTCTGGAAACCACTCAAAAATAAGAAAATGCAAAAGAAACACTGTTGCTCTTTACCTATTTGCTCTCACCTCTTGCTTCTGGGCATCTTTCTGTACCTAAAGTTTGTAGCTCTCCCTGATTCTACTTGAACCTTCAACAAAAACTATGAAGAACCCAAGATTTAATAAAGTGACCCTTTGTCTTTTGTCCACTTTATTTCCTTTGGTACCTTTGTAGTTGTAATTGATGTTATTCTTTGTACTTCTTTAAAGCTTATCTAACTTTCTTGTGGTCTGTTTTGTGCTTTGCTAGGGAGGCATCCATAACTGTGTCAGCTTGACCTGAAGACTGGACTATTGTCCCATGCACTAGCAACACATCTCCCTGAATTCCAGAGCCAGTAGATCTTCACAAACACATCATACTGTGATGAGGTTACTCAGAGCAATCATGGGCGCTTACTTGTCCCCTCTGAGACTTGTTCTGAACTATCTTGTAGAACCGTAGTTGAGATGATTAACGAGCCCTCCCTGTGAACAAGATTGCTTAATTAAGCATAACTATTGCTCCCATATTCTTCTTCTATTTAGACCTAAGATCTCATTGCAGCATCCCAAAGATGGACTTCTATCACCAAAGTTTACTATCTGCTCTTTGCAACAGAGCCATGTCATTTAAACCCTTTCTTTTCTTTTCTCTACTATTGGTTTCCTTAACAGATGTTATAATTTGTTGAGCCAATCTGCATTTATTAGGACTCCCAAAGCTGTAGCTTTTATCCTTAAACCCTGTTACAAAACCCAGTTGTCTACCTTTGAAGATCTACAAGATCTACCAGTGAAAGGTGCCAACTCTACCAGGAGGTAAAGAGAGCGCTTGTCTCTGAAAACACAAGGACACATAGAAAAGCATCTGAACTCAGAGAAGTTCTTCTGTGTTCATTATCATTAATCAGTCCTTCTTGGTCTCGCTGTACTTCTGCACAACTAGCCAAATTTAATATCAAAATGTCAGACAACTAAACATTTGGGACTTCGGGGCAGTCCCCTTTCTTTATAAAAAGTAGCTTGTAAAACCAGGAACTGGAACATCAAGACTCTAATTACTGCTCAAAGAATGAAGCTTGCTTTCTAGGAGAGTATTTTACATCCTGAAATACTTAGAAGTAGTAAATAGATTAACTCTCTCAAGGCTAGCTTCAGGAATCCTAAACTTTTGAATAATTCTATGTAGCAGGAAACGTTCAGATAAGGAACAAGACAGACTAATGCCTGTCCGTGATACATGAATTAACCAAATTTGAACTGTCAAATTTGAGATTCTTGAAAAAGAACCTCAGGAGATGCCATTCATTCTGGATTAAAGGGATCAATAAAAATCCCCAACATATAAATTTACAGTGTTCCAGAGGGGAGTGGGGCAGCAAGATGTCTCAGCAGTAACGACATTTACTATGCATGCCTGAGGATCCAAGTTTGATCCAGAAACCAAGTGAAGGCAGAAAGAGAACCAGCTCCATAAAACTGTCCTCTTACCTCCACAAATGCACTATGGTACATACACACACACACACTCACACACACACACACACACACACACACACACACACACACACACACACACACACTGATGATTAGTAAATGTAAATTGTTTTTAAATTCCCCATGCCATGAAAAGGAAGAACTTACCAATTCCTACCATCTCCTTAGGTGTTATTTTTAAAGAAAACATAAAACAAATTTTTTCTCTGTCTCTTTGAGGTCTATATACATTCTTTAAAAAGATGAGTCTCTTGCTGATTTTAAATGTCAGAAATATCCTTCTTAAGTGCCTGGGAACCATTTCTCTCCAATGTGAGCACAGCAGCAGTTGCTGCTCTTGTTTCTTTCTTTCTGTGTAAGTGAAACTCAGGTGCCTGGCTCCAAGTTGTTCCCTCCTACTTAGCAAAACAACTTAAGTTTTGTTTTCCCCTTGGACAAAAGCAACTAGCATGGATGCATCAGATTGTGTCTTGTCTAATAAAAGAAGGAGTTCTTTATAATTTTATGTCTCATTAGTATGTTTCATATGAATCTGAAACAGGTATTTTAGCAAAAAAGCCCTAGCTTTTCCTATGGGCTGAAAAGGTAACTGAAAACTGCATGAAAGTTTTGTGTCTCTGACTTTACGTTGTGTCTGAGCTTTGTGTGAAGGCAACAAGATTTGATTGTTCTTAGCCTTTCCTCTTGTACCATGTTGAACTATAAAAAAAAAAAGAAACACCTTACAGGAAGGACCATTTCCTCCAGGCAAGGACAATAATGCATAAACATGAGGCCATTCTCTCAGTGAGTAACAGAATGTCACAGAGATTATTGGACCACTGTGTAGGATGAATCATCTGCAGGAATGGAGCTGAGATAATTCTTTAATGATGGGTAGAACCATACACTAACTAGCACTGGTAATTATGTATACTTCTTGCTATTTATTTAAAATTAAACCTCTTTTAAAGAGGTTAAAAAATTTAAGTCACCTTTTAGTTTCCATCTGCACCCAGAGCTGACACGGTGCCAGAGCTCCCTGTGGCCAGATCCCACTTGGAGAAAACTGGACTCCCGAGAGTGCTGACACACCTGAGAGCACAGGTAGGACAACCACTTCTGTTCTAAGGAACCTGCCTGCAGCCCTCAGGACACACGAGCCGAGGAGCAGTCTGGGACAGGATACGTCCCGTTTCTGTGTGAACCTGGAGCTGACCCTGTGCCACAGCATTCAGCAGCCAAATCCCACCAGGAGAGAGCTGGTCTCCCAGGAGTGTTGACACACACACTTACCAAAGGGTTTAACCACTGTCAGAGACAGCAAGACCAGCTAACACTAGAGATACCCAGATGGCAAGATGCAAGTGCAAGAAACGAAGTAACAGAAACCAAGATGACTTGGCATCTTCAGAAACAAGTTCTAAATGCCCCCAACACACCAGAAAAACAATATTTAAAAGCACACCATATCATGATGCTAGAGGACTTTAAGAAGGACATAGATAACTCCCTTAAAGAAATACAGGCAACACAGGTAAAGAGAGGAAACACAAAATTCTCTTAAAGAGTTACAGGAAAACACAACCAAACAGGTGAAGGTATTGAATAAAAACATCCAGGATCTAAAAGTGGAAAAACAAATCACAAAGGGAGACAGCTCTGGAGATAGAAAACCTAGGAAAGAGACCAGGAGACATAGATGCCAGCACCATAAACAGAATGCAAAAAAAAAGGGAGAATTTCAGGGGCAGAAGATACCATAGAAAACATTGACACAACTGCCAAAGAAAAATACAAAACACAAAAAGCTCCTAACTGAAACTATCCAGGAAATCCAGGACTCAGTGAGAAGATCAAACCTAAGAATAGTAGGTATAGAAGAGAGCAAAGATTCCCAACTTAAGGGGCCAGTAAATATATTCAACAAAATTATAGAAGAAAATTTCCCTAACCTAAAGGAAGAGATGCCCATAATTATACAAAAAACCTACAGAACTCCAAATGGATTGGACCAGAAAAGAAATTCCTCCCATCACATAATAGTCAAAACAACAAATCTACTAAACAAAAAAAAAAGAATATTAAAAGCAGTAAAGGAAAAAGGTCAAGTAACATAAAAAGGAAGACCTATCAGAATTATACCAGACTTCTCAAATGAGACTATAAAGGCTAGAAGATACTGGGCAGATGTCATACAGACCCTGAGAAAACACAAATGCCAGCCCAGGCTACTATATCCAGCAAAACTCTCAATTAAAATAGATGGAGAAACAAAGATATTCCATGACAAAACCAAATTTACACAATATCTTTCCACAAATCCAGTCCTACAAAGGATAATAGATGGAAAACTCCAACACAAGAAGGGAAACTACAACCTAGAGAAAAAGTAAGAAAGTAATCTTTCAAGCTGAGAAAGAAATTAGGGAAACAACACCCTTCATAATAGACCCAAATAATATAAAGTACCTCGGTGTGACTTTAACCAAGCAAGTAAAAGATCTGTACAATAAGAACTTCAAGACACTGAAGAAAGATATTGAAGAAGATCTCAGAAGATGGAAAGATCTCCCATGCTCATGGATTGGCGGGATTAATATAGTAAAAATGGCCATCTTGCTGGAAGCAATCTTCATATTCAATGCAATCCCCATCAAAATCCCAAGTCAATTCTTCACAGATTTAAAAGGAGCAATTTGCAAATTTATTTGGTATAAAAAAAAAGGCCGGGATAGCCAAAACTTTCCTCAACAATAAAACAACTTCTAGGGGAATCACCATCCCTAACCTCCAGGTCTATTACAGAGCAATAGTTATAAAAAAAAAAAAACTGTATGGTATTGGTGCAGAGACAGGCAGATGGATCAATGGAATAGAATTGAAGACCCAGAAATGGACCCACATACCTATGGTCACTTGATCTTTGACGAAGAAACTAAAAACTATCCAGTAGAATAAAGACAGCATTTTCAACAAATGGTGCTGGTTCAACTAGCTATCAGCCTGTAGAAATGCTAGTGGATCAATACTTATCACTTTTTACAAAACTCAAGTCCAAGTTGATCTTGAACCTCCACATAAAGTCAGATACTAATAGAACAGAAAGTGAGGAAAAGCCTTGAACACATGGGTACATGGGAAATTTTTCTGAATAGAACACCAGTGGCTTATGCTCTAAAATCAAGACTCAACAAATGGGACCTCATAAAAAGCAAAGCTTTTTAAGGCAAAGAACACTGTCAATAAGACAAAATGACAACCAACAGGTTGGGAAAATATCTTTACCAATCCTACATCTGATAGAGGGCTAATATCCAATATATACAAAGAACCAAAGAAGTTAGACTCCAAAGAGTCAAATAATCAAAAATTGGGCTACAGAGCTAAATGAAGAATTCTCAACTGAGGAATATCAAATGGCCAAGAAGCACCTAAAGAAATATTCAGCATCCTTTATCATCAGGGAAATGCAAATCGAAACAACTCTGAGATTCCATCTAACACGAATTAGAATGACTAAGATCAAAAACTCAGATGACAGCAGATGCTGGCAAGGATGTGGAGAAAGAGGAGAACTGCCCCATTGTTAGTGGGATTGCAAACTGGTACGACCACTCTGGAAATCATTCTGGCAATTCCTCAGAAAATTGGTCATAGTACTACCTGAAGACCCAGGTACACCACTCCTCTGCATACACATGAAGGTTGCTCCAACATATAAAAGAGACACGTGCTCCACTATGTTCATAGTAGACTTATTTATAATAGCCAGAAGCTGGAAAGAACCCAGATGTCCTTCAACAGAGAAATGGATATGAAAAATGTGGTACATTTACACAATGGAGTACTACTCAGCTATTAAAAACAATAACTTCATGAAAATCTTAGGAAAATGGATTGAACTTGAAAATATCATCCTCTCAGGTGACAGCAGATGCTGGCGAGGATGTGGAGAAAGAGGAACACTCCTCCATTGTTGGTGGGATTGCAGACTGGTACAACCATTCTGGAAATCAGTCTGGAGGTTCCTCAGAAAATTGGACATTGAACTGCCTGAGGATCCAGCTATACCTCTCTTGGGCATATACCCAAAAGATGCCTCAACATATAAAAGAGACACGTACTCCACTATGTTCATCGCAGCCTTATTTATAATAGCCAGAAAATGGAAAGAACCCAGATGCCCTTCAACAGAGGAATAGATACAGAAAATGTGGTACATCTACACAATGGAATATTACTCAGCTATCAAAAACAACGACTTTATGAAATTCGTAGGCAAATGGTTGGAACTGGAAAATATCATCCTGAGTGAGCTAACCCAATCACAGAAAGACATACATGGTATGCACTCATTGATAAGTGGCTCTTAGCCCAAATGCTTGAATTACCCTAGATCCCTAGAACAAACAAAACTCAAGACGGATGATCAAAATGTGAATGCTTCCCTCCTTCTTTAAATGAGGAAAAAGAATACCCTTGGCAGGGAAGGGAGAGGCAAAGATCAAAACAGAGACTGAAGGAACACCCATTCAGAGCCTGCCCCACATGTGGCCCATACATATAGAGCCACCCAATTAGACAAGATGGATGAAGCAAAGAAGTGCAGACCGACAGGAGCCGGATGTAGATCGCTCCTGAGAGACACAGCCAGAATACAGCAAATATAGAGGCGAATGCCAGCAGCAAACCACTGAACTGAGAATAGGTCCCCTATTGAAGGAATCAGAGAAAGAACTGGAAGAGCTTGAAGGGGCTCGAGACCCCATATGTACAACAATGTCAAGCAACCAGAGCTTCCAGGGACTAAGCCACTACCTAAAGACTATACATGGACTGACCCTGGACTCTGACCCCATAGGTAGCAATGAATATGCTAGTAAGAGCACCAGTGGAAGGGGAAGCCCTGGGTCCTGCTAAGACTGAACCCCCAGTGAACTAGACTATGGGGGGGAGGGCGGCAATGGGGGGAGGGTTGGGAGGGGAACACCCATAAGGAAGGGGAGGGGGGAGGGGATGTTTGCCCGGAAACCGGGAAAGGGAATAACACTCGAAATGTATATAAGAAATACTCAAGTTAATAAAAAAAATTTAAAAATTAAAAAAAAAAGAAAATATCATCCTGAGTGGGGTAACCCAATAACAAAATAACACACATAGTATGCACTCACTGATAAGCAGATATTATTCCAAAAGCTCAGAATACCCAAAATACAATTCACAAACCACAAGAACCTCAAGAAGAACTAAGACCAAAGTGTGGATGCTTCAGACCTTCTTAGAAAGTGGAACAAAAATACTCCAAGGAGGAAGTATGGAGTCAATGTGTGGAGCAGAGACTGAAGGAAAGGTCATCAGAGACTGCCCCACCTTGGGGATCCATCCCATGTACAGATACCAAACCCAGACGATATTGCAGATGTCAAGAAGTGCATGCTGACAGGAACCTGATATAGTTGCCTCTTAAGAGGTTCTGTCAGGCCAGAGGAAAACACCAAATGCCATCTGGAACCCTGGTGCACTGAAGCTCCCAGAAACGGCGGCACAGATCTTCCTGGTTGCTGCTGCCGCGGAGAGCTCTTGGGCAGCACCCCGAGAGCAAACATGAGCCTCGGGACCACAGGTAAGACCAACTTTTCTGATGCAAGAGACCTGCCTGGTGAACTCAAGACACAGGCCCACAGGAACAGCTGAAGACCTGTAGAGAGGGAAAACTACATGCCCGAAAGCAGAACACTCTGTCCCCATACCTGACTGAAAGAGAGGAAAACAGGTCTACAGCACTCCTGACACACAGGCTTATAGGACAGTCTAGCTACTGTCAGAAATAGCAGAACAAAGTAACACTAGAGATAATCTGATGGCGAGAGGCAAGCGCAGGACCCCAAGCAACAGAAACCAAGACTACATGGCACCATCGGAGCCCAATTCTCCCACCAAAACAAACATGGAATATCCAAACACACCAGAAAAGCAAGATCTAGTTTCAAAATCATATTTGATCATGATGCTGGAGGACTTCAAGAAAGACGTGAAGAACTCCCTTAGAGAACAAGTAGAAGCCTACAGAGAGGAATCACAAAAATGCCTGAAAGAATTCCAGGAAAACATAATTAAACAAGTAGAAGCCCACAGAGAGGAGTCACAAAAATCCCTGAAAGAATTCCAGGAAATCATAAATAAACAAGTAGAAGCCCATAGAGAGGAGTCACAAAAATCCCTGAAAGAATTCCAGGAAAACACAATCAAACAGTTGAAGGAATTAAAAATGGAAATAGAAGCAATCAAGAAAGAACACATGGAAACAACCCTGGATATAGAAAATCAAAAGAAGAGACAAGGAGCTGTAGATACAAGCTTCACCAACAGAATACAAGAGATGGAAGAGAGAATCTCAGGAGCAGAAGATTCCATAGAAATCATCGACTCAACTGTCAAAGATAATGTAAAGCGGAAAAAGCTACTGGTCCAAAACATACAGGAAATCCAGGACTCAATAAGAAGATCAAACCTAAGGATAATGGGTATAGAAGAGAGTGAAGACTCCCAGCTCAAAGGACCAGTAAATATCTTCAACAAAATCATAGAAGAAAACTTTCCTAACCTAAAAAAAGAGATACCCATAGGCATACAAGAAGCCTACAGAACTCCAAATAGATTGGACCAGAAAAGAAACACCTCCCGTCACATAATTTTCAAAACACCAAACGCACAAAATAAAGAAAGAACTAGATACGAAACGAGGACCCTGCATTCTGCTGCCTACAGGAAACACACCTCAGAGACAAAGACAGACATTACCTCAGAGTGAAAGGCTGGAAAACAATTTTCCAAGCAAATGGTCAGAAGAAGCAAGCTGGAGTAGCCATTCTAATATCAAATAAAATCAATTTTCAACCAAAAGTCATCAAAAAAGATAAGGAAGGACACTTCATATTCATCAAAGGAAAAATCCACCAAGATGAAGTCTCAATCCTAAATATCTATGCCCCAAATCCAAGGGCACCTACATATGTAAAAGAAACTTTACTAAAGCTCAAAACACACATTGCACCTCACACAATAATAGTGGGAGATTTCGACACCCCACTCTCATCAATGGACAGATCATGGAAACAGAAATTAAACAGAGATGTAGACAGACTAAGAGAAGTCATGAGCCAAATGAACTTAACGGATATTTATAGAACATTCTATCCTAAAGCAAAAGGATATACCTTCTTCTCAGCTCCTCATGGTACTTTCTCCAAAATTGACCATATAATTGGTCAAAAAACGGGCCTCAACAGGTACAGAAAGATAGAAATAATCCCATGCGTGCTATCGGACCACCACAGCCTAAAACTGGTCTTCAATAACAATCAAGGAAGAATGCCCACATATACTTGGAAATTGAACAATGCTCTACTCAATGATAACCTGGTAAAGGAAGAAATAAAGAAAGAAATTAAAAACTTTTTAGAATTTAATGAAAAGGAAGGTAGAACATACCCAAACTTATGGGACACAAAGAAAGCTGTGCTAAGAGGAAAACTCATAGCGCTGAGTGCCTGCAGAAAGAAACAGGAAAGAACATATGTCAGCAGCTTGACAGCACATCTAAAAGCTCTAGAACAAAGAGAAGCAAATACACCCAGGAGGAGTAGAAGGCAGGAAATAATCAAACTCAGAGCTGAAATCAACCAAGTAGAAACAAAAAGGACCATAGAAAGAATCAACAGAACCAAAAGTTGGTTCTTTGAGAAAATCAACAAGATAGATAAACCCTTAGCCAGACTAACGAGTGGACACAGAGAGTGCGTCCAAATTAACAAAATCAGAAATGAAAAGGGAGACATAACTACAGATTCAGAGGAAATTCAAAAATCATCAGATCTTACTATAAAATCCTATATTCAACAAAACTTGAAAATCTTCAGGAAATGGACAATTTCCTAGACAGATACCAGGTACCGAAGTTAAATCAGGAACAGATAAACCAGTTAAACAACCCCATAACTCCTAAGGAAATAGAAGCAGTCATTAAAGGTCTCCCAACCAAAAAGAGCCCAGGTCCAGACGGGTTTAGTGCAGAATTCTATCAAACCTTCATAGAAGACCTCATACCAATATTATCCAAACTATTCCACAAAATTGAAACAGATGGATCACTACCGAATACCTTCCACGAAGCCACAATTACTCTTATACCTAAACCACACAAAGACACAAGAAAGAAAGAGAACTTCAGACCAATTTCCCCTATGAATATCGACGCAAAAATACTCAACAAAATTCTGGCAAACCGAATCCAAGAGCACATCAAAACAATCATCCACCATGACCAAGTAGGCTTCATCCCAGGCATGCAGGGATGGTTTAATGTACGGAAAACCATCAACGTGATCCATTATATAAACAAACTGAAAGAACAAAACCATATGTTCATTTCATTAGACGCTGAGAAAGCATTTGACGAAATTCAACACTCCTTCATGATAAAAGTCCTGGAAAGAATAGGAATTCAAGGCCCATACCTGAACATAGTAAAAGCCATATACAGCAAACCAGTTGCTAACATTAAACTAAATGGAGTGAAACTTGAAGCAATCCCACTAAAATCAGGGACTAGACAAGGCTGCCCACTCTCTCCCTACTTATTCAATATAGTTCTTGCAGTTCTAGCCAGAGCAATCAGACAACAAAAGGAGGTCAAGGGGATACAGATCGGAAAAGAAGAGGTCAAAATATCACTATTTGCAGACGACATGATAGTATATTTAAGTGATCCCAAAAGTTCCACCAGAGAACTACTAAAGCTGATAAACAACTTCAGCAAAGTGGCTGGGTATAAAATTAACTCAAATAAATCAGTTGCCTTCCTCTATACAAAAGAGAAACAAGCCGAGAAAGAAATTAGGGAAACGACACCCTTCATAATAGACCCAAATAATATAAAGTACCTCGGTGTGACTTTAACAAAGCAAGTAAAAGATCTGTACAATAAGAACTTCAAGACACTGAAGAAGGAAATTGAAGAAGACCTCAGAAGATGGAAAGATCTCCCATGCTCATGGATTGGCAGGATTAATATAGTAAAAATGGCCACTTTACCAAAAGCGATCTACAGATTCAATGCAATCCCCATCAAAATACCAATCCAATTCTTCAAAGAATTAGACAGAACAATTTGCAAATTCATCTGGAGTAACAAAAAACCCAGGATAGCTAAAGCTATCCTCAACAATAAAAGGACTTCAGGGGGAATCACTATCCCTGAACTCAAGCAGTATTACAGAGCAATAGTGATAAAAACTGCATGGTATTGGTACAGAGACAGACAGATAGACCAATGGAATAGAATTGAAGACCCAGAAATGAACCCACACACCTATGGTCACTTGATTTTTGACAAAGAGCCAAAACCATCCAATGGAAAAAAGATAGCATTTTCAGCAAATGGTGCTGGTTCAATTGGAGGTCAATATGTAGAAGAATGCAGATCGATCCATGCTTATCACCCTGTACAAAGCTTAAGTCCAAGTGGATCAAGGACCTCCACATCAAACCAGACACACTCAAACTAATAGAAGAAAAACTAGGGAAGCATCTGGAACACATGGGCACTGGAAAAAATTTCCTGAACAAAACACCAATGGCTTACGCTCTAAGATCAAGAATCAACAAATGGGATCTCATAAAACTGCAAAGCTTCTGTAAGGCAAAGGACACTGTGGTTAGGACACAACGGCAACCAACAGATTGGGAAAAGATCTTTACCAATCCTACAACAGATAGAGGCCTTATATCCAAAATATACAAAGAACTCAAGAAGTTAGACCGCAGGGAGACAAATAATCCTATTAAAAAATGGGGTTCAGAGCTAAACAAAGAATTCACAGCTGAGGAATGCCGAATGGCTGAGAAACACCTAAAGAAATGTTCAACATCTTTAGTCATAAGGGAAATGCAAATCAAAACAACCCTGAGATTTCACCTCACACCAGTGAGAATGGCTAAGATCAAAAACTCAGGGGACAACAGATGCTGGCGAGGATGTGGAGAAAGAGGAACACTCCTCCATTATTGGTGGGATTGCAGACTGGTACAACCATTCTGGAAATCAGTCTGGAGGATCCTCAGAAAATTGGACATTGAACTGCCTGAGGATCCAGCTATACCTCTCTTGGGCATATACCCAAAAGATGCCCCAACATATAAAAAAGACACGTGCTCCACTATGTTCATCGCAGCCTTATTTATAATAGCCAGAAAATGGAAAGAACCCAGATGCCCTTCAACAGAGGAATGGATACAGAAAATGTGGTACATCTACACAATGGATTATTACTCAGCTATCAAAAACAACGACTTTATGAAATTCGTAGGCAAATGGTTGAAACTGGAAAACATCATCCTGAGTGAGCTAACCCAATCACAGAAAGACATACATGGTATGCACTCATTGATAAGTGCCTATTAGCCCAAATGCTTGAATTACCCTAGATGCCTAGAACAAATGAAACTCAAGACGGATGATCAAAATGTGAATGCTTCACTCCTTCTTTAAAAGGGGAACAAGAATACCCTTGGCAGGGAAGGGAGAGGCAAAGATTAAAACAGAGGCAGAAGGAACACCCATTCAGAGCCTGCCCCACATGTGGCCCATACATATACAGCCACCCAATTAGACAAGATGGATGAAGCAAAGAAGTGCAGACCGACAGGAGCCGGATGTAGATCGCTCCTGAGAGACACAGCCAGAATACAGCAAATACAGAGGCGAATGCCAGCAACAAACCACTGAACTGAGAATAGAACCCCCGTTGAAGGAATCAGAGAAAGAACTGGAAGAGCTTGAAGGGGCTCAAGACCCCATATGTACAACAATGCCAAGCAACCAAAGCTTCCAGGGACTAAGCCACTACCTAAAGACTATACATGGACTGACCCTGGACTCTGACCTCATAGGTAGCAATGAACATCTTAGTAAGAGCACCAGTGGAAGGGGAAGCCCTGGGTCCTGCTAAGACTGAACCCCCAGTGAACTAGACTGTTGGTGGGAGGGCGGCAATGGGGGGAGGGTTGGGAGGGGAATACCCATAAGGAAGGGGAGGGGGAGTGGGGAGGGGGATATTTGCCCGGAAACCGGGAAAGGGAATAACCCTCGAAATGTATATAAGAAATACTCAAGTTAATAATAATAAAAAAAAAAAGAGGTTCTGTCAGAGCATGACAAATACAAAGGCTGATGCTCGCAGTCCACCATTGAACTGAGAACAGGGTCCCCATTAGAAGAGTTAGAAAAAGGACTGAGAGAGCTGAAGGTTTTTTTCAACCCCATAAAAACAACAATGTCAACCAACCAGACCCTTCAGAGCTCCCAGGGACTAAACTACCATCCCAAGAGAACACAGGGATGGGCCTATGGCTCTCTCTACATATGTAGCAGAGGATGGACTTGTCAGGCATCAGTGAGAGGAGAGGCCCTTGGTGCTGTCAAGGCTCAATACCCCAGTGTAGAGGAATGTCAGGGCAGGAAGGTGGGAGGAAGTGGGTGGATAAGGGAGCACCCTCATAGAAGCACTAGAGGAGATGTGATAGTGAGTTTCTGAAGGGGAAACCAGTAAGGGGATAACATTTAAAATGTAAATAAAAAAATCCAATAAACAGGGAAAAAAGAAAAAACGATGCCATTTTTTTTTTTTGCAGTTTAGCAAGCTCTTATTTGTGCTGATTCAAAGAGTATTGAATCTCATTTTTATAGCTCTTAGGTACCTCAGTATATACTTTTAATTTTTGGATTTTTTTAATCTCAGCAAGTCCATGATATATTATTTTTTTAAAAAGTCATATTGGTGAGACTTTGCAACTTAGGTGGTTTTTTCTTCAGCTCCCATTATTTTATTTTACAAATATTACTAAATACTCAATTTAGATGTAGGTGTTTTCTTACATCTTGGTTATTTTCATTTAAATAAAATTCTTAAGATGATTCACAAAATAATGAAACAAATTACCTCAACAAAGTGTATATGTAAACTGAATTCTCTAACTTTGATCATTTAATACCAGTGGCAACATGAGTTTAACAAGGATAATACCAATAAATAAGTCAAAGTGGACAAGAAAAACCTGAGACCTCAAACTTACACAAGAGCTCCAAGTAACTGAGACATGCTGAGACTGGGAGAAACAGTTCAATTCGAAATGATCAACCCTTAAAGCACACATGTAGATAACATTATAACAGACTGAGCAGCTTCCCCTAATCCATTTAGGAATCCATATGTCTATATGAACACATGTATGCATCCAATAACAAGTAGTGAAAAAGAAGCCATGGGCTGGAGAGATGGTTCAGCGGTTAAGAGCACTGACTGCTCTTCCAGAGGTCCTGAGTTCAATCCCAGCAACCACATGGTGGCTCACAGCCATCTGTAATGAGATCTGATGCCCTCTTCTGGTGTGTCTGAAGACAGCTACAGTGTACTTATAAATTAATTAATTAGTTAATTAATTAATTAAAAAGAAAAAGGAAAAGAAGCAATGAGTTTAAGAAGAGTAGGCAGTGATATATGGGAGGATTTGGAAGGAAAACAAGGAGAGAAAATTTTAGTAATTGTAATCTCAAAAATTTAAATTAAAGCAATTATTTTGAAAGGAAAGAAAGCACCTGAAAATCAACACCATCCTCTTGCTGCAAGCAATTTTACCAATCTGATCTAAGAAATAACTGCAGCTGATACAAACACAACACTCACAATACAGTGACCCATGACAGTACCGTGAGAATCCCAGTCTGAGAACTATCTGTGAAGTTGATCAACACTTCTTTTCCATCCATACAGTCTTATATGAGCATTCTTCCTCAAAGGGAACAGAACAAAAGAATTTCATATAATCATTGTCCATCTGTTTTCTCAAGTGGTTAATTTGCAAATCATAGGAACATTTAGAAAAGCGAAGTTCACAACATTTCATTTCAGAGCCCAAGAGTGCTCACATGGCAGAAAAGTAAATGAAGAGAAAACAGGGTGTTAGAAGTTGTTATTATCAAGACATAAAAAAGAACAAAGAAAGGAGGTATAGAGAAAAGCAGAAATGAAACATTTTTTTTGGTTCTTTTTTTCGGAGCTGGGGACCGAACCCCGGGCCTTGCGCTTCCTAGGTAAGCGCTCTACCACTGAGCTAAATCCCCAGCCCCTGAAATGAAACATTTTTAAAAGTTAAAAATTCAATCTATCATTTAAAAAGAGAAAAACCACTCACTGTATTTTTTCAAGTAAATTAAAAAGAAAAATACAAATTAAGAAATTCATTTTACCTTGTTCAAATCACTTTTAGTGTTTAATAGTTTAATAGTGTGAGAGTAAATGAATGTCAGTGTCTCTCAACCTTCCTAATATCACCACCCTTCCTCATGTTGTGGTGACCCTCATCCATAAAATTACTTTATTGCTACTCTATAACCATAATTTTGCTACTGTTATGAATTGTAATGTAAACACCTCATATACAGAATATCTGATAAGCAACCCCAAATGGGTCTTGAGAACTGTTACAATAGGCTGAGAGCATCTTTTAGTCAGAACTTCCAGGCACTTTGCCTTCTTGTTATGAATAAAGTCAAAAACAAGGAAATATATGGGGCACAGAGTCTAAATGAAGATACTGTGGAGGAAAAGTGGAGCACAATTGAACTAGCCCTTCGCCCTTCGCCCTTTTGAAATAGTCCGTATATCCCAGGATGGACTTAAACCCAGAGATCTTTTTACTCATTCTCACATTACAGGCATACCCTATCATACCAGGTTTTCCTAAGCTCCTGTGTTCTTTTGAGAGACACAACAACAACAAATTGATTATAACATTATTGATCTCATATAATGAAGACGTGGGATTAAAGTATTTCCTGTGTCTAAAGGTTTTTGGCACATAAAACTTTGCCTGATTTTTATGTTACGCACTGGGCACTAGGTCTTTGTATTTGATGGGAACCTCACACTTTATTTAGAACAGTACTGTTTTTAAAAAAGGAAACACAACTGTGTACCAAGAGCTGTCACATTCCCACTCTCCCTCCAAGAGGATCCTGGGAGAAATGACAAGAAAGCCAGTGCAAGTACACAGATTTTCTTAGATTTTCTTTTCAGTTCTTTCTTAAAATGTGAGCGTTACATTATTTTTTTCACAGCTGAAGCAATATTCTAACTCCTTTGCCCTATCAATTACTTTGGATCAATAGAAAATAAGCTTTCAACGTCTTCAAACAGATGAAAGTTGGTATCAAGACACAAATTATAACACCGAGTCATAATTAGCTTACTGATAGAAAGTTAAGTTTTAAAAAAAGAAAAACATAATCTAATTGCCAAATAAACACCGTAGCATTTATAAGTCTCATACGAACGCTTGTGCTATAACAGAGTTTTCATCATTAAATTGCGAAAGTCTTGCTTTAGGCAGCAAAAAAATATAAGGAAAATAGGAGGACATTAGTTTCAGGCTTTGATGGGGAAGAGAGTCCTAATGTCTTTTATTGTCTGGGCATCCAAGCTTGATTTTCACTTAGCTATTACCACTGAAAACACTTAGGTGCCCAAATTTTTCTTTGTATTTATGAAGTAGAGTACTCTCCAATCCTCCATGTTTGTTGGAAAGCCTGGCTTCACATTCTATTTTCTGAGATTCTACCCTTGTCCTTGCTCCCATACGCTTGTCCTTTGGTTCTAGAATTACAGCTCAATCAAGACTTCACTCTTTCTCTGCAAAGGGAACAACACAGCACTGTCATGAGGTACTTATTAGATTGGCATGAAATAGACCTCATACAGACCTCAAGTTTCCTCAGTGATAGTGACGCACAAAGAATCAAACTGTGGCTAAAATATCACCCCAGATTTCATCCTCCAGGCAGCAGAAGGACACAGGGGCTTGAGTTGGCCACCATTGTCCAGTGAGTTTTGATGAGTTTACCGATAAACATGGAGTAACCCAGGAGTGTGATGAGGAAGATGGCATTAAAATATTATCTGACTGCTCATCCATGTCCTTTAAGATAGATCAGTAAACAAACATAAGCAAAGCCTTTTCCTAAGCTCTCTGACACCCTGACACAAAATTAACAGCATTCAGTGGATGCTCTGAGAACCCACTGATTTATAACCAGCCATGAGTGTATATGAAAACCTACTGCTTGAGGCTGGTATCACAAATTGCAAACAGTCTTGTGAGACAGTGACCTTAAGCTCTGCTGTCTTAGGGGGTTGGGGTTTTAGCTCAGTGGTAGAGCGCTTGCCTAGCAAGCGCAAGGCCCTGGGTTCGGTCCCCAGCTCCTGAAAAAAAAGAAGAAGAAGAAGAAGCAAGCTCTGCTGTCTTATAAAACTTCCAGAAAGTTAATCCCAGAACTGAACTGAATAGCAAGATGCTTATCTAGTGTAGCTGGTGCCAGGTACAGAGCTGTTAGCTTCCATAAAAGGAATAGACCCTGAACATCTATGTGACCGTGGGTGAGGTGGCCTGTATTGAGAGCTACAGTAGCAACAACCAAAGCATCATCATGAATAATGCTCTAAAAATCATTTACAAGATCCACCACTCCACACATACTTTTTCTTCTTCTTTATTTTGTGTTCATCGCATTTTCACTTTTGGGGCAATTCTGTCATTCTGACGGCTAGATTACTAGCTGCTGGAGAATTTCCTCATCCTCTAGCACTGATTTCTGCAAAGAAACAAAAAACGTCCATGCAGGCTCTTGTGTTTGCATAGCATATTGGCTCTTGGGTAGAAAAACTAGACCTGTTCTGAAAGTGTTCCCTTAGCTGCACATAGTTGAAGTGGGTTGCTTGATTTCATATTCAAGCCTTTTATCTGTGTTTTTCTTAGCCCTTTGGTGTCCTTTCTACTCTGAATGTTCTTCAAATATCTTCTTCTTTTTAATATGTATTTATCTTATGTGTGTATGCACGCACGCATGCACTCATTCACACAAAAGGGTGGGGAGCATATGGGCCACAGTGCATGTGTACAGGTCAGAGAGCACAATGAGAGGAAGCAGCCTCTCTCCTTTGACCAGGTAGGTCCTTAGCTCAAGCTCAGATGTTTAACTCCAGTGGCAGGCATCTTTTCTCACTTAGCCATCTTATGGCCATCTTCAAATATCTTCTGCGGTCACCAGGTAAGGATAAAATCTTTCTTCAAGTCTCTCCATACTCTCTGACTTCTAGAAAAGATCAGCTGGACTTATCATCATCACAGAGGCCCTAGATTTGACCTCACTGTGCCCTACTACTATTTCTTTATCCTGTATTTTTACTTCTATTGCTATTTTCCAGTTTTATTTCTCAGGATGGGTATTTTTAACTCTATTTTTTATTGTTTTTCTTTATTTTTGTTTTGTTATTTTTTGTTGGTGGTGGTGACGGTGGTTGGTTGGTTGATTGGTTGGTTGGTTGGTTGGTTGGTTGGCTGGTTGGTTGGGGGTTTTTGAGACAGGGTTTCTTTATGTAACCATGACTATTCTAGATCTCTCTCTCTCTCTCTCTCTCTCTCTCTCTCTCTCTCTCTCTCTCTCTCTCTTTCCAGGCCAGGCTGGCTCAAACTCACAAAGGTCTACCTGCCTTTACCTCCCAAGTGCTAAAATTAAAGTTATCCACCACCACTGCACAGTCAATTCTCTCTTTAACAGTCAAAATTAATCTTCATTTTAAAATCTTCCCTTATATAATAGTCAATGACAGCTCCCTGCTCCCACTATAAAGAGTCCCACAAGAAGACCAAACTACACAACTATAACATATATGCAAAGGACCTAGGTCAGAACCATGTAGGTTCCCTGATTGTCAGTTCAATCTCAGTAAACCCTACAAACCCAAGTTAATTAATTATGTGGGTTTTCTTATGATGTCCTTCACTGTTCTGACTCTTAACATCCTTTCTCTCCATCTTCCATAGGATTCCCTGAACTCCTATGTTTAGCTGTGGGTCTCAGCATCTGTTCTCATCAATTGCTGGAGAAAGCCTCTCTGATGACAGTTATGCTAGGCTCCTATATATGAGTATAGCAGAATATCATTTCTGGTTGTGTTTGGTTCTATCTTAGGTCTCTGGGCTTTTAAGCCTCTGGTTCCCAGCCCCCCAGGCAGTATCTGGGATGGGCTTCTTCACATAGCATGAGTCTCAAGCTGAACCAGTCATTAGTTGGTCATACACCCAATTTCTGTGCCACCTTTACCACAGAATACATGCAAGCAGTACAAATTATAGGTCAAAAGTTTTGTGGCTGGATTGGTGTCCCAATCCTTCCACTGGAAGTTTTACCTTGTTACAGGAGCTTGCCAATTCAGGCTCCATATCCCCTATTACTAGGAGTTTTAACTAGGGTCATCCTAGATTTCTGGGAGTTTTCATTGCACTAGGCTTCTAGCTCATCCCAGAGATACCCCTGATTCTGATTGTCTCTCCCAGTACTCTACCCTACATCCTCCTCCCACCTTCTTCCATCCCCACTGGTCCCCAGTCCACCTGAGCAATCTATTCTATTTTTCCTTCCCAGGCAGACTCATGAATCCCCTTTGAGGAGTCCTTGCTATTTGGCCTTTATTTTTAAAGACTTACAAAGTAAAATATCTCTTCATTTTCAATTGAATGACCTTTCCTCCCAATATGCTTGTTTGGAGAATTTTCACTCTGATGATGAGGGCTTCTTTGTAGTCTGTAATCGACCAAATACTTGTAAGCAGATGAAGAAAGTATAAAATCATCTTGAACATCCATCTATCAACACATAATCAGGCAGTTATCTTTCTATGTAGACATTGATCCTCATGCTCTTCACAGCTCAGAACATCATTGTAGTGACATATTTTTCTTAAAAAAAAATGTCTGGTCTTCAAAGAAAATGAACTTCTTTTACCAGACCATGCCCCGGAGTCAACAGTATGCCTTTTGATTATTTAAGACTATGTATACAACTTGCTGTCCTATGTGAACTCAACCTGTTTAGGCTTAATCTTCCTTCAAGAGCACAGTGTAACCAACTTTACTATGCCTTGGATCCCCCATGCAATCAACATTGCAATATAAGCTAAATATAAAGTTTAACCTTAAGTTATATACAACCCAGAATAATCTCTGTGTGTGTGTGCGTGTGTGTGCGTGTGCGTGTGTGTGTGTGTGTGTTGTGATAACCATTTGTTGAAAACAGTCAACCGAGTAAAAGCACCCTTATACAAAACAAGTATCCCATAAATACTAGAAGTATCACAATAGCAGTGAGTGACATCTATTTAAGGTTTTGAGTGCTATTCTGGATCAGTTAGGGTCAGTAAAAAAAACTTTTTCCCTTGTAAAACTCTATTAAAAACATTTGTTTAAAAAATCCCTTGTTTCTTTCCAGTGCTATGTTTTCTGTGCTGCTTAATAAATGCACAGAAAATCCTTTTGTTAGGGACAGGCACAAGACACAGGTCAACACAGCAGATAGGCAAGAGGGATGGACAGATCAGACACATACACAACAGAGTACAGAGAGGCCAGGAATGACAAACAGACAGATGGAAGACACAGGAAGAGAAGTGGACTTATTCAAAATGTTTCAATCATTCCTTAATTTGACATTGACACATTTTGGTGCCCTCTCTGAGGTTTAAGTGTCCATCGACATGCTCTAGTTTATCTCAAGCATTTTGGAGTGAATGGCAGAACATGTCTTGCCAGATGAGTAAGTAGCTAAAGGTAGTTACTAAAAATGGCCTTTTTTGCCCCTTGCTCAACTCCAAACACAGCAAGAATGGATCTCAGAAGGCCCTGGAGATGATGTGCTGGTTGTGTCTGAAAACCTGAGAAATAGTGAAAAGAAAAAGGGAAATTAAAGTTGGTGTTATGAAATGAAAGAAAAGTCATAATAAATACCATCACATAAAAACCTGTGACTATGGAGACCTCCCATTGCTATAAGCATGTTACCAGTGATGGAGAAGCAGCAGAGAACATCACCAACAACCTTCTGCAATGGCCTACAAGTTCTACAGTGAATGAAAAATTATTCAATCCAAATATTTAATATATCATAAACTTCAAAATCTCAAGTTAAAACATGGTCATCTTTGTGGCTTTTTTTCTTGTCAATAAATGTATTGTGATTCCGATCAAACTCATTCAATAATTTAGTACCTATATATTTTATGAATTATTAAGACTAAATATATTTGTATAGTGTTGCCTAAAACTAAATCATTACAAAGTTTATGCCTTGAAAAGAATCCTATGCCTGTAAGAAATTGATTATAAGTGATTAATGACTCTCTTAGTTGAGTATTATCATTTGCCATAATTGAATTACTTTAAGAATTTGGCCCAGTACTCTGCATTATTAAATATGTACAGAACAGTACAAGTAAAACATGCCAGAGAAACAATGTCTTTGACCTTCAAAAACTCACAGTTTAATTACTTAACCAATCCAATTTATGGTCAACAATGCAGAACGTCTTTGCAGCATTAGATATACATCATGTGTACTGTATTTGGGAACCTTCCAAGCTGGTTCTTCAAGTCATTGTAACAAATATCTTTTATTGTTGTATATTTTAATTTTGGATGATTGTCATGTCCACGATAGTTTTTCTCCATTCTTTCTCAGGATGAACAGATGACTGTGTCTTCAGCATTGACCATTTGAAATATGAAAGACAGTGTTCATTTAATGTAGTTTCCAATCTGAATAACTTTTTCAATTATCTACAGAAAGTTGGTTAACTATGTTGTAATATCATAGTGTACATTTGAGTGTGTATTACACTGAATTACTCCAAAATAAATATGTTTTCAGACATTTTATGATTTACAAGATTGGTTAGTAGATTGTATTACCAAAAGACTGTTTTAGATGGCTTTTTCTCCCAAATTTAAAGACTTTTATCTGACTTTGTAACAAGGGCTTTATTTTTGACACTTGTTTAATCAATTCTATAGAGGTATAGGTTGTATATAGTAAAATTTCAATGATACAATTCAAGTAAGTGTCTGCATTGTCAGCATAATTCAGTTTTGAAACAATTCCGTTGCCTCTATTCTATTTTGCATAGGACATTGTATATTTTTCCATTTGTTTTTTTTTTCTTCTTTTTGTTTTACTTTGTTTCGGTTCAGTTTTTGAAATGGACTAGGATTTCTCATGTAGCCCAGGCTGGTCTCCAACTCATAATGTAGCTAAGGATTACCTTAAATTTCTAATCCTCATACTGCAGTTACCAAATGCTGAGATTGCAAGGTTTCTGTCTGCTGGGGATTGAACCTAAGGTCTCACACATAGTCAAGCACTATACCAAGTCAGCAACATCCCCAGCCAACATGTTAATGATATCCCCAGGCCTGCTCTGGACAAACACTTACTTTCTAACTTCTAAACTGCATTTGGACATTTAATATAATAATATAAACTGGATGACAGATATTAGACTCAATCAACCAGGGAAATGAAGTTAAAACAACTCGTCTGAGATTCATTTGCTTCTCCCAAATGATGGAGTGGGATTTGAGTCTGCTCTCAAATGCTGACAAAATAGAAGTCATAGAAAATACAATAATACCCAACAGGTAGTACTTATCTGTGGAGAATAAACATGATTTAAGATTGTTTACAGGGTCCCCTTCCTTCTTCCTCGGCACTACCTGCACACTAGCTGCTATTTTGCGGCATCATGACTGCCCTCCAGTCTCTGGTGACGTCCAAGATTGTCAAAAAGAGGACCAAAAAGTTCATCAGGCACCAGTCAGACCAATATGTGAAAATCAAGCAAAACTGGCAGAAACCCAGATGCATCGACAACAGGGTGTGGAGAAGATTCACGGACCAGATCCCAGTACCCAACATTGGTTAAGGAAGCAACAAGAAAACTAGGCACATGCTGCCTAGTGGCTTCCAGAAGTTTCTGGTCCACAATATCAAGGAGCTGGAAGTGCTGACAAAACTTGCTATGCTGAGATTGCTCACAATATGTCCTCTAAGAACAGAAAGCCACCATAGAAAGAGCAGCACAGCTGGACGTCAGAGTCACCAATCCCAGTGCCAGGCTACACAGCAAAGAAAATGAAGAGATGGCTTGTGTTTGTGTTTAAATAAAACATCGAAAACTAAAGAAAAAAGAAAGATTGTTAACAGAAGTAAAAAATATTATCCATAGATTTGTGGGGTAAAGTGTCTGATAAGCACAATACATCATCAGGGTATGAAATGGGTATATCCTAAGCTCCATTTTTTCCCCCAGGAACCATATAACCACACACTAGAATCTGCTCGCACTTCTCAATTCAGCATCCTAATTGGCAAATATATTACCAAAGTTCTCTACCTCATTCTCTGGCTGCCAGTTTCCAGATGGGAGAGCTAGAGTAGTGTCTGAAACGTTTCTTTTATCTATAAATACTTTCTTCCATTTCATCTGTTACAAATGTAAAATCTCATTAAACTTCCTTATAGACTGAACTGTGTCTGCTCACATTTTACATGATGCAGTCCTATTGCCTCATACAATAGTATTTTGAAATGGGGCCCTTAAAGAGGTAATGGCTGATGTCCTTGTAAGAAAAAAGAGTGTGCATACATGGAGGGAAAGGGGAGGAGCATGACCATATAACAAGAAGTGGGCCATCCACAAACCAAGAAGAAATACCTTAGGAGAAACCAAAGCTTCTCACAACTTAATTTGGGCTTCTTCCCCAGTCTCTGGAAAAGCACATTTCTTATTGGTATCACAGTCTATAGAGTATTTCTGTTATGGTAGCACCAGCTGACTACTAGAAATCTCTTATAATCTTAAATTTCCCTCAGCGTTGCTTCCCAGAGAGCTTAAAGTACATATTTAAGAGTAGAACTCAGCATATTAGCTTAATTAAGAAATTATTTCTCAGTTTATGGGATCAGATAAGAAAATATCCCATTTCTTTTCAATGAAGTAGCTTGTGCAGAAAATGCACATATTTTCAAGGTGTGGCTATTACACAAACCATAATGTTCCTACCCTCTTAGGATCCTGTAACAATAAAGTTCTAGATAAATGGAAGAGAAAAGGGCTCTGCTGTGTTCCTCGGGGCTCTGTGAGTTTTAAGTACACAAACATGAAATAGGAAAGCTACATCCATTCTGATGACTCCAGGTCTCCAAGATACTAGAGCTTTCTCTTTCTGGTTCTAAGAATGGCCCTTTTTATCTATCTGTCTCCACAGATGCACCAGCACCTCCCCTAACTAATGAGCATGCTTCCGTTCTTGACTCTAGCTGTCTTCAAGATAGAAAGTCAAGAATCTACTTTGGAACTGCCAAGTGATCTGTAAGTCATTTGATCTCTAAAGCAGAGAGCAAGGCATTCAAGAGAGAATCAGTCTAGGCAAGTTGGGGCTGTCCATGCACGTAGAAGCTGACATACCAAGGAGATGCATGCGAATATGCATGTGCATGTGTGTGGACAGGGGCTGGAGAAGCCGCATCTGTAAAAGGCAGAGATCCTAAATTTTAAATAATCTTGCACCTATTGATGTGAAAATGAAAGTCGGAAAATATGCTGACTAGATTTATGTCAACTTGACACAGCTAGATACATTTTAGAACTCGAATCATGAGACAATGTCCCCACTAGCTGATCCTGTGAATAAGCTTGTGGAGCATTTTCTTTACTGATGATTGAGATAGGGAGTCCCAGGTTGGGGGGGGGGGGTGCACGGCTTATTATGGGCAATGCCACAACAGGACTGGTGTTCCTGGGTGCTATAAGAAAGTAGGCTGAGCAAGCCGTGAAGAGCAAGCCAGTAAACAGCATTTCTCCATGGTCTCTGCATCAGCTCCTGTCATCAGATTCCTGTCCTGCTGTGAGTTCCTGCCCTGAATTCCTTGATGATGTAATGTAATGTGGAAGTGAAAGTGAAATAAAGCCCTTCCTCCACAAGTTACTATTGTTATGGTATTTGATCACAGCTATAGGAACCATAACTAACAGTAACTGTCTTAGTTTTTAAAGATGTATTGAAGACACTACATATTTATTGATAGTTAAATTTCTCCTTGATACTTAATAAGATTCTCAATATAATTCTATGGGCAGATATAACAAATCAATGCTTCCATCTATCCTTTTAGCACTATAGAGAACAAATTGGAAACCTCTTTAATCAATAAAATATGAAGGATTCTCTTCTATATATCCTTCTCTTGATATTCTCTTGATATTCTCTTGATATCTCTTTAATATATCTAAAGCAGAAAATAAATTTGATTCCAGAATCTAGGGTACAAGAGAAATCACTTAAGATCAACCAGAACAAAGCAGGATTTTCTTGTCTGAATAGTTTTAAGAAGAGAATAAACAAAGCTATACAGTTGAAAAGAGGATAAACAACTAATCTTGTTTTGCTTTTTTTTTACAACATAGTTTATTTTTAATAAGAGTCTAAAAGCTGCCTTTGATCTCCAAAAGCCGTAAAAATAAATGTATAATACTAAATATACTATGTTCTTTAGAAAAGTCATGGGGAGGGGGAAAAGCATTGACTGGTGCTTAAATGAAAATCTGAGGGCAATAGTCTTGTTTTCCTGGATTCCCTGAAAGCAGGTGTTCTGCTTTGCTTATTAAAAGTATTTACAAGTCTTCTCTTTTTCTTTTTTTTTTCAGAGCTTAAGATCAAACCCAGGACCTTGTGCTTGCTAGGCAAGTGCTCTATCACTGAGTTAAACCCCCAACACCACAAGTTGTCTTAATAACTGGGACAAACAAGGTATGAAGCATTAATGCATGTGGTAACCAAACAAAATGGATACAGAAAGAGACACCAGTGTTTTTGTTGGTCATAGGTAGAATGTTAGAATGCTCTTCTATCACTCTCTTCCTAGCTCTTCCACCTAGGAAGAGATAGCACATAGTGCCCTAGGTTGAGATAGTAACAGGTGTAAGCATAGCAATTGAAGGTCTGCAGGGTCTGTCTCTATCTTTGGGATGAAGGAGAATGACCCAGCACTGAAGGTTCAAGCCAACCTTCAAAGATTTCTCTGAGTTCCTGAGGCCAATTCTGCTCAGAGGAACTACTCTCCCTAACTGGTCATCTTACTTCTGGTGACAATGGGCTTCTTTTGCTGTGCAGAGTAAGCTAGAAAGACCAGGAATTAAGTTGAAACAGAATAGGAAAAAGTATGGCAGGGCAAGCACGGGTCATCTGTGTGACGGTGAATGCCTCAATCGTTATCCTATCAGCACAGTGTGTTAGAGAGTAGACACAGAGTAAAGAAAGCTAATAATGACATCTTTGGTAAGTGAATGTTTATTAGTGCCAGGAACTGTGCTCATGGTTATACATGGATTATGAACAAAAACAAGTCCACATACCACTAGCCCCATTTTACCAATGAGATACAGAGACTTTATTAATGCATATAGCCACAGCAAACACTCCCCAAAAGTGGAAGTCTAAGTGAAAATCACCCAGATTGATTTAAGAAATTCTGATTATAAGTACAGTCTCCTTCTTTAAAATAACTGTATAAATTACAAAATTTGACAAAGGAAAAAAGATTTCTACCATGTTTAAATACTTTTCCAAAAACTACGAGGCAGAGTCTTGTGGCAGAATGAAGGATGCAGTTGCTCTCCAGTCAACAAATATTTTTTAATTAAGCCTTTGGAACAAAGATTGACTTTGGAAATGTAATCCCTAAAATGAGATGCAGATTCTCTGACTTTCACTAATCCCTTTTTTTTTTCAATTTACAATTACAGAATCTTTGGAAGCAGAGCAAGGACAGGAAGCAGCATGCCCAAGTTTCATCCCTTATCAGGCGGGGAAGAACAACAGTTTCCAAAATAAATATTATTTTGAAATCACTTTATACTAAGAGTGCCAGAAGACGCTGTCAGAGCCTTACAGTGAAGAAACAAACATGTGATATAATACACTCAGCCCCATGGTGAGCGGGGAATTACAGATGCCAACTGCAGTCTGATAGCCAGGAGAGCTAGAGCTGATCAACTCGGCTGATTGCTGGAACTCTGAAAACATCTTTTTCTAAGGGTAACTTAACTACATGGACTTTGCAAGAATTTTAAATAGTCCACTTCTAATCAGTGGGCTAACTTGTCTAACACAATCTTAAAGTAGTTGCTAGACTATAGTATGCATCGCCCAGAGTCTGGATAAACTGAGAGTGAATACCATTTTCACTGACTGGGAAAACAAAGACAGCTCATTTACTCTGAATATAGGGTAAAGAAATGCAGTAGTTTGGAGATAGGGAACATTAAATATTGCAGCCTGACATTTCCTGTCTACTAATGAAATGTAAAATTGTAGAGAAGATAATACCTAAAACCCAAATATACTTTTCCCCACATAAAAGATCTAACTGAAGTATAGTATTCACACTGAGGAGTCCATGAACATTTACAACACTAAACATGGAAACCAAACTTACAAACCCTGTCTCTAATTTGAAAAGGTTATTAAGGAAAGAAATCCCAAAATCAAATTCCAGCCTCAAAGTGTGCCCACATGGGTGAGACACTTGCATACACATGACTATAACACACACACACACACACACACACACACACACACACACACACTCACGTCATAAGATATTTGGCATTTTGGAATGACAAGATGGCTCCACAATTAAGATGCTTGTCATCAAACCTGACAGCCTAAGTTTGAGCCTAAACAGCAGAAGGAGAGAAATGACCCCCCACCCACCCAACCATTTCCCTCCAGTGTGGGCAAACACACACACTGTAAATAAGTAAAATAGAAAATTAAATGATGCGTGGTCATTAATCTTTTTCAAAACAAAGGTCTTTAATTTTGACAAATATTTCAAGAAACAAAGAGCTGGTACAACTTAGAGTATGTATGTTCTTAGATTAAAAAAAAAAACAAAAACAAAAAAACATTGGTTACACTGATGAATTGCTACTGGCCCCATTATCCTTGGCCTGTCACTCTGGCTAAACTGTTGGACACTTTCACTCATAACGTCCAACATTAGCAGTGACTGTTCTGTTCTGTATGAACAGAAGCTTGCTATGCTTCAGAGATGCTCTGTAGAACTCCCAGCACCGTGGTCAGCAATGGGACTTCAGCTTGAGTCTGAGTACTCAGTATAGTGGTTCTGTCACAAAACCATTTCGTTTAACCTACTTGACAATAATGTGGCTGTTTCAATATTATTTTGAAATTCTTGCAATGCAGCTTGACACAGGCACACTCAAGAGGACACTCAATGTTTTGAACAGGGTTGAGTTAGGAACAAGAATTTTCCACACAAAAGTCACTTAGGAACACCCTAGTTCAACACCATCAACTTGCAAAGAAAACTGAAGCTAATGGAGATAGGAAAATTGACCTAGCTCCAATCTACATAGAGAAAATGCACCATGTGTCTAAATCTACTGCAGTTCTAAATAAGCTAGGTCAGAAAGGGCTAGATTTGGGATTTTAAACACTATCCCATAGAGGGGTCATGGGAAGAAAATAGTCCAAAGCAGCAACAGACTGAGCGCTTGTCTCTACTCTGCAGGAAAACAACAGTTTTGCTTTTGCTAAATGGTAAAGCAGTCATATTTACACTAATGAAGTTTGCTTACATTTATCATAAACTTTTCTTCCAAAATCCCACCATTCATTAGAGCAGAGGTCATCACATTGCTCCTGTCAATGAATTGACAGGCAAGAACTACCTCTATTTAATCAGTTAACAAGAAGCCAGTGTTTCAACATAGATTTTTGTGTGTGAAAAACAATTAATTTTCAGAACCTGCTCCAGTCAGCTCTTATGTAATAACCCATAATAGTCAACCAGGGGTCATTCACCTTATGACATCTCTGCATTAAGAACACACCATTTCTGTGATGAACACGACCATTTTTTTTCTTCTGCTAATAAATGATAGCCCAAGAGTACAACAACTTTAAAGAACAGACTATTAGCAAAAATATAAATACTGATTTAAAAACAGAAGATTCTCTATTTGCTACAAAGCCTGCCTTTGATAATGAACGCATAATTTGAAGGTAATCTTTGCATAGACTATTGTATGTAGAAAAGAACTGGTTTAATGTGGTTCAGAGTTATCAGCATTTTAAAGTATAATTGCTAGTACTTTATGTTTGTCTATGTTTTATTTATATTTATATATATATAATATATAATATATACTTGCTTTGTTCCTATCATAAAATAAGCATCACTTCCAAAATACATAACAAAGACAAAGGAACTTTCACGTTTTTAACAAAAATTGAGCAAAAGAAAATTAGTTCATGGAAGCATAAAAAAAAAAACAGTGTGCTTTGAAGGAATGGAGAGACAGAAGAAAGTGTTAAAATATGTTAATGATCTTACAGATAAAATTATGTAGCTATGTTAATAATAAGAATTGTAGTTTAAAACTCAATGACCCAAATCTGATTTTAGAAGTTTTGTTTTGTTTTGTTCTAGAGGAATATTTCTAGGACTAATACTGCTTTCTGATTAAAAAATATTTAATATGAAGGTTGTAAATTAATTGAGCTTCAGGCTTTTTTAATTAAGCTTGGGTTAAATGCTATATTTTAAATTTTAAAATATTGTGCAAAGTGTTATCCTCTGTTCTCTAAAATTATTTTTACATAACCATCTTTTTTTAATGTTTACAACAAATTACATTAAATAAGATCTTATACTACTTCAAATTCTGTCTAACAAATATTTGCTATGGTTATTTTTGCTACTTAGACTTGGCTTTTTTTATGTTTGGACTTTTTATCTGTGCCCCTCAGAACAGAAGAGTATGTTCTGAATCACCTGGCTTCAGAGACTCTGGGAAGCTGTCTGTTCTATGCCATGAGGTCCTGAGTCAAATGTGACTGAATAACACTCCCACAGCAGGTGTGCCTGAGACCATGGGCATAGTCTCTTGAAAAATGGCCTCAAACATCCCACAAGCCTTTCAGAGAGATTGCTTCTTCTCTACATGCTTGAACTACCTTCCACCTCCAGTAATTATAGTCTGTGATATGGCTAACTCTGCTGGCCCTGTCTTTGCTCCTCCAGGGAAGAAGGCTATCTTTACTGCTCTCCAGGAACCAAACCAGCTGAATGAGCTCAAAGCTGATATTCCTGTGAAGAATTCAGTGTCCTCTCGCAGACAACCACTTTCAAGCAATTCCTAGGTCAGAGGAAAGTGAACATAGCCCACAAAGAGATCTCCTGTGAGGAAGAAGAGGACCTGCTTTGCCTGGTGGACTCCAACTCAGGAGCAACAAGATCTGGGGTATTTTCTGACTGAAGAAGTTCTCAAGGAGCATGGGAGGTGCTACTGATGGAGCTGGGATCTTGTGGTGGAAAGAGCGAAGAAAGTAAAGGAAGCTGCATGCAGTTCTCTGTATGGAAAATACCCACACCTGGAAAGACTATTAAAAGAAGGCTGCCTGTTTTACAGCTACTCAAGGCAAGTGAAACAAACTGGTTCAACATAAAAAGTAGATAGAAGATTGGGTGCATAGCTGATGAAAATGGCCACACAAGGATTCTGCAGGGTTTGGAAGAACAAAGCATATAAGAAGAGCCTGTGAGATTTACCACTGGGACACAGCCTCACTGGGTTTCCAGAGGAAACTTCCTGCAATTTTAAGTGACATATCACTATCTCAGACTGATGGAAGATGTGAGACTGCTGTTTAGACATGCCCACCCAGCTGCATCCTTTATCTTGACAGCTTTGGGTATTTTCCCTACTGAGGACCCTAGTGTTACCACTTCCCAGAAAGTTTACAGGGAGTTGGGAGTGGGTGACTCTTGGGGTCAGGCTTTAAAAGTCTAGAGTAGCTTCTGGGTTCTACCTGCACCCAGAACAGACCCAGTCACACAGCTCTCTGTACCCAAATCCTGTAGGAAAGAGAGGTGGAATCTCAGAAGTGCAGACAATCCTGAGAGTTCAAGAAAGACAACCATTTCTGCTCACATTCCTCACTCAAGAGGAACCTGACTAATGCCCTCTGGACACAGGAACCTAGGAGCAGTCATGGACAAAATACTTCCAATATCTGTCTATACCCAGAGCTGAAAGCCTGTCTCCAGGAGCTGTGACATATGTCAGAGCAGAGAGGTAAGACCACCACATCCGCTCTGAGGGACCTGCCTGGAGCACTCAGGACACAAGAACCCAGGAACAGTCTGGGACAGGATACTTCCATTTTTCTGGTTGTGCCCAGAGCTGATCCAGTGACACAGGTTTCTGTACCCAGATTCCGCTGGGAGAAAGCTGGTCTCCAGGAATGCTGACATACAGACTTACAGGAGGTTTGAGACACTGTCAGAGACAGCAAGTCCAGCAAACACCAAAGACAACCAGATGGTGAGAGGCAAGCATAGGAACATAAGCAACAAAAATCAAGACTACTTAGCATCATCAGTGCACAGTTCTCCCACCAAAGCAAATACTGGATATCCCAACACACCAGAAAAGCAATATTTGGATTTAAAGATCACATCTCATGACGATGATATAGAACTTTAAGAAGGACATAAATAAATCCCTTAAAGAAATACAGGAAAACATAGGTAAACAAGTAGAAGCCCTAGAAGAGGAAACACAAAAAGTCCTTAAAAAATTAAAGGAAAACACAATCAAACAAGTGAAGGAATTGAACAAAACCATCCAGGATCTAAAAATGAAAATAAAAACAAAGAAGTCACAAAGGGAGACAACCCTGGGGACAGAAAACCTAGGAAAGAGATCAAAAATCATAGACGCAAGCATCACCAACAGAATACAAGAGATAGAAGAAAGAATCTCAGGGGCAGAAGATACCATAGAAAACATTGACACAACCATTAAAGAAGATGTAAAACACAAATAGCCCCCAACACAAAACATACAGGAAATCCAGGACAGAATTAGAAGATCAAACCTGAGGATAATAGGTGTGGAAGAAAGCGAAGACTCCTAGCTTAAAGGGGCAGTAAATATCTTCAACAAAATTATAGAAGAAAACTTCCCTCACCCAAAGAAATCGATGTTCATATCATACAAGAAGCCTACAGAATTCCAAATAGATTGGACCAGAAAAGAAATTCCTCCAGTCGCATAATAGTCAAAACATCAAATGCACAAAACAAAGAAAGAATATTAAAAGCAGTAAGAAAAAAAGGTCAAGTAACATCAGAAAACAGACCAATCAGAATTACACTAAATTTCTCACCAGAGACTATAAAAGCCAGAAGTTCCTGGTCAGATGTCATACAGACCATAAGAGAACACAAATGTCACCCAGGCTACTATATCCAGCAAAACATTCAATTAACATAGATAGAAAAACCAAGATATTCCATGACAAAACCAAACATACAAAATATCTTTCCGCAAATCCAGTCCTAGAAAGGGTAATAGATGGAAAACTACAACACAAGGAAGGAAACTACACCCTAGGAAAAGCAAGGAAGTTAGTCTTCCCAAAAGAAGAAAGCCGCACAAATATAATTCCACCTCTAACAACAAAAATAACAGGAGAGGACAATTACTATTTTTTAATATCTCTTAATATCAATGGACTCAATACCCCAATAAAAAGACGTAGACTAACAGACTAGATATGCAAACAGGACCCAGCATTTTGCTACATAAAGGAAACACACCTCAATGATAAAGAAAAATAGTACCTCAGATTAAAAGGCTGGAAAGCAATTTTCCAAGCAAATGACCCCAAGAAACAAGCTGAAGTAGCCATTCTAATATCGAATAAAATCAACTTTCAACCTAAAGTTATCAAAAAAGATAAGGAAGGACACTTGATATACATCATAGAAAAAAATCCGCCAAGATGAGCTCTCAATCCTAAATATCTATGCTCCAAATGCAAGGGCACCTACCATATAAAAAAAAAAAACCTTATTAAAGCTCAAAGCACATGTTAAACCTCAAACAGTAATAGAGGAGGAAGACTTCAACATCCCACTCTCAGCAATGGACAGATCATGAAGACAGAAAATAACAGAGACACAGAGAAACTAACAGAAGTTATGAACTTAATGGACTTAACAGATATTTATAGAGCATTTCATCCTAAAACAAAAGAATATACTTTCTTCTCAGCATCTCATGGTACCTTCTCCAAAATTGACCGTATAATTGGTCACAAAACAGGCCTTAACAGATACAAGAAGATTGAAATAATCCCTTGCATCTTATCAGATCACCACGGACTAAGGCTGGTCTTCAACAACAAAAATGACAGAAAGTCCACATGAACATGTAGATTGAACAACACTCTACTCAGTGATAACTTGGTCAAGGAAGAAATAAAGGAGGAAATTAAAAACTTTTTAAAATTTAATGAAAATGAAGGCACAACATACCCAAACTTATGGGACACAATGAAAGCAGTGCTAAGAGGAAAACTCATAGCTCTGAATGCCTCAAAAAAAAAAAAAGAAAGAAAGAAGGAAACAAAGAAAGAAACAAAGAAACAAAGAAACAAAGAAAACAGGACAGTGCATACATTAACAGCTTGACAGCATACCTAAAAGCTCTAGAACTATACAAAGAATAAATAATTCTCTTATTTATAACCTAAATTACTCTTATACCTAAATCACACAAAATCCCAACAAAGAAAGAGAACTTCAGATCAATTTCCATTATGAATATCGATGCCAAAATACTCAATAAAATTCTTGCAAACCGAATCCAAGAACACCTCAAAATAATCATCCATCATGATCAAGTACGCTTCATCCCAAGGATACAAGGATAATTCAATATAAGGAAATCCATCAGTGTAATCCATTATACAAGCAAACTCAAAGAAAAAAAGAACCACAAGATCATCTCACTAGATGCTAAGAAAGCATTTGACAATATTCAACATGCCTTCATGTTCAAAGTCTTGGAAAGATCAGGAATTCAAGGCACATACCTAAACTTAATAAAAGCAATATACAGCAAACCAGTAGACAACATCAAACTAAATAGAGAGAAGCTTTGAAAGACCCCCTCCCAGAAAGGGAATTGTACAAACCCAAGGCCCTCAACTATAGAAGTAAAAAGTAAGTTTTTAGATACACAGACTCAGAACTAAAATAAGCCTGGGAAAGTTCAGATGTGTCCAAGCTTTGTGGGACAAGCTGACCCATCATTTAGACGAAACAGACCATAAAAGAAAACAAAATACAGAAACCAGTCTAAATTATTGGTATTGCTTTATGGGCCACCTAACAAGAGATAAGCCCCTAGCCCCTGACATTCCGGATGCCCCAACCTGCATGTATTCTCTTGCTGTGTGACAACCTTATTTGAATAGCCAATTGGGTGTAACCATACATCCGCGCCTCACTTGAATCCACCAACCATGCATCTGCTTCTGTAAGCCTGCTTCTGCTCCCCAATACCCTATAAAAACCCGTCCCTGGTTCTGCTAGGGGTGCCAGTCTTCCGAATTGACTGGGACGCCCACGGATACCTGTGTATCCTGATCAATAAAAATCCTCTTGCAGATTGCAGCCTGTGGACTCGGACTGGTCATTGGGCTCGAGGATCTCCCTCCTGAGGGAAGATTCTCTCTGAGAGTCTTACAGCTTGAAGCAATACCATTAAAATCAGGGACTAAAAAAGATGCCCAGTCTCTCCATATTTATTCAATATGGTACCTGTAGTCCTAGCCAGAGCAATCAGACAGCAAAAGGAGGTCAAACAGATACAAATTGGAAAGGAAGAAGTCAAAATATCACTATTTGCAGATGATATGGTAGTATACTTAAGTGCCAAAATTCCCATGTGAGAACTACTAAGCCTGTTAAACAACTTCAGCAAAGTGGCTGGGTATAAAATTAACTCAAACAAATCAGTAGCCTTCCTTTACTCAAAGGATAAACAGGCTAAGAAAGAAATTAGGGAAATGACACCCTTCTCAATAATCACAAATAACATAAAATACTTCGATGTGACTCTAACCAAGCAAATGAAAGAACTGTATGGCAAGAACTTCAAGTCTCTGAGGAAAGAAATTGAAGATCTCAGAACATGGAAAGACCTCCCACATTCATGGATTGGCAGGATTATAGTAAAAATGGCCATCTTGCCAAAAGCAATCTACAAATACAATGCAATCCTCATCAAAATTCAAACTCACTTCATAAAGTTAGAAAGAGCAATTTGCAAATTCATTTGGAAAAACAAAAAACCCAGGATAGTAAAAACTATCCTCAATAATAAAAGAAATTCTGGGGATATCACCATCCCTGACCTCAAGCTGTATTACAGAACAATAGAGAAAAATACTGTATGGTATTGGTACAGAGACAGGCAGGTAGATCAATGGAATAGAATTCAAGACCCAGAAATGAACTCAAACACCTATGGTCACTTGATCTTTGACAAAGGAGCTATAAACATCCAGTGGAAAAGAGACAGCATTTTCAACAAATGGTGCTGGTTCAACTGGAGGTCAGCATGTACAAGAATGCAAATCAATCCATTCTTATCACCCTGTACAAACTTAAGTCCAAGTGAATCAAGGACCTCCACATCAAATCAGATACACTCAGACTAATAGAAGAAAAAGTGGGGAAGAGTCTGGAACACATGGGCACTGGTGAAAATTTCCTGAAAAAGACACCAATGACTTATGCTCTAAGATCAAGAATAGACAAATGGGACCTCATAAAATTGCAAAGCTTTTTAAGGCAAAGAACACTGTCATTAGGACAAAACGGTAACCAACAGATTGGGAAAAGATCTTTACCAATCCTACACCCAATAGTCAACTAATATCCAATATATACAAAGAACTCAAGAAGTTAGACTGCAGAAAATCAAATAACCCTATTAAAAAATGGGGTAAAAAGCTAAACAAAGAATTCTCAACTGAGGAATATCGAATGTCTGAGAAATACCTAAAGAAATATCGAACATCCTTAGTCATCAGGGAAATGCAAATCAAAACAACCCTGAGATTCCACCTCACACCCAGTCAGAATGGCTAAGACAAAAAACTCAGGTGACAACAAGTGCTGGCAAGAATGTGGAGAAAGAGGAACACTCCTCCATTGTTAGTGGGATTGCAAGCTGATACAACCACTCTGGAAATCAATCTTGAGGTTCCTCAGAAAATTGCATGGAGTGCTACCTGATAATCCAGCTGTACCACTCCTGGGCAAATGCACAGCCTTAGTCTGTGGGGATCTGATAGGATGCATGGGATTATTTCAATCTTCTTGTATCTGTTAAGGCCTGTTTTGTGACCAATTATACAGTCAATTTTAGAGAAGGTACCATGAGGTGCTGAGAAGAAAGTGTATCCTTTTGTTTTAGAATGAAATGTTCTATAAATATCTGTTTAAGTCCATTAAGTTCATAACTTCTGTTATGAAAAGATGCTCCAAAATATAACAAGGACACATGCTCTACTATGTTCATAGCATCCTTATAATAGCCAGAAGCTGGAAAGAACCCAGATGTCTTTCAACAGGTAAATGGATATAGAAAATGTAGTACATCTACATAATGGACAACCACTCAGCTATTAAAAACAATGACTTCATGAAATTCATAGGCAAATGGATGGAACCAGAAAATCTCCTGAGTGAGGTAACCAAAACACAAAAAAGTCACAAATGATTTGTACTCACTGCTTAGTGGATATTAGTCCAAAAGCTCGAACTACCCAAAATACAATCCACAGACCACATGAAGGTCAAGAAGAAAGTTGACCCAAGTGTGGATGCCTCCATCCTTCTTAAGTAGGGGAACAAAAATATTCATAGGAGTAGATATGGAGACAAAGTTTGGAGCAGAGACTGAGAGAATGGCCATTCAGAGCCTGCCCTACCTCAGAATCCAGCCACCAAACCCAGAAAATATTGCTGATGCCAAGAAGTGCATCCTGACAGGAGCCTGATATAGCTGTCTCCTGAGAGGCTCTGCCAAAGCATGACAAATCCAGAGACAAATGCTAGCAGCAAATCATTGAACTGAGAACAGGGTCCCCATTAGAGGGTTTAGAGAAAGGATTGAAGGAGTAGAAGGTGTTTGCAACTCCATAAGAACAGCAACACCACCAAGCAACCAGAGCTCCCAGGGACTAAACCACCATCCAAAGATTACACATGGACAGGCCCCTAGCTCCACCTGCATATGTAGCAAAGGATGGCCTTGTTCGTCACCAATGGGAGGAGAAGCCCTTGGTCCTGCCAAGGCTGGACCTCCCGGTGTAGGGTAATATCAGGGCGGGGAAGCAGAAAGGGGAGGATGGTTGGGTGAAGGAACACTCTCATAGAAGAAGGGGGAGGGGGTATTGAATAGGGGAGTTTATAGATGGGAAACCAGGAAATGGGATAACATTTGAAATGTAAATTAAAAATATCCAATTTTATATATATATTCAATTATATAATATATATTATTAAATATTAATGAAATGCTTGTTCTGAGATAGGCTTTCTTATTGTGTGTGAGGAAGGATAATCAGTACTAGCTTTTACATTGATTGGGTTGGTTTGTTTCCTGACTTGGTGATTGGAAGTGGATGTTGTTTTTTAGTATTCTCAAGTGTCCCATTATTATTAGATGGAAAGATAAGCCCAAGAACTGACTGTCAGTGTATTTAATTCGTATTTACTTACTGTAGTTCTTTGTAAATTTTGTGTATCGATTCCTTGGATGAAGCAAAGCTATTAAAGTTTTTCAAATTCAGATCTATTTTTTTCTTTAATTCTAATTTTTACATATTTATTCAAAGATATAAATATATAATACAACTTTCTGACTCTGTTTAGTGTTACTTGTGTGAATGGTTTCAGTGCTGACCACTTGGCATTGGATAACCAATTAAGGGAATTATCTTTGGGGAAAATTATTCCTCCTACTCTCTAGTTGCCTAAATGTGGAGCTCCATAAGTTTTCCTCCTTCTATGCTGGCATCACTACTGGTGTCATCCTTGTTCAAGCTAAGGAAAGATTATGAGTCCAAAGTCAGCTTGGACTATATAGTAAATTTGAGGCCAGCTCTTGTCTCAAAACAAATAAACAAAAAGAGCGTATAAATTTAATAGAATCATTCGTTGTTCTTATTACTAGTAAGGGTATGTACTACAACCACCTCACTTAAAAGAGAAAATCACTGGCCCACCCAGTCCTTCCTTATAACTATCAGGTGTGATGTATAATGACTGTAATGATAGTTTTCTCTCCCCTCCTCCAGCCCATTCTGTCCACAGAGCATCAGCATCAATTACTCCCTCAGAGCTCTGTCTGCTTCTTTGGTGTTCCTTATCCACACCAAGTAAAAAGATATAGATATCAGTGCTAATTTCTATCAGATTACATATGATAGATGCCAAAGATAGGTGAAGTAAAGAACTGTTCGATATTCAACCTGTTATCTGAAATTATTCACTCCAATTAACTGGAATTCTGGAATGTCCCCTTTATCTGAAAACACTCATTTTCTAGCTCAGTAGGCTTAGCATCTCAGAAAGCTTTGTTTGCTTTCTATTCTGAGCAGAGAAAAGTATAATTTTTACAAATCTCTCTAAGAAGTATTATAAACACTTTATGTTAAGCAATCATTCATTCATTGGTTCAACACATAATAGCCTTTGCCTGTATTAAGACCTAATGGCACCTAAATAAATAGGACAAATCTCCTCCTCTGAAAGCACATACTTTAGTTAAAGAGGCAGTAAATATGCAAATCTTGACCATTCCATTTACTAACAGAGCTCTACACAGAGCCTAAAGACATGTGTAGGTTTCTGGAGATCGCTCATGATACTTTATACTAGCATGGTGCCAGCATATATTCGGGACTCAATAATTTACTAAATAACAAGTCTACAGTTTAAAAGATATCCAGAGATTTAAGGACAAGATGGGGAAGTACAAAAGACCAGAAATAATTTTAGCAAAAATGCTTCAGTTTGGCCCTGGTATAGGCAACATCTATAACATAGTTAGGTAAATGCAGTCACCGTAGATAACCTTTACTCCTAGAGGCATTTTATACAGGTCTGTCTGGGAATTTGAGTTTCACCTGAGCAATATGGGGACTGTATTTGCATCTTATAAAACTGAACAAATTTTCAGAGGAAACAGATGTGATGTGTGTGAACACATCAGAAAAAAATCATACGATCCCTGCAAACAAAGCCCAGGCATCCCAAAACTAAGAAACAAAAAAGGGATCATTTGTAGCATAAGACAAGATAAAGGGAAGTATTTACAATGTTCTTGGGATTCTAGCTCTCCATATATCTTTGTTTCTTTTGAATGTTAACCTATCATCATTTCAGGGTCACTTGAATATGAATAAAAATCTGAAACTCAAAAAAAAAAAAAAGATACCATGAGAGTTTGAAACAATGTACAAAGTTATTATAAGTGAACTTGTTGTTCCTCCCCTCAAATATGTGTATTAAAAGCTATACCCTGATGTCATAGTGCTTGGAAGTAAGACTCTCAAAGAGATTGTAAGGGTAGAATCCTTATCAAAAGGATTAGTGTCCTTGTATAGAGGCCTCAGAAAACTCACAAGCTCCTTTTTCATATACCATTACAATGAAAAGATGGTTTTTTTAAATCATGAATCAGGAAATTAGACCTACAGAATACTGAATTTATCTAACATTCAATCTACCAGCGATTTGGCTGTAGACTTCCCAGCCTTCTGCACTGCAGTAATATGTGCTGTTTATAAGCCAAGCATCTGAGGTATTTTCTGATAGCAACCCATATGGCTTAAGACAAAGGAAAATGAAAACATTTCATACAATTTTGAACATACCAGGTTTTTTTTTCCTTTTTTATTGGATTCTTTTATTTACACTTCAAATATTATCCCCTTTCCCCCACCCAACAGCCCACCCCTTCCCACCTCCCTGTCATGACATTCCCCTACACTGGAGGGTCCAGCCTTGACAGGACCAAGGGCTCCTCCTCCCTCTGGTGCCCAACAAGGCCAGCCTCTGCTACACATGCAGCTGCAGCCATGGGTCTGTCCATGTGTACTCTTTGGATGGTGGTTTAGTCCCTAGGAGCTCTGGTTGGTTGGTATTGTTGTTTTTATGGGGTTACAAACACCTTCAGCTCCTTCAGTCCTTTCAGTTACTCCTCCAAGGGGACCTTGTTCTCAGTTCAATGGTTGGCTACAAGTGTCTGCCTCTGGATTGGTCATGAACTGGCAGAGCCTCTCAGGAGATAGCTATATCAGGCTCCTGTCAGGATGCACTTCTTGGCATCAGCAATATTGTCTGGCTTTGGTAGCTGTATGTATATGGACTGGATCCCCAGGTGGGGCAGGCTCTGAATGGTCATTCCTTCAGTCTCTGCTCCAATCTTTATCTCTATATCTCCTCCTATGAATATTTTTGTTCCCCTTTCTAAGAAGAACTGAAGCATCTGCACTTTAGTCGTCCTTCTTGAGCTTCATGTGGTCTGTGTACTGGAACATACCAGGTTTTAAATATTTGTGTAGTATCTATCAGTATGCATTCAGAGAGTTATAAGACAAGGTACCAATCAGATGTTTGGGGTCCGTTTTGCTCCACCCAAAAAGAAATTGTGGTAGGGAACGATAAACTCTTCAATGCTGGTATTTGGCAAACGTAGGCAGATAAGAGCAACATCAAGTGGTCCTCTAGTGTTAGAGACCTCACACTGCAGGATCCTTAGCCACATAAGATTTGTATGGCTCTACTGAAAAAAGGGAAGAAAATACCATTTGGGAGGAGCCTTATACTGTGCCTAATGCTATAACAACAGGCATAGCAGCACAAGAAAATGTCTGCCAATGAGCTCTCTGAACCTAAGAATCCTGTTCTCATGGGACTGATCACCTGCATTGGTTGGGGGCTAATAACAGCCATTTGGTTGAACCAATTACAGTCTTGCCTTTCAGTTAGTAAGTCCTTCTGCTAGAACACAGAAAATATTTCCCTTCTAGCATAGGTGTAGGTATTCCATGGTCATCTAGTGTTCATCAAAGTATGAGGTGACCCTTTAACAGGGTTGGCTGCACCTTCAGCAGTCAGGGCAAATAGCTATACTCATCACATGGAGTATCTCTATGCATCCAAGGAAAGTTCTAGATGGGAAATCCATCTGACTAATGGCTAATAATTCTTGGGTTCAAGACATTCATAGATGCAAAGAAGAATCCAACAGCTGCCAATTATAGAGCTAAACTTCTTCGTCTTCTACTTTTTCTTATTTATATATTAATATTAATATTTATATATTAATGAACATTAAGAGGTCTGATAACAATAGAGCTTATTAACACTAATCATCATTTAGCAGGCCATCACTGCTACAAAATCACACACAGGGGCATCCTATCTTTCAGAACCAAATAGGACACATACAGGCCAATGAGATGGTGCAGCAAGTAAAGAGACCTACTGCCAAGTCAGAAAATTTGAATTCAATCTGTGGTATACACATAATGGAAGGAGAGAACAAATTTCCAACAGCTGTCTTCTAACCTCCACACATGCCTGTGGCACAGAATCACACACACACACACACACACACACACACACACACACACAAAATAAGCAAATAAAAATGTAATCTAAAAATCTTTAAAGATTACCCAGCCTACTAAACACAAAAATCTTGAGTCATGCCTTCCCACATACTATTTGAAACTGTGGGCATTAGATAGATGGATAAGAATATGGGAAAGGGGCAGAGTATGAATCTTCAGGAAAGATATATATATAGAAGGTAAAGAAAAGTTATAGTTTGAATTTCAGTAGTCTCCCATGTGCTCTTGTGTTTAGACGTTTCCTCTTCAAGTGGGGTATCACTTGAGGTGCAAGGCATAGCTAGGGCAGCGTCATTAGAGGTTGACCTTTAAGAGTTATAGCCTAGTCGTGCTTTGGAGCAATGCTCTCTGTTCCTGGTCTGTCTGTCAAATGTGACTAGCTGCCTCAAGCTCCTATGTCATGGACAGAACTGGTTCCATCATAATAATTTCCTCACTATGATGGGCACTCTGCAACATGAGCCAAGATAAATTCTTCCTTAAGTTACTTCTGTTCAACATTTGGTCAACGTAACCAATCCAGCTAGTGTGCAGAATAGAATGTGAAAAGAATGCAGAAAAAAGAGATGTTATTAAATAAATAAATAAACAAACAAACAAACAAATAAGAGAGGGTGAGTTTTAAAACATGCAGCAGCACTGGGCTAAGGTGCAACTGTTAATAATTCTGACATTTGCCCCCCTCGAAAAGGTGAAATAAGAAAAAGAAGACTTCATCGATTACGCATAAAATCAGTCAATACGCTTTTGTTGTTGTTCTTTAAGACAGATTTCACAGTGTAGTACAGGTTGGCATCAAACTTCCAATCTTCCTGCTTCAACCTCCCGAGTGCCAGGATTATAGGTGTGTATCACCACAGCTCAATTGTTTACATAGTCTATCTCATTGGCCATTTTCAATCTTACAACCAGAGAACAGACTCAGAGAAATGTAGCTTTCATAACATGGACAAAAAGTGGAAATCAAATACAGATATTTCTGGCTCACAAGTTCTTTTACAAATCAACCAAACTAAGATTTCCAGAAAATTTAAATTGTGTGGTAGTCTAACATGCAAACTGGCCATAGCAAGCTGTCTAACTCAGGCAGGATAAGCTAGGACACACTAAAGAACAAGTTGATTTGCCATGAACAAGTGTGCACAAAGAGCAGCAGTTTGTTGACTTGTCTCTAAAAGGCCCGAAGATTCTAGGGTTCACATAGAAAATTAGAGCCTCGGAGATATATATATATATATATATATATATATATATATATATATATACATACATACATACATACATACATACATACATACATATCTCAACAAGAATGTTCCAATTCATGCTATCCTCTTCAGACTTTGGCAACTAACACAATTAAATATCTACTAAAAAATATCCAAGGGCCTGACCTGGTCATATAGACCCAAAGTGGCCTGAAGAAAGACATCTAGGCACTTGCCATGGATGGATGCCACTATGAAGGATGAATGCATGACAGTGTGATAGGAAAGAGGGAGGACAGAGTGGAAAGATGGAAGAGGAAACAAAGCCAAGAGGTTCGTCCACTGTGGAGAAAGGTGGAATTGGCTGTTAGGAACAGGAAGATATGAGGAAATCACAGTGAGGTCCTGGCCTGGGCTACTGCCAAGGGTCTTGTCTAAGTCCATGGTCCTGCTACAGTTGGGGTCTGTGTTGACGTTTGTGGCCCTAGTTATCAAAGCCCTACTGCAGATGTCTATGGTCTGGACTGTTCCTGGAGACCATGTAGGTATCTGAGTCGTTGTGCTGCTGAGGTAGGACACACTGATCTGACTGGCTTATACTGCTACCTGAAGCCATGGGGACATCCAAGCCCAGACTGCTGCCAAAGGCCACGTCTGGATCTGTGGTCCTATGGCAGCTGAAGTTTATGTTGACGTCTCAGGCACATGTTATCACAAAAGCCATGCAGATGTCCCTGGTCTGGACTGCCACCTGAGGCACTGTGCGAGCTGGCAGTGTTCCTTGCTGACCACCACACTCACGGAAGCTGGCTGTACCCCTCACCTGAGCATCACAGTGGAGCTGACTCAAATGGCTTCAAAACTGGTGAGCAGGACCTATGGGCATGAGTACAGGAAAGTTGGCCCCACTCCTCATTTGCCATGGAGTTGTGTGGGCGAGGAAGAGATGTGCCCCCCTTGCCTCTCACTGTTTGCTGCAGGTGAGAGAGCTAGACCCAAGGATAGGGGAGCAGGAGGGTTGACTCTGCTCCTTGCTGGCTGCATCACTGATTGAACTAGCCAAAGCAGTTCTGGAGAACTTGTCCTGTTGGTGTAGACTCAGGTGAGCTGGCAGGCTAACCAACTCAGCTACCTCCCAGGCCCAGATCCAGGGCTTTAAATTGGGCCACCTTAACATCTACCCCATCTATGATCTTCTGAAACATGGAAAAGGTCCTGTCATAGAAATCCAAAACTATAGGATCTCCCTGACTTAGGGCAACAGAAGGATATCTGAGGGAAGTCCCAGTGAGATCCAGTATAGATAGTGTAACAGAAGCCAGAGGCTCCAAAACAGAGTAATGACTTACTGCAATGAACATTTGCAAGTAAAGATGTATGAACAAAATGGTACACTGTGTAACACACTATGGTTTTTACAAGATGTTTTTATTCTTATTTTATTTTTTGTCACTTAGGGTAGCTACAAAAGACCAGGACAATGAGTGGGGTTAGGGAACATGATGTGAGTTCACAAAAAATCAATAAAAGTTAAAAAAAGAAAGAAAGAAAAAGAAAAGAAACCTATCGCCTGCCCCCAACCCTAGGCTATGAATTTTATAGTTTAACTGTGCCTTTCATTTTCCCACCAGCTTGGATTATATTTTTGTTCATTATAGTATAGTTACTTTGCTCATGCTATGATCAAATGTCTAACAAAAAAAAAAAAACTTAAGAAAGGAAAGGTCTACTCAACTCACAATTTGGAGGAATCTAATTTATTATCAGGCAGAAGGCATAACAGCAAGAATATAAAGTGATTGGTCACATTGTATCCATCCATAGTCAGGAAGCAAAGTGAGGTAGATGCTGATGCTCTATTTCTTTTGCTTATTCATTCAGTCAGATGCTAGTCCACAGAATGTGCTACCATGCCAGAATTCATCATTATGCCTCAATCTCATCAGGAACCTTCCTCACAGACATCTCCAGAAATGTGTTGACAGTGATGTTGAGTACCATCAAGTTGACAGTAAGGAATAACCGTCACATCCACCATCTCTAAAAATCCATATTTCAGAATCAGATACAGGTGCAAATGATTCATTCAAGAGTTCCAAACATGAGATATTGCGAAACCCCAAACTTTTTCCTGCTAGCATTGTGTCACAAGAGGAAAATTCCACACATGACCTCGTGTGACCAAGAGCAAGCAAAATACTGGAATGCTACAAATATTGTATAAAGTCACCTGGGGCTATGTGAAGTATAAATTAATTTTGTATTTGAACTTGTATTTATACCTAAAATGACTTCTTATGTATATGTGCATATTCCAAAATCTGAAAAAATATCTAAAACCCAAATCTTTCTAATCCCAAGCATTTTATATCTGAGAAATTCAATAAGTATTTATATAGCATTTTCACCTCAATCTTTATTTCATTCCTTTGCCTGAAAATCTATTTCCCTATAGTTTCTTGAGTAACTAATGCTACAAGGCACCCATAAGTGCCATTTTTTTCTTAAAACTGTTAGGCTAATTCAATCTTCTTTCTACTAGCAAAAATACATCAGCCAACCAATTTTTCATATAGCTTTAATTAAATGCTTAGAGTAAATATGATTCTTTAAGGTCATAACCATTTCCTTAATTGCTGCACACACATGCAGACATTATGGTGTCTTACAATAAAGTACCATGAAAATGTGCTCTAAATACCTGCTATTCACAGTTGAAGCAATATTTCCACTCTGGTCTTAAGTGAGTTGTCACTAATTAAAATTCATACTCCTAATCTCTCCTTGGTCCATTAATGTCTTATTAGACATTTGATTAATTGCTCCATAGAAGCATATTTTCTGATTAGCCTTCAGCATTTTATAGGTACAAAATATTTCCATGAATAGTTCTTTCATATTTACACATTAAGAATGCAAACAGACACATTTCCACAAGACATTCCAAATGTTATTCCAAAGGGTCTATTTACTTAGACCCTGCCATAATGTCTAACTTTATGGAAATTGTTTGTGATGGCCGACTTTCTTCATTTGACAGAAAGCTTAGAAGATGAACAAGCCCACAACTTGCAACTGACAGGCTATTCAAGTAAGGCTGTTGAAAATAAATTATGTGGGAGGGGACCTTGGACATGGATCAAGATTGAAAAATAGATGAGTCACTGGTACAACCACTCTGGAAATCAATCTGGAGGTTCCTTAAAAAATTTGACATTGCACTATCTGAGGACCCAGCTATACCACTCCTGGGCATATACCCAAAAGATGCTCCAACATATAACAGGGACACATGCTCCACTATGTTCATAGCAGTTATAGAAGCCTTATTTATAATAGCCAGAAGATGGAAAGAATCCAGTCCTTCACAGAGGTATGGATACAGAAAATGTGGTACATCTACACAATGGAGTACTACTCAGCTATCAAAAACAATGACTTCATGAAATTCATAGGCAAATGGATGGAACTAGAAAATATCATCCTGAGTGAGATAACCCAATCATAAAAGAACACACATGGTATGTACTCACTGATGTGGGTATTAGCCCAAAAGCTTGAAATACCCAAGATACAATTTAGAGACCACATGAAACTCAAGAAGATGGAAGAACAAAGTGTGGATGTTTCGATCTTTCTTAGAAGGGACAACAAAAATACTCACAAGAGGAAATATGGAGACAAAGTGTGGAACAAAGACTGACAGAAAGGCCATTCAGAGACTGCCCCACCTGGGGTTCCATCCCATATACAGTCACCAAATCCAGACAATATTGTAGATACCAAGGCATGCCGACAGGAGCCTGATGAGGCAGATACTTGTAGTCAACCATTGAACTGAGAACAAGATCCCCAATAGAAGGGTTAGAAAAAGGACTGAAGGAGTCGAAGGGGTTTACAATCCCATAAGAACAGCAATATGAACCAAACTGACCCACCACAGTTTCCAGAGACTAAACCACCATCCCAAGAGTACACAGGAATGAACCTCTGGCTCCAGCCACATATGTAGCAGAGGATGGCTTTGTTGGGCATTAATGTGAAGAAAGGCCCTTGGTTCTGTCAAGGTTCAATGCCCCAGTGTAGTAGACTGTCAGGGAGGGAAGGTGGAAGTGGTAGGTGGATGGGGGAGCACCCTCATAGAATCAAGGGAAGATAGCGGGTTTCTGGAGGGAAAACCAAGAAAGGGGATAACATTTGAAATTGAAAAATATCCAAAAAAAAAAGGAAGAAACAAAAGGAATAATATAGATGAGTCACTCATCTTGAAGGCATAATTGAAATAAATCATTGAGGCCTTTATTCTCTGAGCTAATTACTATGAAATAAAATATAAATTTTGAATGAAAATTCCATCTAAAAATATAAGTTAAAGAAGTGCCGAAGAAAGTATATTACAGAGAAGATACAATTTAATAGGAAATTTGGTTAATATGAAACAAGAAAGTGTTTTTTTTCTTTTATTGGATATTTTCTTTATTTAAATTTCAAATGTTATCCCTTTTCCTGGTTTCCCCTCCAGCAACCCCCTATCCCATCCCCTATCCCATCCCCCATCCCCCATCCCCCAGCCCCCATCCCCCTGCTTCTATGAGGGTGCTCCCTCACCCACCCACCCACTCCCTCCCCTCTCCCTGCTCTTGTATTCCTGTAGACTGGGGCATCATGCCTTCACAGGACCAAGGGCCTCTCCTCTCACCGATGCCTGACAAAGCCATCCTCTGCTACATATGTGCCTGGAGCCATGGGTCTCTCCACGGAAACAAGAAAGTTTTAAGAAGATAGTAGCATATCAGATTCAGAAAAATCAGGGAGAATGAAATCTAATTGAGTAGCCATTGGTGACTTCGTAGAGAGAGTTTCTGGGGCTGATAAATGAAGGTTGGAGAACTATGTGTGGCAAAGCTAAAGGGCTGGTTATTATTTGAGGGAGAGAAGTTGGAAAAGAAAGAGTAAGGAATGGAGCTCAAACTTGTGTGCTAGATAAATGAAAGTTTAGAGTTCTCTTGTTTCAATGTTTTCTTTGCTAGTTCTCTGTGTTGCTGTGGTGGTCAAGCTATTGTGCTTTCATATATATATATTTGTGTATATATATATAGTTGTATATATAATATATAAATTATTAAAATTATATATATATATATAATTTCAGGCATCACACTCCAATCTCAACAGCTCTGACAGTGTTCTTGTAAATGTCACTTTAGTTCCATGCTAAGGCTTATGAAGAGATCATGACCCTGTCCTGCTGTGTTTGAAAACCCCATTGCATTTAAAATAATTGACCATTGCCTCCTTGGTGAATTATTTCTCTTCTGGCTTCTATGATCCACCTATCTTGTTTTTCACGTACTGAGGTATCTCGTGTTGTTGTTGTTTTTTCTCTTTGCTTAATCTACAAATGTTAAGAGTATTCCACTCCTAACAATTTACCTCTATCTGTATCCCTATTCTCTTTAACTCTAGGGAATCTTGTGGCTTTAAACATCACCTCTCTAAACTACAATGTACTCAGCTGTTCCCTTGAAGATCAGACTCATTTACCCAATTGTCTGCTTTACATCTTCACTGCCTATTTAAGTACACACCTCAAGCATTATTCACTTAGTGAACAAATATCTGTCTCTCAAGTTCCCTAACATATTCTCCCCTAAGTTTTTACTCTCATGCCACACTGAGCTCAGGACAAAAGTCTAGTGTCTTTCTCTCTTGATTTGTCTCTGCCCTCCAATCCATCATCAAATTCTATTAACTCTACTTTCAGAACCATTTCATTAATCCAACCATTTTGGTTCATTTCTACTACTCCTACCTCAGTCTAAGCCACTATCATCTCCCACATGAACTACGATTTGGCCTTCTAACTGAATCTAACATTTATGTCCCACTCAGTCTAGTCTTCATGTGAAAGCCAAGAATTCTCTAAAAGTATATCATTTCTCTGCCCTTCTCACTGTGTTTAAACTGAAACCTAAGACATTGTGCTTAAGTTTTAAGTCATGTACCATCAACCTCTAGTCATGTTTTTAAAATATATATTTATGTGATACATATATACTGCGTATTTCGATTATATCCACATCCTAGTCTCCCTCTCCCATGCCTCCCAGATCTCTACCTTATTTCTCTCTCCCAACTTCAAGTCCTGCTTTTCTTGTGTTACCCATGTACCATGTATGTTTTATCATCCACTGGAGCATGGTCAATCTACAAGACCACAGCCCTAGAGAAAATTGACTGTACATCTCTCAACATCCACCAACTGTCAATAATGCCTTAACAAGATCTGGAGACTTCCCATTGAGCTCGAATGTTGACTGGCTTAGTGTTGAGCAGTTCTTATGGAGGCACCCATAGCTATTTGGGTTCATGAGTGCAGTCATCCTATCATGCCCACAAGACACTCTTTCCACCCAGCTCTTTCTGATTCTGGTTTTTACAATCCTCTGAGATGGTCCCTGAGACTTGTGAAGTGAGTGTGTTATAGATATTACATTTATGACTAACATTCCACAGACTCTTATTCTGTTCACTTTGGCCAGTTTTAAGTCTCTGTATTGATGTCATTCACTAGTATAAACAAACAAACAATTCTCTAATGAGGACCAAGAGTTATACTAATCTATGGGTATAGGAAATACATGTTTAGAAGTCAGTTTGATTCTGTGTCCATTTAGCAAAATAACAGGTATGAGCTGCCCAGCCACAAATTGCTGACTTTACTCTTCTTTGTTTGTTTGATTGCTTGCTTCTTTGTTTGATTGTTTGATTCATTAATTCATTCATTTTTAGATTAAAATTTAGTTGCAACACCTGATCAGGTTTTGTAGCTTTTCACCATGCTACTTTTTACCCTCCTTTAAAAGTTCTGGCCACCAATGCAGTCTGAATCCCCAGTACTGGGTAGTATTGGTTTAGCCTACACTCTCTTCTGAAACTACTTGTGGACTTTTCTTATTATTCAGATGGTCTTTACTGTTTTGTTTTTGCTTTTTTTTTAAGAAAAGAATTTTCCTAATAAGTCACTCATTAGAAAGTACCATGAGCAAAGTTAACTTCTTCAAGTGGGGAAATTGAAATTGCCTACAGAACACTGCCTGCAAATCAAGCCCTTAATTTAGTTTATGATATTCTGCCGACCTCCCCTGAGTTCTGCTTGTCATCTGCCCAGGACAAACAGGGCAAGTTTACAGAGGAGGTAATATGAGTCAATGTCCTTTGAGCGTTTCATGATACTGCAGCATCTGACATCTCTCTGGGAAGCCTCTGTTGCTTTGTCTCTGTTTACTGCTTGAGTAATAAATAAAGCCACCAATGTAGAGCATGCAGTAGGTATTGCCCCATTTTTCAGTGAACAGGTCAGGGAACCACAGTGAGCATAGCTGCTAATTACTAAGTGGGTTCTTTCTGGCTGATGCTCTGACTTCTGTGGACACAGCAGCAGTTGCAGTGAACACTGTAAGTGCTAGATTTGTTATCCTCATGTTTAGGATGTGTGTTAGTTACTTTCCTGTCGATGTGCTAAATCAACCATAACCAAATGTAACCTAAGGAAAAAGGACATTATCTTGGTTTACAGCTGCAGAAGGGTCAAGTCCATCATGGTAGGAAAAGCATGCATGGCAGCAGGAGAAGGAACCTATCTGGTTACATTTTTCACCCATTTTTCACTCCCTCGCAGGAAGCAGAGGGAGAAGAAAAAGGAGGCGAGTCTGCAAACACTCAAAGCCCACTTCCAGGAACACATGTTCCTGCAGTAAGGCTCCTGTTTGATGGTTTCATAACCTCCTCAAACAGAACCACCAACTAGGGAAGAAGAGCTCATATTTTTATCCCATGGGGGCAGGAGGCATTTCTCAATCAAACCACCACGGTCTATAAAAGCCCCAAAACTTATTTACATACAACTGACTCTGAATCATTGCATCCAATAAGTTCAAAATGTGCTTCAGAGTAGAGATCCCCCTTGTGTGTGAACAAAACACAGAGATTAACACAACATGTTTCAGTCTTACTCAGATGCATTCAGACACTTCTCCTGGCATTAAAACAGCCTTAGGCTATCCTATGTTTAGTGATCAAGACATAAACTAACAGATTACACAATTAAACTGTGTGATGGTAAATCCTGAATGTCAGTTGGACTGTATCTGGATTCAATTAAGTCTCTGGGAGGGTTTACGAAGGCATTTCTGGGAAGGATTAACTTGGTGGAGAGAGATCCATTAGTAGGTAGGCAGCGCCTTCCCTCATTTACACAAAAGTCAAGTTAAAAGCAGTGCTGCTTGTTCATCTGCCATGGCGTCTTGCTGGGGAACGTGTCTGCCTCCTTGTTGCTGCCACCGCCACTGCCATTCTGGACTGAAGACCAGCGGGAATTTACACAGGCCTTTAGCACCAGATTGAGACCGCTCAGGCCTCCTACATCATGGATTGTACAGCTATAGAGTTCTCAGCCTCTCTAGTGTGCAAACAGCCATTTTTGCACTGCTCGGGCTACACTGGATAAGCCAATCTAAAAACCACAATGATTGTGCAAATTACATTTACCAACCATGTTGATTGCTTGTCTCATTCCTGTAGCCAAAATCTTAAGAAAGGATAGGTTTACTTTGGCTCACAGTTCGGAGGGATCATCATGATGAAAAGTCACAGCAGTACTTGGGGAGGCAGCTAGTCACGTGGCATTCAAAGTCAAGAAGTAGAGAGGTGAATGCCAGAGCTCAGTTAGATGCTCTTCTCTGAAGGAAGTCTGGGACCCCAGGTCAAGAAATAGTGCCACCTATATTTAGGGTGGGTTTTCCTACTTTAATTAACCTACTCTTGGAAATTCTTCTCACATCCACCCAGAGTCTTGTCTCTTCAGTGGTTCTACATCTTGTCAAGTTGATAATCTGTATCAATCAGCACACCCACAAATCTCAAATTGAAGTTCTTTATGCTTTTTGAATGTTTTGAGATTTGTTTGTTTTACTTATTTGGGGGAATTGTTTGTGTGTTTGGTTCCTGTGTGTGTGTGTGTGTGTGTGTGTGTGTGTGTGTGTGTGTGTGTGTGGAGAGAGAGAGAGAGAGAGAGAGAGAGAGAGAGAGAATGGACATAAAATATCTCTCCATTCAGAAAATAATTCATTAAAGATTTATCTATTTATTATGTACACAATATTCTGCTTGCATATATACCTGCATGACAGAAGAGGGCATTAGATCTCACTATAGATGGTTGTCATCCATTATGTGGTTGCTAGGAATTGAACTCAGACCACTGGAAGAGCAGTTAGTGCTCTCAATCCCTGAGCCATCTCTCCAACCCCTCAGAAAATAATTTTTTACTTTAATTATCCCATCTGTTGCCAATGATGATTGCAATAATATCAAAAAGTAGTGTATTATAAATATCCTAAATGACCATAAAGAACAATAGATTAGCCATAGATTGTATCCTGCGTGTGTGAGATGAGATCCCCCAAGCCCCTGGGGAACTGGACTCAAGCAGACAGAGTTGAAGACCTTAGAGGTTATAGTTGAGACCAATATTACATGTTGGTCTTACCCTGGTACTTACAATTTTGCTGAAAATATCTTTACTAAAAGCTATATAAAACTAATTGAATGACTTAATCTCAGGCTCTGTCTATCATACTAATTAGACATGCCTGTGATTACTTAAGTTTATTCAAGAATATTTTAGGTCAAGGAGAAGATTTATATGAAAGAGAATTTGCCAAGGACATTAAGCAAAATTGTTCACTTATGTCAAGGATTACAGAAGATAGGATCTTGATTTCACTTTATACTTTGATATATGATTGTGTACTTAATGATTAACCTTCATATATAAAATAATTGTTGTTGTAAAATATAAAAAATAAAAAAGTAAGGTTATCTTTTCTCCCCACTAGGTCCGACACCACAATGCCCCAAGATATCTGCTGAATATCTTAATTCTCAGTCAGCAAAGCGTCTCACCTTCTCTGTTCCATCCCCTATCACACTGCCAAAGGCCTCTCTCTGAGCCTGGCAGCAAACCTATCTAGTTCCCAAGGCAGGTTTCCATGCCAGAAACATACATCCCAACTCTGTGGTGGCCCAAACCAGCACTCCACATTCCATTGCACTTAAATCTACATATGAAAGAACACACAACACAATAACCTTAGATCCAATTGATGGTGAACCAACCTGTGGGCTAGAATCCACTAGTAATCCTAAGAATTAAGAGAAAGTTTTATTTTCTAAGTAAGAGGAGGCTGGTGCCATGTTAAGTCATGTGATCTTGAGCATGGGAATTTAAACAAAGAAACAGGGAAGAGCCTGGGCTGGCAGGCTGTAGGTCCCCTGCAGTGTGATAAGTAATGGCAGATCAGAGAGTTAGAGATTAAAAGCTGCTTTTTAAAGAAAGTTGTTTAGAAAGTCTTTCAGGATACTCATATTCCTTCTAATGTGGGCTCTACGGGAATTTTGGGTTGAAATCCTAGTTAGACAAGCTACTTCTTAATAACAGGTATTATTAAAAGGTAATTAAGTTTGTTTTTAGAAAGAAGAGAATAAAGAGATTGCCTGAATCACATGGGGATTTTCACCCATGGTTCAGAACTTAGATAGGGAAAAATTAGTCACTGACTCCAAGTAGAGAGCTGTGATGTCTATAACACCAGGCAGAGTGAATGCAGACATATATTATAGAAGTTATTAAAGTTAAATAAAAATCTGTGGCTCCGGGTAGAGAGCTTAACAGAAAGATATATTTTGGGCTAAAGTCCTGGTTTGATAAGTTGTTTATTGGTATTAGAATTGATAGAAGGTGTTTAAGTTTGTTTTAAGGAGAGTACAGAGATTACTGAAACCATGTGGGGATTTTCACCCATGGTTTGGAACATAGATAGGGAAAAATTAGTCACTGATTCAAAGTAGAGTATTGTGATATTTACAAGTTATTAAGGTTAAATAAAAATTTGTGGCTCCAGGTAGAGAGCTTAACAGATAGATATATTTTGGGCTAAAGTCCTGGTTTGATATGTTGTTTATTGATATTGGAATTGATAGAAGGTATTTGGTTTGTTTTATGAATTACCCCGCTAAAGGCCATATGGCTCATTGATGCTGGCTAGGGAGGGTTTGTGATTACTTTTGATATTTACCACAACAGGAAGCTCAAATTCTCTTTACATGGGCTCCACGGGAATTTTGGGTTCATTTCCTGATATCATAGAGTACAAAAGCCTATCAGGCTCATTGTTTAGCTTACTTCCTTTTTTAAAAATTGTTTAATCTTCATAATTGGTGTGACTTTGAGTTTTATGGTTATATTATTACTCTGGGAGAGAGTGCAAGATACAAGTTTTTCTGGTTACAGACTAAGGAACACAGTATTTTGGGAGAAAGATTTTGTCTTTGTGTTTTTAAAAAGTGTGATTAGGCTCTGGAAACCTCACAGAGTCATACTGATCAGATTTGATAGAGGTAGACTGCCTGAAAAAATTGATTCAGGAGAATCAAATAAAAAGATATCTCGATTCTAAACTTTTGTCTTGAGAGTTGTATTTTACAGAGTGTACCTACTTGGATTCCTGGTCTCAAGGACTTTCAGCTGGGTCCAGTCAGGACAAATTGGCTACAGCATTTGCTTCATTCTTCCTACCCTCTACCCGCAAGGATATCTCAATGCCCATGTACAGCTTGAAGAAGTTATAGAGGAGTCATCACACCAATTCCCTGGACTTTTGGGGGACTGAAAGTGGTTATAGGGTTATAAGGGATGGAGCAGAGACGGTGAGACGCTTTGCTGACTGAGAATTAAGATGTCCAGCAGATATCTTGGGGCACCGCGGTGTCGGACCTAGTGGGGACAAAAGATAACCTTACTTTTTTATTTTTTATATTTTACAGCAACAAATAATGTTTGCCTTACTGAATTCAACAAAGTCATTGTTCCTCAGCTACAGTACAAACCTACTCTGTGGTTGTATAAGGATTGAATGTTTTATTAAAGTATAATAGTAAATTGATGTATTTTTAAAAATACATTCCTCTCATATAATAAGTACCTATGACAGTTTACCCTCCCTCCTCTCCTTCCAGCTTCTGCCACCTGCTCTCTCCTCCAGGTTCACTCTCCCTTCATTTCCTCTTCAGAAAGGGGCAGGCCTCCAAGGGGGACAGCCAAAACTTGTTGGACTGGTCAACAGATGTTTGACCTAACTTGAGGTCCCTGACATGAAAGAGAAACCATCCATTCCCTACTCTTCCTGGATGGCTAGAAACCTGAAACTGAATCGCCCAAAGACCTAGGGTATATCCAAACACAACTGGGTGTGTGGATGTGGGTGTGGGTGTGTATGTGTGTGGACAGGTGTGTAATTTTTATTTATCTTTATTTACCCCCTACAAATAAGTAAATATTGCATTTTATTTTACAAATGCCTTTAATTATTGGAGGATAAAATTAAACAAATTGACAACTACACTAAGGCTATAAAAGATAACTGTATTTTTTTATCAAGTATGTTTGAATTAACTTTCCTCTTTTAAACAATTAATAAGATTGCTTTCTACTCCTTCCTTTAGAAATTTTTCAAACGGAAGGACTATTTTTATGAGATCAAAAGAAAGCAAGCATGAGTGTTTCTTTAGCAGTGAATTATTTATCCACTGCTGATTGGCAGAAATCGATAATCCTGAATCAGGCATGAGGCCTGACTTCTATCCCTAATACCCACATAGAAAGCCACGATAGCACATACCTGTATTTACAACACTATGGAGGCAGAGATAGGTGAATGTAGAGGACTCATTAGCCCACCACCCTAGTCTAATTGGCAAGCCCTGCCTCAAAAACTGACAGGCAGCTTCTGCAAAATAGCACCTGTGGGTGACATCATGGCCACTCTGTGCACATAAGCACGTGACCATAAAAGAAGTGCTTCAAAATGTGACTCTCACACACACAAAGCAGCTAATATAGAGATCCTAATTCCTTTCCTCTAGTTATTAGCAGAGATCTTACGTATTATAGAAGAAATTGTCCCTCCCCCACAGAAAATAGCTTGGCAAAAAATTGTCTGAGTAATATGAAGAAAAATCTCAGTACGGAAAAGAAGGATTAAGATAAGCATTGGGTTTCTATAATCCAATCAGAACAGCTGAGACCAGTGATCCCTGTTGATATATGGTAGGAAGCACATGTGTTAGCGAGGTGCCTTTCAAGACACTGGCACCACCAACTGAATTCATTGAAGAACATTATTCACCTCTGCTCAGTCTATGAATGTACTACCTAAAAATAATGATGGAGATCAAAAATTTCAATCTCCCTGACAGAGCCTAGGGATCGTGTGGTAAGACTGTGCTGGCAGCTTCGTTTTAAACCTCTGCTTTCTATTGCTATAAATTTTCACACACAAAAAAATCTACTTCAGTGCTAATATTTTTCAACTGGTCTCCTGGTGATACTGCAAGAAATATTGAGCCAAATCTATTCAATTCTTGTGTGTATTTTATCTGGTAAATATTTATTATTTCCTGATATTAACCCATAAACATGTCACTATATGATTCTCTGTCCTGATGAAAATATATTTCCTGGGACCTAGGATTAGAGACATTCTGTAAACACAATGAATAGTAAATTGAGGTTGTAACATAATAGAAAATGAAAAATAGGAGTGTTGGCAAGAAATACAATAAGACATAGTAAGTTATATTACCCCAAGTCATACTCTTGAGTAAAACACGTTTATCTCATAATTGCTTTTTCACCCCAATTTAACAATGTCACATGAAGAGGACTCTTAAGCCTACTTAAGGAATCAGTTTGTCTGAATGATTTCAAGCGTGTCCCATCACCTTCCCCCACTAACATCTTATTGAATGTCTAAAATGTTATAATTGAGCATTTATATTTTGGGGCTGAAACACTTAAATTGGTTGTTGGAATGATATATTAAGCCTTCTTAGACTTTTTCTACTTAATATAAAGAATTCATCTGATTCATTGGTGAGTGTGGAATTCAAAATAGCAAAGATGTGACTGTAGAAGCCATAAATCATCTTTTCCTCCCCCCCCAAAAAAATGCTCCAGACTTTTCTGGTCCAAAAATCCCATGGAAGAACATTTACGACAATTGTAATTAAGTGTGGTCACCTTAAAACACTTAAAACAGGAGAGTTTCTAGTTACTGGCTTCCTGACAGTTAAATTATGAGGAACCATAAAAGGTTTCAATTGTTTTGTGCAATGGCTTTTGAAAAGACAAAAACAACATTAGATCAGTAGAAAGTTTGGAACTAATTTAGGTCAAGAGTTTGAATAGATTCATCTATAATCCCTTTCAAAGTTTCCTGGAGTAACACACACACACACACACACACACACACACACACACACACACACACGGGAGGGGGAGGGGGAAGGGACAGAAGGAAAGAGAGAGAGAGAGAGAGAGAGAGAGAGAGAGAGAGGGAGAAGGGAGGGAGGGAGAGAGGGAGGGAGGAAGCATATATATGTGTGTGTGCTATACAACACTGCTGTGATCAATTCAGATATAATAGTGGTCCCATAAGATCAGATATAATGCCAGCTACTAGAAGCATTTTAGGTTTGGCTGCTTTGTCGCATGTGTGTCAGTAGGGGACAGAAGAGAGAGGCTATGTCTACATTAAGTGTTCTGTTCTATTAACATCTGAATGATTAGTAACCTAACCTTCCCGGGAAGAATGGGGAGGGTCGGGGGTGGGGGTGTGGGGAGCCTAAGATGTCCAACTCCATAAAGGCCCCTATAGCTCCCAGGACCAGGAGCAAGCCAGAGACTAGAAGAACCCTGCCTGGGACCTAGGACCTTGGACAGGAGTAAGCCCAAGACAGATGACCCTTTCATGGGGTATCTTAGGCATGTCGAGTCAAGGAGCAAGCCTGGGATGACCAACCGACAGGCTCCATGGGGCCCCACCCCTCACATGGGCTTTGTGGGAGAATTGGTCATGAGGGCTTGAAAGCAAGACAGCTGACTCTGCTCCTAGCCAGCCACAATACTCAGGAGAACACCTGGCATATTACAGGAATTGGAGGAGAGCTACGAGCTGCCCCAAGGACATGAGCATGAAAGAGCTGGCCCAGCAACTTGTCTGCCATGTGGCTCCCCTCCCTTGTCACTTGCCACCTATTGCAAGCAGGAGAGTTGGCCCTAAAGTCATGAGGGTGGAAGAAGTGGATATGTCCCTCACTGGCTGTAACACTTGGAAGATCGATCCCAGCACCTTGCATAGGCAGCACAGTAGACCTGGCCCTGGTAGCAGGGGATGCTGGTGAGCTGACATGAGAGTGGGAGAACCAGCAGGCTGACCAGCTCAGATACCTCTCAGACCCAGATCCAGAGCTTTGATTTGGCCCATCCCAACATCTACCCCATCGATGAACTGCTGGAGTACATGAAGGGGCCAGTCCTACAGATCCAAAAACTCAGAAACACCATGACACTGGGCAACAACAGGATATCTGAGAGGAGTCCCAGTGAGGTTCCAGGATTGAAAGAGTAGCAGAGGCCTCATATTAGATCAACAAGTCATTGCAATGAACATTTGCAAGCAAAAAAGGGTGGACAAAGAATCTCCAAAGAGTGGGTTGATTTTCACGAGGCTAGGGTCAGTCCCTGATACATGCAGGCCCATGCTTTCTGGGAAAGACCAGCTGGCCACCTCTGTCTCCTTTGCCATTTATCCTTTCCTCCAGGCAATTGCTGTATGCTTTGGGTCAGAATAAGGAAGAGAGCCAATTGGGAAAGGCACAATTGGATGCATCTGGTGTACACAAACACAAGTCCCCTTTAAGATTCTGGCTCTGGTCCTGCTCTGCTCTCAAGATGCCAGGTACAGATGACATGTTTCAAAGGCTCCTGATCTTCTCATGCAGTGAGTTCCCACCCAGGCCTGCCTCAGGAGCAAGGTTAAGTAGCTAGAGACCTAGTCTGTTCTTTCCCTAGAAGATGCTGCCTCTTCCCCTCTTTGCTTTTTACTATCCTACCTTTGTTAGTTCTATGAAATGACCACATCCTATATACTTTGCTGTAAATAAAGAAAAATAAAAAACAAAATGATTTCAACTCTTAAAAGAATAACAAAAAAAGTGTGGACAAAGGGTATAGTATGGGGCACTGGGAACCACTACAGCTTTCACAACGATGTTTTTTTCTTCTTTGTTGGAGAGTGTTCAAGGACAGTGACTGGATATGGGGAGGGAGAAATGAGTGAGAATGGGGTGCATGATGTGTAATTCACAAAAAAACAATAAAAGTTTTAAAATAATTAAATATAATGGAGCTCAAAATTTCCCATCACCTAGTGACAACATAGCATCACATTACCATAATTTACTCCTGTCACTGTAGTGATGTTGTGTAAACAAACATGTTGTGCAACACACATACTTATGCATATTACATAATGCTTGATACTGATGATAAATAAATACATTACTAGCCTATGTGCTTGCTCTAGTGCTTGCTCTAGTATGCTTCTTATCATCATTTAATGGTGTACTCCTTCTATTAGGACAATTGGCAGGATTAATATAGTAAAAATGGCCATTTAGCCAAAAGCAATCTACAGGTTTAATGCTATTCCCCATCAAAATTCCAACTCAATTCTTCATAGAGTTAAAAAGAGGAATTTGCAAGTTCTCTGCACCCAAATCCCGTGGGAGGGAGAGCTAAACCTTCAGAGAGGCAGACAAGCCTGGGAAACCAGAAGAGACTGCTCCCTGCACACACATCTCGGACGCCAGAGGAAAAAGCCAAAGACCATCTGGGACCCTGGTGCACTGAAGCTCCCGGAAGGGGCGGCACAGGTCTTCCTGGTTGCTGCCGCTGCAGAGAGCCCCTGGGCAGCACCCCACGAGCGAACCTGAGCCTCGGGACCACAGGTAAGACCAACTTTTCTGCTGCAAGAAAGCTGCCTGGTGAACTCAAGACACAGGCCCACAGGAACAGCTGAAGACCTGTAGAGAGGAAAAACTACACGCCCGAAAGCAGAACACTCTGTCCCCATAACTGACTGAAAGAGAGGAAAACAGGTCTACAGCACTCCTGACACACAGGATTATAGGACAGTCTAGCCACTGTCAGAAATAGCAGAACAAAGTAACACTAGAGATAATCTGATGGCTAGAGGCAAGCGCAGGAACCCAAGCAACAGAAACCAAGACCACATGCCATCATCGGAGCCCAATTCTCCCACCAAAAGGAACATGGAATATTCAAACACACCAGAAAAGCAAGATCTAGTTTCAAAATCATATTTGATCATGATGCTGGAGGACTTCAAGAAAGACATGAGCACACTTAGGGAAACACAGAAAAACATTAATAAACAAGTAGAAGCCTACAGAGAGGAATCGCAAAAATCCCTGAAAGAATTCCAGGAAAACACAATCAAACAGTTGAAGGAATTAAAAATGGAAATAGAAGCAATCAAGAAAGAACACATGGAAACAACCCTGGATATAGAAAACCAAAAGAAGAGACAAGGAGCTGTAGATACAAGCTTCACCAACAGAATACAAGAGATGGAAGAGAGAATCTCAGGAGCAGAAGATTCCATAGAAATCATTGACTCAACTGTCAAAGATAATGTAAAGCGGAAAAAGCTACTGGTCCAAAACATACAGGAAATCCAGGACTCAATGAGAAGATCAAACCTAAGGATAATAGGTATAGAAGAGAGTGAAGACTCCCAGCTCAAAGGACCAGAAAATATCTTCAACAAAATCATAGAAGAAAACTTCCCTAACCTAAAAAAAGAGATACCCATAGACATACAAGAAGCCTACAGAACTCCAAATAGATTGGACCAGAAAAGAAACACCTCCCGTCACATAATTGTCAAAACACCAAACGCACAAAATAAAGAAAGAATATTAAAAGCAGTAAGGGAAAAAGGTCAAGTAACATATAAAGGGAGACCTATCAGAATCACACCAGACTTCTCGCCAGAAACTATGAAGGCCAGAAGATCCTGGACTGATGTCATACAGACCCTAAGAGAACACAAATGCCAGCCCAGGTTACTGTATCCAGCAAAACTCTCAATTAACATTGATGGAGAAACCAAGATATTCCATGACAAAACCAAATTTACACAATATCTTTCTACAAATCCAGCACTACAAAGGATAATAAATGGTAAAGCCCAACATAAGGAGGCAAGCTATACCCTAGAAGAAGCAAGAAACTAATCGTCTTGACAACAAAACAAAGAGAATGAAAGCACACAAACATAACCTCACATCCAAATATGAATATAAAGGGAAACAATAATCACTATTCCTTAATATCTCTCAATATCAATGGCCTCAACTCCCCAATAAAAAGACATAGATTAACAAACTGGATACGCAACGAGGACCCTGCATTCTGCTGCCTACAGGAAACACACCTCAGAGACAAAGACAGACACTACCTCAGAGTGAAAGGCTGGAAAACAACTTTCCAAGCAAATGGTCAGAAGAAGCAAGCTGGAGTAGCCATTCTAATATCAAATAAAATCAATTTCCAACTAAAAGTCATCAAAAAAGATAAGGAAGGACACTTCATATTCATCAAAGGAAAAATCCACCAAGATGAACTCTCAATCCTAAATATCTATGCCCCAAATACAAGGGCACCTACATACGTAAAAGAAACCTTACTAAAGCTCAAAACACACATTGCACCTCACACAATAATAGTGGGAGATTTCAACACCCCACTCTCATCAATGGACAGATCATGGAAACAGAAATTAAACAGTGATGTCGACAGACTAAGAGAAGTCGTGAGCCAAATGGACTTAACAGATATTTATAGAACATTCTATCCTAAAGCAAAAGGATATACCTTCTTCTCAGCTCCTCATGGTACTTTCTCCAAAATTGACCATATAATTGGTCAAAAAACGGGCCTCAACAGGTACAGAAAGATAGAAATAATCCCATGCGTGCTATCGGACCACCACGGCCTAAAACTGGTCTTCAATTAACAATAAGGGAAGAATGCCCACATCTACGTGGAAATTGAACAATGCTCTACTCAATGATAACCTGGTCAAGGAAGAAATAAAGAAAGAAATTAAAAACTTTTTAGAATTTAATGAAAATGAAGATACAACATACCCAAACTTATGGGACACAATGAAAGCTGTGCTAAGAGGAAAAGTCATAGCGCTGAGTGCCTGCAGAAAGAAACAGGAAAGAGGATATGTCAGCAGCTTGACAGCACACCTAAAAGCTCTAGAACAAAAAGAAGCAAATACACCCAGGAGGAGTAGAAGGCAGGAAATAATCAAACTCAGAGCTGAAATCAACCAAGTAGAAACAAAAAGGACCATAGAAAGAATCAACAGAACCAAAAGTTGGTTCTTTGAGAAAATCAACAAGATAGATAAACCCTTAGCCAGACTAACGAGAGGACACAGAGAGTGCGTCCAAATTAACAAAATCAGAAATGAAAAGGGAGACATAACTACAGATTCAGAGGAAATTCAAAAAATCATCAGATCTTACTATAAAAACCTATATTCAACAAAATTTGAAAATCTTTAGGAAATGGACAATTTCCTAGACAGATACCAGGTATCGAAGTTAAACAAGGAACAGATAAACCAGTTAAACAACCCCATAACTCCTAAGGAAATAGAAGCAGTCATTAAAGGTCTCCCAACCAAAAAGAGCCCAGGTCCAGACGGGTTTAGTGCAGAATTCTATCAAACCTTCATAGAAGACCTCATACCAATATTATCCAAACTATTCCACAAAATTGAAACAGATGGAGCCCTACCGAATTCCTTCTACGAAGCCACAATTACTCTTATACCTAAACCACACAAAGACACAACAAAGAAAGAGAACTTCAGACCAATTTCCCTTATGAATATCGACGCAAAAATACTCAATAAAATTCTGGCAAACCGAATTCAAGAGCACATCAAAACAATCATCCATCATGATCAAGTAGGCTTCATCCCAGGCATGCAGGGATGGTTTAATATACGGAAAACCATCAACGTGATCCATTATATAAACAAACTGAAAGAACAGAACCACATGATCATTTCATTAGATGCTGAGAAAGCATTTGACAAAATTCAACACCCCTTCATGATAAAAGTCCTGGAAAGAATAGGAATTCAAGGCCCATACCTAAACATAGTAAAGGCCATATACAGCAAACCAGTTGCTAACATTAAACTAAATGGAGAGAAACTTGAAGCAATCCCACTAAAATCAGGGACTAGACAAGGCTGCCCACTCTCTCCCTACTTATTCAATATAGTTCTTGAAGTTCTAGCCAGAGCAATCAGACAACAAAAGGAGATCAAAGGGATACAGATCGGAAAAGAAGAGGTCAAAATATCACTATTTGCAGATGACATGATAGTATATTTAAGTGATCCCAAAAGTTCCACCAGAGAACTACTAAACTGATAAACAACTTCAGCAAAGTGGCTGGGTATAAAATTAACTCAAATAAATCAGTTGCCTTCCTCTATACAAAAGAGAAACAAGCCGAGAAAGAAATTAGGGAAACGATACCCTTCATAATAGACCCAAATAATATAAAGTACCTCGGTGTAACTTTAACCAAGCAAGTAAAAGACCTGTACAATAAGAACTTCAAGACACTGAGGAAAGAAATTGAAGAAGACCTCAGAAGATGGAAAGATCTCCCATGCTCATGGATTGGCAGGATTAATATAGTAAAAATGGCCATTTTACCAAAAGCAATCTACAGATTCAATGCAATCCCCATCAAAATACCAATCCAATTCTTCAAAGAGTTAGACAGAACAATTTGCAAATTCATCTGGAATAACAAAAAACCCAGGATAGCTAAAGCTATCCTCAACAATAAAAGGACTTCAGGGGGAATCACTATCCCTGAACTCAAGCAGTATTACAGAGCAATAGTGATAAAAACTGCATGGTATTGGTACAGGGACAGACAGATAGACCAATGGAATAGAATTGAAGACCCAGAAATGAACCCACACACCTATGGTCACTTGATTTTTGACAAAGGAGCCAAAACCATCCAATGGAAAAAAGATAGCATTTTCAGCAAATGGTGCTGGTTCAACTGGAGGGCAACATGTAGAAGAATGCAGATCGATCCATGCTTCTCACCCGGTACAAAGCTTAAGTCCAAGTGGATCAAGGACCTCCACATCAAACCAGACACACTCAAACTAATAGAAGAAAAACTAGGGAAACATCTGGAACACATGGGCACTGGAAAAAATTTCCTGAACAAAACACCAATGGCTTATGCTCTAAGATCAAGAATCGACAAATGGGATCCCATAAAACTGCAAAGCTTCTGTAAGGCAAAGGACACTGTGGTTAGGACAAAACGGCAACCAACAGATTGGGAAAAGATCTTTACCAATCCTACAACAGATAGAGGCCTTATATCCAAAATATACAAAGAACTCAAGAAGTTAGACCGCAGGGAAACAAATAACCCTATTAAAAAATGGGGTTCAGAGCTAAACAAAGAATTCACAGCTGAGGAATGCCGAATGGCTGAGAAACACCTAAAGAAATGTTCAACATCTTTAGTCATAAGGGAAATGCAAATCAAAACAACCCTGAGATTTCACCTCACACCAGTGCGATTGGCTAAGATCAAAAACTCAGGTGACAGCAGATGCTGGCGAGGATGTGGAGAAAGAGGAACACTCCTCCATTGTTGGTGGGATTGCAGACTGGTAAAACCATTCTGGAAATCAGTCTGGAGGTTCCTCAGAAAATTGGACATTGAACTGCCTGAGGATCCAGCTATACCTCTCTTGGGCATATACCCAAAAGATGCCTCAACATATAAAAGAGACACGTGCTCCACTATGTTCATCGCAGCCTTATTTATAATAGCCAGAAAATGGAAAGAACCCAGATGCCCTTCAACAGAGGAATGGATACAGAAAATGTGGTACATCTACACAATGGAATATTACTCAGCTATCAAAAACAACGAGTTTATGAAATTCGTAGGCAAATGGTTGGAACTGGAAAATATCATCCTGAGTGAGCTAACCCAATCACAGAAAGACATACATGGTATGCACTCATTGATAAGTGGCTATTAGCCCAAATGCTTGAATTACCCTAGATCCCTAGAACAAACGAAATTCAAGACGGATGATCAAAATGTGAATGCTTCACTCCTTCTTTAAATGAGGAAAAAGAATACCCTTGGCAGGGAAGGGAGAGGCAAAGATTAAAACAGAGACTTAAGGAACACCCATTTAGAGCCTGCCCCACATGTGGCCCATACATATACAGCCACCCAATTAGACAAGATGGATAAAGCAAAGAAGTGCAGACCGACAGGAGCCGGATGTAGATCTCTCCTGAGAGACACAGCCAGAATACAGCAAATACAGAGGCGAATGCCAGCAGCAAACCACTGAACTGAGAATAGGTCCCCTATTGAAGGAATCAGAGAAAGAACTGGAAGAGCTTGAAGGGGCTCGAGACCCCATATGTACAACAATGCCAACCAACCAGAGCTTCCAGGGACTAAGCCACTACCTAAAGACTATACATGGACTGACCCTGGACTCTGACCCCATAGGTAGCAATGAATATCCTAGTAAGAGCACCAGTGGAAGGGGAAGCCCTGGGTCCTGCTAAGACTGAACCCCCAGTGAACTAGTCTATGGGGGGAGGGCGGCAATGGGGGGAGGGTTGGGAGGGGAACACCCATAAGGAAGGGGAGGGGGGAGGGGGGTGTTTGCCCGGAAACCGGGAAAGGGAATAACACTCGAAATGTATATAAGAAATACTCAAGTTAATAAAAAAATAAATAAATTAATTAATTAATTAATAAATAAATAAATAAAAAGAAGTCATTTTCTCACAAAAAAAAAGAGGAATTTGCAAATTCATTTGGAATAACCAAATACCCAGGATATTGAAAACTATACTCAACAATAAAAGAACTTCTGGGAGAATCACCATCCCTGACCTCAAGTTGGATTACAGAACAATAGTGATAAAAACTGCATGGTATTGGTACAGAGACAGGCAGGTAGATCAGTGGAATAAATTGAAGACCCAGAAATAAACCCACACACTTATGGTCACTTGATCTTTGACAAAGGAACTAAAACCATCCAATAGAAAAAGGATAGCGTTCTCAAAAAATGGTGCTTGTTCAACTGGAGGTCAGCATGTAGAAGAATGCAGATCGATCCATTCTTATCACCCTGTACAAAGCTTAAGTCCAAGTGGATCAAGGACCTCCACATCAAACCAGATACACTCAAACTAATAGAAGAAAAAGTGGGGAAGAATCTCAAACACATGGGCACTGGGGAAAATTTTCCTGAACAAAACACCAATGGCTTATGCTCTAAGATCAAAAATGGACAAATAGGACCTTGTAAAACTACAAAGTTTCTATAAGGCAAAGCACACTGTCATTAGGACAAAACAGCAACCAACAGATTGGGAAAAGATCTTTACCAATCCTATATCTCACAGAGGACTAATATCCAAAATATACAAAGAACTCCAAGAAGTTAGACTCCAGAGAGCCAAATGACCCTATTTAAAAATGGGGTACAGAGCTAAAAAAAAAAAGAACTCTCAGTTGAGGAATATCAAATGGCTGAGAGGTACCTAAAGAAATGCTCAACATCCTTAGTCATCAGGGAAATGCATGTCAAAACAACCCTGAGATTCAATCTCACACTAGTCAGAATGGCTAAAATCAAAAACTCAGGCAACAGCAGATGCTGGCAAGGATGTGGAGAAAGAGGAACACTCCTCCATTGTTGGTGGGATTGCAAACTAGTACAACCACTCTTGAAATCAGTCTGGAGGTTCCTCAGAAAATTGGACATTGCACTACCTGAGGACCCAGCTATACCTCTCCTGGGCATATAGCCAAAAGATACCCAACATATAACAAAGACACTATGTTCATAGCAGCCTTATTTATAATAGCCAGAAGCTGGAAAGAACCCAGATGCCCTGCAACAGGGGAATGGATACAGAAAATGTGATACATCTACACAAGGGAGTACACCTCAGCTATCAAAAACAATGACTTCATGAAACTCATAGGCAAATGGATGGAACTAGAAAATATCATCCTGAGTAAGGTAACACAATCGCAAAAGAACACACATGATAAGCACTCACTGATAAGTGGATATTAGCCCAAAAGCTCAAATTATCTAAGATACAATCCATGGACCAGGAAGGATGACCAAAGTGCGTATGCTTCACTACTTCTTGAAAGGGGGAACAAAAATATACTTCTTGAAAGGAGGGAATATGGAGTCAAAGTTTGGAAAGCAGAGACTGAAGGAATGGCCATTCAGAGCCTGCCTCACTTGTGGCCCATATATATATATATATATATATATACAGCTACCAAAACTAGGTAAGATTGATGAAGCTAAGAAAGTGCATGCTGACAGGAGCCGGATATAGACATCTCTTGAGAGACACAGCCAGAGCATGTCAAATACAGAGGCAAATGCTAAGAACTAAGAACAGGACCCCCATTGTAGGACTTAGAGAAAGAATTGAAAGAGCTGAAAGGGATTGCAACCCCATAAAAACAACAATGTCAACCAACCAGAGCTCCCAAGACTGACCCATGGCTCCAGCTGCATATGTAGCATATGTAGGCCTTGTTGGGTACCAATGGAAGGAGAAACCCTTGGTCCTGCCAATGTTGGGACCCCAGTGTAGAGAATGTTGGGGGTGCAGGAAGGGGTGGTGAATGGTGAGAGAAACACCCTTATAGAAGAGAAGTGGGATGTGATAGGGGGCTTATGTCTGGGGGAAAAAGGAAAGGGAGTAATATTTGAAATGTAAATTTAAAAAATCCAATAAAAGAAAAATAAAAAATATTAAAAAAGGCTTACAAAATGATGTTTTACTGTACAGCAGAATGCCTGTTACACTAATAGCATCCAATCCATATGTTATGGCTTTTAATTGCATCGTTTTCTCATAAGCTTGACCTTACTTCAAGCTATTTTGCTTGCTGTGGGCTCAACAGGCTATACTGCACAAATTCTACTATTCAATATACTATAAACCTGCATGTTATATATGTATTAAACAGCATAGGAGTATGTATACTATGCCATCTAGATCCATGTAGGCCACTGCAATATTCCCAGGGACAATATAACCTAATAATCCATTTCTCAAAACTTTCCCCATCATTAAATAGTACAAAGCTGTATGTCTGTCTGGACTGGTCTATAGAGTAGCACTGATATTCACTCACATTAGAATTGGGTGCGAGTTCTTGAATTTTTCAGTGCTATACATGTGATTTTGAAGTGGGGAAGCCATCAGAGAGGTAGATGGGAAGTCAATCCACAAGGATATGGGCTGAGTACGGATGTCTGCAAAGTCATAAGGGTTCACATAATTATCTATTTACCTAAAGTTTACATATAATATGTATAAATCTACATATAGAGTATAAATTAAATTAAATGTATATGTAGTTTAATAGACCAACAATGCTCCCCACAAGAACCATATCCTAACACCAGGTATAAGAAACTCTCTTTTGACCTGTTAGCCAGGGTTATCCGAGAGACTTCCAAAACATTAAGGCTCTGCTGTTGTCCTAGGTTGTTTCCCAGAGTTTAAAGGTTAAAGACACCATGCTCTTCAGATGGAGCCTGGAAGATCCAAACTGGATCTAACCGGGTAGACTCCTCTCTGAGGACTAACTTTAATGATACCAGAAGGTACTATGCAAGCTTCCAAGAGAGGGGACAGACCAATGCTTACTCAGCTATAATACCTATAAACCACAACTCTTAGAAAAGATATGCCTGTGGGTGGAATTGTAGTATGCAGATTTTGGCAGTTACAATATCTCTCTGATTGGACTTAAGACCTGCTTAACTAGAGGGCAATCACACCTGGTACTAGAAAAATAGACAACCACCCATGGCTAGCAAGGTTATGGATCTTAGAGGAGAACTTAAAACAACCAGTTTACTAAGCCAACATAATTCTTAAATGCATTCTAAATATTTATCTTGATACCCACAGGAAAAAAACTTATTTCTCAATCTCACCAAAAACTCTTCTCCTTGCACCAGCCAGAGAAAATTGAGAAAGAGGGGTCAGATGATTGTGTCACAGAAACAGGAAGTCCCCTGAGAGATTGTGGCTCCTAGAAATGACAGGGAAACCACACCTACCAACCGAACAAAATGGCTGCCTAAACAAGTAAAGACATTAACATGAAAGGGGAACGTGTCATGGGACCTCAACCCTAGACAAAGATACAGGCGACTAAAGAGTGTTGAGAACAGGAGAAGTAGTCTTCCCTAGAAAAGAGCCTTTCAGCTAATCATCCAAATCCAAGTAGTCATCCTGAAATCATATGCATAAAAATAACTTTCCAGAGACTTAGCAGGTGGGGGAGGGGGGAGAGAGAGAGAGAGAGAGAGAGAGAGAGACAGTCAGGCAGACAGATCATTAGAGAAGATGCCATACATCTTAGCAAGAACAATGCAAGGGATTCATGGGGGTGGAGGTGTTAGGAAGAAAAGGAATGGGGATGTAAATAATAATAAATATTTAATAAATATAACTACATTTAAAAACAAGTTCTTAAAGTAAATAATGTTGCTCTCATTTTATCTCAGGTTTTGGTAGGTGGCATTTTCATTTCCATTTGAGAATACAAGTTGGTTGGTTTTTTTTGTTTGTTTGTTTGTTTTTTTAGTTGTCTTCTCTAGGAAGAATATTCCTATTAAAAAGTCAAACAATACACTTGACATAAATCAAGCCTTATGTTACAATAAGTACTGTAAAGCAAGTTAAGAATCTTTCTTTGCTAGTAGTGTTATACTTTCTTACCATTTTGCTAACCCTTTTCATGTTGATACCAGAAACTACTCTCCTATTTGCATTAAGCATCTCTCTTGTAGTGTGTGCGAGACCTTTCCTTTGTTTTTGAATGCTGAAAAATCCTGAACATTGAAAGCAAGAAAATAAACTCGAAGTACCGTGAATGAATGTTGAGCTCAGAAAGCTGTCATCATGTTGTTCAACAATTAATCATTACTCTCTTCAATACATCGAGAAAATGAATATCTACAAGCATTGGCTAATGGAAAGGAATTATAGTCACCACTGGAAGGTTACTATATAAACCACAGGATGTTTATTAATTATCTGATGAGGATTTCATCCTAACATAAATTAGTCTACTTATTTTTAAGGAAAATTACAAAACTACCTGCCAACCAGAAAAAAAAATAGTCATTACACATTTCATTTTTTCGCAAAGAACAAATTTTCATAAACATTTTTAAAAAGAATTCTTCACAGAGAAGGAAACAGCATAACTCAGAATCTTGGAAACATATGAAGGAAGGAAGATCAGTAAAGAGTACAGGGTGTAAGATATTATTTTCATATACTTAATTTAATCGAACAGGTAATAGCTTAGAGTGATACTAGCCACGATGCACTGGGTGGTCATAGCATGAGGGTAAGTGAAGCAAGTGGCCGTGACTTCATCTGGAGCTGCAGAAAGGAATTGTTAAATCATTTGTTTCAAACATTTGCACCCTGAGTGAGGTAGCATAGCACTTTTGTAACTAAATTTAGATTAATATGAATAAAAAATACTGAGAACTTGAGTGAACACTGCTTGGATGCAGTAAAATAGCCACACCCAGAAAGACAACCCCCCCCCATGGAAGGTTAAGAAGTTGACTTCACAGAAGCAGGTTGACTAGAAGGGCTGGGAGTTGGAAAGGGGGGGGGGGAGTCGTGGAGGGAGGTTTGACAGTGGGGACAGTAAAGGATGAAAAGGAGTATGGTGAGGCCACTGTCACTTGTGACGCTCTTAACACGCTCTGCTACCTGAGTTCTAGATTTTTAGAGAAAACTCTTCAATGGTCTGTTTTTAAATCGTTAAGTAATAAGTTCTAGGTTTGTGGCAGAGTTTTTGCCCCAATATGTTAAATTTTTCCCTAACCCTCACTTCTTGCTTTCATGGCTTCTGGCAGTAAGTCTAGTGCAGTTTTTATCCCTGTATCTTTCTGCATTCTCTCCCTCCTTGGACATCTCATATGTTTTATTTGATTTTCTGCAGCATAAAATGTAACATCCTGAGGTACCATGTTTTGATTTTTAGCCTGCTTGGTGTCATCTAAGATTTCTATAAACCTAAACAATTCTAGAATAAAATCTCCATATTAAACTTTCTTTTGATGCTTTCCTTGTGTGTATGTGTATGTTCTTGCATGTATACATGCATGTTCACATGTATATCAGTGCATACACATGTACAAATGTGTGTGGAGGCTCACAGCTAATATCAGGAGTCTTCAATTGTTCTCCAGCTCATTCATTAAGAAGGCAGGCTCTCTCACTAGAACCCAGAGCTAACTGACTGAGCTACCCAAGCTGCACGGCCTGCCCTGGAGAATATCTGTTTCCATCAGCTGAAGTCTGGACTTCAAGCGGGCTGATACATCTGCCCAGAATTTATGTGGAGCTGGAGATCCAAATCAGATCCTCATACTTGTGCAGCAATCACTTTACCACTGAGCCATCTCCAATCCTTAGGCTCTAGCTTTGGGCAGTTTTGTTCTTTACTGAAGTATATTCATGCTTTAGAAGAATGAAGAGTGAACCTTCTCTCATAAGGTCTGGAACCAGGATCCAGGGCTAAATGCAAAGAGACAAATGGAAAGAAGTCAGTTAAAAGGGAACATTAGCATCTAGAGCAAGGAGAACGACCACCAGAGAGCAGCGCAGACAATAAAGGCCTAGTGAAATCTGTGCCTCAGCTGAAGACTATGCTGCTGTGGTTTACCACTTTCAACCTCCAGGACAAGAATTATAACTGGTGCATGGGATGGAGAATGTACGTGAAGGGATAGCTGGGTGTTTCTGCTCAGTAGGTGAGAGACCTTGGCACAGTGGACAAGGCCACTCCCACTTGATGAACTTGGAGTGTTATGTGTTTTATATCAATAATTTAGGAAAAAACTATTTCAAATAGGAACACAAATTGTCTTCATCTTGCACAAACTGTAAATGATTATATGAGCTAATCTTGATTAATCCTTGGGGGTGGGGTGGTAGAAAAATGACTGTACTTTGACCTTTAAATGTTTTATCCAAGTATTAGAAACTTTCATGTTGGTTGTAAATAGAAAAATGAAAAGTAGAAAAACTGATATTCATTAAACCCATTAATAACTTAAAATAGAAACATTGAGAATTGAAGTGTTTATTTTTTAAAAAAAAAAAAGTGAAATTCTTCTAAAGAGTGATTGTGAGTATTGCTTGCTTGCCCTTTACTTCCTGTTGTGTGATATAATTCAGGAACGCATCTGGTTCATACCTTAAAAACTGTCTTTTGGTAGGGGAGAGCAATGGGAGGTGACTGTGGGTTGACCCTTGACCTTTATGCATGTTAAGCTCATGCTCCATTACTGATCACTACTGGCTCACACCGCCTTTTTACTTTTTATTTTTGAGGCTCAGACTGGCTTTGAACTAACACTGTGGCTCAGGCTGGCCCAGGACTTGTGAATATCTTCCTCGGCCTCCCAAGCAGTTAGCGTTGGAGGCCTGGACTCTCAGGCCCAGCTGAAATGTCATATTCCTCTGTTCAATTGGATTAGCTTCCTCTTCCCATTTTGTTCCTTTGATAGCATGAGCTATCCCACTGTCACTTTCATGGTGACTTTTATGCCAGCTCTCCTTCCTCTGAGACACCTTCCTCTTACCCACCATAATACACACATTCCGAAGCTTGATAATCAGCTCTCCTTTACTCCATGTTCCATTGTGTATCTAAATGTTCTCCAATGGGACAAGCGACCCTTTAGTTACTCTTTCAATAATTATATCTGTGTTCAACTGGAATTCCCCTTCCAAGGTGATTCCTTGCTGAATTTTCACGAATTAGTGATGAAAGAAAGGCTAAGCAGCTTCATATGTTATGTGAACTGACATGCACGGTACAATGAATGGACTTAGAAAGAAGTGATATGGTTAATTACTGATCTTAATGTGCATATGCTATTTATGTAGTATTTATGAACTGAAGAGTTGTATATACAGTTAATACAGTGTTGTTTCACTAAAGATTAGGCATATTGAAATCATAAAACAAAGAAATGGTCTTTTGAAATTAAATCCTTCATTTAAGTTAGTTTTAGTCATTCTGGCTGTCTACATGACTAGTTGAGTTTTATTTATATTTATAAAGATTTTCCTTTTAGAAGCTTCATGTTTTTAAATTATACCTCTTCTCCTCCTCCTCTCTCTCCTCTCCTTTACTCTTCTTAGAGAAAATGGGTTTATTTTAGCTCACAGTTCCAAGGGGATACAGTCTGCTATGTCAGGGAATACATAGCAGCGGGTGTAGAAGGCCTGATACCAAGGAGCAGGAAGGCTACATTTCATCTCTGGTCAGCAAGCAGAAAATGAATGGAAAGTGGATCCATGCTCTAAAGATTCAAGGCCACCATGATGACCCACTTCCTCCAGCAAGACTCCACCTTCTAAATGTTACAAAATGTTCTCAGTCTCACCAGCTACGAACCAAATGCTCAAACACATGAACCTATGTAGAGACACTGTACATTCACACCTGTGGAGGGCTCAGGAAGCCTTCGGTGAATGTGTACTGTTGACATGGGCATGGCCATGTAAAAGACTCCAAGGAGTTTATAGGATGGCAAAGCCTTTGCCCTGGGTCAGGCTCAGAGAGATAATAGCAAAGCCTTCCTCTTGCCCAAGTGGGAATATCAGCAACATGTGCAAAAAAGTAGCGGCTGTAGCTTCCTTCTGGATATTTGAAACCTAAGATTATTTACCTAGAGACCTCCTAGAGCTAACTCCTCCCCACTGTGCTGTACATAATAAACATAATGAGGTTCAGTGGTGGATAACTGTCGCCACTTCATTGGAGTGCTCACAGAACACCCAAGCTCAGCGCTTTTCTATATTTGGGTCTGTATGTCTCTTCTTCCTTCACTCCCTCGACACCTGGGAAGTCAAGGAGCCAAGCTGTGTGGGACAGAGTAAACACGGCATTCACTGTTGATTACTGAGTATGCACGGGGTGCTCAGTACATAAAGGTAGACCAATAAGACCTGATGTTCCCTTTCCTCAAGCTCACAGTTTACTGGAAAATAAATCTGAACAAACGACAAAACCACAGTAAAATATGATCCAAATTGGCTGTGGTAGCAGTCTGGGGGTGGTAGGTGGAGGCAGAAGGAGGTTAGACCTGGTTTCAAAAATTAAAATATCTGCTTCCATTTTAGATGGAACAACAACAACAAAAATCTTTCTTTATATTCACTGAGATCTCAATATATAGCTATTATCAACTATAAAGGGTCGCTATGATCATTATAAAAGCCTAATATACATATGACTTCAGTTCAACAAATAATAAACTAAGAGCTTGGATTCACCTTTACATGGGAGGCAGACTGCCCACAAGTTTTAGCCAGACTGGTTTGGACAGTCCTTCACAGTCCTTACCCAGGCCTTCACAACAAGACCATATCTCAAATGAACAAAATAACAAACAAAATAGCTTCAAAAAGTGAGTGATAAAAATTAAAAATTTCAAAACTGAATCTCCAAACTGGGCTGTAGAAGAATACAGTGAAAAGATGTCGCCATGCTGATTTTGATGTTGGTGACCTATTATCATGCTATAACCTGCACCAACATTTGTCACAAATAGCATGTATTATATCTTGAAGTCTCTGGTCCAGGAATTATGGAGTATCCTGATCTCTCTCAGGACTCTATGCTCAGCTACAGTACCAGAGGGTAAAGGAGTGGTAGATGCCATTCAAGTACATACTACACAACTAGCAAGTTGTTACCTCTCCAATTGAACTTCTCCATGGGTTATTTGAGTGTCCTAGTGATCTACTAGCCTAGTCAGCAAGTGATCATAGATAGTAATAATAGGCTAATTTCTCTAATAATCTCAAACTTTTCTTTTACTAAGATAGTGCCCAGTTCAGACCATTTAAGGTCACTTTGTCCCAAGTAGTCATTCAGGTCCTGAGGTATTCTGCATTATGCCCATGCTTTGTTCAGAATCTTCTGTGCTCCATTTTCAGCAAATAGCATAAAAGGCATTTGCCTGCAGACATTTTTATGGACCAACAGTAAAAGTGGGATATCACCAGCTAACATGCAGGTGCATAGGAAATGTCTGTGTGTGGTGGGGGTTTACATATAGGAAAAAAGGTAAAGTTTAATTAGGTAAATGACTATCCAGAAACTTTGCTCCAAAAACTTCAGTGTACATGCTATTACTGACTTAGAAGGATACATGAGTTGAAAGAGGAAAGTCATGTGCATATTGTTGAAAGTCAGCATGTGCCCACAATGGACGAGGTCTCATTCACATTCCAAGTGAGTCTTTGCCTTCTTTCTACCCCATACAATGTGTTCTCGCTCTTTACCCAACATCACTCATTTACCTTGTAAGTAGGTTCATTTTAAATTCTAATAGTGGCTTAGTCTATTCCGGCCATTACAAGAAAATAACATACATGTGGTACTTCATTAATACAAATGTCTCCCTCGCAGTTCTTGATGCTGAGAAAGCTAAGTCAAGGTGCTCACAGATCCCGAGGTTGCCAAGGACCCACCTTCCCACTGACAGCTATCTTTGTATATGTGCAACTCTCATTCAGATCTTTCATAAGGAAACTGGCAACATTCCTAAAGGTTCTTACCCTACATCCTAGTTACCAACCAGAATGGTTAATCTGGATTGACAACCTGAATTTAGAATCAGCAAGGAGCCAAACTATTGGACGTGCCATGACGGCATGTCCAGAGACGTTTGACTGAAGAGGGAAGTCCCACCTGAACGTATGCTACACCATGGCGTAAGTTGGTACCATAAGTGGGGGGTGGGGGAGAAGCTGAACACCAGCTCCTATGTATCTCTGATTTCTAACCATGCACACAATGTGACCAGCTGCTTCAGGCTCTACCATCAAGAGTTCCCTGCTGCGATAAACTGTACCATCAAAGTATAAGCCAAATCCATCCCTTTCTTCCTTAAGTTCCCTTTGTTGGGCATTTTGTCACTGAGCTGACATACGTAACTGAGGCACAACCGAAAGGTCCTGCCTCCAACACGGAAGTGAATTTCAGAACTCAAATTTAGCATAAACATTCAGACCATAGTGCTTATTAAAAAGGATTCGGTGCTGAAAATTAAAATTAAGCTGTTGACAAATTATCTGAACAAACATAATTTTATTAGAGGCTCAGATAAATACCATGTAAACTGCAAGTTCCATAAAACACACGTGTTTGGACCTATTTCCCTTAAATAGCATGTGATAGATGAATTTCATTTACTCATATGTTCAAAGATAACTCACTCATGAAAAACTCAGGCTCTAGTACTAGCTCTTGTTTTCCACTGTTAGACATTTTTCTTATTTTCACACAAACAACGGTCTTTTTAATTAAGCAGATAGATCACCTATACTTTGTGATTACAATTCAACAATTAAAATTTTGGAAGTAGAAGCATCATTTGTTACAACATGAGGAGTTGTTCATCTGTTTAAATAACTAGAAGGAAAAAAAAAACGCTCCCCCTAACTTTATGCACCACTCCTGAAGGTAACACGATGTAATTCATCACTGGATAAAACATGACAGGCAAGTTCAAGGACGACGACACTTTAACTCTGAGCTTGATGGAGTGCACACAATAGCAATCATTCTGTTTGCTACTGGTTCTTGGCTTGCAGTGTGAACTTTCTCTCACCTTGGGCCCCGCTCAACTCTACTATTAATAACTTTTATATTGTCCTTACGATGTTTTGTTTAACATTCTATATTGCCTATCTACATAAATCGACTTCCCAGTTTCTTCACCTGCCTTTGCTTAAGTGTCCATTGCATAGTTTGTCACTATTTCCTGATGCAATTTCTTCCCTCTTCTTGGACCTCCTAACATTTGGTAAATATGGACAGCACTCTGCTGAAGATCTATATTCTTCTGAATTTTGCCTTCTTCACATGAAATAGATTTCCACCTGGAATGAGCTTAGATGTTCACAACTCAAAAACACATTACTGTCCTGGGCCCTAAACTGCTGCATTAACAATGTTTACCTCATTACCTCCTGGGTCATCCAGATATAGAAATTTAAAAAAAAAAAAAAGAGTCTACATCTCTAATAAGTTGTAATTTGAAAGAAAAAAATCTCCCTTCAACCTAGCCTCTTCAAGATTTTTAATATTAAGAAAAAAAGAACAATTCCTTTAAAAGATTTTTAAGGTTAAAATCTAACATGATTCACTATTTCTTGTCACTTCATTCATAATTTAAAGTAACATAGTTTTGTCTCATCGATATAATCAAACAATAAATATTGTGTACATAACTAAAATGATTTGGATCCTAGAAAATTTTAGAATGATAAATTATAAGTCAGAAATTATGATAGAAGTGTAGAAGCCCTGGGTGGTGCATCCCTTTAATTCAGCATGAGGAAGAGGCAGACAGATCTCTGAGTTCAAGGCCAGCCTGGTTTACATAGACAGTGTTGGATAAACTAGAGCTACATAGTGAGACCATGTCTCAAAAGGAAAGAAAGAAATTTAGTGAGCAACATGATTGGACTTAAATCCAGTGTATAGGGAAGCTCAGCTTCTAATAGCCATTTTAAAGAAAAGTAGGCTTAACTGTCTTTAAAGAACAGTTTACCACCAAAACCAGAGCCAAAGAACAAAGACACTAAAAGAGTAGATCAACTTAAGGTTGATGAATACTGGAAATTTTAACTTAAAATAAGTTTTGTTTTTGTTGTTGTTTTATTTTGTTTTGTTATTGTTATCTAATTTATTTTTCATAGGTAATATGGCTAATTCTACAATTACTATTTTCAAATTAGGGAAAAGGATCATTACAATTAAGATTCTATTGGAGAAAGGACTGCATATTTATCACAAAGGATTGTCGGGGTTGGGGATTTGGCTCAGTGGTAGAGCGCTTGCCTAGGAAGCGCAAGGTCCTGGGTTTGGTACCCAGCCCCTAAAAAAAGAAAAGGAAAACAAAAAAAAAAAAACCAAAGGATTGTCTAGGACTCCAAATATTTTTCATATTATTCTAACAAGATGTATTTAAGAAAGTAAATATATAGGCTTAATAATGGTGCAAAAAGACAACACTTTAAATACAGCATGGAAAAATAGCACCTGATTTTTGCAGGTAAGAACTGAAGTCAAAAAAGTAAACAAACTCAGGAAAATTTATCTGAACCTGTTAAAACAGAGAAATGCAGTTATGGTTCCTCTGTCCAGTTAGTCACTCTAGCAAGGGCCCAACGCCACACGCTTATTCATATCCAGAAGTCCCTGAAGAGTGTGACCTGCTGGCCAGAATTTGATTCCCTCTGAATCATTGCTGGACATATTCTGAATCCCAGATTTGGAGAAATAGTAATGGACCACAACTCTAACATATTACATGTTATTGAATACAGAAAAAGTAATCTTTTCACAGAGATTAAAAAGGAGAAACCAATACATCTTCGATAGCAATTTCAGGATGTAACAGAAATTCCTATATAAAATTTTTTTTAATGTCTGTCCTTTTCTGTGAGGGGACAAGGGAAGAGAGGCCTCCTCCAACATCTTTTCAAAAAATAAAAACAAAAATATTACACGGATAGGACAAGTCTGCAAAAGTGGTGCAAACAGCAATTTGTCATCCCCAGGCAACTTCTTAGAGGCTCCTCAGAAATAAATCCATTCAGACGCATTCAGTAATTCTAGAAAACAACATCCATGCCCACTTTCAATTTCCAATTTCCCTACCTTTTAATAAAAAAAACATTACTCGAAGGTAAAAGAAATCTTTGAACCGTCACTTACAATAAAATGCAGGCAACGGAACACCAGAGTCTTAAAGAACTACTTTCTATCCCTTGTACAAAAAATAAAATCCTTTTGTTTCCATGAAAATAGGTAGGAAGCACTTCTACTTAAGACATACATTAAAAGTGAACATGCAGATAAAATATATTTTTAGCTAGCAATACTGAGTGTAACTTGTTACATAGGTGGCTTACTTTTTTATTATATAAAATTGCTACGGTCAGTTTCCACTCAAGCATAACATTGCCAAAACTCTAATGCTTGGGATGTTTATATGGAAAAATAAACCCAAAATAGGCAAATAAAAGTAGTCACAGTACTGTATCATCTTTCTTATAGAAAATTTCAGAGGATCAAACATCTTGGCTGATGAACTATGATCCCATGTTTTCCGTTTATTGCACAAAACAGCTTTGCTTTGTTCAAAGCCTCATCCTGTAAGAAGAGATCTTTCCATGACCAATAAATATTCACCTTCATATTTCTGTTCATACAGACATCGAAATACAAAGCATGAGACAAACTTTTACCCAAATACTTGAATTGAGCTATTTTATATTTGGGAATTATATACTATATCCATTTTATATGTCTAAAAAGACCGGAAGCTCCCTCCAGAGAGATATTGGATGAGATGCTGAATCTAGTAACTATTTTTAAGAACGGGATGCCAAAAAAATTGGTACTTTATCAAACATAAAATTAACTCCTCAGGATTTCTGCCAAATATGGTGAAAAAGATATTACTAGACCAGTTGATACAAAAATAAATAAATAAATAAACAAACAAACAAACAAACAAATAGGTTCCTGCTTTTGAAGAGTGTTTCTGGATCTCCTACTGTGTGCCTATTGTTGGGGATGGGGCACTACCAGAGCACAAAGGGTGCCAGTCCCTACACCTTTGCTGGCCTCAAACCCACAAGCTCAAGGGTATTCCTGCTTCCGATTCCCAAATAGCACTACTCACATGAATCACTATGACTGATGCCCACCTCCCACCAGAGGTAGTGGGAAAGAAAGGATACGGCAGAAGTGGACTGTTGTAGTAAAAATATAAAAAATAAAAAGTATGGTTGTCTTTTATCCCCCACTAGGTCCGGCACCTCAGTGCCCCAAAATATTTGCTGAATATCTTAATTCTCAGTCAGTTAAGCATCTCACCCATTCTGCTCCATCCCAAACCACACTGTCAAAGGCCTCTCTCTGGGTCTGGCAGCAATCTCTCTACCTATCTAGTTCCCAAGGCAGGTTTCCATGCCAGAAACACACACTCCCATTTCGGTGGCAGCCCAGACCAGCCGCACACTTTCTTACACTTAAATCTGCACAAGAAAGAACACACAAGACAATAACCTTTGGCCCAATTGATAAGATATAATTGCCCACCTAAACATACAAAGCCCAATACACACCCATTCCTTAACAACCTGTAAAGGTACAGCGTGGAATCTTTTTTGTTTGTTTGTTTCTTTGTTTGTTTCTTTGTTTGTTTCTTTGTTTGTTTGTTTGAAGATTCTTTTTACTTTATTGGTGAGAAGTCTGGTGTAATTCTTTTTTTTTTAATGGTGAAAAAGGAATTACATGCCCCTTTTAGGTGATACTTTATCCCTTTCTTTATGCTTTGTTTGTTTGTGTTTTCTTTTTTTATTAACTTGAGTATTTCTTATTTACATTTCTAATGCTATTCCCTTTCCCGGTTTCCGGGCCAACATCCCCCTAACCCCCCTCCCTTCTAGATGGGTGTTCCCCTCCCCATCCTCCCCCATTACCACCCTCCCCTCAACAATCACATTCACTGGGGCTTCAGTCTTAGCAGGACCAAGGGCTTCCCCTTCCACTGGTGCTCTTACTAGGCTAATCATTGCTACCTATGAGGTTAGAGTCCAGGGTCAGTCCATGTATAGTCTCTGGGTAGTGGCTTAGTCCCTGGAGGCTCTGGTTGATTGGCATTGTTGTTCATATGGGGTCACGAGCCCCTTCAAGCTCTTCCAGTCCTTTCTCTGATTTCTTTAACGGGGGTCCCATTCTCAGTTCAGTGGTTTGCTGCTGGCATTTGCCTATGTATTTGCTGTATTCTGGCTGTGTCTCTCAGGAGCGATCGACATCCGGTTCCTGTTGGCCTGCACTTCTTTGCTTTATCCATCTTGTCTAATTGGGTGGCTGTATATGTATGGGCCACATGTGGGGCAGGCTCTGAATGCGTGTTCCTTCTGCCTCTGTTTTAATCTTTGCCTCCCTATTCCCTGCCAAGGGTATTCTTGTTCCCCTTTATAGAAGGAGTGAAGCATTCGCATTTTGATCATCTGTCTTGAGTTTCTTGTGTTCTGTGCATCTAGGGTAATTCAAGCATTTGGGCTAATAGATGTCCTTCAACAGAGGAATGGATACAGAAAATGTGGTACATCTACACAATGGAATATTACTCAGCTATCAAAAACAATGACTTTATGAAATTCATAGGCAAATGGAGAGAACTGGAAAATATCATCCTGAGTGAGGTAACCCAATCACAGAAAAACACACATGGTATGCACTCATTGATAAGTGGCTATTAGCCCAAATGCTTGAATTATCCTAGATGCACAGCATGGAATCTTAACATCACCTGCCATACTGTCCTGCCACGGCTTCTCTCCCTCTCTGTCCTGTCTCTTCCTCCTTTCTGTTCCAGTCTCTTCCTCTTCCTTCAAACTTTGCTCCCACCCATCCTTCCTTCTTGTCCAATGACAGGCCTCCTTCTATTTTGTACCTGCTCACCTGTGACATCATCCCACAGTGGACCTGTTTAGAAATGGTTCTTTGGAGCAAATCCCATCTGCGTTGTCAGGAAATCAGTAGTTCAGTTCACAGGTTAGCAGCGTTAGCTCTATTCACTTGAAAATACTTCACGAATACACCAGCAGTCCAGTTCAGTAGAGTCAGGAGAGCAACCACAAATCAGCCACAGTGGCATAACCTAACAGAGACCTCAGCAGAATCAGAACTAGTCAAAGGAAGAGACCAGATCCAACAGGAACAACAGAAGTTCTCAGCAGCCTCTCTTAATGAAGCAAAGCTTTTAGCTAGGCAAGCAAGCCAAGCCTCACCTCCGTGACTGTTCATTTGGTACTATTTATACTCCTGCCAAACATCACATGTTCTCTACCGGTCTTGCCTCAGCACATGTGTCTGACTTAACAAGACATCCTGTGAGTCTGTCTCAGCTGACATAATTCTGCCATTCAGCCTGAGTCCACGGGGGCAGCAAGAAGCCACAGCACACCACCAGAAGGTTTTTGGTGCATTTATCTCTACGGAGTCCAGTAAATAGAGCTCAACTATGCATGTAACATGGACCAATGCATTTGTGTCATTAGCGAAGAATTCTTCATCATGAATCCTTTCACATGCTTGCATTAGGGGGACATCCTTTCACCTGTGCCTGCTTCAGGAAAATATTCCTTCACATGTTTGCCCCAGCAAAACACTATTCAACACAATCGACTTTCCAAAGAGCCCTTAAGTTTCCACTTCCAACAGGTTCTAAGTTGCTCAGGCTGGCCTGGCGCTCAGCCTGTACCCTGGGCAGTCTGATCTGACTGTTGGATTATTGGGTGTTTGTTTTGTGAAACAGATCTCATTCTGTAGCCTGGCTGTCCTGAAACTCATAGAAACCCACATACTTCTACATCCTAAGTGTTGGTGTTAAATGCTTGTGCCACCACACCTGGCAGTTGCATATAGTTTTTAAACTTCTATTGACCCTTTCATCATGAATGTCTCTAACATTCATTCATGAGGAATATTCATGAGGAACAGTGATATTTTCAGTGAGACGGGGATCCATCACCCTCTTCTTGCCTCCAAAGGCAAGAAACACATATGTAGTACATTTGTAGAAGAAAACAAACACTCATTCATATAAAATAAAATAAATATTAAATATTTTAAAGGAATAAAAGAACACATCTATAGAAACAGCTTTTCCTAGGCTGGGCCATGGTGATGCACACCTTTAAACCCAGCACTCAGGAGGAAAAGACAGGTAGACCTTTGTGAGTTTGAGGCCAGCCTGTGCTACAAAGCTAGTATGGGCTACAAAGCTAGGCCAGCCAAGGCCACACAAAGAAACCCGTCTTTGAAAAAAAAGAAGAAAGAAGGGGGGAGGGGGATGGAAGGAAGGAAGGAGAAAGAAAGAAAAGAAAGATCTTTAAATAATTTTTCATTTGTGTTCATATGGAAATATTAAGGAAGGTATTTTTTTAAACGATTTATTTATTTATTTTATGTATGTGACTACACTGTCACTGTCTTCAGACACACCAGAAGGGGGCGCCAGATCCCATTACGGTTGATTGCGAGCCACCATGTGGTTGCTGGGAATTGAACTCAGGACCTCTGGAAGAGCAGTCAGTGCTCTTAACCGCTGAGCCACATCTCCAGCCCAGGAAGGTATGTTTTATACTTATAGCATTTCTAAAGAAATTTAGTGACAAGAAAACAAAAAAGGGTTTTAGTGAATTTCCATTACAGTTTAAAATAAGAATGTCAAAATAGTAATAAAGCATAGTAAAGACAATTTCTGTGAGGATAAAGGCAACATGATGAAGATAAACACCCTTCTTGTGATCCTGCTTTTTAAGGGAAAGACCTGAAAGTGGCAGGAGCTCAGGACCCAGGATTTGTTTTTGTTCCAACTCTAATTCAGAAGTGAAACAAAAGGTGAGCAAGCACTGCTGTAATCGCTGCCTAACAGGCATCTACTGTAATGTAATGTAAACTCTAAGATAATAAGAATTTCTTTCGGGAAAGGAAGATAAACCAAGACTTTCCTGTAGTTCCCACAATAAAAGAGGGCAGTCCTATGACTTTGTCTTTGAACATTTTAAATTCAGGAAAAACGGGGCTTCCAGTTATAATAGATTATAACCTTCAGTATTCACTATGTATGAAATAAAAATTGAGAAATACTTAAATATTTATATTAAAGCATGAATAATCCCATTAAATGTTAATATAACTATGATTTAAGAAAATTAAAAAAAGAAAAAGAAACAAAAAAATTAAGAAAAAATGGATCCTTCCGGTCTCAGCCAGTGCCCTGAGCAGACCTTGGGCGCTGGGTCTGTACCCACTCCCACAACACCTAGAGGAAGTCTGACTCCCACATGCTCTAAAATAACCAGGATCAGAGGTGAAGAGGCCACATCTGTCCCAATACCGAGAGTAACAGGGTCTCCCAGGTTCCGGCGATGCAGGAATACTTGCCCAACCAGTGTCACATTTTCCTTCCAGTCTCAACCAGTGCCCTGAGAAGACCTTGGGCGCTGGCTCTGCACTCAGTCCCACAACACCCAGAGGAAGCTCAATTCCCAGGAACTCTAACTGGCACAGGATCAAAGGTGCTCTTTGAAAGACCTCTAGAGAGGACCTTTCCCTCAGGAGGAGACCCAAGCACCCAATGACCAAGCCGAGTCCACTCGGATGCAATCAGCAAGAGGGTTTATTGGAAAACACAGGTACCTGCGGGCACACAGTCTCTCCAGAGGACTTGCGCACTCAGTAGCTCCAGCATGGGGCTTTTATAGGGTTTGGGGAAGCAGAAGCGGGCGTACAGAAGCAGATGCATAGTTACGGGGATTGGTGGATTCAAACGAGGCACATAGACATGTTCACATATGATTGGCTATTTCACATGATGAGGTAATAAGGTATAGCTACACACATTGGCAGGTTTGGGGCGTCCTGAATGTCGGGGGCTGGAGGCTTATCTCTTCCTGCCAGGTGGCCTGTGAGTCAGATCTGGTACTCCTGGTCTGTTCTGCATTCCTTTCCTTTTATGGTCTGTTAGTTTTACCGGTGACTCGGCCCTAGGTATCTGGGCGTGCCTGGGCTCATTCAAGCCTGTTGCAGCTCTGAGTTAAGACTCATGGGGGGGGTCTCTTATCTTAAACACACAGGATCACAGGATCACAGAGGAAGCTTGAATCCCAGAAGATCGGACAAAACCAGGAGCACTGGACCTTTGATGTACTCAAGATCACAGTTGAGTCCACAACACCTTTCCCAACAGCCAGCATAACTGGTGAAAGACCCCCGCTTAAAAGGAAAATTATACGAGCTTAAGGTCCACAACTATAAAAGTAAAAAGTAAGTCTTAAGATTCACAGACTCAGAGCTGAAACAGGCCCGGGCAGTCCAGGAACGCCCAGGCCCTGTGGGGCCTGCCCCGCCATTAAAACTGACAGACCACAAAGATAAGGAAGAAGGAATGCAGAACCAGCCCAAGGTATCGTAACTGACTCATAGGCCATCTGGCAGGAAGGGATAAGCCCCTAGCCCCTGACATTCCGGACGCCCCAGCCTGCACATACTCTTTTGCTGCATAACCATGCATCCGTGCCTCATTTGAATCCACCAATCAAGTCCCTGTAACCATGCATCTGCTTCTGTATGCCTGCTTCTGCTCCCCAGAACCCTATAAAAACCCGTCCCTGGTCTTGCTGGGCGCGCCAGTCCTTCTGAGCTGACTGAGACGCCCGCAGGTACCTGTGTATCCAGACAATAAACCCTCTTGCTGATTGCATCCGGTGGTCTCGGCCTGGTCATTGGGCTTGGGGATCTCCTTACCGAAAGAAGATTCTCTCTGAGGGTCTTTCACTGGGACCCTGCACAAGAACCAAAAAACACAAACCCTGGCCCAACCTGAAACAGGGGTTCCTTAGGCTTGCACCTGTGCAAGAGCAAAGCCAGAGCTCTGACTCCCAGCCACACCTGTAACACCCTGAGATAGCCTGACTCCAAGGAGTTCTGACACAACAGGATCTCAGAAGCTTGACCACACCACAGGATTTCAGGATCCTCAGAGGCAGCTAGACTCTGAGGTTCTGACACAACTAGAATCACAGGAAGAACACGCTCCAGTCAAAGACAACAAGGGCAGGTAGCAATAAAGATAAGCAGATGGTGAGAGTAAGGCACAAAAATATAAGCAACAGAAACCAAGGCTACTTGTCATCATCAGAACCAAGTTCTCCCAATAGAGCAAGTCTTGGCTACTCCCTAAGCAAGATTTGGATTTAAAATCACATATCATGATGATAACAAAGGCCTTTAGTAAGGAAACAAATAACACCATTAAAGAAATACAGGGAAACAGATTAGAAGCCCTTAAAGAAGAAACACAAAAAACCCTTAAGGAAATACACAACCAAACAGGCGAAGGAATTGAAGAAAGCCATCCAGGATCTAAAAATGGAAATAGAAACAATAAAGAAATCACAAAGGGAAGACAACCCTGGAAAGAAAAAACCTAGAAAAGAGATTAGGAGTCAGAGATGCAAGCATCACCAACACAATACAAGAAATATAAAAGAAAATATCAGCGGCAAAAGATACCATAGAAAACATTGATACAACAGTCAAAGAAAATGCAAAAAGAAAAAAGATCCTAACTCAAAACATCCAGGAAATACAAGACACAATGAGAAGACCAAACCTAAGGATAATAGGTATAAAAGAGAGTGAAGACTCCCAACTTAAAGGGCCAATAAATATCTTCAACAAAATTATAGAAGAAAACTTCCCTAACCTAAAGAAAGAGATGCCCATAAACATACAAGAAGCCTACAAAACTCCAAATAGATTGAATCAGAAAAGAAATTCCTCCCATAACGTAATATTCAAACCAGCAAAAGCACTAAACAAAGAAAGAATATTAAAAGCAGTAAGGGGAAAAAGTCAAGTAACATATAAAGACAGGCCTATCAGAATCGCATCAGACTTCTCAACAGAAAGTATGACTACCAGAAGATCCTGGGCAGATGTCATACAGACCCTAAGAGAACACAAATGCCAACCCAGGCTACTATACCCAGCAAAAGTCTCAATTATCATAGATGATGAAAACAAGATATTCCACGACAAAACCAAATTTGCACAATACATTTCCACAAATTCAGCCCTACAAAGGATAACAAATGTAAAACTCCAACACAAAGGAGGGAATCTATACCCTAGAAAAATCAAGAAAGTAATTCTTTCAACAAGCACAAAAGAAGATAGCCATACAAAAATAATTCCAACTCTAACAAGAAGAATAACAGGAAGCAACAATCACTTTTCTTTAATATTGCTTAATAATATCAATGGACTAAATTCCCCCAATAAAAAGACATAGACTAACTAACTGGACACATAAACAGGACCCAGCAAGCCACAAACAAGAAACATAATACCTCAGTGACAAAGACAGAGTAAAAGACTGGAAAACAATTTTCCAAGCAAATGATCCCAAGAAACAAGCTGGAGTAGTCATTCTAATATTGGATTAAAATCAAATTTCAACCAAAACTTATCAAAAAGATAAGGAAGGACACTTTATACTTGACAAAGGAAAAATCTACCAAGATAAACTCTCAATTCTGAACATTTATGCTCCAAATGCAAGGGCACCCACATTCATAAAAGAAACTTTACTAAAGCTCAAAGCACACATTGCACCTCACAAAATAATAGTGAGAGATTTCAACTGCCCGCTCTCATCAATGGACAGATCATGGAAACAGAAACTAAACAGAGACATAATCAAACTAACGAAAGTTATGAACCAAATGAATTTAACAGATATTTATAGAACATTTCATCCTAAAACAAAAGAATACACCTTTTTCTCAGAACCTCATGGTACCTTCTCCAAAACTGACAATATAATCAGTCACAAAACAGACCTCAACAGATACAAGAAGACTGAAACAATTCCTTGCATCTTATCACATCACCATAGACCAAGGATGGTCTTCAATAACAACAAAAACAATAGAAAGCCCACATATATATGGAAGCTGAACAACACTTTACTCAATAATAACTTGGTCATAGAAGAAGTTAAAGAATTTTTGGAATTTAATGAAAATTAAAGTAAAACCTATCCAGACACAATGAAAGCAGTGCTAAGAGGAGAACTCATAGAGCTGAGTGCCTCAAAAAAAAAAAAAAATACACTAACAGCTTGATAACACACCTGAAAGCACTAGAACAAAAAGAACCAAATACACCCAAGAGGAGTAGATGGCAGGAAATAATCAAAGTCAGGGCTGAATACAAGCAAGTAGAAACAGAAAGAACTATACAAAGAATCAACAAAACTCTTAACCAGACTAACCAGAGGGCATAGAGACAGTATCCACATTAACGAAATGAGAAATGAAAAGGGAGATATAAAAACAGAAACTGAGGGAATCCTAAAAATTATCAGATCCTACTACAAAAGCCTATACTCAGATAATTAAACAAAATGGCGGCAGATTTTCTAGACACATACCAGGTACACAAGTTAAATCACTATCAGATAAACCACCTAAACAGAGCTATAACCCTAAAGAAATAGAAGCAGTCATTAAAAGTCTTCCAACCAAAAAAAGCCGAGGACCAAATGGGTTTAGTGCAGAATTTTATCAGACCTTCAAAGAAGATCTAATACTGATACTCTTCAAACTATTCCACAAAATAGAAACAAACAGAGCACTACCCAATTCCTTCTATGAATCCACAATTACCCTTATTCCTAAACCACACAAAGACCCAACAAAGAAAAAGAAGTTCAGACCAATTTCACTTATGAATATTGATGCAAAGTTCATAATAAAATTTTTTCAAACCAAATCCAAGAACACATCAAAATGATCATCCATCATGATCAAGTAGGCTTCATCCCAGGGATGTAGGGATGGTTTAATATATCAATCCATCAATGTATTCATTCCACTATAGAAACAAACTCAAAGAAAAAAATCACATGATCATTTCATTAGATGCTGAGAAAGCATTTGACAAAATTCAATACCCCTTCATGATAAAAGTCCTGGAAAGATTAATTATTCAAAGCTCATACCTAAACATAGTAAAAGCAATATACAGCTAACCAGTAGGCAGCATGGAGGGAAACTTAAAGCAATCCCACTAAAATCAGGGACTAGACAAGGCTGCCCACTCTTTCCCTACTTGTTCAATATAGTACTCGAAGTCCTAGCCAGAGCAATGAGTCAACAAAAGGAGGTCAAAGGGATACAAATTGGAAAGGAAGATGTCAAAATATCACTATATGCAGATGATATGATAGTATACTTAAGTGACCCCAAAAGTTCTACCAGAGAACTGCTAAGCCTGATAAACACCTTCAGCAAAGTGGCTGGGTATAAAGTTAACTCAAACAAATCAGTAGCCTTCATCTACTCAAAAGATAAACAGGCAGAGAAAGAAATTAGGGAAATGACACCCTTCACAATAGTCTCAAATAACATAAAAAAACCTCATTGTGACTCTAACCAAGCAAGTGAAAGATCTGTATGACAAGAACTTCTAATCTCTGAAGAAAGAAATTGAAGAAGATCTCAGAAGATGGAAAGACTTCCCGTGCTCATGGATTAGCAGGATTCATATAATACAAATGGCAATTTTGCCAAAAGCAATCTACAGATTCAATGCAATCCCTATCAAAATTACAACTCAATTCTTCATAGAGTTAGAAAGAACAATTTGCAAATTCATTTGGAATTAAAAAAAAAAAACAGGATAGTGAAAACTATCCTCAACAATAAAAAAACTTCTGGAGAAATCACCATCCCTGACCTCAAGCTGTATTACAGAGCAATAGTGATAAAACACTGTATGGTATTGGTACAGAGACAGGCAGGCAGATCAGTGGAATAGAATTGAAGACCCAGAAATGAACCCATACACCTGTGCTAACTTGATCTTTGATGAAGGAGCTAAAACCATCTAGTGGAAAAATCACAGCATTTTTAACAAATGGTGCTGGTTCAACTGGAAGTCAGCATGTAAATGCAAATTGATCCATTCTTTTTCTTTTCTTTTCCGGAGCTGAGGACCTAACGCAGGGCCTTGCGCTTGCTAGGCAAGTGCTCTACCACTGAGCTAAATCCCCAACCCCAAATTGATCCATTCTTAACACCCTGTACAAAGCTCAAGGGACAAGTGTATCAGGGACCTCCACATAAAACCAGATACACTCAAACTAATAGACGAGAAAGTGGGGAAGAGCCTGGAATATATGGGCACTGGGGAAATTTTCCTAAACCAAACATCAATGGCTTATTCGCTAAGATCAGGAATTGACAAATGGGACATCATAAAATTTCAAAGCTTCTGTAAGGCAAAGGACACTGTCATTGGGACAAAATGTCAACCAACAGATTGGGAAAAGAACTTTACCAATCCTACATCTGGTAGAGGACTAATATCCAATATATACAAAGAACTCAAGAAGTTAGACTCCAGATAATCAAATAACCATATTAAAAAATGGGGTACAGAGCTAAACAAAACATTCTCAGCTGAGGATTAATGAATGGCCAAAAAGCCTAAAGAAATGTTCAACATCCTTAGTCATCAGGGAAATGCAAATCACAACAACCCCGAGATTCCACCTCATACCAGTGAGTATAGCTAAGATAAAAAAATCAGGTGACAATAGATGCTGGTGAGGATGTGGTAAAAGAGTAACACTCCTCCATTGTTGGTGGGATTGCAGACTGGTACAACCACTCTTGAAATCAGTCTGGAGGTTCCTCAAATAATTGGACATAGTACTACCTGAGGACTCAGCTATACCACTCCTGGGCATATACCCAAAAGATCCTCCAACATAAAATAAGGACACATGCTCCACTATGTTCATAGCAGCCTTAATTATAATAACCAGAAGCTGGAAAGAACCCAGATGCCCTGCAACAGAGGAATCGATGCAGAAAATGTGGTACATCTACACTATGGAGTACTACTCAGCTATTAAAAGCAATGACTTCATGAAATTCTTAAGCAAATAGATGGAACTATAAAATATCATCCTGAGTGAGGTAACCCAATCACAAAAGAGCACACATGGATCACTAAGTGGATATTAGCCCCAAAGTTTGGAATACCCAAGATACAATTTACAGACCACATTAAGCTCAAGAAGAAGACCAAAGTGTGTTTGCTTCAGTCCTTTTCAGAAGCAGGAACAAAATACTCACAGAAGGAAATAAGAAGAGAAAGTGTGGCACAGAGACTGATTGAAAGGCCATCCAGAGAGTGCCACACATAGGGATCTGTCCCACATGCAATCACCAAACCCAGTCACTATGTAGAATGCCAAGAGGTGCATGCTGACAGGAGTCTGATATAGCTGTCTCCTGAGAGGCTCTGCCAGAGCCTGCCAAATACAGAGGTGGATGCTCCCAGCCAACCACTGGACTGAAAAAGTGTTCCCAATAGAGGAGAAGAATAATGTCAGCCAACCAGACACCCCATCGCTTCCAGGGACTAAAGCACCAACCAAAGAGTACACATGGAGTAACCCATGGCTCTAGCCTCATATGTAGCATATGAGGGCCTTGTTAGGCATCAATGGGAGGAGAGGCCCTTGTTCCTGGAAAGACTCGATGCCCCAGTGTAGGGGAATGCCAGGGTGAGAATATGGGTGGGTGTGAGAGTACCCTCATGGAGGCAGGGGTTGGGCAGATGGGAAACCAGGGATGGGAATTAAGTGTAGATAAAGAAAATATTGACGGTCCCCAGCTCCGAAAAAAAGAACAAAAAAAAGAAAGAAAGAAAGAAAATATTGAACAAAAATTAAAAGAAAAGATGGTTTATGCTTTTCTGGATCTCTTCAGCATATGGTATACTGAAAACAACTATGTCCTCAAATCTACTTTGGCGTTCACTGTTTTATTATTTTTTAAATAAAATATATAAAGAAAATCAAGCTGCACACAAAAGGATTCTTAGAAACAGAAAACTTTGATAGTATTTTGTTTACATACTCTTTCACTTAAATACAATTATCTTGAAAGAATAAAAAATACAGCCAAAAAGTCAGAAGTTTAAAAATGCAACCTCACCCCTAAGGAGACCTAAGTACCTCAAATTCCAGACCCTGCCCTCTACCTGTAAGTAGGTAAAAGGTCACATTTCTTGAGCCTGCTGTCCCAGGAACTAGATAAAAGGACTTAAGATAAGGCCCTTCGCAGGTTGGGGATTTAGCTCAGTGGTAGAGCACTTGCCTAGCAAGCTCAAGGCCCTGGGTTCGGTCCCCAGCTCCGGGGAAAAAAAAAAAAGATAAGGCCCTTAGATATTCGATTCCCGACCTAGGAAAGATAACAGAAAGCTTCTCCCAGGAACTAGCTGATCATAAAGTTAGATTAAAATCTTAGAGAACAACCTTGAGAAGCAGGAAGCTTCTCCTAGGAACTAGCGGACCATAAAGTTAAGCAAGCTTGAGAGAGGAAGCTTCTCCTTGTGATTTTCCATTGAAGCCATCCCTGCCCCCTTGGGTTGTGGCTTCTTCCTTTAAATATCCCTTCTCCCAGCTACTGGTCGTCAAACTCCACTGCCCCTGTGTGGGATATGAGTCTCAACCTCAGTACACTGGTTCCTATCAATAAACCTCATGTGATTACAGCAAGGACAGTCTTGTGTGAGTTCTTGGGGGGCCGAGGCATCCCGAGACTTGAGTGAGGGTCTCCCCACTCAGGGGGGATCTTTCAATCTGTTCTGCAATGTCAAGTGATCTTTGAGTTATGTCCTTTTATGTCCTTTGAAGCCATTAGTTGAGTATCACAGAACTGTCATATTGATGCATTCCAATTACAGTATAAAATTCATATTTTAATGTCACCACTCTTCTCAACACTAAATGCTTTGTTTAACAATAAATTACCAAGAAGCTGTCAGGGTCATAGTAGCATTAACATTTTTTTCTAATTACCTAATTTTCAACAAAAGCTAAAATTTACGTGAAAGTAATAGGTTCACATAGTTAATTTTGAGAAATGCTTGTAAATATCCGTATCTTGATACTCAGTCTGTCTGTCAGTTATTCCCTGAAGACAAAACAATGCTATTCCAAGTAAATCAAACATACTCTTTTTCTTTCTTGGTGATGGTGGTGGTGGTGGTGGTGATGGTGTGTGTGTAGGTGTGAGTGTAGAACTAGAGTTTCATAAAGGTTACTCATTGTCAGAGCCCGAATGTGCAGAACTAGAGTTTCATAAAGGTTGCTCATTGTCAGAGTCCGGATGTGCAGGGTGGGACGTGTCTGAGGGAGAGCCAGAGATAGGACTTGCCAAACCAGCTATCAGCCCCAAGGACACTGACCATCCGTAGCCACCCCCTCCCCTTCCTTCACCCCCCTAAGTGAGATGAGCCACCCTACCTGCCTGCCGAGCTGCTAGATAACACATACTCCTTGCTGATGTCATTTCGCACCGAAAGTAACCGTGCACCTTTTAAATTGACCAATCATGTGTAACCGCGCGAATGCCCCTTACCTCCCCTACATAAACCCCCGAGTTTGGAAGCTCGGGGTCGATTCCTCTGTCTCCTGTGTGGGATATGTGTCGACCCGGGATCCCGCTAAGACCCGGGATCTCGTTAATAAAGCTACCTCTTGCTGTTACATCAAGAATGGCTACTCGTGATTCCTGGGGGCACCCCACCCCGCGATCGGAGCGAGAGACGCGGCTCCACGTTTTGGGGTACGCTCTTTCATTTGGGGGCTCGTCCGGGATCGGAGCGTGACCCCCCGGAACCCCGAATGCCACTTGAAGGTATGGTAGTGTGAGTGCTGGAAAGCGGCCAATGTGTGTGTGTGTGTGTGTGTGTGTGTGTGTGTGTGTGTGTGTGTGTGTGAATTAAGTCCTATAGTCTGTGTTTTTCGGTACCGGTTTAGTGTCTTGGTGCACTGTCTGGGCAGAAGAAGGATTCCTGCTCTGTGCATGAGAGTCTTAGTGCACTGTCTGGGCAGAAGAAGGTTTCCTGCCCCGAAATGGCGCCTGTGAGTAGATGAAGGATTCCTACTCCGAATAGTCTTTTCCTTTCTTTTTTCCTTTTTAGAAAGCGCACCGGGGGACGCCCCAATCGCGCAGGCTCTGGGACGCATGAGAGACGTTCCGAGAGCCAGCCTTTTGTCAGGAGGACCCGGCAACGGACAGTCAAAAAAGATCTGACTGTGACTTTGGAGGTCGCGTTCGGCTGCTTATTGAAGTATAGGCATGGACAAGTGTGCTTAGATGTGTTAGTGTCTGTTGTCTGTATTCTGTTTCTGTGTTTGGTATCCCAGAAGCAGCTAAGGTTAAGCTGCAGTTTGGGCCAGGTACTGAAGGTACCAGGCATCTGTGGAAATTGGTTATAGGATGCTTTGTCTTGGTCTTGTTTGTCTGGATTGTTTTCTGTGGTATTGTAAAACAGTGTTTTATCTGTGCTTGTGCTCGCAGCCAGCGGTGATGAGTTGGGGAAGATTTAAATTTTGCTTGGGAACAAGGAATCTTAAAGGCGGAGTTTCAGCCGGTTTGACAACTTAGTGCGTAGCTGCCTAAAAGATCAGAAATGCTGTCAACAGGCTATAAAAAAAAAAAAAATGTTCCAGACACGGATAGAAGGCCCTCACTTCTGCCTGCTCTCTTCATACACCTGAAGGTAGGGAGTGCTCCAGGTCTGCCCCCAGGCTCCAAGGGTGGGTCTCCTAGGGGCTGGAAAATGCCCCACCAATCTGGCTAAGATAAGGAAAGGGTATGAAGAGAAAGTTACAGAAATTTGAAGGGTTAAGCTAAGTTGCTGAGAGTTAGTATAAGTTACAGAGAAAGTAAGGTTAAACAAAGAGAAAGAGAAAGAGAAAAAAAGGTAAAAAGAGCAGAAAGCTAGGGAAGAAAAGAGACAAAAAGAAGAGGAAGTTAGAGAGCTAAAGAGAGATAAAAGATGAGAGAGGAACATATACTGGCCACAGTAGTTAGGGAACCTAGGAAGATAGTACCTGGCAACAGAAGAGAATTCCTGGCTAAAGATCAGTGTGCCTAATGCAAAGAAAAAGGACACTGGGTCAGGGACTGCCCAAGAAAGAACAAGAGGGGCCACCGGAGAGCTAGAGTGCTGGCTATGTACAGAGATAGAAGGGAAGTGTGGATACAGGGATCCAATGCTCTGTGCTCCTATGCCCCCCAGTGGGCCAATATCCAAAGACCTTGAGTGTGAGGGGCTACTGGCAACGAACAATACTTATGGACTGCCCGAAGAACAGTGGACCTTGGCGTGGGCCGGGTAACCCACTAGTTCATAGTCATCCCTGACTGCCCCCATCCCTTGCTCATGAGAAAATTGCTCCCCAAAATGGCTTGCGTGGGCTGAAATGGCTGGGTGAGGCCATGTGTATGCATATCTACAGACTGTGTATGTGGAGCTTAAGACCTGTCTCAGTGCACCAGTACCTGATGCTGGGAGATGAATGGCTTAGCGCTGTTCTGCTTGGAACATATCACTCCTGCCAGCCGGGCACTAACAATTATCACCCAATCCAGGACTTAAACTGTGATAGAGTGGCTGATGTTTGCCTTTGAATAGAGTGTCCCAAAAGATGGGACCACTGGTCAGCTGCCATGGACTAGATTCTCCACCGGGTGGGGACAATCTGGTCACCTTGCTGCCCAGTACGGACCTGGAGCCACCACAGCACAAGTGTCAAGCACTGGCAGAAGCCCATGGGTGGAGGAAAGACCTCTGCAACTGGCTGATTGACCGCTGCTGAAAGCCGAGGACCTTGTCACAGACGGGAACAGTTCTCTTCATGAATGAAGGTCAGAGATAAGTGGGTGCTGCCATGGTGGACAAAACGATGTCATCTGGGATGGCTGAACTTCTACGCCCCCAGCACATCAGCACTGCAGATGCCTTTGCCATCTCTTGGATGCCCTGGTGAAGCCAACAACTGTGAGTACTATTCATTGCCCAGGAAAACAGGAGGGAAGAGATTCAGTGACATGGGGCAGTAACAAAGCAGATAAAGTGGCTCGGGAAATGGCTATGCAGGAGCCTATCCTGGTTACAGGCCTGCAAGAGACAGCCACTGGGAACTGGGATTGGACTAAGGGATGGCCTCACTTAGAATGTAAAACAGAAGAAAAGGCCCAAATTGCTTAAACGAAAAAAAAAAAAAAAAGACAATGGCACACTTGAGGGGAAAGCTATACTCCCCAGAGAACAAAGAAAAGACTCACTTTGCCAAATACAGAAATGGACTCATTTAGGAGATAAGAAGTTTGTCCAAGTAGTTAAGGTGTATGTAATAGACTTTAAGATTTTAGCCAGAGAGACAGTAGAAAGTATAAGGTATGTCAATAAGTGAATGCTTAGTAAGCAAACAGGGCAAAGAGACCTAGAGAGTTTAGTGAAAAGTCGAAGTGAACTTCACTGAGATAAAACCAGAAAAATATAATCACAAGTGTCTCCTAGTGCTTGTAGATACTTTTTCAGGAATAGATAGAAGCTTTCCTCACCAAATGAGAGACGGCCTCTGCAATCATCAAGAAGATACTGGAAGAAATCTTCCCCCGATTTGGAATGCCCAAGGTAATCTGGTCAGACAAAGGCCCTACTTTCGTTGCCAAGGTAAGCCAGGGTGTGGCCAAGTATTTATCGGTCAATTGGAAATTACATTGTATCTACAGACCTCAAAGTTCAGGACAGGTAGAGTAAATAAATAAAATTTTAAAAGAGACCCTGACCAGGCTTGAGACTCCATATGTACAACAATGCCAAGCAACCAGAGCTTCCAGGGACTAAGCCCCTACCCAAAGACTATACATGGACTGACCCTGGACTCTGACCTCATAGGTAGCAATGCATATCCTAGTAAGAGCACCAGTGGAAGGGGAAGCCCTGGGTCCTGCAAAAAAAAAAAAAAAAAAAAGAGACCCTGACCAGATTAAATTGACCATGGAGACTGGCGCAGACTGGGTGACACTCCTTCCCTCTTGCTCTCTTCAGAGCAAGAAATACCCCTTCCAGATTCACCCTTACCCCCTTTGAGATCTTATATGGGGCCTCAGCCCCCCCCCCGACTGTATTAGATGATGTTACTGAACCAACATGTCATAGTGCCATAGTAATAATGATTTGTGTGCCAGGCTAAAAGACCTACAGGTGATACAGAAAGAAATCTGCTCACAGCTGACAGCAGCCTATGCCCCGGAGACCCCTGAGACATCCCATCAGTTCCAGGTTGCAGCTACACTGAGCCCAGACATTCGAGCCTCGCTGGAAAGGACTGTACCTGGTGCTGCTGACCACCCTGACAGCTGTCAATTCTCAGCCCTCACCAGCCATGTACTAGCTGTTGGGGCTGAGAGTTGGGACCTAGAGGGAAATTCAGTCATGTTTGTCCTGGGTTCTATCAAAATAGGTGTGGGATAGGCTTGATTTCCATTACAAATGATGTAACATTGCATATGTTAGTACTCTTAACACTTCTTGGGACTGTGCCTCAGGGATCACAGTCTGTATAAGCTTAGAAGTTCTAAAAGCTAGTCAGGACCTTGGTGTATAGGCTTAGATAGTGTCCAGATTAGAATCCTCATGTTAAGACAACAATATCAGGCTGTGCGAGGTGAGGAGCCCCTAGATGCTGAGCCTATCATGTAGTTCCAAGATTTGAACTACTCACAAAAAAAAGAAGTGGGGAATGTAGAACTAGAGTTTCATAAAGGTTACTCATTGTCAGAGCCCAAATGTGCAGAACTAGAGTTTCATAAAGGTTGCTCATTGTCAGAGTCCGGATGTGCAGGGCGGGACGTGCCTGAGGGAGAGCCAGAGATAGGACTTGCCAAACCAGCTATCAGCCCCAAGGACACTGACCATCCGTAGCCACCCCCTCCCCTTCCTTCACCCCCCTAAGTGAGATGAGCCACCCTACCTGCCTGCCGAGCTGCTAGATAACACATACTCCTTGCTGATGTCATTTCACGCCGAAAGTAACCGTGCACCTTTTGAATTGACCAATCATGTGTAACCACGCGAATGCCCCTTACCTCCCCTATATAAACCCCCGAGTTTGGAAGCTCGGGGTCAATTCCTCTGTCTCCTGTGTGGGATATGTGTCGACCCGGGATCCCGCTAAGACCCGGGATCTCGTTAATAAAGCTACCTCTTGCTGTTACATCAAGAATGGCTACTTGTGATTCCTGGGGGCACCCCACCCCGAGATCTGAGCGAGAGACGTGGCTCCACGTTTTGGGGTACGCTCTTTCATGAGTTGAGCCCAGAAGAAGCCATAGGATTCTCTGGCACTAGAATTAAAAATGGTTGTAAGCCACCAGACATGGGTATTTGGAATGGACCTCCATTCCTCTGCAAGAACAGCAAGCACTCTTAATCACAGAGCTATCTCTATATTACTATGTTCTTTTACTTAAGACAGCATTATAGTTTGGGAAGTGACTGAGGAGCTTGCCAAGCCAAGCTTGTCATGTAAGGGACAGTATAACATGTTCCTGCCCCTGTAACAGAGCCACCAGGTCATAGGCCTCCATGCATGTTTAGAGTTGCTATGAATATAAGGCTTGTTTGTATAATAGTGTGCATATTATCATGTTCCTCCTTCAAGGAATATCTTCTCTGCCAAAGTTAATGACTCCATGATAATCAGAAACAGCTGAGTCTGGGAGGAGAGGGTATGTCTATGTCTCAGCAAAATGGTAAATGCTGTGACCTTCAGGACAGCCCTCAAGGCTGTGGGAAAGAATGCTGAAAACATGAGTTTGAAAATACATAATTTCTCTCCTATGAAAAAAGGATGCAATATGAATTATATAAGGAGCTCCACAGATCTAAAGAAACAAAGGCAGCTGCACTAAAGCCAGCTTGTCAGAATGATACTAAAGGAGATTTGCAGAATGGTGATCACAGGGCAATATCCCACCCAGCTAAGTTTTTGTTTGTTTATTTGTGTTTGTATATTTACAAAGGCAGGTGGTTTCCTGAGGTCAAGGTCAGCCTGGGACTGAGGGAGTTTAGGTCCAGGCCCAGGTGTGATAGAAATGATAATTTTGGCTATCTTATTGTCTGTGCTTGTGTCTTGGGATGCTGATTCATGCAATAATCAAAAGGGAAACTGGGGTAATGACTGAATTGATATGTAAATTTAAAACTGAGATTTTTCCTCTGGCTTCCCAGGTGTGTCTGCTCCTCTGAAGGTTTAGCTCTCCCTCCCACGGGATTAGCGTGCATGGAGCTGTTTGACTGGGTCCCCTCAGGTCCGGGCGGTGTCTGGACCACAGCAATGAGTGCCCCAAAACTGAGCTTTTGATGTGCAAGAGATGAACTATCCGGAGAGTTTTTAGAATCGCAAGAGAAAGCTGCCTTGAGCAGAGCAGAACATAGACAACAATCTGAAAAACTGTCTCAAGCAGAACAGAGAGAGAGAGAGAGAGAGAGAGAGAGAGAGAGCAATACAAAAAGGTGTTTCACACTGAACATAGGCCATAAGCTTGGACCCACAATTTGACCACAAGTTGTTTGTTTCACCATTCTGAGAGACCCCTTCTCTCTAAACACCTCTCTAGCCGAAGCTGTTCCTTTATAGGAATTGAATGTGGACATGTATATCATAGAGAATAAATTAAATATTCGTATATATCAAATTTTTAATAATTTGGTTCCTTCTTCAAAGACATTTTAAGCTTCCAGTTTTCATCTGTGCCCCAAAGAAACCCTGTACCACAGATCTCCTTACCCAAATCACAACTGGAGATAGCTGGTCTCCCTGGAGTGCTGACACATCCAAGGTCACAGGTGAGACCATCACTATGTACTCCAAAAACTGGCCAAAAAGGGACACATCAGGAGACCACAGGGCCCAGGAACCAAGGAGAAGCTGAAGACAGGATTCTTCCAGTTTCCATCTGCACCCTTGAGATAACCCTGTGCTACAGCCCTCTGAACCCAAATCCCACAGAGCTGGTCTACCAAGAGAGCTGACACACCTAAAATCACAGGCTAACAGACCCAGGCTCAAGGGAGGGACAAGGTATAGTCAGAGGCAGGAAGATTAGCTAACACCAGAGATAACCAGATGGAAAGAGGCAAACATAAGAAACTAAGCAGTAGAAACAAGGAATACTTGGCTTCATCAGAAGCCAGTTCTCCCAACACAGCAAGTCCTGGATAAACTAACACGTAGGAAAAGCAAGATTTGATTTAAAATTATCTCAAGATGATGATAGAGGACTTTAGGGAGGACATAAATAACTCCCTTAAAGAAATATAAGAAAAGAAAAAGACAACCAAACAGGTGTAGGAATTGAACAATCCAGGATTTAAAAATGGAAATAGAAACAATAAACCAATCACAAAGGGAGACAACCCAAGAAAGAAAAAGCATAGAAAAGAGATCAACAGTCAGAGGTTCAAGCATCACCAAACCAACAGAATACAAGAGACAAAAGGGGCAGAAGATTCCAGAGAAAGCATTGACACAATAATCAAAGAAAAGGCAAAATGCAAAAACTCATAATCCAAAACATCCAGGAAATCCAGGACACAATGAAAAGACTAAATCTAAGGATAATAGGTATACAAGAAAGTGAAGATTCCCAACTTAAAAGGCCAGTAAATATCTTCAACAAAATCAAAGAAGGAAAATCTCCTAATCTAAAGAAAGAGATGCCCACGAAGATAAAGAAGCCTACAGAACTCAAAACAGATTGGACTAGAAAAGAAATTATTTCCCTCACATAATAGTCAAAACCCCAAATTCACAAAACAAAGAAAGAATACTAAAAGCAGTAAGGGGGAAATGTCAAGTAACATATAAAGGCAGGCCTATCAGAATTACACCAGACTTCTCACCAGAGACTATGACTGCCAGAAGATTCTGGTCAGATGTCATACAGACCCTAAGAGAACACAAACGCCAGCCCAGGTTACTGTATCCAGCAAAACTCTCAATTAACATAGATGGAGAAACCAAGATATGCTATGACAAAACCAAATTTATACAATACATTTCCACAAATCCGGTCCTACAAAGGAAAATAGATGGAAAACTCCAACACAAGGAGGGAAACTACACCCTAGATAAAAAGCAAGAAAGTAATCTTCTTTCAACAGGCCCAAGAGAAGATAGTCACATAAACATAATTCCAACTCTAACAAGAAAAATTACAGGAAACAACAATCATTGGTCCCTAACATCTCTCAACATCAGTGGACTCAATTCCCCAATAAAAAGACATAGACTAACAGACTGGATACATAAACAGGATTCAGCATTTTCCTGCATACAGGAAACACACCTCAGTGACAAAGACAGACATCTTCTCAGAGAAAAATGCTTGGAAAAATGTTTCCAAGCAAATGGTCCAAAGATACAAGCTGGAGTATCCATTCTAATATCAAATAAAATTGACTTTCAACCACAATTTATCAAAAAGGAAAAGGAAGGCTACTTCTAACTCAAGGAAGGACAGATCTACCAAGATGAACTCTCAATTCTGAATATCTGTGGTCCAAGTGCAAGGGCATCCACATTCATAAAAGAAACTTTACTAAAGTTCAAAGCACACATTGCACCTCACACAGTAATAATAGCGGGAGGCTTCAACACCCCCACTCTCATTATGGACAGATCATAGAAACAGAAACTAAACAGAGACACAGTGGAACTAACAAAAGTTATGAACCAAATAGATCTAACAGATATCTATAGAATATTTCATCCTAAACCAAAAGAGTATACCTCCTTATCAGCACCTCATGTTCCATTCTCCAAATTAATCATATAATCAGTCAAAAAACAGGTCTCAACAAATAGAAGTTGGTAGAAATATTTCAATGCATCCTATCAGAGCAACGTGAACTATGGCTGCTCTTCAATAACAACAAAAACAACAGAAAGCCTACATACAAACGGAAGTTGAACAACAATCTACTCAATGATAACTTGGTCAAGGATAAAGAAAGAAAGAAATTAAAGACTTTCTAGGATTTAATTAAAATGAAGACACAACATACCCAAACTTATGGGACACAATGAAAGCAGTGCTAAGAGGAAAACTCATAGCTCTGAGTGCCTCCAAAAGGAAACTGGAGAGAGCATACACTAACAGCTTGACAGCACACCTGAGAGCTCTAGAACAAAAAGAAACAAATACATCCAAGAGGAATAGTCATCAGGAAATAATTTAACACAGGGATGAAATCAACCAAGTAGAAGCAAAAAGAACTATAAAAAGAATCAACAAAACCAGGAGCTGGTTCTTTAAGAAAATCAACGTGATAAATAAACCCTTAGCCAGACTAATGAGAGGGCACCGAGACAGTATAGAAATTAACAAAATCAATAATGAAAAAGGAGAGATAACAAGAGAAACTGAGAAAATCCAAAAAATCATCATATCCTACTACAAAAGCCTATATTCAAAAAAACTGGATGAAATGGAGGATTTTCTAGACAGATACCAGGTACTGATGTTAAATCAGGATCAGATAAACCATCTAAACAGTGACATAACCCCTAAAGAAATAGAAGCAGTCATTAAAAGTTTCCCAACAAAAAAGCCCAGGACCAGATAGGTTTAGTGCAGAAATCCATCAGACTTCAAAGAAGACCTAATACCAAAACTCTTCAAACTATTCCACAGAGCAGAAGGAACACTACCCAATTTGTTCTTTGAAGCCAAAATTATGCTTATACCTAAGCCACACAAAGACTCTACAAAGAAAGACAACTTCAGATCAATTTTCTTTATGAATATCAAACAAAGATATGCAATAAAATTCTCATAAACCAAATCCAAGAACAGATCAAAATGATGTAGGCTTCATCCCAGGAATGCAGAGATGGTTCAATATAAGGAAACCAAACAATGTAATCCACTTTATAAACAAACTCAAAGATAAAAATCACATGGTCCTTTCATTAGATGCTGAGAAAGCATTTGACAAAATTCAATACCCCTTCATGATAAAAGTCCTGGAAAGATCAATTATTCAAGGCCCATACCTAAACATAATAAAAGCAATATACAGCAAACCAGTAGACAACATCAAACTAAATGGAGAGAAACTTGAAGCAATCCTACTAAAATCAAGGACTAGACAAGGCTGCCTACTCTCTCCCTATCTATTAAATATAGTACTTGAAGTTCTAGCCAGAGCAATTAGACAACAAAAAGAGGTCAAACAGGTACAAATTGGAAAGGAAGAAGTCAAAAATATCACTATTTGCAGATGATATGATAGTATACTTAAGTGGCCCCAAAAGTTCTGCCGGAGAACTACTAAGCATGATAAACAACTTCAGCCAAGTGGCTGATATAAAATTAACTCAAACAACTCAGTACCTTTCATCTACTCAAAAAATAAACAAGCTGAGGAAGAAGTTATGGAAGCAACTCCCTTCACAACAGCCACAAATAACATAAAATACCTTGGTGTGACTCTAGTGAAAGATCTGTATGACAAGAACTTCAAGTCTCTGTAGAAAGAAACCAAAGAAGATCTCAGAAGATTGAACGATCTCCCATGCTCATAGATTCAGAGGATTAATATAGTAAAAATGGCCATTTTGTCAAAAGCAATCTACAGATTCAATGCAATCTCCATCAAAATTACAACTCAATTCTTCATAGAGTTAAAAAGAGCAATTTGCAAATTCATTTGGAAAACCAAAATACCCAGAATAGTAAAAACTATTCTCAACAATCAAAGAACTTCTGGGAAAATCTCCATCCCTTACCTCAAGCTGTATTACAGAGCAATGGTGATAAAAACTGCATGGTATTTGTACAGAGACAAGCAGATAGATCATTGGAATAGAATTGAAGACCCAGAAATTAACCCATGAACCTATGGTGTTTTGATCTTTGACCAAGGAGCTAAAACTTTCCAATGAAAAAAAGACAGCATTTTCAACAAACGGCACTGGTTCCACTGGAGGTCAGCATGTAGAAGAATGCAAATTGACCCATTTTTATCTCCTTGTACAAAGCTCAAGACTAAGACCTCCCCATTAAACCAGATACACTGAAACTAATAGAAGAGAGGGTGGGGAAGAGCCTCAAACACATAGGCACAGGGGAAAATTTACTGAACAGAACACCAATGCTTATGCTCTAAGATCAAAAATCAACAAATAGGACCTCATAATATTTAAAACCCTCTGTAAGGCAAAGGACACTGTCAAGAGGACAAAATGGCAACCAACAGAATGGGGAAAGTCTTTATCAATCTTACATCCATTAGAGGGCTACTATCTAACATATACAAAGAACTCAAGAAGTTAAAATCCAGAGAATCAAATAATCCCATTTAAAATGGGGTACAGAGCTAAGCAAAAAATTCTCAACTGAGGAATACTGAATAACTGAGAAGCACCTAAAGAAATAGTTAACATCCTTAGTCATTACGAAAATGCAAATCAAAGCAACCCTGAGATTCTACCTCGCACCAGTCAGAATGGCTAAGATCAAAAACTCTGGTGACAGTTGGTGCTGGTAAGAATGTGGAGAAATAGGAACACTCCTCCATTGTTGGTGGGATTGCAAGTTGGTACAACCACTTTGGAAATCTCTCTCCTGAGAGGCTCTGCCAGAGTCCTTCTGATACAGATAAGGATGGCTACAGCTAATCATTGGACTGAACAAGGGGACTCCAATGGCAGAGTTAGGAAAAAAACTGAAGGAGCTGAAGCAGTTTGCAACACCATAGGAAGATCAACAGTATCAACCAACCGGACCCCACCAGAGCTTTCAGGGATTAAACCACCAACCAATGAGTACACATGGAGGGACCCATGACTCACGCCACATAATAGCAGAGGATGGCATTATGCAGTATCTATAGGAGAAAAAGCGCTTGGTCCTGTGAAAGTTTGTTTCCCCAGTGTAGAGGAATGCCAGGGCATTGAGGTAGGAATGGGTAGGTAGGAGGGGGAGCATCCTCATAGAATCAGGGGAAGGGGGGTTTGGGAGAGGGGGAAAAGGGGATAACATTTGAAATGTATATACAGGGGTTGGGGATTTAGCTCAGTGGTAGAGCGCTTGCCTAGGAAGCACAAGGCCCTGGGTTCGGTCCCCAGCTCCGAAAAAAAGAACCAAAAAAAAAAAAAAAAAAAAGAAATGTATATACATAAAATATCCAAGAAAAATAAAATTTTAAAAAAGTAAGACAATGGTGCTAAGACAACTTGAAAGTGAGACAATACCAGCTGTGGTAGTGCATGCCTTTAATCCCTGCATTTGAGAGACAGAAGCAGACAAATCTCTGTGAGTTCACAACCAGCCTGGTCTATAGAGTGAGTTTCAAGACAGTCAATGCCACATAGAGAAACCCTGTCACAAAAACAAACAAACAAACAAACAAACAAAACAGTAAAACAGCAATAACTACAGGAAAAATAAACTGGACCACAGTTCTGATGTAGTAGGTTTGTTTGTTGTTTGATTGATTGATTGATTGATTGATTGATTGATTGATTGATTGATGCTTTTATCAGGACAAATTTAACTTAAGGACACAGGCAGGAAGACATCCTGCTAGTTGCTGAGACCTTATCTCTGATCCATGAGTTGGAGGCAGAGAAAGACTGGGCTGGCATAGGCTTCTGAAACCTCAAAGCTAACTGCCAGTGACAAACCTCCTACACAAACACTCCTAATCCTTCCAAAGACAATTCCAATAACTAGGAACCATGCATTCAAATATGTACATGTATGGAGACTGTCTTAATTAGGGTTTCATTGCTGTAAAGAGACACCGTGACAACACTTAACTGAGGTTTGCTTATAATTTCAGAGGTTTAGTCCATTTTTATCATGGAAGGAAGCAAGGTGGCGTATAGGCAGACATGGTGCTGGAGAAGGAGCCTAGAGTTCTACATTCAGATCTGGAGGCACCAGGAAGAGAAAGACACTAAGCCTGGCTTGTGCTTCTGAAACCCCAAAGCCCACCCGAGTGACACACTTTCTCAAACAAGGCCCTACCTACTCCAACAAGACCACAACTCCTAATAGTGCCAGTCTCTGGTGTCCCAGCACTCACCACAAGGACCATTCTCATTAAAAACCACCATAATAGATATCATTGCAATGTATTTTATTACCACTTTTTCAAATTTGATTCTCTTCTGATGAGAGCACTTCATGCAATACCTCTCAACCTAACCATTTTTAGAGATTTTTATTGTACAAGCACTGGAACCTCTTAAGATTTTGGAGCTCCTCATTTGGAAACTTTTTCTTCCTCAGCTGAGAGTTAGCATTCTGTAACTAACACAGGAAGCACAGGACCACTGGTAGAACCTTTATACAAGTGAGTAGTAAACTGCTACAAACCTTATGTGTAACTTTTTACCTATAACTCTAATTATGTTTTAAAATAAAAGTAACTTTTGCTCTTAGAAGAGTCATTCCCAACAGGGAAGTTTACTTTGTGGCACATGTCCTATAATTACACTTCTCTTTAAACACTCCCATAACTTTTGAACTCATTTCATGCAAACTCTAAACCCTCACAATGGCGTAAGTCCTAAATGAGCTGTTAAATCTCTTTACCCCATAACAAAAGACCTCTGTGCCATCCACACAGGTACCCATCAGGCCAGCATTTCTTCCTGCACACCTGCTCCATGATGCCGTAATGTTTGAATAAAATGTGTGTTGCATTTTTTAAGAGATCCAATTATATTTCATATTGTAATAGTTCTATCCCCAATTTCATACAAAATGTTTTGAGTCTCAAATTCAATAATATTCTTCTGTATTGCTGAAAATAGTGCAGGTGGAGTAAAAAGTTTCTGTGATTTTTGCACAAAGAAAGCTATTCTATATTCGCATTCCTACAACAGCACAGAAGGTTTGATTACAATTTGCTATATTTAAGTATGCCCCAAGTGGATTACATAATCTAAATTTTCTGTACATTCATTCTAAATTTCTCTTCATGCATCCGTGGACAGACGCTTCAGAACACAAGCCAGAAAGCTGAATTGCTTTGTGATTGGAACAAATGAGAGAGAAAACGCATGGCCCATGTGCATTCTCTAAGCTCCCACATTGCTCATGCTTCCCCGCCAGACTTAGATTAACCATTGATTTGATGCACCAAATGGCCCATTTCTTGTAAATGGGTTTTCTTCTATTCGATGTTTACTAAGCTCCTTGTCAATGAGATAACTCCCTGGCTGCATAAAAGTCCTTTTAGATCCTGACAGTCTGAAGGATCATTTGCTCACCAGTGATTTTACAGCCCTCTGCCCTCTGACAACTTGATTCTGATATATTTTCCAAAAGAGTATATTACTAAATATCCTAAATACTAAAGCATTTGCACTTTCATAGTCCTGATGCGTAAAGGAAAATGATGATTCTACTAGGATTTTGTTTCTTTTAGTTGAAAATGGATTCTTTTTTCACATAATATATCCTGATTATGGTTTCTCTTCTCTCTACTCCTCTGAGCTCCCTCCTGCCCCCCTCCCTTCTATATTTACTCCCTTTCTGTTACTCATTAGAAAAAAAGACAGGCTTCTAAGAGATAATATTAGAATGTAGCAGAATAAGATATAATAAGATAAAACAAGAATCACATCAAAATTGGATAAGACAAACCAATGGAATGAAATGAGCCCAAAAGAAAGCACAAGAATCAAAGAACCACACATAAAAAGACTAAAATAAAAGCCATAATATATACAGAGAAGGTTGGTTCATACTCATGCATGTCCTGTACACGCTGCTTCAGTTTCTGTGAATTCATATGAGCTTTGCTTACGTTGAGTTAGAAGGCCTTGGTTTTTTGGTGTCCCTTCATCCCCTCTGCCTCTTACACACAACCTTTCTGCCTCCTCTTCTATGGGATTCCCTGAGCTCTGAGGGGAGGACTTTTATGGAGAAATCCCATTTGGGGTTGAGTGTTACATGGCCTCTTACTCTCTGTATAATGTCTGACTCTGGGTCTCTATATGTGTTTCCATCTACTGTGGGAAGATGGTCCTTTGATGATGGTTGAATATAGCTCTTATCTACATGTATAACAGAATGTCATTAGGAGTCATTTTATCACTACTTTTCATTTTAATACCAGTAGTATTTGGCTTTCCCCTAAGTCTCTGGGCTGCCTACTCTCTAGTTCATGATCACCCAAGTAGTGTTGGATATGGGTTCCATCCCTTGAAATGGGCCTTCGTCAAATCAGATGTCATCCGTACCACCACTGTACTAGAATATCACCCCAGCTACCACTGTAGATCTTCCAAAAGATTTGTGGCTGGGTCGATGTTCATGTTTCTTTTCGCAGAGAATCTTCCTTTACCAAAGATACTAGACTGCAGGGATAAAAGCTCTGTGTGGGAACAAGCTCAGCTTCTCCATATTCAATGGTTTTGTAGGTGTTGCCTTCAGGAATGGGTCTTAATGTCAGTTTGTGAACAACAATCTATTCTCTGGGCAACAGCCTGGGTTGTTTGGGGATTCCTCTAGAAACTCAATTAAATGTAACCCAATCACAGTACTGGAAACTTCATTTGGTGACAAGAGATGGCCAACTGAGACCCTGTCTCCCCCATTATTTATTAATTCGTTTATAGCATCTTCCTATATGTCTATGTTTTAGGACGCTTCCGCTGTATTAGATTTCTATAATACCCCTTAATTTTAGCTGTCTCTCCCTGTGTTCTTTCCCTCAACTTTCCCTACCCTCCTCCTTCCTTCCTGATTCTCCTGTTCCTGCTCCCCATTCATCTGTAATTAGCTATTCTATTTCCCTTTCCTAAGACCTATCTGTCCCCTCTAGTCCCATAATATGTACCTACCCTCTTTGGTTCTACGGATTGTACCTTGGTTATCACTGACTGAACAGTTAATGTCCACATGTAAGTAAATATATATTATATTTGTCTTTCTGTGTCTGGAATTCCTCATTTAGGATTATTTTTTCTAGTTCCATCCACACACCAGCAAATTTCATAGCGTGTCACTTTTAACAGCAAAATAATATTCCATTGTGCAAATGTGCCACATTTTCATAAAGAAGCAATGAATATAGCTGAGCAAGTGTTGTTGTGGTAGGATGACTCAGTCTTTGAGTTTATGCCCAAAAGTGATACGGCTGGATATTTCAGTAGATTGGTCCCATCTTCCTGGGGCCACCATAATGATTCTATAGTGGCTGTACAAAGTTGCACTCCATCAGTAATAGGTGAGTGTTCCTCTTAGCCCGAATCCTCATTAGCATGAGCTGTCACTTATTTCCTTGTTCTTAGCCATCCTGACAGGTGAACATGAAATAGTTTTGATTTGCATTTCCCCAGTGGCTAATGATGCTGAATATTGAAGTGCTTCTCAGCCATTTGAGTTTCTTCTGTTGAAAATTCTGTTTAGAAATGTACTCAAATTTTGTAATTGGGTTATTGCTTTCTTGATACCTAGTTTCTAGAGTTCTTTAGCCCTTCAGCTGATATGTAGCTGGTAAAATTCTTTTCCCATTCTGTAGGTTGTCATTTCATTTGAATGATGATGTCTTTCACTAAGAGTTTTTTAAACTATCTAGATAAAGTTATTTTATAATTGCTTCATTTATTACAAAGAAAGTCAATTTAAGGCATCAGTAAATTGTTTGATCAAAATAGGAGTTCAGCATCAATGAACTTCTCATGACTGGGTTTACGAAAAGCAAAACAAATATAATAAACTGTGGGCAAAAGACTGTCTTAGTATGGGCTCCAAATGCAATCTACAGTTTCAAGATGATATTTCTATTTATATGTTGAAAATGTTTAATATTTTGTTTCAAGTTTGTAAAATAAGTAACAACAAAAAGGCACAGATATATGAATAAATAAATAACTTTGTCTAGATAGTAGATAAATGGAGGGAGGAAACGGTGGGAAAGGGGATGGGGAGGGGAATGAGGCAAGAGGATCACGTGTTGGGAGAACTGAGGAGAGAGAACAGAAATTAGTGGTGGATGGGCAGACACACAGGGGGCAGGGCGCAAATCTCTAGGACATGCCAGAGACCCTGAACTGGAGAAGCTCCAGGGAGTCTATGGGGCTGACTCTAGCTGAGACTCCTAGCAGTGGGGGAGTCTGTACTGGTCACCTTTTGTAACCAAGCAGGACTTCCAGTGAAGGGATAAGACACCAACCCATCTACAAAACTTTCAATCCGAAATGTGTCCTTCTACAAAATGTGCAGGGACAAAGATGGAGCAGAGAGTGAGGGAATGGTCAACCAATGGCTGGCCCAACTTGAAAGCCATATCATGGAAAAGAATGAATCCATGACATTATTAATGATACTCTATGCTTGCATACAGGAGCCTAGCATAACTGTCCTCTGAGAGGCTCCACCCAGCAGCCAATGGAAACAGATGCAGAGTCCCACAGGCAAACAGGGTTTGGGAAGTCTTATGGAAGAGTTGGGGAAAGCATTAAGGAGATAGGGACTCCACAAGAAGACCAACAGAGTCAAATAGCCTGGATCCTTGGGGGCTCCAAGAGACTGAACCACTAACCAAAGAGGATACATGGGCTGGACCTAGATCTCTGCACATATGTGGCAAATATACAGCTTGGTCTTCATGAGGGTGCCCCAACAACTGAAGTAGGAGCTGTCCCTGGTTCTCTTGCCTGCCTGTGGATCTCATTCCCCTAACTGGGCTGCCTTATCTGGCCTCTGTAGGAGAGAATGTAGGAGAGAATGTGGTTCTGCAGCTATTTGATATGCCGGGGTAGTTTGATACCCAAAGGGAGTCTTGTACTTCTCAGAGTAGAAGAGGGAGAGTGCAGGAGGGTATCGGGAGGAAATGGGGGACTGTGATTGGGATGTAAAGTGAATAAATAAGAAAACTGATGAAAAAAGATGGAAAATTGCCATAACCAAGTGCCCTTAAATAAACAGAGTGGCTGAACATAATGTGGTGATCCACATGGTTTTCTGGAACTGAATAAGTGAATATGTTAAAACAGAGAAAATATGAGCAAAACATTGATTTCTGCTAGTGCATATATATTGGCTTATAACTGTAACAAATCCTCTGTGCTAATGTAGGGTTCCAGTACTAGATACTGAGTAAGTGCATGCATGGTCATTTTTTCTGGGGAAATCTGTTGGGCTATTTCGTCACCTGGTGAGCATCACCAAATGTACTGATGGAAACCTGGCTGGTATAAGTCCGCTACTTAATGTGAGCTCCTGAGAGAATCCAGATATACAGCAAACACAAGGTAGATGAAGCTGTTACTGGTGTAACATGACACCATGTTTTAAAGTATGTTTACGAGTGGAAACGCACTATAAAATGACTGGAGGAAGACAATAAATACAACAGGCAGCACCAGCATTGCTTGTTATAATTATTAGCTACTGTGTAACTCACGCTATTGCCTGTGCTATCTTTTTTACAGGACAGAGGAGCAGCAGGCTCATTTACAGAAGCATTGCCCAAACACATGAGCAATGCATAGAACACTGAGATATCTATGACCTCACTTCATAATAGAAATGAAACATTTCAGTTTCATTTTAATCTTAGGTTTATGTATAAACAAACATGAGTTTATATATATATATATATATATTCATAAAACAGCATTTTAAGCTATGTCAAACAATAAATTATATTAACTTATGGTTGGATATGTGATTTATTGTTAATTGAAGTATAATTATGAGACACACAAATATATTTGCCCAAGGAAATTAAAACAAGCATTCAAACAATTGCACACACATTATGTTCTACAACATGGTTTATAGGCCTAAAATGTGGGAAACAGCCTGAATGTTCACCTGAGGATGAAGAAATCTTTAAACTATGGCTTGCACATACAGGGAAATACTGCTCAGTCACAGATACATGAATGAATTACCATTTCTCTTCAGGAGTGCAGATGCTGGTAGGTTGAGTGTGTTCCTGTGATGATCCCACACCTATTCATTTGCAGGCAGGATAATTGGACCCAGCCAGTTATTATGTGGGAGAAGAGAGAGATTGGGCATGGTGGCACATGCCTTCAATCCCAGCACTCAGACATAGAAGCAAGTAGCTCTTGGTGAGTCTGAGGCCAGCGTTATCTGTATAGTCAGTTCCAAGTTATCTGGGGATATACGATGAGCTAACTAGAAAAAGATCTCCAAAGAAAAGGACATCAAGGTGGGGAGATGTTGAGGAGGTCCAGGCATACTTCGTGTGGAGATGACGAAGATACATTGGTAACATATATGAAACTGTCAAAAAATAAATAAAAACAACCTAAACAAAACAACAGATGTTAATAGGGATGTGGATAAATTGGAGACTCCCACTCTGTTAGTAATATACATACTGTGTCTCATAACATATGATGGCTCCTCAGAAAAATTAAAATAGATATGATGCCATATGATCTAACAGTTCCACTTCTGGATACATATCCTCAAGCATTTAAAATGGGGTCTCAGATGTTCACAATAGAATATAGCACAACAACTAAAATGTGGAAACAAGCAAGATGCCACTGATAGATTGACAGAAAGGAAGTAACCCAGTGCAGCTGCTACATCTGTAAACCTAGTACTTGGGAAGTGGCAACAGAAGCATCAGGAGAGTTCATAGCTACAGAGTGGGTTTGAGGGCATACTGTGCTCTTGGATCCCTATTCCAAATAAAGAAGAAAGACAGAGAGAGAAAGAGGAGAGAGAGAGAGAGAGAGAACGAGGGCATAAGACAAACATGGGGGCACTATGTTAAATGAAAGCCAGTCACAAAGAAATCAGTTCTGTTTGACTCTGTGTATACGAGACATGAGATGCCTAGAGGACTTAAAACCACAATGACCAAACCATAGCCAGCAGGTATCTTAGTTAGGGTTTCTATTACTGTGGTAAAACATCATGAGTGGGAAAGGGTTTATGTTGTTTAGTCTTTCACAACCTAGTCCACCATCAAAGGACAACAGGAAAGGAACTCAAACCAGGGAGGAACCTGGAGGCAGGCACTGATCAGAGGTCATCGAGGGGCGCTGCTTACTGGTCTGTTTCTCATGGCTTGCTCATCCTGTTTTCTTATAGCACCCAGGACCACCAGCCCAGGGGTGGCACCTCTCACAGTGGGCTGGGTACTCCTATATTAATCACTAATAAAAGAAATTCACTACATACTTAGCTACATGCCAATTTCATGGAGGCATTTTCTCAATGGAGAGTTCTTCTTTCCAGATGGCATCCTATTATACAGGGCATACATTCACATAAAACACAAATGTAAGCAAAAGTAATAAAAAAATGAATCTTAAAATTTTTGTAATAAAAAATAAAAGAAATGGAGTACTGATGCAAGGTATACAATTACAAACCTCAAAAAAGTTAGATATTAGTGATTGTATATTATAATGATTCCATATACCAAAATAATTCAGATACACCATAGAGATGTAAATCAGGTTGACATTTGTCAGGGATATGAAGGAGAAATTCTAATAATGTAAGTGGATTACAACACGTAAAATTGCACACCAAGGAAAAGTTTGTTTTTCACTCACATAATATCTAAGACTGATTTCATAATTCTGTAGACAAGAAGTCCTCCATAAGATGTGACAGAAATTCTGACTGCTTTGAGTCAGTGGTTCAGTCATAGCAACACAGTTTCCTTGGTTGCCAAGACAGAGGAAGAGTTGAGCCAAGCACTCTGGCAGGTTTCCTTAGTACTTTAGCTGAGCTGTGGCAAATACGACTTACCCCAAGGGGCAGCTGGCCACAGTCAGTCACGTGGCATGACTCACATGCAGGACAACTGGCAAGTGGGATGGGTCCTATGCTTCTCCAGTAAGTATTAAATGTCGCCATCACAAGAACCAACAAAGCCTTGTTGAAGTCCATAATGTAAAATTGGGCAATAATAAAAACAAAATATCAAATGAGAATAAGTCATAGAATAAGAATTTGTGTCATAGAATAAGTGTTTGAACTTGCCTGTAGGGGTTGGGGATTTAGCTCAGTGGCAGAGCGCTTGCCTGACAAGCACAAGACCCTGGGTTCGGTCCCCAGCTCTGAAAAAAAAAAAAATGAATTTGCCTGTAATCAGAAAGCAAGATGAAACCACAGGGAAAGGAAGGTGTATGTTGCTTTTAGACCACACACACACACACACACAAACACACACACACACACACACAAACACACACACAAACACACACACACACACACACACACGTAACAAAGTTATAATGCAATTAGCAATCTTCAGAACAGTGGGTTGCTTCTCAGATAGAAATGAATGTTCCAGAATTAGAAAAAACTGTCAGGAGACTTCATAATTATTTTTAACCTTTTGTTCCTGAAAAAATCATCTGAAGTACAGCATATTGTTGATCTTCGTTCAAATTGCATACTAGATATGTAATAATAGCAAACACTATTTCCCATTTTTCTATATATTTAAAATAGTTCATAACAATTTTTCATAACATATTATACCTATAATAATTTTATCTAATAGGCAACAAATCATTCTAGGCAATGGTTTAAAACAATACATTTATCTCACAGTTTCCATGGGCAGGGGTAAGGGCATAGTTTAGATGGCTAATCAGATTTTTCTAAGGCATCATTAATGTGTTGGCCAGGTATAGCATTTCATCTTGGGCTCACGGCCATTTCCCAAAATCACTTGATAACAGATAGAATTCACCTCCTAGATCTGTTACTTGCAGGGTGGCTTGATTCTTCAAGGTCAGCAAAAGAATCTCTAATTCAATAGCTGTATATAAAGTATATGGGTATCTTAGTCATGTGATGTATCCTCATCAGAGTGCTGCCTATCTCATCAGAAGAGCTTCCCATATTTAACAGGGGAGAAGGATTATTCTGACAGAGTGGAATCTTTGGAGTCATGATAGAATTCTACCTACCAAACTGCCTTAACACTCTCATAATATAGTAGAAGACAGACATAAGGACAAAGACTTGAACAGGATGTAAGATACCTTGGGTACAAGTCTGCATTTGGGTCCCCCTAAGTGCTGACCCAGACAGGAATTGTTTGGGTTTATGTATGAAACATCCTCCAAAAAGGTTTGTGTGCCAAAGGCTAGGTCTCAGGTAGTAACACTATTGAGAACTGGTTAGATCATGAGGACATAGGCTTCACCAACATATTAACCCATTGATAAGTTCATAGCTGAATGGGATATTAGGAGAATGGCCCTGGTTGGAGGAATTGGGTCACTGGAGGTGCCTTTGTCCTCCAAAAAATCTTCATTTTCTTCACTCCTGAGTACATGATCTCCTCTGCTCTATTTTCTCACTGCCATAGTATTCTGCTTCAGTTCTAGCCCAAAGCAACTCAGTCAACTGATGGACTGAAGTTTCCGAAGCTGCTAACTAAAGTCAATCATCTTTGCACCAATACAGTGCTGTCACTGTAACCAGAAGTGGACCAACATAGAAACATTAGGTGCCGTTTATCAGGAAGATTCCAAGAAATGTGTGACAGATTTTGGAGAAAGGCCAAGATAAACAGTGCCATCCTAAGCAGGTTACCACTAAGTCCCTCTGAGAACTACATGGAAATAAGTTCATATTTATGTCACTGGTGGGTGAAATGCTGCATTTTACCCATTGACTATCTCCTGCTAGTAGCTAAGGTTTTTCTCCTACTCTCTTAGTCTGTCACTGTACATGTAAGTTTCAGTGGTACCAGATAAATCCCTCAGCAAGTGAATCAGAAGGATGTAGATTCTTAACATATTATATGCTCTGTATGTTAAAATCTTTCTATATCAGCTGTGGGTAGATCAAAGCAATTGTGGAGGTCTCTTCTTCCTGGAGGTTCGAAGATACCTATGCCACTAAGCCTATGGACAGTCTCACTGTGTTCTACCCAAGTTTGAAACTAGCTGGGGCTTGAGAGTAAGAAATAGAAGAAGATCTCAGAAAATGGAGAGATCTCCCATGCTCATGGATTAGCACAATTAACATAGTAAAAATGTCAATCCTACCAAAGGCAATCTACAGATTCAATACAATCCCGATCAAAATCCCAACCTAATTCTTCAAAGACATGGAAAGAGCAATTCTCAAATTCTCCTGGAAAGGTAAAAAACAAAAATAAAAACAAAAACAAAAACAAAAACAGAATAGCAAAAACAATTCTCAACAATAAAAGAACTGCTGGGAGAATCACCATCCCTGACCTCAAGCTATTATTATCAGAGCCATAATGATAAAAACTGTATGGTATTGGTACAAAGACAGACAGGCTGACCAATGGAATAGAATTGAAAAACCAGAAATAAATCCACATACTTACACACAGTTGATTTTTGAAAAAAAAAAAGCCAAAAATTATACAGTGGAAAAATAGAAAGCGTCTTCAATAAATGGTGCTGGTCTAACTGGCTGTCTGTATGTAGAAAAATGAACATAGACCCATATTTGTCACCTTGCACAAAGCTCAAGTCCAAATGGATCAAGGACCTCAACATAAAACCAGACACACTGAATCTAATAGAAGAGAAAGTGGGAAACAGCTTTGAACTCATTGGCACAGGGTGAAATTTCTAAACAGAACTCCAATGGCTCACAATTGGTCAAGATTTGATAAGTGGTACCTCATGAAACTCAAAACCTTCTGTAAAGCAAAGGACACTGTCAATAAGACAAATCAGCAACACACATATTCGGAAAAAATCTCCACTAAGCCCACATCATAAAGAAGGCTAATATCCAAAATATATTTTTTTAAAAAAGAATGCAAGAAACTTACCACCAAATCAAAAAATGTGGTATAGAACTAAACAAACAATTCACAACAAAGTAATCTCGAATGGTGGAGAAGCACCTAAAGAAATGTTCAAAGTCCTTAGTGATCAAAAAATGCAAATTAAAACGACCCTGAGATTCCACCTTACAGCAATCAGCAGGTGACAGTACATGTTGGTGAGGATGTGGAGAAAGAGAAACATTCCTCCATTGCTGGTACTGCAAACTGGTACAACCACTTCAGAAATCAATTTGGGATTTCCTCATAAAATTGGAAATAAATCTACCTAAAGACCCAGCAATACCACTCTTGGCAATATACCCAAAAGATGCCCTACCAGGCCACAGGGGCATGTATTCCACTATGTTCATAGCAGCCTTGTTTGTGATAGCCAGAGGCTGGAAACAACCCAGATGTTCCACAACAGAAGTATGGATACAGAAAATGTGGTTCATCTACACAATGGAATGCTACTCAGTTATTAAGAATGAGGACATCCTGAGTTTTGCAGACAAATAGATGGAACTAGAAAATATCATCCTGAGTGACATAACTCAGACTCAAAAGGACATGCATGGTGTGTACTCACTAATAGGTAGATATAAGCCAAAAAATAAAAAAAGTACAAAATACCCAAGATACAGTCCACAGAACTCAGAAAGTTTAACAAGCTAAAGGGCCCAAGTAAGGACACCTCAATCCCACTTGGGGGAAAGCAACCGCAACGGGGGCAGGGGGAGACCTGTGTGGGATAGGGGACTGGGGTAGGGAGGAAGAGAGGAACATGATCTGGTATTGGGTGGGGGGAAAGGACTGAAGCCCTGAAGGCCAGCAGAAAGAAAGGAAACAGGCGACCTCAGGAAGTAGGAGGTTGAAGTGACCCTCCAAAATGTACCAGAGACCTGGGAGGCAAGAGACTCTCTGGTCTCAAAGAAAGGGACCTTAGATGAAATGCCCTGTGGTAGGAAGAGAGAACTTGTAGAGGCCGCCTCCAGCAGAAAGACAGGGCATCAAGTGAAGGATAGGGTTGCCATCCCACAGTCAAACTCTGATCCAGAATTGTTCCTGTCTGAAAGAACTGCAGGGATGGAAGTGGAGAAGAGCCTGAGGGAAAGAAGTTCCAGTGACAGGTCCCAAGTGGGATCCAGCTCAAGGGGAGGGCCCAAAGCCTAACAGTATTATTGAGGCTATGGCACACTCACAAAAAGGGACCTACCATGACTGCCCTCCGAAAGACCCAACGAGCAGCTGAAAGAGTCAGATGCAGATATTTGCACCCAACCAATGGACAGAAGCTGCTGACCCCTGTGGGTGAATTAGGGGAAAGCTGGGAGAAGCTGAGGAGGAGGGTGACCCTGTAGGAGGACCAGCAGTCTCAATTACTCTGCACCCCTGAGATCTCTCAGACACTGGACCCCCAAGCAGGCAGCATACACAAGCTGTTATGAAACCCCCAACACATATACAACAGAGGACTGCCAGGTCTGGGTTCAGTCAGAAAAGATGCATCAAGAGACTGGAGTCCCCAAGGAGTTTAGAGGTCTTAGTGGGTAGGGGGATAGGAATATCCTCATGGAGACAAAGGACAGGGAGGAGGTATGGGATGGGGAACACTCAGAGTGTGGACCAGGAGGGGAATAAAATCTGAAGTGTTAAAAAAAAACTTAAATAAAATTTTAAAAAAGAAAGAAATCCCTTTGATTTTCTTTCTGTGGAAACCCTAGAAAGACAGAGAAGATTAAAAATGGGTCCTTATCCAGCAGTTGTGGGGCGCATCTTTAATCTCAAACTGGAGGCAGAGGCAAACAGATCTCTATGAATCCAAGGTGAGCCTGGTCTATAGAGTGAGTTCCAGGGCACCCAGAGCTGCCCAGAGAAATTCTGTCTAAAAAAACAACAGAACTGGGTCCTGTACCGTAAAGGGAATAAAAGCATCCAGACAGAGCAGAAGCAGGTACAGAGAGGAACTCAGGCAGAGCCAACGTGGGTGTGAACATCTGAGGGAAGAATCTGAGATGTGGGTGGGACTCAGAAGCTTTACTCCACAGTGAAGGAAACGAAGGGCTACAGAAATGTAAACTATGAAATTATACCAAGGGGTTAATATCACTTTGACAACTACGAGAAAGATGTGCTGTGAGAGCAAAGGATTCTCTATTAAATATTGTTAAATATCAACTGTCTTGAGTTCTGTGACATTTACAAGGAAAGATGATGCAGCTAGTCAAAGTTCATGGGTTTAAAGTCAGGTAGACAAGCTTAATGCTACCTTTGAAGTCTGCTATGGAAATTAAAAAAAAACTCCAAAGATAACATGCACTCGGGGAGGGAAAATCTGTTCCTTTCAACCCTGAACAACAAAGGAGACAGCAGGAGTTTGTGTGAGAACAAGAGGGAAAAATGAGTTGGATAAAGCTTGATTCTTAAACACTGATCATACTCATGCCCTGTGTGAGTAATTATGCCCTTCAAGCAGAAGAGCCATGACACCAACAAATTGAAACCGAGTAATCCCAGTCCAGGTGCTTGCTGGAATACACAAACTGAGTCTGACAATGGGCAATAAAATCTTTTTGTTGGTACTGGTGGAAGTTGTCTGTCTGTCTGTCTATTTTTTAGAGACAGGGTTTCTCTCTGTAATTGCCTGGCTGTCCTGGAACTTGCTCTGTAAACCAAGCTGGCCTCAAACTCAGAGATCCACCTGCCTCTGTTTTCCGAGAGGTGGATTTAAAGGTGCATGTCACCACCACCTGGCTAAAATCTGTGAAGAAATACTGCATGCCAGCGTGGAAAATCCATCACAATATAATAAAGCACACACAGAAGTGTCCTGAAACTATTGACTCAACATTAACTGACCACTTACGTGTTGTTCTTAATATTAGTGACATTTTAATTAAATGTTAGTTTAAGAAGTTTGTGTTTCCAAACTAAGTGCATAATATTCATGCCTTATGGTTCCCCCATGGAACCAGCTTAGTCTGCATATTTAATTTCTTAATATATTTAATAAAAATAATTTAAGGCATGACAGAGTAAAGCCCTGAACAAAATTCCCCACAGTGAAAATCTGAAAAAGAAAAACACTTTTTAAATTCAAGAGTCAAATAAATAATGATTATTATGGTTTAAGGGTTAGCATACCAAGTAATAGATTTCATTATGATGGGTGTGAGTGTATGAATATGTGTGTGTGTGTGTGTGTGTGTAATTATACTGTTTTATTAGTCATCCTCCTACCTCCTCCACTGCCCTCCCCCATGAACTTTTTTAAGGCTAAGTTAAGGGTTAAAGAGATAGCTGAATAGTTAAGAGTACTTACTGCTCTTTCAGAGGACCATAATTCAGCTCCTACCACCCAAGTCAGATGGCTCACAGCTACCTAAAATTCCAGTTCCAGGAGATATGACACCCCTGCTGGACTCTTTAGACACTCACACAGACATCTAAACACAGAGATATCCCCATAAGTCAAATAAAACAAATCTTTTAAAATATCTATTTAAAAAGTGAACTCAACATTTTCAAGTGAATGTTGCCTCTTTTGTGAGGTGAAGAGTCTAAATCGTCTCTGTGTTTCTGTCATGCCACACATCCTTCCCTATGCTACCATAGATTGCAAATCTGTGTGATAAAAACTTAGCTGCCACCCACAGTACTGTTGGGAAGGGGAATGAAACCTTTCACCAGTAGTGGGAGGCTTTAGGGTATATTTCATATAAAGGAGACATCGATACACTGGTCCCTTCCTGTCTTTGTTTCCTGGTTACCCTGAAGTAAGCAACTTTGCTCTAGAGTGTATTCCTCTACTACATACTTTCATCATGAGAAGCCATGCCACTACTAGCCTAAAAGATGATGGGACCAGTGACCATGGACTGAACCCTCTGAAACTGAGAGCCAATATAAACCTTTATTTCTCATAAGTTGATTATGTCAGCTATTTTGTCACAGTGATGGATTGCTAAGGCATTCTACTTTACAAGTTCTATATATACAAAGTTACATATATGTATCTAACTCAAAGTTTCCAGCTCCTAAAGTATCAGGACATTTAGCTCATAAGTTTCAGCAGCACAGCTAGAATGGTAGCAAATACTCTTTTCGACTGTCTTAGTTAGGATTTTTATTGCTGTAATGAAACACCATAACCAAAAGCAATGTTAGAAGTAAAGGTATATTTGACTTCCAAATCAACAGAAGAATTCAGGACAGGAACCCAAACAGGGCAGGAACCTGGAGGCAGGAGCTGATACAGAGGCTGTGGAAGGACGCTGCTTACTAGCTTGTTCCTCCTGTCTTTCAGCCGAGGAACACCAGCCCAAGGTGATCTCCATCCACAATGGACTGAGCCCTCCACCATCAATCACCAATGAAGAAAAAATCGACAGCCTTGTCTGCAGCCAGATCTTACAGAGGCAATTTTCTCTATTGCAAGATATTTGATCACACCGTGAGCCCCGAGATTGTGTTATTTACTGAAAAAAGAGTAAAGAGGCTCAGCCTTAGCACAGACCTTTAATCTCTTGACTGGAATACAACATATCCTTAGTTTGTAGAAGGAAGCACCCATATTGGAAAGTGATGGTCAATTGAGTAACGGATCAGAGAGAGAGACAAAATAGTATATGCCCACCTCTCGTGGGAAGAAAGAGGAAAGAGAAGCTATAAGAGGGGGTAGTGCACAGAGAGGGGAGAAAGGAAAGCTACTTAAAAAAGAGAGAGCAAAGAGGCAGTTTTACCAAGACAGTTATAGAGAGAGAGGTTGCAGAGAGAGAGAACAAGCTAGAGGTAGATGAAGACAGAACAAGCCAGAGAATGAGAAGGGAATCAGATTAGAACAGATTGCCAAATTTAGTATGAGGCCAAACAGAGCAATTCAGGAGAATCCCAGAGAAGTCAGATTGAGTCAATCAGTTTGGAGAGGGGTTTGAGCCAGAACAACTGAGTCGAACCACTCAGCTAGACATCAGAAAGAACTAGAAACGGATGAGCTTATTCAGGAGCAAGTCTCAGAGATTGAAAATATGCTAGGCCTATGTTAGATTGTATGGAGGCTAGAAGCTTCCAGGACTAGGCCTACGTTAGCAGACAAAGGGGACAATTACAACAGACAAATAAAAGATGCTTTTACACTTCTCAACTGAGGCTCCCTCCTATCTGATGACTTTGTTAAGTTGACATAAAACTGTCCAGCACAAAGTTATTCATACTTGTATACACCTATTCATTATTGGGAATGAACACTATATGTGAGAATTGCTTCTAAAAGTTCCTCTGTAAAGTTCTGTGAAACTCGTTAATCCTTCCCCCATGGCTGCTGCACTATTAGTCCTCCAGAATCATGTGAGACAAGCTCTCCAGAAATGCCACAGCTGGTTCACCCAGTGCTACAGCAGACAAGATTAGCCCTTCCACACTTACGCCCTCAGGGCTGGCTCACCCTCCCCATGTCACCAAAGCCAGCTCAACTCTGCTGCCCAGTTGAGGTACCCGGGGCCACCTTCCTGAGTGTGACAGTTGGCAAGGGGTTGAGCCAGCTCTCCCCCGCTCATAACCTCAGGACAGTTCTACCATGCCCTTGTCACCAGGGCTAGCTCTACTGTGCTGCTCAAGTGAGGTGCAGGGTCCCCTCTCATGACCCTGGAGCCAGCCCTCCCAGCTGCCACAGGTGGTACAGTCTACTTTTGTTCTTAGTGTTAGAGAAAGGTGGGTCAGAGAAAGGTGATACCCAGGGCTCACTGGCTAGCTAGACTGGCCTACTCAAAGAACTCCGAACCACTGGTAGATCCTGCCTCAAAAAACAAGCTAATCTCTGGCCTCAGAGTGCACCCAAACACTCATGTACACTCATGAAAACATGCGCACATTTGTCCATGCACATGTATAAATGCAAACTCTCTCTCTCTCTCTCTCTCTCCCTCTCTCTCTCTCAGAATTAATTAATAAATAATATAAAATGTGTATTTATTTGCCATTCTATAGTGAACATAGGTTTAACTGAAACAGATAGCAGTAAAAGTACATCCTTAATAAGCATAGAAATTAAACCCATAAATTTAAATACATACATATGCATAAATGCAAATTAGCACATAGAGATCTTAAAGTATTTTGATTACTGCTCACTTTCCAGAAATTTTATTCCAGTCGTTTTTTGTAGATTTCATTTATATTTCTAAGTTTTTTCTCCTTATTTTCCTTCGATGTGAATATAGAATTTTTGTGGGGAGGGGGACTTCTGCTGCTTTTGCTTTTGCATGTAAACCACCGGGGAGTCATGATGGTGGGCACTCTAGAGATTACCCTGGAGTCCTGAGAGCTCCAGGCACTCGCGGGGAAGTCAGGTGACAGAAGCAATGATTCAAACCAATCATATGATTACAAAACTGGGGTCTCCAGCAGGGCTCCAAGTGGTCAGAGGTGGACTCCTAAGGAAACTGTGACACGGAAGGGGCAAGCACTGGGCCAGCCTTGAGCCTTGATATCAGGGACAGAAGATCTGGTAGCTCCTGGGATCTCCAGCCAGTGCCTTACTTGGCCAGGGTTTCCTGAAGGGCCTGCCAGCAAACTTGGCTTTGCAGCCCAGCTCTTCCTCAATTCTAAGCATCTGGTTGTACTTGGCTAGGCACTCAGACTGGCAAGGGGCACCAGTCTTGATCTGCCTGATGCACAGATCTGCACCACCAGGTCGGCAGTGAAAGTGTCCTCAAAAGATTTGTTTTATTTGCAGTCTTGAGCAGTTCCAGCGCTTCTTTGTTCTCCAGGACATTGGTGTGAGTCTGCCCTCATCACCAACATTGGTGGTGTCTTTCAAGTACTTCTCCTTGATGATGTTCTTCAGGTCGTGATAAACCTCTGCTCCAATGTGCATGGCTTCCCGGAAACAGGATGCTCCGATAGGCAGGATCATGAACTCTTGCATGGCCAGCTTGTTGCCAGTATGAGAACTGCCATTGCTCACATTGAAAGCTGGGACCAGCAGGATGACTTCAAGGTTGCTGGCCAGGTCAGCAGTGTGACAGTAAAAGGGCACCCCCTTTTCCACGGCACCAGCTTTGCAGTCAGGGACACTCCCAGGGTGGCATTTGCACAAAATTTAGGTTTATTCTCGGTGCCGTCCATTTGGATCATCAGCTGGTCAATCTTCTCTTGCTCCACAATGTTCAGTTTCTTGCTAACCAGAGCAGGTGTGATAGTGTTATTGATGTGCTCACCAGCCTTTGAGACACCCTTCCCCATGAAGTAAGTCTTATCATTATCTCGGAGTTCTAGGGCCTCATGATGCCAGTGGGTACACCGCTGGGCACTGCAGCTCAGAAGAGACCTTTTGTGGGGTAGAGATTCACCTCAACAGTGGGATTCCCATGGGAGTCAAAGATCTCTCTGGCATAGATCCTGAGAATAGGCATAGTGAACCTCTGGCAGTCGGATCGCTGTGAAGGAAGGAAAGAGGGTTCTGTAGACCCCGAAAAGAGTGTTAAGGACAGATGTGAGCGGGACTATGTACCCAAGCACCGACTATAGAATTTTTATCAATCAGTTTACAAGAAAAAATATTATTGGTTGCCTTATATCATGAAGACAGCTGCTGGTTTCTTTCCTGACTCTCAGCACAGTTTTAAAATGTTTTTCTTTTCTTTTTTTTCCTTTAAACTCATTTGATCTTTTACATTGAAAAGTAGAGTCGTGCTGGTTAAGTCTGAGATATGAAGTATCAGCTCAAAGACTCACTTGTCAAAGGCTTGGCCTCAAATTCAGTTCAGAGATGGGGCTTTTAGGAAGCAGTCGGATCATGGGGGCTCTGACCTAATCAGTGGATTAATCTATTGGGAGCTGGTGGAAACTGTGGGAGGAAGGGCCCAAATGAAGACAGCAAGGTTTAGAGAGCAGTCCTTTAAAGCAGTGATTCTCAGCCTTCCTAATGCTGTAACCCTGTAATACAGTTCCTCGTGTTATGGTGACCTCCAACCACAAAATGATTTTTGTTGTTACTTCATAACTTTAATTTTGCTACTGTTATGAATCATAAATGTGAGTATCTGGCATGCAAATGGTCTTATGAGACCCCTTTTAAAGAGACCCTCAGAGAAGTGATCCACAGGTTGAGAACCAGGGCTTTCAATGTCATTCTTTTTATCTTTTTTTCTGTTTTTATCAATTACATTTGTTTTTCATTTTACACACACACACACACACACACACACACACACACACACAAGTGACTACTACTCTTACCATCCATATTCTCTTCTCTCCTTGCCATCTCCAACCATTCTCATCCCTCCCCACAAATTTCTCTGTCTTAATTGTGTATATTCATTTTGTTTTGTGATGCATTGAATTTAATGAGGGCTGTCGGTGTGAGCAAAGGTTTGGAACTCTCTTCTGGAGCATGACCAGCTCAGTAGTGGGTATACAACTGGAAACAATGATTTCCTCTCTCCTAGAATCTTTCATTAGCTGTAGAACAATAAGATAACTCTTTCCTCCCTTCCATGACTGCTTGTTGGCAGGGCTGCTCTTATAAGGGCCAGTGACGATAACTGCAATTACAAAGATTATATCCAGTCTACTCGATGCATTTCACAGCCCTTCACCCTGTCTTCAGCTCTTACTAAAGAGTATAAGTTGTTCCCAGCCTCTTACTCTTATTTCCTAGACACTATGAGGTCACTTACTTTCTCCACCTTATTCTCCTCTCTCTGACCCACCTCAGGCCCAAAAGTAACAAATTCAGACTTTAGTTGAAAACTTCTGAAACTGAGTCAAAATAAACAATCTCTTTTTAGGGTGATTTTGTCACAGTAGCAGAAAGCTATTTGATTTTTCTGACTAATTTGTTTAAGTAAAGATACTTCTGTTTGTTGTTTACCGGGCTCCCAGGCCTTAGCACAACTGATGCCATGTTAGAAGCACTGTGGCACCATTCTGACCTAAGAGAACATAGACCCCAACAGTTGCCAAAACAAGACCAAAAACCTAATCCATCATAGTCCATAGCTCTAGAAAAGTCTCTCAATGTACTGACCTGGTGTTTTGGCTTCTGTAGCTCCACTTATTGCTAACTGTTCCTGCTAACTGAAGCCTATCACCCAGGATAGGGATTTTGTGTATAAAAGGCAAAGAATGGTGAAACTCAGGCTTGAACAGTTTGGGCAAGTTACCCATGTAGCCCACCAGCCTGTGAACCAAGACTTTCTCTTAGCTTTAAGAGTCGAGTTCTCAATTGGACATTGAACTGCCTGAGGATCCAGCTATACCTCTCTTGGGCATATACCCAAAAGATGCCTCAACATATAAAAGAGACACGTGCTCCACTATGTTCATCACAGCCTTATTTATAATAGCCAGAAAATGGAAAGAACCCAGATGCCCTTCAACAGAGGAATGGATACAGAAAATGTGGTACATCTACACAATGGAATATTACTCAGCTATCAAAAACAACGAGTTTATGAAATTCGTAGGCAAATGGTTGGAACTGGAAAATATCATCCTGAGTGAGCTAACCCAATCACAGAAAGACATACATGGTATGCACTCATTGATAAGTGGCTTTTAGCCCAAATGCTTGAATTACCCTAGATCCCTAGAACAAACGAAACTCAAGACGGATGATCAAAATGTGAATGCTTCACTCCTTCTTTAAATGAGGAAAAAGAATACCCTTGGCAGGGAAGGGAGAGGCAAAGATTAAAACAGAGACTGAAGGAACACCCATTCGGAGCCTGCCCCACATGTGGCCCATACATATACAGCCACCCAATTAGACAAGATGGATGAAGCAAAGAAGTGCAGACCGACAGGAGCCGGATGTAGATCTCTCCTGAGAGACACAGCCAGAATACAGCAAATACAGAGGCGAATGCCAGCAGCAAACCACTGAACTGAGAATAGGTCCCCTATTGAAGGAATCAGAGAAAGAACTGGAAGAGCTTGAAGGGGCTCGAGACCCCATATGTACAACAATGCCAAGCAACCAGAGCTTCCAGGGACTAAGCCACTACCTAAAGACTATACATGGACTGACCCTGGACTCTGACCTCATAGGAAGCAACGAATATCCTAGTAAGAGCACCAGTGGAAGGGGAAGCCCTGGGTCCTGCTAAGACTGAACCCCCAGTGAACGTGATTGTTGGGGGGAGGGCGGCAATGGGGGGAGGATGGGGAGGGGAACACCCATAAAGGAGGGGAGAGGGAGGGATTAGGGAGATGTTTGCCCGGAAACCGGGAAAGGGAATAACACTCGAAATGTAAATAAGAAATACTCAAGTTAATTAAAAAAAAAAAAAACAATGACTTCAGGAAATCGTTAGGCAAATGGATGGAACTTGGAAATATCCTGGGTGAGGTAACCCAGTCACAAAAAAAACACACATGGTATGCACTCACTAATAAGTGGATATTAGCCACAAAGAAGCTCCAAATACCCATGATACAACTCACAGACCATATGAAGCCCAAGAACAAAGAAGACCACACCAAAGTATGAATGCTACAGTCCTACTCAGAAGGGGGAAGAAAATAATCTCCGGGAAGTAGAGGAAGAGAGGAGTCTGGGAGGAACAGAGGGGGGGAAGGGGGGGCAGTTCAGATATGGGAAGAGATGGGGGAGAATTACAAAGGGTCAGGAATTTGAAAGGAAGAGAGTAGCAGTGGGGGAGGGGGAACTGAGGATGGCCACTAGAAAGTCCCAGATGCCAGGGACCCAAGAGATTCTCAGGACCCAACAGGAGGACTTTAGCTGAAATACCCAACAAAGGGGAGAAAGAACCTGTAAAGGCCATATCCAGTGGATAGGCACAGCCCCCAACTGAGAGCTGGGGCCACCCACCCACCTCAAAAGTATTAATCCAGAATTCCTCCTGTCGAAAGAAAGCTCAAGGACAGAGTGGAGCAGAGACTGAAGGAAAGGTCATCCAGAGACCGCCCCACTAGGGAACCATCCCATCTGCAGACACCAAACCCAGACACTACTGCTGATGCCAAGAAATGTTTGCTGACAGGAGCCTGGTATAACTGTCCCCTGAGAAGCTCTAACAGAGCCTGACCAATACAGATGCAGATGCACACAGCCAACCATTATACTGAGCATGGGAACCCCAGTGTGTTGTTGTAAAATAAAAAATAAAGAAGTATAGTTGTCTTTTTACCTCGCTGCGTCCGCACTGCGGTGCCCCAAGATATCTGCTAGATATCTTGGCGGAAACACATTCCCAACTCCATGGTGGTCCAGACCAGTCACCCCACACTCCATTACATTACTTAAATCTACACATTAAAGAACACACAACACAATAACCTTAGATCCAACTGATAAGATATAATTGCCCACTTAAACATACAAAGCCCGGTACTATCCATCCCTTAAGAACATTTATCGAAACTTGTAAATACACAGAGCAGAATCTTAACATCACTTGCCATGATTTCTCACCCTCTCTCTCTCTCTCTTCCTTTCTCTTCCAGTCCCTCCTCTTCCTTCAAACTTCTCTCCCGCCCATCCTTCCTTCTCCTACAATGAGAGGTCTCCTTCTATCCTGTATCTGCCCCTCACCTGTACTTTACAAATTCAATGGGGAGAAGGTTCTGGTGAAGTCACCTGATTCCTGAGTACTTGACAGGGCAGCTGTCCTTGGGGCAGTGGAATTAGCATCAAAATACGGATAACTCCAGGGCAAACCACAACACCAGTGCAGAAGTTAGGGCCAGGACTGAAGGAGCTGAAAGGATTTGCAACCCCATAGGAAGAACAATATCAACCAACCAGACCCACCCCCCAAACTCCCAGGGACTAGACAATCAACCAAACAGTACATGTGGGGGACCCATGCTTCCAGCTGGATATGTAGCAGAGGATTGCCTTATCAGATATCACTGGGAGGGAAGCCCCTTTGGCCCTGTGGAGGCCTGATGACCCAAGGTAGAGGAATGCTAGGGCACTGAGGCAGGAGTGGGTGGGGGAGTGGGGGAGCACCCTCATAGAGGCAGGGGGAGGGGGACTGAATAGGGGAGCTGTGGTGGGGAAACTGGGGAGGGGAATAACATTTGAAATGTCAATAAGTAAAAAAACAAATAATAAAAAATAAAAACAAAAGTTTACAATAAAAAAAGTTTCAATTCTATAGGATGAACTAGTTATAAACATATGCTGCATAATACTGTACTCACAGTCAATGGCATATGCTTTTTGCCACCATAAAAGAAGAGATTAAATATATTGCAGTAAATGAAGCCCGGATATCTCAAACAATGGCAAATCAATGAAATTCATATGCAAACTCTTAACACTATTGAAAAGGACTTTTATTTGGATATTGACGTTCTAAGGTTTTAAAGAGTTCTTTAATTACTTTGTTGTGGTCTGAAATAAATGGTATTTTGCTACATATTAATTTCCCCCACTAGAAAGTCAGGAGCTTTGCATAGAAATTAAGCTTTTATTAAGATTTGATTTTTAAGACGGATATCAACAACTAAATTAAAGAAAGTGAATTTGAAAGCATGCTGTGGCGATTCTCCATGGAGCTGAGAGTGCTAGGTCCAGTGTAAATATCACCAGAATTGCAGTTTTAATATTCAGAGTTATCACCAGAGTCGCAAACACAACAGAAGCTATTACATCTCCGAAACCTTGAAAGTGTGACCTGGGAGTCTTTCCAGCTTAATATGAATGACTAGAAATGAAGTGAGTTACAAATAGGTCCCCAGCCTAAGGTTGGAAGGCTCATGAATTACTACACCTAAAAACCCCCAAAGCCCTAGCCTAGAAATTATTGTAAACCTCATCTACTTTGTTGTTATGCATGGAACTATTTATAATATCAAAATAATGTATTGGGGATTTTCCCCTTGTAATTCCAGTATTCATAATAGTTCTAATTTGTTTCCTAGACTACCCTTGAGAAAAAACACACATTAACAAGATCATAAGAAAGTCACTGAGGAATTGTTGTTGAAGCACGCCAAAGAAATTCAGCCTAGGTTGAGGATTTATTAGTATATGAACCAATGAAATAGGCAACTGAGTGGTTTCCCCCTCGGGTTGGATGCTGTTTATCAATCTGGCTTCTCTAATACTTCCCAGGTATATTGACAAGTAAAGTTAATCTTACTTTTTCCAATGTCTGTTGTTTAGTTTAGAAATAAAGGTATGATCTATCTAAAACTAAAAGCTATAGAAATATAAAGCAATAATGAGCTGCTGGGTTTCTGTTGTAAATATTTTTACCACAGCCTAGGTTTTATTTACTTTTTATTTTAACCACAGTCTAAGTTTTACTTACTTCTATCTTTGCTCTTTATCAGGGAGGGGGAAAAATTATCTGTTTCTCAAATGCTTTTGATACAAGAGCCTTTATTTAAAGAAAAAGGCGTGTGATGTTTTATTACTAGCACAGTACATGCCATGGCAGTTTATCCTTACAATTCTGGAAATTAATAGACTGAATTTTAGTAGATTTCATCAAAGAGATGAAGCTGTTGTGGTAATTTGAATAGGAATGGCTCCCACCCACTCTGTGTTTGAATGCTTGGCCCATAGGGAGTGGCATAATCATAATCGGAAGGTACGGCCTTGTTGGAGGAAGTGTGTCACTGTAGGGTGGATTCTGAGGTTTCAGAAGCTGAAGCCCAGGTTCAGTGACAGTTGCGGGAAGACTTGCTGCCTACAGAGCCAGATGTAAAAGTCCCAGCTCCTTCTCCAGCACGATGTCTGCCTGCACACCTCCATTCTTCTGCCATGGCAGTAATGGGCTAAACCTCTGAAACCGGAAGCCAGACTCAATTAAATGTTTTCCTTCTTAAGAATTGCTGTGGTCCCGGAAAACCTACAAAACCAACTAATCTGGGCACATCAGGGCACACTGAGACTGAACCGACAACCTAAAAACATGCACGGACTGGACATAGGCTGCCTACACTTATGTAGAAGATATGCAGCTTGGTCTTTATGTAGGTCCCCGAAGATCTGAAGCAGTCCAAGACTTGGACTCTGTTGCCTGCCTTTGGATCCCTTTCCCCTAGCTAGGGCTGCCTTTCTGACCTCAGTGGGAGAGGATACACTTAGCCAGGGCAGGTAGGGGGGCCTCCCTTTCTCTAAGGAGAAAGGGATGTGGGGGAAGTGAGTGAGAGGGTGGGACTGGGAGGAGGGCACCCCTTTGATTGGGGTGTAAAGTGAATAAATAAATTCATTAGTGAAAAAGAAAAGAAAAAAACACCTAATGAAACATTTTACAACAGCAACGGAAGTGTTGCCATGGACTTATTGTCCCTTCACAGCAACAGAAACCCTAAGACGACCGCAATTTTTGAAATTTTGCTATGAATAGTGTTAATTTTAGAAATGACATCGTACTGTGAAGAAAAAAAATTTAAACTTTTCAACCATTTGTTTTGTCAGCTAACCTTTAGAGTTGTGTACCAAATCATTTTCTCAGCACAGCTCAACCTGTCAGTCAGTTGAAGAGAGCTACAACTCATCCTGTTCCATTTGAAGCCGAATCACTGAACATGGAATGTGTCACTAGAACGTAGCTAATTATTCTCACCCCCTCTTCTGCACTTTATGAATTGTTATTATGATGAAGGGACAGTTGGAAAATGAAGGGGAGGGAAATTGGAGGGCGTTAAAATATCAAATTCTAAGAACACACAGGGAAGTTAATGTTTCCTATTTGACGTCAAATACCAGATTGATTATCAGAATAAAAAATGCCACATTACTCAGAAGTCTTCCTAAAAGAGAATATAAAATATAAGTCCAGGAAAAGCCCAGAACCAATTACTTTCTCCTAGATGAAGAGCTTGGTAATAATCAAGAAGTAACTGATAAAAATACCTCAGCAAAGTCTAAATTGATGTACCCCTTCCATCTACAGATCTGCAAATAGTCACTAACGTTCTTTACTGTGGACCAGTCCCTGTTCTAAATGCCATAGCAGAGAACAATACACACAAAAGCCCATGACCTCTGGGAGGAAACAGTAAGTAAATAGACAAATTACCTAGCACCAGGCAATCTGTTGTCAGATTGGAGGGTGTTTTCTTTTAGGAAGAAAAAAGACTTTTGATCTGTTTATTTTGTTTAATTTTTTCCCTTTTTTTTTTCCTTTAGTTTTGTTTTAAAACTAGGTCTTATTTTCTAAGTAGCCCCAGGCTAATGCCAAACGTGTGCTCTTTCTATTTTAGCCTCTTCAGTACTAAAACGATAAGTGTGTATCATCTGCTGGGGTCCAGGAATTGCCTCACAAACACTGATCTCAGACAGAAACAGTTTGTTGAGCATACATCCTAAGACTGTTCAACTGAGCCAAGCTCCAGATTCGGGAACCTAACCATGGCCCCAGGTCAAGATCCTTCAGGGTTTTTAAGCCAAAAATCCTCAAATATTTGTGCCAAATTATTTCACAAATCAGGATTTAGGGATGGGGGATTTATTTAAGAATGTGTCTTTATTGTACATTTATCCTGTTTCCATTGGTTGGAATATTCGACTCTGGCAGGGAACTTGCCTTGTCTTCCTGTCTTAACTTGTCTACCAGGATGTCAGTTACCACCCACACACATGTCTCTTTCTGCCAAGTAGGGTGTCAGTTCCCAAGGAGGGCTTGGGAACTTAAACTTTATTCAACTACTACTCAAAATGGAGGTCTCATTCCAAATAGTTTATGTTGGTACAGGGGGGGTCTCAGGTTGAGATCTATACCGGGGCAGTTTGTAAAGGAAAATACCATAAAAACATTATATAGAGATAAAGTGCCATTGGGTGATTGGTTCAGCTCCATGCTTATTGTAACTATACAAAACAGTTCTACTGACTTCTATAGTAATTGGTTTCCAAGGGCACAAAACATAACAGAATGTGTGATCAATCTTGGCATTAGGAAGTTTCCTAGTAACACCAGAAACATATGAGAAAGTTTCCTTATAGCACTTCACCTAGGACTTAACATTCCATCTAGGCCTTAACAGTTTACATAGGTCCTAACAAATAAACCCAGCTTAAAAAAAAAAGAAAGGAAGGAAGGAAGGAAGGAAGGAAGGAAGGAAGGAAGGAAGGAAGGAAGGAAGGAAGAGAAAGAAAAAGAAAGAAAAGCTTTGTCCAGGGATCTAAATTTTTTAATTTAATTTTGTTTACTTATTCACTTTACATCCTACTCACTACCCCTATCCCAGTCACCCCCCTCTCACAATTCTTCTCCCATCCCCAACCCCTTCTCCTCTGAGTGGGTACCCCAACCCCAGTATTCCCCCATCCTGGCACTTCAAGTCTCTGCAAGGCTAGGCAGTTCCTCTTCCATTGAAGCCAAACAAGGCAGCCCAGCTAGAAGAACATATCCCACACACAGGCAACAGCTTTTGCAACAGCCCCACTCCATTTGTTCAGGACCCACATAAAGGCCAAGCTGCACATCTGCTGCATATGAGCAAGGAGGCGTAGGCCCAGCCTATGTGTGTTCTTTGGTTGGTGGTTCAGACTCTGAGAGCCCCAAGGGTGTAGGTTAGTTGACTGTTGGTCTTCCTGTGGAGTTTCTACCCCTTCAGGGCCCGCAGTCCTTCCTCCTATTCTTCCTTTCATAAGAGTCCCCAAGCTCCATCCACAGTTTGGTTCTGGATGTCTGCTTCTTTCTGAGTCGGCTTCTGGTGGAGCCTCTCAGAGGACAACTTGCTCCTATCTGCAAGCATAACAGAGTATCAATTTTTTTCTTTTATTGGATTTTTTTATTTACATTTTAAATGTTATCCCCTTTCCTGGTTTTCCCTCCAGAAACCCACTATCCCATTCCTACCCCTGCTCCTAAGAGGGTGCTCGATACCCACCCACCCACTCCCTCTCACCTCCCTGTCCTGGCGTTCCCCTACACTGGGGCATTGAGCCTTCACAGGACCAAGGGCCTCTCCTCCCATTGATCTTGACAAGGCCATCCTCTGCTACATATGTGGACAGAGCCAAAGATCCATCCCTATGTTCTCGTGGGATAGTGGTTTAGTCTCTGGGAGCTCTTGGGGGTCTGGTTGCTTGATATTGTTGCTCTTCTTATGGGGTTGCAAACCCCTTCAGCTACTTCAATCCTTTCTCTAACCCCTCCACTGGGGACCCCGTTCTCAGTTCAATGATTAGCTGCTATCATCTGCCTCTGTATTTGTCATGTTCTGTCAGAGCTTCTCAGGAGACAGCTATATCATGCTGCTGTCAGCATGCACTTCTTGGCATCCACAATATTGTCTGAGTTTGGTGTCTGTATATGGGCTGGATCCTCCAGGTGGGGCAGTCTCTAGATGGCCTTTCCTTCAGTCTCTGCTCCGCATGTTGTCTCCATATTTCTTCCTGTGAGAATTTTTGTTCCCCCTTCTAAGAAGGTCTGAAGCATCCACACGTTGGTCTTTCTTCTTGAAGTTCTTGTGGTTTGTCAAGTATCTTGGGTATTCTGAGCTTTTGGACTAATATCTGCTTATCAGTGAGTACATGTGATGTGTGTTCCTTTGTGATTGGGTTACTTCACTCAGGATGATATTTTCATGTTCCATCTATTTGTCTAAGATTTTCATGAAGTCATTGTTTTTAGCAGCTGAGTAGTACTCCATTGTGTAAATGTGCCATATTTTCCATACCCATTCCCCTGTTGAAGGGCATCTGGGTTCTTTCCAGCTTTCAGCTATTATAAATATGGCTCCTATGAACATAGCATGTGTCCTTCTTATATGGTGGAGCATCTTTCAGGTATATGCCCAAGAATAGCTGGGTCCTCAGGTAGTGCAATGTCCAATTTTCTGAGGAACCTCCAGACTGATTTCCAGAATGGTTGTACCAGTCTGCAATCCCACCAACAATGGAGGAGTGTTCCTCTTTCTCCACATCCTTGCCAGCATCTGCTGTCACCTGAGTTTTTGATCTTAGCCATTCTCACTGTTGTGAGGTGGAATCTCAGGGTTGTTTTGGTTTGCATATCCCCAACTACTAAGGATGTTGAACATTTCTTTAGATGCTTCTCACCCATTCAACAGAGTATCGTTAATAGTGTTAGGGATTGGTACTTGCTCATGGGATGGGCTCTAGTTGGTACAGCTATTCATTGGCCATTCTTTCAATCTCTGCTCCATCCCACATGCCTGTGTTTCTTATAGACAAGATAAATTTTGGGTTGAAAGTTTTATGGGTGGGTTGGTGTCTTTATTGCTCCACTAAGGTTCCTGCCTAGCTACAGGCCTCTTCAGATTCCATATTCCCAAGGTACAGCTAAAACCACCTCCATTGATTCTTGGGTGTCTCCCTTATTTCAGGTCTTTGTCTCATCCTGGAGGTGCAACCCACCTCCAAACCTCTGTCAGCTGCAGATTTTCATTCATTTTCATGGTCCTCTGGTCATCCATCCTGCCCTCCTCATACCTGATCCTTAACTCCCCATTCACATCCCTATCTCCTCTCCCACCCAGTCCCCTCCCTACTTCTGCCTCTTAGAACTATTTTATTCACCCATCCACTCATGAGTACATACCATGTATTTCCTTTGGGATCTGGATTCTCTCACTCAAGATGACACTTTCTAGTTCTAACCATTTGCCTGCAAAATTTATGTCTTTGTTTATAATAGCTGAATAGTAGTCCATTGTGTAGATGTACCACATTGTCTTTATTAATTTTTCAATTGATGGACATCTAGGCTGTTTCCACTTTCTGACTATTACAAATAAAGCTGCTCAGAACATATTTGAGCAAGTATCTTTGTAGGATGTTGGAGTATCTTTTGGGTATATGCCCAGGAGTGGTAAAGTTATGTCTTGAGGTAGAACTATTCCCAGTTTTCTGAGAAATCCGTAAAGTGATTTCCAAAGTGGTTACACAAGTTTGCACTCCCACCAGCAATGAAGAAGTGTTCCCCTTGTTCCACATCCTCGCCAGTATGTGCTATCTCTTGAGTTTTTGATCTTAGCCATTCTGGTGGGTATGAGAAGAAACCTTGGAGATGCTTTGATTTACATTTTCATGATGACTAAAGATGATGAACACTTCTTTAAATGCTTATTGGCTATTCAAGATTCCTCTGTTGAGAATTTCCTGTTTAATTCTATATCCTATCTTCTAATTTATTTGTGTTGCTGAGTTCTTTGTAACTAACTTCTTGAGTTCTTTGTAAATTTTGGATATTAACAGTCTATCAGTTGTAGGGTGAGGGCAGATACTTCCCCAATCTATAGGCCACTGATTTGTCCTATTGACAGTGTCCTTTGGCTTACAGAAACTTGCAGTTTCATGAGGACTCATTTATCAATTGTTGATCTTAGAGCCTAAGCCATCAGTGTTCTGTACAGGAAATTGGCTCCTGTATCAATGCATTCAAGACTATTTCCCATTTTCTTTTCTATGAAATTTAGTGTATCCAGTTTTATGTTGAGATCATTGATTCACTTTGAGTTTTAGGCTAGGAGTTAAGTATGGATCTATTTCATTCTTCTACATTTAGACATTTATTTAGTCTAGCATGATTTGTTGAAGATGTTTTCATTTTTTTCCATTGTATGGTTTTGGCTTCTTGATCAAAAATAAAGTGTCTATAGTTGTATGGGCTTATTTTGGGGACTTTGATTAGATTCCATTGATCAAAGAATCTGTGTCTGTACCAGTACGATGCAGTTTTTATCACTATTGCTCTGTAGTATACCTTGAGGTTAGGGACGGTGACTTCTCCCAAAGTTCTTTTATTGTTCAGGATTGTTTTGCTTATCGTGGGTTATTTGTTCTTCCATATGAAGTTGAGAATTGCTCTTTCAAGGTCTATATAAATTGTGTAGATTACTTTTGATAAAATGTTCATTTTCACTATGTTAATCCTGCCTGTCCATGACCATGGGAGATCTTTCCACCTTCTGATATCTTCTTCAATTTCTTTCTTCATGGACTTGAAGTTCTTGTGATATAGATTGTTCACTTGTTTGGTTAGAGTTACACCGAGATGTTAGGTAATATTCATGTCTATTTGTAAAGGGTTTTGTTTCCCTAATTTCTTTCTCAGCCCAATTGTCATTTGTATAAAGAATGGTTACTCATTTCTTTGAGTTAACTTTGTATCCAGCCACTTTGCTGAATGTTTTTATCAGCTGTAGATGTTCTCTGGTATAATTTTTGGGGTCCCTTATGTATACTATCATACCATCTGCAAACAGTGGTAATGTGATTTCTTCCTTTCCAATTTGTATCCTCTTAATCTCTTTTTGTTGCCTAATTGCTCTGACTAGAACTTCAAGTACTACATTTAATAGATAGGGAGAGAGTGGGTAGCCTTGTCTTGTCCATGATTTTAGTGGAAATGTTTTAAGTTTCTCTCCATTTAGTTTGATGTTGCTATTGGCTTGCTGTATATTGTTTTGATTATGCTTAGGTGTGTGTCCTCTATCCTTGATTTCTCTAATTCCTTTAACATGAAAGGGTATTGGGTTTTCAATGGCTTTTTCAATGCCTAATGAGATAATCATGTGAGTTTCTTATACGATGGATTACATTGATAGATTTTCATATATTAAACCATCCCTATATCCCAGGGAAGATGCCTACTTGATCTTGATGTCTTTGATGTGTTCCTGGGTTTAGTTTGCAATTATTTCGAGTATTTTTACATCAATATTCATAAAACAACTTTGGTCTGAAATTCTCTTTCTTTGTTTAGTCTTTCTGTGGTTTAGGTATCAGAGTGACTCTGGCGGAGCTCCAGTGGCGCAATCCTTTAGTGCACAGAACTTATACAGAGTGACTCTTGCTTCATAGAATGAGTTTGGCAGTGTTTCTTCTGTTTCTATTTTGTGAAATAGTGTGAGAGGTATTGTTATTAGCACTCCTAATCTCATTTTAATCTCCTTTAAAAGTCTGGTAGAATTCTGCAATAAAACCATCTGACCCTGTGCTTGTTTTGGCTAGAAGACTTTTAATGATTGCTTCTATTAAGGGTTATGGGACTGTTTAGTTTCCTGATCTTTATCTAACTTGGGTAAATTGTATCTGTCTAGAAAATCATCCATTTCATTCAGATTTTCAAATTTGGTGGAGTACAGGCTTTTGAAGTAAGACCTAACAATTCTTTGAATTTCCTCAGTATCAGTTATTATGTCTCCTTTTTCACTGCTGATTTTGGTTATTTGAATACTGTTCCTCTGTCTCTTGGTTAGTTTGGCTAATGGTTTGTCCATCTTGTTGACTTTCTCAAAGAACCAACTCTTTGTTTTATTGACTTTTTTTTATCATTTTCTTTGTTTCTAACATTGATTTTAGGCCTGATTTTATTTCCTGCCTTCTACTCCTCCTTAGTGTGCTTGCTTCTTGTTTTACTAGAACTTTCAGGTGTACTTTTAAATTGCTGATATGAAGAACTTTCTAATTTCTTTATGGAGTTACTTAATACTATAAACTTTGTTTTTAGCATTGCTTTCATTGTGTCCCAAAAATTTGGGTATGTTGCACCTTCATTTTTCATTGAATTCTAGAAAGTCTTTAATTTCTTTATTTCTTCCACAACCCAGAGATCACTGAGTAGAGAGTTGTTCAATTTTCATGAGTATGTAGGCTTCCCAGTGTTTCTGTTCTGTTGTTTAATCCATGGTGGTCTAATAAGATATAAGGTATTGTTTCAATTTTCTTGTATCTGTTAAGGTTTGCTTGTGACTGACTATATGATCAATTTTGGAGAAGGATCAATGAGTTACTACTGAGAACAAGGTATATTCTTTTGTGTTTGAGTGAAATATTCTCTAGATAAATCTCTGTTTGGTCCATTTGATTCAGAATGTCTATTGGTTTCATTAATTCCCTGTTTAGTTTTTGTCTGGATGCCCTGTCAATTGGTGAAAGTAGGGTGTTGAAGTCCTCACTATTATTAATGTGTAGGCTTCAATGTGTGATTTGAGCTTCAGCAATGTTTCTTTTACAAATATGGGCGCCCTTGTGTTTGGAGCATAGATGTTCAGAATTGAGAAATCATCTTGGTAAGTTTTTCCTTTGTTGAGTGTGAAGTGTCCTTCCCGGTCTCTTTTGATTAATTTTGGCTGAAAGATTATTTTACGTATTACAAGGGCTACTCCAGCGTGCTTCTTGGGTTTGATTGCTTGGAAAACTTTTTCCAGCCCTTTATTCTGAGCTAATGTCTGTTTTTATTACTGAGGTGTGTTTCTTGTATGCAGCAAAATGATGGATCCTGTTTTTGCATCTACCCACTCTATTAGCCAATCTGTGTCCTTTTATTGAAAAATTGAGCCAATTGATATTGAAAGATATTATTTTTTCCTGTTATTTTGATGTTCGCCATGTGTGTGTGTGTGTGTGTGTGTGTGTATTTCTGTGTGTATTTCTTCCTTTTGCTGGTATGAAATTATTTATTTCCTGTGTTTTATTAGATATGTTTATTCTTCTTGAGTTGGAGTTCTCTTTCTAGTATTTTCTAGATAGATATTGTTTAAACTTGGATTTGTCTTGAAATATCTTGTTTTCTCCATCTGTTGTGATTAAGAGTTTTCTTGTTGGGGCTGGGGATTTAGCTCAGTGGTAGAGCGCTTACCTAGGAAGCGCAAGGCCCTGGGTTCGGTCCCCAGCTCCGAAAAAAAAAAAAAAAAGAGCTAAGAGTTTTCTTGTTATAGTAGTCTAGGTTGGCATCTGTGGAATTTTTTAGAGGTTGCAAGATATCAGACTAGGCTCATCTAGCTTTTAGAGTCTCAATTAAGAAGGCAAACATAATTCTGCTAGGTCTGCCTTTGTATGTTACCTGACATTTTTCCCTTGCTAATTTAATATTCTTTCTTTGTTCTGTAGATCTTGTGTTTTGACTATTATGTGGCAGGAAGACTTTCTTTTCTGACACAGTCTAACTGGTGTTCTATAAGTTTCTTGTATGTTTATAGTCATCTCTTTCTTTAGATTAGGAAAAATTTCTTCTATGATGTTGAAAGTATTTTCTGGGCCTGGGAGCTCAGACTATTCACCTTCTTCAATTCATATTATTCTTCGATGAGGTCTTTTCATGATATCTCAGATTTTTGTATCAGAAACTTTTTAGATTTGACATTTTCTTTGACTGACGAATCAACGTCTTTTATTGTATCTTCTGTACCTGAGATTCTGTCTTCCATCTCCAGTATTCTATTGGTGATGCGTGCATCTGTTGTCTCTGTTCTTTTTCCTAGGTTTTCCATCACCAGGATTTCCTCAGTTTGTGTTTTCCTTATTGTTTCTATTTCTACTTTCAGGTCTTGTACAGTTTTCATAATTCCTTCACCTCTTTAATTGTATTTCCCTGTATGTCTTTAAGAGATTTATTTGTTTCCTCTTTAAAGACCCCTATCATCTTTATAAAATTGGATTTAGGATGAAACTATAAAATATCCTGAGTGAGGTAACACAGTCACACAAGAACAAACATGCTATGCACTCACTAATAATTGGATATTAGCCCAAAACTTGGAATACACAAGATACAATTCACAGACCATATGAAGCTCAAGAAGGAAGGCCAACGTGTGGATGCTTCAGTTCTTATTTAAAAGGGGAACAAAAATACTCACAGGAGGAAATATGGAGACAAAGTATGGAGCAGAGACTAAAGAAAGGGCCATCCAGAGATTACCCCACATAGAGATCCATCCCATATACCCTCAGCAAAACCAGTCACTATTGCTGATGTCAAGAAGTGTTTGCTGACAGGAGGTTGAGATGAAAGTCTCCTAAGAAGCTCTGCCAGACCCTAACTAATAAGGATGAGGATGCTTGCGGCTAACCATCAGACTGAGCACAGGGACCACAATGGAGGAGTTGGAGAAAGGATTGAAGGAGCTGAAGGGGTTTGCAACCCCAGAGGAAGAACAACAATATCAACCATCCAGACACCCCCAGAGCTCCCGGGGACAAAACCACCAACCAAAGGGTACACATAGGTTTCTGGTTTCTGCCTACACTAGGAACTGACCCGGTCCCACAGCTCTCTGTACCCAAATCCTGTAGGGAAGAGGGTTGGATTTTCAGAAGTGCAGACAATCCTTAGAGCTCAGGGAAGACCATTTCTGCTCAAATTCCTGGCCCAAGAGGAACCCACCTAGAGCCCTCTGGTCACAGGAACCTAGGAACAGACAGGGATGTTTCTGGTCTCTGCCTGCACCCAGAACTGAAAGCCGGTCTCCAGGAACTCTGATACCCCTGAGAGCAGTGGTAAGACTACCATGTTTGCTCCTAGGAACCCACATGGAGCCCTCAGGACACAAGAATCTAGGAGCAGTCTGGGACAGGATCTTTCCTTTCTTGACTGCGCCTGGAACTGACCCTGTGACATAGCATTCTGTACCCTGATCCTGATAGAAGAAAGCCAGACTCCAGGAGTGTTGACACATAGGCTTACAGGAGGGTCAACCCACTGTCAGAGATAGCAAGACAAGCTAATACCAAGGACGACCTAATGGTGAGAGGCAAGCAAGCATAGGAACCTAAACAACTGAAACCAAGACTACTTAGCATCATCGGAGCCCAGTTCTCTCACCAAAGCGAATACTGGATATCCAAACACACCAGAAAAGCAAGATTTGGATTTAAAAATCACATTTCATGATGATGATGATAGAGGACTTTAAGAAAGACATAAATAACTCCTTAAAGAAATATAGAACAATACAGATAAACAAGTAGAGCACTTAAAGAGGAAACACAAAAATCCCTTAAAGAATTACAGGAAAACAAAACCAAACAGGTAAAGGAATTGAACAAAACTATCCAGATTTAAAAATGGAAATAGAAACAATAAAGAAAGCACAAAAGGAGACAACTGTGGAAATAGAAAACCTAGGAAAGAGATCAGGAGTCATAGACCCAAGCATCACCAACCGGATATAAGAGATAGAGGAGAAAATCTCAGGAGCAGAAGATACCATAGAAAACATCAACACAACCATCAAAGATAATATAAAGCATAAAAAGCTCCAAACCCAAAACATTCAGGAAATCCAGGACACAAGGAGAAGATCAAGACTAAGGATAATAGGTACAAAAGAGAGCAAAGACTCCCAACTTAAAGTGCAAGTAAATATCTTCAATGAAGGAAGAGGAGAGAGGGAGAGAAGCAGAGAGGAAAGAGGGAGAGAAGCCGTGGCAGGACAATGGAGGCTGATGTAAAGATCCCACTCTGTGTATTTACAGGTTGCAATTAATGTTCTCAAGGAATGGATAGTACCGGGCTTTGTATGTTTAAGTGGGCAATTATATTTTATCAATTGGATCTAAGATTATTGTGTTGTGTGTTCTTTTATATGAGGGTTTGAGTGTAAGAAAGTGTGCGGCAGCTGGAGACACTGGGCCACCACAGCGAGATTGGGATGTGTTTCCACCAAGATATCTAGCAGATATCTTGGGGCACTGCGGTGCAGGACCTAGCGGGGTAAAAGACAACAATACTTTTTTTTTTATTTTTTATATTTTTAAAACAACAGATGGCAAACCAATGTGATGGGCAAGAATCCACTAGTAATCCTAAGAATTGAGAGAAAGTTTTTATTTTCTAAGTAAGAGGAGGCCAGCACCATGTTAAGTCATGTGATATCTCAAGGGCAGGAATTCAAACAAAGAAACAGGGAAGCTGCCTGGGCTGGCAGGCTGTAGGTCCCCTGCTGTGTGATAAGTAATGGCAGCTCAGAGAGTTAGAGATTAAAAGCTGCTTTTTAAAGAAAGTTGTTTAGAAAGTCTTTCAGGATACTCATACTCTTTTTTTTTCTTTTTTTTTCTTTTTTTTTTTAATTTAGAGAATACTTTATTAGTTTTTGTAATCAAACCCACGTATATAAGACCTTACATATTTAATACAGTGTGTTACCCCTGTACAAATGGAAAAAACTTAAGTTCAACATTTCTAGACCAATATGGCTGTTAATTTCTGTACAGTGCCAACTCAACACAGTAAACGGGGATACTTTTTTCGAAAGTTGACAGCACAGGTAAAGTTTCAAAAAATTCAAATTATATATCTGTATATATATATATTTATATTTATATAAAAAGACCAATAATAGCAGTGTGTTATGCATCAACAGCAGCAACAACTTTTCCAGGTTCTGCAGTCATCTGAACAAAACTGTAGAGACATCCAGCACACTCCATTAAAAAAAAAAAAGGGGGCTGGGGATTTAGCTCAGTGGTAGAGCGCTTACCTAGGAAGCGCAAGGCCCTGGGTTCGGTCCCCAGCTCCGAAAAAAAGAACCAAAAAAAAAAAAAAGTAAAAAAACAAAACCCGAGAAAACAGCACAGTTCTGTTACTCTTGTGGTACCTGGCACCATTTTTTTTTTAAATTAGCTTCTCAATCATCATCTGGAAAGAAAACATTCTGAGCAACATCATTAAAAACAGCTCTGATAAAGCACGGTCACTACTACGTATCATAAAGCAGGTACAAGCTATTTTACATCCACAGAGGTATGATACAGTACTGTCCTACATCTATAATACTAGAGGATACAATTTAAAAGGCATTATTTGAGACTTGATTCTGCTTTTCCAGCAGAGGGCCCAAAGGATGGTGTGACACAGCTTTGTAAAGAAACATACTCTAGACAGGATTTCCTTTCACTAGTGGCACACTTCTAAGGATTCATTCTCTCCATGAATGTCAGCTAAAACCGTTATTAAAAAAATGAAATATCCCTAGAACAAAACCGTATAACCACCGGATTCACATGAAGATGACCTAGTGGAGACAAGCTGGACCTCACCTTACCAACAAGCTATCAAATCTGTTATGTTTAAACAGTGAGACCTCCAAGGAAGGAGATGCCAATTAGTGCTTCAAAGCTTCGGACCACAATCAAACACAGCATCCTTTTCAACAGAAGCAGAAGCTCATCTGAATATGCTCATGGATGCTGACATCAACATTTAATCATCTCCTCACTCATCCAGGAAGAGGGGGAGATCAGTTACTACTGTACTTTATTGTGTTCAACCAAATCACCATGTTACAAAAATAGCAAGCTGCCATAATAAAAAATAAGGCTCCTCTATCCAGCACCAGATAGCATCATTTTACTTTCAAGCCTAGAAATTGCACACTTGTATATAAACCAATCGAAGATGAGGATTGAGAGTTCATCTTGGTGGATTTTTCCTTTGATGAATATGAAGTGTCCTTCCTTATCTTTTTTTTGACGACTTTTAATTGAAAATTGATTTTATTTGATATTAGAATGGCTACTCCAGCTTGCTTCTTCTGACCATTTGCTTGGAAAGTTGTTTTCCAGCCTTTCACTCTGAGGTAGTGTCTGTCTTTGTCTCTGAGGTATGTTTCCTGTAGGCAGCAGAATGCAGGGTCCTCATTGCGTATCCAGTTTGTTAATCTATGTCTTTTTATTGGGGAGTTGAGGCCATTGATGTTGAGAGATATTAAGGAATAGTGATTATTGCTTCCTGTTATATTCATATTTGGATGTGAGGTTATGTTTGTGTGCTTTCATTCTCTTTGTTTTGTTGCCAAGACGATTAGTTTCTTGCTTCTTCTAGGGTATAGCTTGCCTCCTTATGTTGGGATTTACCCTTTATTATCCTTTGTAGTGCTGGATTTGTAGAAAGATATTGTGTAAATTTGGTTTTGTCATGGAATATCTTGGTTTCTCCATCTATGTTAATTGAGAGTTTTGCAGGATACAGTAACCTGGGCTGGCATTTGTGTTCTCTTAGGGTCTGTATGACATCTGTCCAGGATCTTCTGGCCTTCATAGTTTCTGGCGAAAAGTCTGGTGTGATTCTGATAGGTCTGCCTTTATATGTTACTTGACCTTTTTCCCTTACTGCTTTTAATATTCTTTCTTTATTTTGTGCGTTTGGTGTTTTGACAATTATGTGACGGGAGGTGTTTCTTTTCTGGTCCAATCTATTTGGAGTTCTGTAGGCTTCTTGTATGCCTATGGGTATCTCTTTTTTTAGGTTAGGGAAGTTTTCTTCTGTGATTTTGTTGAAGTTATTTACTGGTCCTTTGAGCTGGGAGTCTTCACTCTCTTCTATACCTATTATCCTTAGGTTTGATCTTCTCATTGAGTCCTGGATTTCCTGTATGTTTTGGACCAGTAGCTTTTTCCGCTTTACATTATCTTTGACAGTTGAGTCAATGATTTCTATGGAATCTTCTGCTCCCGAGATTCTCTCTTCCATCTCTTGTATTCTGTTGGTGAAGCTTGTATCTACAGCTCCTTGTCTCTTCTTTTGATTTTCTATGTCCAGGGTTGTTTCCATGTGTTCTTTCTTGATTGCTTCTATTTCCATTTTTAATTCCTTCAACTGTTTGATTGTGTTTTCCTGGAATTCTTTCAGGCATTTTTGCGATTCCTCTCTGTAGGCTTCTACTTGTTCTCTAAGGGAGTTCTTTATGTCTTTCTTGAAGTCCTCCAGCATCATGATCAAATATGATTTTGAAACTAGATCTTGCTTTTCTGGTGTGTTTGGATATTCCGTGTTTGCTTTGGTGGGAGAATTGGGCTCCGATGATGCCATGTAGTCTTGGTTTCTGTTGCTTGGGTTCCTGCGCTTGCCTCTCGCCATCAGATTATCTCTAGTGTTACTTTGTTCTGCTATTTCTGACCGTGGCTAGACTGTCCTATAAGCCTGTGTGTCAGGAGTGCTGTAGACCTGTTTTCCTGTTTTCTTTCAGCCAGTTATGGGGACAGAGTGTTCTGCTTTCGGGCGTGTAGTTTTTCCTCTCTACAGGTCTTCAGCTCTTCCTGTGGGCCTGTGTCTTGAGTTCACCAGGCAGGTTTCTTGCAGGGGAAAAGTTGGTCCTACCTGTGGTTCCAAGGCTCAAGTTTGCTCGTGGGGTACTGCCTAAGTCCTCTCCGCGGCGGCAGCAACTGGGAAGATCTGCGCCGCTCTTTCCGGGAGCCTCCGTGCACCAGGGTTCCAGATGACGTTTGGTGTTTTCCTCTGGCGTCTGGATGTGCACAGAGTGCAGTCTCTTCTGGTTTCCCAGGCGTGTCTGCCTCTCTGAAGGTTTAGCTCTCCCTCCCACGGGATTTGGGTGCAGAGAACTGTTTATCCGGTCTGTTTCCTTCAGGTTCCGGTGGTGTCTCAGGCGCAGGGATCCTGCCGCTCCTGGGCCCTCCCCTACGGGAACCCAGAGGCCTTATACAGTTGCCTCTTGGGCCAGGGATGTGGGCAGGGGTGGGCAGTGTTGGTGGTCTCCTCCGCTCTGCAGCCTCAGGAGTGCCCACCTGATCAGGCGGTGAGGTCTCTCTCCCACGGGGTTTGGGAGCAGAGAGCACTCATACTCTTTTTAACATGGGCTCGACAGGAATTTTGGGTTGAGATCCTAGTTAGACAAGCTACTTCTTTTTTTTTTCCTCCATCTTTATTAAATTGGACATTTCTTACTTACATTTCAATTATTATTCCCTTTCCCAGTTTCCAGGCCAACATCCCCCTAGTCCCTCCCCCTCCCATTCTATATGGGTGTTCCCCTCTTCATCATCCACCCATTACCACCCTCCTGCCAACAATCACATTCACTGGGGGTTCACTCTTGGCAGGACCAAGGGCTTCCCCTTCCACTGGTGCCCTTACTAGGCTATTCATTGCTACCTATGTAGTTGGAGCCCAGGTTCAGTTCATGTACAGTCTTTGGGTAGTGGCTTAGTCCCTGAAAGCTCTGGTTGCTTGGCATTGTTGTTCATATGGGGTCTCAAGACCCTTCAAGCTCTTTCAGTCCTTTCTCTGATTCCTTCAACGGGGGTCCCATTCTCAGTTCAGAGGTTTGCTGCTGGCATTCGCCTATGTAATTGCTGTATTCTGGCTGTGTCTCTCAGGAGAGATCTACATCCGGTTCCTGTCGGCCTGCATTTCTTTGCTTCATCAATCTTAGCTAGTTTGGTGGCTGTATATGCATGGGCCACATGTGGGGCAGGGTCTGAATGGGGGTGTTCCTTCAGCCTCTGTTCTAAACTTTGCCTCCCTATTCCCTCCCAAGGGTATTCTTGTTCCCCTTTTAAAGAAGGAGTGAAGCATTCACATTTTGGTCATGCTTCTTGAATTTCATGTGTTCTGTGCATCTAGGATAATTTGAGCATTTGGGCTAATATCTACTTATCAATGAGTGCATACCATGTGTGTTTTCCTGTGATTGGGTTACCTCACTCAGGATGATATTTTCTAGTTCCATCCATTTGCCTATGAATCTCATAAATTCATTGTTTTTGATTGCCGAGTAATATTCCATTGTGTAGATGTACCACATTTTCTGTACCCATTCCTCTGTTGAAGGGCATCTGGGTTCTTTCCAGCTTCTGGCTATTATAAATAAGGCTGCTATGAACATAGTGGAGCATATGTCATTGTTATATGTTGGGGCATCTTTTGGGTATATGCCCAAGAGAGGTATACCTGGGTCCTTAGGTAGTTCAATGTACAATTTTCTGAGGAACCTCCAGTCTGATTTCCAGAATGGTGGTACCAGTCTGCAATCCCACCAACAATGGAGGAGTGTTCTTCTTTCTCCGCATCCTCGCCAGCATCTGCTGTCACCTGAGTTTTTGATCTTAGCCATTCTCACTGGTGTGAGGTGAAATCTCAGGGTTGTTTTGATTTGCATTTCCCTTATGACTAAAGATGTTGAACATTTCTTTAGGTATTTCTCAGCCATTCGGCATTCCTCAGCTGTGAATTCTTTGTTTAACCCTGAACCCTATTTTTAATAGGGCTATTTATCTCCCTGCAGTCTGACTTCGTGTGTTCTCTGTATATTTTGGATACAAGTCCTCTATAAGTTGTAGGATTGGTAAGATCTTTTCCCAATCTGTTGGTTGCCGTTTTGTCCTAACAACAGTGTCCTTTGCCTTACAAAAGCTTTGCAGTTTTATGAGACCCCATTTGTCGATTCTTGATCTTAGAGCATAAACATTGGTGTTTTGTTCAGGAAATTTTCTCCAGTGCCCATGTGTTCGAAATTCTTGACAAGCTACTTCTTAATTATAGGTATTATTAAAAGGTGATTAAGTTTGTTTTTAGAAAGAAGAGAGTAAAGAGACTGCCTGAATCATGGAGATTTTCATCCACGGTTCAAAACTTAGGGAAAAATTAGTCACTACCTCCAAGTAGAGAGTTGTGATAAATGTCTGTAACACCAGGCAGAGTAAATGCAGACATATATTATAGAAGTTATTATGGTTAAAGAAAAATCTGTGGCTCCAGGTAGAGAGCTTAACAGATAGATATATTTTGGGTTAAAGTCTAGAGTTTTAAGTTGCTTATTGGTATTAGAATTGATAGAAGGTGTTTAGGTTTGTTTTAAGGAAAGTACAGAGATTACCTGAGTCACGTGGGGATTTTCATCCATGGTTCAGAACTTAGGGAAAAAATTAGTCACTGACTCCAAGTAGAGTATTGTGATATTACAAGTTATTAAGTTTAAGTAAAAATCTGTGGCTCCACGTAGAGAGCTTAACAGATGAATGTATATTTAGGTTATTAAGGTTAAAGAAAAATCTGTGTCTCCAGGTAGAGAACTTGACAGATTGAGATATTTTGGGCTAAAGTCCTGGTTTGATACATTGCTTATTGATATTAGAATTGATAAAAGGTGTTTAGTTTGTTTTATGAATTATCCTGCTAAAGGCCATATGGCTCGTTGATGCCGGCTAGCGAGGGTTTGTGGTTACTTTTGATAATTACCACAACAGGACGCTCAAATTCTCTTTACGTGGGCTCCACAGGAATTTTGGGTTCATTTCCTGATATCATAGAGTACAAAAGCCTATCAGGCTCATTGTTTAGCTTGCTTCCTTTTTTAAAAAATTGTTTAATCTTCATAATGGGTGTGACTTTGAGTTTTATGGTTATATTATTACTCTGGGAAAGAGTGCAAGATACAAGTTTTTCTGGTTACAGACTAAGGAACACAGTATTTTGGGAGAAGGATTTTGTCTTTGTGTGTTTAAAAAGTGTGATTAGGCTCTGGAAACCTCACAGAGTCATATTGATCAGATTTAATAGAGGTAGACTGCCTGAAAAAAATTGATTCAGGAGAATCAAACAAAAAGATATCTCGATTCTAAACTTTTATCTTGAGAGTTGTATTTTACAGAATGTGCCTACTTGGATTCCTGGTCTTAAGGATGTTCAGCTGGGTCCAGTCAGGACACATCGGCTACAGCATTTGCTTCATTCTTCCTAACCCTTATCCCCAAGGATATCTCAACACCCATGTACAGCTTGAAGAAGTTATGGAGGAGTCGTTGCCCCAATTCCCTGGACTTTTGGGGTATTGAAAGCAGTTATTCTAAAGTTGTTTTTATGAGGAATTTAAAATTGGTTGTAATTTAACAGGGAGGAATTAGCTAGATTGAGTTGTACAGTCATAATCTCATTTGATAACTAAGCTAAAATCATATCTTTGCTTTGGTATAGAATTTATTTGTTAAAAGAATTTAAAAGTACAAGGTTGAGAGCCAGTCCTTTTATTGATGTCATTACAAACTTCTGAGTTGATTACACATGTGAGTTAAGGGCCAAATAGCAAACATATTGCTGACTTTGTGAGAGTACTTTCAAGATATTATTACGATATAAAGACAACAGTCCAGATTGTCTTATATAAGTTGATGGTTTTCAAAAACGTCAGAAATCCACAAAATTTGAGATTTAAAGTTATTTATCTTTTGTTGAGACATATCTGCTCCTAACAGTTCCCCTTTGGTGGATTTAATGAAAAATTTGAACATCTCTACCTCCAGGTGAGGCAATACTTTGTGGCTAGACAGCCACTGGACAAAACTGCCTGTTTCATCTGCAGACTAATACTGTCCAGAAAAGGACAAATTATGCAGAATAGTTGACTGATAAACTCTGCCAAGACAGGGTGATCAGCCCTTCAAAATCTGCATTTCAAGAGTCTGTCAGTTGATCTTTGGCCAGAAGGCTGAAGGCTTGCACTCACATGTTGCTAACAAGGGACTGTGCTGGTAGAGATTTGTCTCTACAACCTCTCAGTTCTGGAAGCCATGTTAGGCTTCCTATATGTATAGATATTTGGTCATTCAAGGATTTCTGATGTGGTTGAAGACTGGTAGTCTCGTAGATAACCTAAGCTGTTTAGCATTGAGAATTATTACATTTGATGGCATTTGATCTCTAACCAAGATATAAGTCAGGTATAGAATTATAGTCTTTTAGGATAGATGACAAGGTGCTTTAGTTAATGGACAAAATTGATGGACTGGGTGTTGACTGTATCATATGTTTTATAAATTGTAGAATTGTAATAATTGTATTCAATTTATATATAAGTGAAAAGGTCTCTTAACTGGACAAAAAGGGGGAAATGTTTGCTTTGTCCTAGAGTTATCTGTATCTTGATGCTAATTCCACTGCTCCAAGGACAGCTGCCTAGTCATGTACTCAGGAATCAGGTGACTTCACCAGAAACTTCTCCCCATTGAATCTGTAAAATACAGGTGAGGGGCAGGTACAGGATAGGAGGACTGTCATTGGAAGAGAAGGAAGGATGGGTGGGAGAGAAGTTTGAAGGAAGAGGAGAAGACTGGAACGGAAAGGAGGAGAGGAGAGAGGGAGAGAAGCCGTGGAGGACAATGGAGGCTGACATAAAGATTCTACTCTGTGTATTTACAGGTTGCTATTAATGTTCTCAAGGGATAGATGGTACTGGGCTTTGTATGTTTAAGTGGACAATTATATCTTATCAATTGCATCTAAAAAAAATCTTCAATGAAATTATAGAAGAAAACTTCCCTAACCTAAAGAAAGAGATGTCCATAAGCATACAAGAAGCCTACAGAGCTCCAAATAGATTGGATCAGAAAAGAAATTCCTCCCATCACATAATAATCAAAACACCAAATGCACAAAAAAAAACAAAAAAATATTAAAAGCAATAAGGGAAAAATGTCAAGTAACATGTAAAGGCAGGCCTATGAGAATTACGACAGATTTTTCACCAGAGACTATGAAAGCCTGAAGATCCTGGGAAGATATCATACAGATCCTAAGAGAACACAAATGCCAGTCCAGGCTACTATATCCAACAAAACTCTCAATTAACATAGAAGAGAAACCAAGATATTCCATGACAAAACCAAATTTGCACAAAATATTTCCACAAATCTATCCATACAAAAGGAATTAGATGGAAAACTCCAACACAAGAAGGGAAAATACACCCTAGAAAAAGCAAGAAAGTAATCTTGCAACAAAATCAAAAAAAAGAGATCCAAACAAACATAATTCCACCTCTAACAGCAAAAATAACAGGAAATAACAATCTATATTCCTTAATATCTCTTTAACAACAAAGGACTCAATTTCCCAATAAAAAGACATAGATTAACAGACTGGCTATGTAAAGAGGACCCAGCATTTGCTGCATACAGAAATCATACCTCAGAGACAAAGACAGACACTACCTCAGAGTAAAAGTTGGAAAACAACTTTCCAAGCATATAGTTCAAAGAAACAAACTAGTAGCCATTCTAATATCGAATAAAATCGACTTTCAACCAAAAGTTATCAAAAAAGATAAGGAAGGACAATTCATATTCATCAAAGGAAAAATCCACCAAAATGAACCCTCAATTCTGAATATTTATGCTTTAAATGCAAGGTCACCTACATCATAAAAGAATCCTTACTAAAACTCAAAGAACACATTGCAACTCACACAATAATAGTGGGAGATTTCAACACCTAACTCTCATCAATGGACATATCATGGAAACAGAAACGAAACAGGGACACAGAGAAACTAATAGAAGTTATGAATCAAGTGAATTTAACAGATATATATAGAACATTTCATCCTAGAACAATATAATATGCCTTCTTCTCAGCACCTCATGGTACCTTCTCCAGAAGTGACTATATAATCAGTCACAAAACAGTCTTCAACAGATACAAGAAGATTGAAATAATCCCATGCATTCTATCAGATCACCACGAACTAAGGCTGGTCTTCAATAACAACAAAAACTAGAGAAAGCCCACATATACATGGACGTTGAACAATGGTCTACTTAATGATAACAAGGCCAAGGAAGAAATAAAGAAAAATTAAAGACTTTTTAGTATTTAAAGAAAATGAAAGTGCAACATATGCAAACCTATGGGATACAATGAAAGCAGTGCTAAGAGGAAAACTCATACCTGTGAGTGCCTCCAAAAATAAATTGAAGAAAGCATTCATTAGCAGCTTGACAGCACACCTAAAAGCTCTAGAATAAAAAGAAGCAAATGCACCCAAGAGGAGTAGAAGGCAGGAAACAATCAAACTCAGGGCTGAAATTAACAAAATAGAAACAAAAAAGACTGTACAAAGAATCAACCAAACCAGGAGCTGGTTCTTTGAGAAAATCAACAAGATTGATAAACCCTTAGCCAGATTATTAAATAGAGGGCACAGAGAGTGTGTCCAAATTAACAAAATCAGAAATGAAAAGGAAGACATAAAACAGAATCTGAAGAAATTCAAAAAAAAATCATCAGATCTAACTACAAAAGCCTATATTCAACAAAACTGGAAAAGCTGGATGAAATGGATAATTTTCCAGACAGATTCCAGGTACCAAAGTTAAATCAGGATCAGATAAACCATCTAAAGAGTCCCATAACTCCTAAAAAATAGAAGCAGTTATTAAGTTTCCCAACAAAAAAAAAAAAAAAAAAACAAGACCAGATGGGTTTAGTGCAGAATTCTATCAGATCTTCATAGAAGGCCTCATACCAATACTGTCCAAACTATTCCACAAAATAGAAACAGAAGAAGCACCACCCAATTACTTCTATGAGTCCACAATTAAGCTTATACCTAAACCACACAAAGATCCAACAAGGAAAGAGAACGTCAGACCAATTTCCATATTAATATCGATGCAAAAATATTCAATAAAATTCTCACAAATCAAACCCAAGAACACATCAAAATGATCATCCAACATAATCAAGTAGACTTCATCACATGGATGCAGGGATGGTTCAATATACAGAAATCCATCAATGTAATGCAAAGAAGAAAAAAAAAACATGATCATCTCATTAGATGCTGAGAAAACATTTGAAAAAATTCAACATTCTTTCATGTTAAAAGTCTTGGACAGATCAGAAATTCAAGGCCCATACCTAAACATAGTAAAAAGCAATATACAGGGGCTGGAGAGATGGCTCAGCGGTTAAGAGCACCCGACTGCTCTTCCAGAGGTCATGAGTTCAATTCCCAGCAACCACATGGTGGCTCACAACCATCCGTAAAGAGATCTGGTGTCCTCTTCTGGTGTATCTGAAGACAGGTACAGTGTACTTATATATAATAAATGAATAAATCTTAAAAAAAGCAATATACAGAAAACCAGTAGACTGTAAGATGATGTGATTACACAGGTGAAGGTCTGTCATTGGACAAGAAGGAAGGATGGGCAGGAGAAAAGTTCTAGAGAAAGGAGACTGGAGCGAGAGGGAGAAGCAGTGGAGAGAACATGGAGGTAGATGTTAAGATTCCTCTCTGCACATTTACAGGTTGTTATGAATACTCTTAAGGGATGGATGTGCACAGGGCTTTGTATGTCTAGGTGGGCAATTATATCTTATCAATTGGAGCAGAGGTTATTGTGTTGTGTTCTTTCATGTGGTGATTTAAGTTTAAGGGTGTGTGTGGTGGCTAGACATGCTATCCTGCCACAAAATTGGGATGTGTATGTTTGGCATGGTGGCAACCTGCCTTGGGAAGTGGATGAGTAGAGAGATTGTTGCCAGGCTCAGAGAGAAGCAATCAGCAGTGTGATATGGGATAGAGCAAAGTGGGTGAGAGGCTTTGTTGACTGGGATGAAGATATCTACCAGATATCTTCGGGCAATACAGTGCCAGAGTTAGAGTGGGGTAAAAGATAGCATTTTTTTATAATTTTATAGCAGTAGTAGACAACATCATACAAAAATGGAGAGAAACTTGAAGCAATCCCACTAAAATCAGGAACTAGACAAGGCTGCCCATTCTCTCCCTACTTATTCAATATAATACTCAAAGTTCTAGCCAAAGCAATCAGACAAAAAAAGGAGGTCAAAGGGATACAATGGGAAAGGAAGAAGTCAAAATATCACAATTTGCAGATTATATGACAGTACATTTAATGACCCCAAAAGTTCAACCAGAGAATTACCTGATAAACAACTTCAGCAAAGTGCCTGGGTATAAATTAACTCAAACAAATCAGTAGCTTTCCTCTACTCAAAGGATAAACAGGCTGAGAAAGAAATTAGGGAAATGACACCCTTCACAATAGTCCCAAATAACATAAAATACCTCGGTGTGACTCTAACCAAGCAAGTGAAAGATCTGTATGACAAGAACTTCAAGTGTCTAAAGAAAGAAATTGAAGAAGATCTCAGAAGATAGAAAGACCTTCCATTCGCATGGATTGGCAGGATTAATATAGTAAAAATTGCCATCTTGCCACAAGCAATCTACAGATTCAACGCAATCCCATCAAAATTCCAACTCAATTCTTCACAGAGTTAGAAAGAGCAATTTGCAAATTCATTTGGAATAGCAAAAAAAAAAAAAAAAAAAAGAATAGCAAAAAACTATCCTCAGCAATGAAAGAATTTCTCAGGGAATCACCATCCCTGACCTCAAGCAGTATTACAGAGCAATAGTGATAAAACACTGTATGGTATTGGTACAGAGACAGACAGATAGACCAGTGAAATAGAATTAAAGACCCAGAAATGAACCCACACACCTATGGTCACTTGATCATTGACCAAGGTGCTAAAACCATCCAATAGAAAAAAAGACAGCATTTTCAACAAATGGTGCTGATTCCACTTGAGGTCAGCATGTAGAATGCAAATCAAACCATTCTTATCATCCTGTACAAAGTTCAAGTCCAAGTGGATCAAGGACCTCTGCATAAAACCAGATATACTCAAACTAATAGAAAAAAAAAGTGGGGAAGAGCCTCAAACACATAGGCACTGGGGAAAACTTCCTGAGCAAAACACCAATGGCTTATGCTCTAAGACCAAGAATCAATGAATGGGACCTCATGAAACTGCAAAGCTTCTGTAAGGCAAAGGACACTGTCATTAGGACAAAATGGCAACCAACAGATTGGGAAAAGAGCTTTACCAATCCTACATCCGATAGAAGCTAATGTCTAATATATACAAAGAACTCAAAAAGTTAGACTCCAGAGAACCAAATAACCCTATTAAAAATGGGGTACAGAGCTAAACAAAGGATTCTCCGATAAGGAATATGGAATGGCTGGGAAGTACCTAAAGAAATGTTCAGGCTGGAGAGATGGCTCAGTGGTTAAGAGCTCCGACTGCTCTTCCAGGGTTCCTGAGTTCAAATCCCAGCAACCACATAGTGGCTCACAACCATCTGTAATGGGATCTGATGCCCTCTTCTGGTGTGTCTGAAGATAGCTACAGTGTACTTACATATAATAAATAAAATAAATCTTAAAAAAAAAAAAGAAATGTTCAACATCCTTAGTCATCAGGGAAATGCAAATCAAAACAACCCTGAGATTCCACCTCACACCAGTCTGAATGGCTAAATTAAAAAACTCAGGTAACAACAGATGCTGGTGAGGATGTGGAGAAAGAGGAACACTCCCCCATTGTTGTTGTGATTGCAAACTGATACAACCACTCTGGAAATCAATCTGGAGGTTTCTCAGAAAATTGGACATTGCACTACGTGAGGACCCAGCTATACAACCCCTGGGCATATACCCAAATGATTCTTCAATATACAACAAACATACTTGCTCCACTATGTTCATAATAGACTTATTTATAATAGCCAGAAGCTGGAAATAACCCAGATGCCCTTCAACAGAGGAATGGATTCAAAAAATGTGGTATATCTACACAACGGAGTATTATTCAGCTATCAAAAACAATGACTTCATGAAATTCATAGGCAAATGGATAGAACTAGAAAATATCATCCTAAGTGAGGTAACCCAATCACAAAACACACACACACAAACACACAAACACACACACACACACACACACACACACACACACACATACACACACACGGAATGCACTCACTGATAAGTGGCTATTAGCCCAAATGCTCGAATTACCCAAGATAAATCCACGGACCACATGAAGCTCAAGAAGAGGTATGATCAAAGTGCAGATGCTTCAGTCCTCCTTAAAAGGAAAACAAAAATATTCATAGGAGGGGATATGGAGACAAAGTTTGGACCAGAGATTGAAGGAATGGCCCATTCAGAAACTGCCCCATTGGGGATCCAGCCCATGTATGTATACAGCCACCAAAACTAGACAATATCAATGAAGCCAAGAAGTGGATTCTGACAGGTGCCAGATATAGCTGTCTCATGAGAGGCTCAGACAGAGCATGTCAAATACAGAGGCAAATGCTAGCAGCAAACCATTGAACTAAAAACGGGGTGCCCATTGGAGGAATTAGAGAAAGGATTGAAGGAACTGAAGGGGTTTGCAATCCCATAAGAACAACAATACCAACCAACCAGAGCTCCCAGGGACTAAACCACCAACCAAAGCATATACATAGACTTACCCATGGCTCCAGCTGCATATGTAGCAGAGGATGGCCTTGTTGGGCACCAATGGGAGGAGAAGGCCTTGGTCCTGCCAAGGCTGGACTCCCCAGTGTAGGGGAATGTCAGCGTGGGGAGGCAGGAAGGGGGGTGGTTGGGGAGGGAGAACACCTTTATAGAAGGGGGAGTGGAATAATATAGGGGACTTGTAAATGGGAAACCAGAAAAAAAATAAGATTAGATTTAAGGTCATTCTCCTGTTTCAGTAGTGGTAGGATATCCAGGGCTTGCTATAGTGGTGTAGTTGTGTTTTGAAGATGTCATATTGCCCTGGCTTTTGTTGATTGTCTTCTTTTGAGGACCTTTAGCCATCTGAGTGGTTTGGTCTCTGGATGTTCTTATTATAGTAAGTATTGGGGTGGGGTGAATCTTGATGGTGCTGGTAGGGCAGGCCTCTGATGGGTATTGTTGGGTACCTGATGGGTATTATTTTAGACCTTCAGTTCTGTATGATTATGGAGCCTCAAATCCCATGGAGGTGGGCAGAGAGGTGGCAGGTAAATGGAGGTCTCCCTGGCCTAGCAGGCTGCTCAGGGCAGTTTGGCTTGGCACAGAGGGCTCAGCAAATAGAGAAGAAGAGAGAGGGAGGCTCACCTGTGTGATTCAGGAGTCTGCTGAAGGTGGAGGAGAGGTGGTGTGAGAATGGAGAGCCCCCTGGGATAGCAGGCTGCTCATAGTGGGGATTGAGATTTTTAAAAAGCAGTCATGTGTGTATGTGAGGAAGAACATCCCAAGAAGTCAGGAAGACAAACGCAAGTGGTGATGTCGACAGACAGCAAAGACAGGGAGCAGAGGGAGAGTGATAAGTAGTACCGTCCAGTAAAGCTAGCTGTGAAGCAACACCCCGAAAACCCTATAAACTATATAAAAATTATGATGCAGCTACTGAGGTCAGAAAGAAACAGGTTAAGGAGAAGGATTCCTACTCGAAATACAATGCAGCTACCTGAACCCTAGGTGGAGGTTTTTAAGTGAATCTCAAAACTTTTAAAGCAGGCTGGAGTGATAACATCTACATCGTGTGTTAATAGAAATAAGATCCTAGGACTGGATAAGATGACCTGAAGAATGAAACCAGAGGAGAACCAAAAAGAAAAAAAAAAAAAGAAAAAGAGGAAATGGAAGCCAGGAAGGCCAGCCTAAGAACGGATGAGCATGCTGCTTGGTGTTTTGTCCACTTGATACAACATAGAGAGACCTGGAAAGAGGGGATCTCAATCGAGGGATTTTTCTCCATCAGATTGGTCTGTCGGCATGTCTCTAGGGCATTTTTTTGATTAGTGATGGATGTGGGAATGGTCAGGTCACAGTGGGCAGTGCCACTCCTAAATAGGTGGTTCTGGGTCGTAAAAGAAAACAAAATGAACAAGCAATGGGGATCAAGTTAGCAAGCAATGTTCCTCCATAGTCTCTGCTTCAGTTCCTGTGTACTGGTTCCTACCTTGACGTCTCACTCTGGCCTTCCTCACTCATGGGCTGTAACCTGTAAGTTACCCTCTCCTCTCCCACGTTGCTTTTGGTTATGGTGTTTATGAAGCCACAGAAGGCAAACTAGAAACCGAGGTAAGTATAGAAGGGAATCAAATGTGGAGTCAAAGAAAAAGGCTGTGGAAGACATGGGTAGTGATGGCCCAATGATGCTAATACAGTCAAGTAAAGTGAGGATGAAGAACTGACCACAAACCTGAAAGCTACTAATAGCTTTAACAGGACTGGAGCTAGAGCAGTGGAGACCATTAGAGCAGCACTAGAATCACCTAAGTGAGTACTAGGTGAGACATAGGAAAGGTTTATAGAGACAGCACTTCTCAAAATAAGCTAAGAAAACATGGTGGGGTATGCCTATACCCCTAGGACCTCTCAGGATAAAGCCAGAGAATGAGTATGAGATCAGATGTATATTCTGTCTGCAAAAAAGAAGAAATCAAATGGATTAAGACCAAAAGTGTAATTCAGGAGAGATGGTTCAGTGCTTGCTGCTCTTGCAGAGGACCTAGGTTTGATCTACAGCACCCACAGGGTGACTCACAACCACCCTTAACTCCATAGGCACCAGGCAACGAGGCATACATAAAGGCAAAACAGCCATACACATAGATAAATTTCTTCTATTTTTTTCAAGTCATTGTATCTTTAATAACCGGGCAGTAAATCAAAACATGAAAAAAAAAAAGATCGTCCCTTTTACAGGCGATGCCCATCACTACAGACTTTAGTGAGTGAGAGGGGGTTCTAAACAGCATGGGAAGGCTTCCGGGCTCACGGATTGAGGCATTTGGTTGCTGATAATCGGCTGGGGGACTAGTATCACAAGAGATTAACAAGCCCTCGGTTGCTGGGTCATGAGCACCTTGAAGCTTTTCTTGATGGTGATTCGGTGTTTTGAGTATTTGTCATCTGTGGAGAACCGAGCAGAATGGGCAGAGCAAGACTGTTGCCCCATGGGGTCGAATTTCTTTAGAGTATAGACGCGATCGCCCTGCTCGTTGAGGTAATACTGGAGAAACATGTCTGCCCCTCACCAGGAAACACGCCAGTACATTCACCGTCAGCCATGTTTGCCCAAAGTACCGATAAATTTCTTCTAATTTAAAGATAAAATGTGCAAACAAAATTAAGGCTTCTGAGAGGGGATGTGAAATCAGAGTGGATTATTTGAAAGATAGAAACTGTGATCTTGCATTGTCAGCGATGACTAGTAGGGATAAGCAAATCATTAATAATGAAGTTTGAACCAGCCTGAGCTACAAAAGACCTCATCTCAAAATAAATAAATAAATAAATAAATAAATAAATAAATAAATAAATAAAACCCAGGATGGGATGTTTTCTGAAAGCGGAAGTGTGGCTCCTATTAAGAAAAAAGAGAGAAGGAATCAGAGAAAGGGCCGAAAGAGCTTGAAGGGGCTTGAGACCCCATATGAACAACAATGCTAATTAACCAGGACTTCCAGGGATGAAGCCACTAACCAAAGACTATACATGGACTGACCCTGGGCTCCAACTGCATAGGTAGCAATGAATAGTAAGAGCACCAGTGGAAGGGGAAGCCCTTGGTCCTGCCAAGACTGAACCCCCAGTGAACAGGATTGGTGGGGGTAGGGGGTAGTGAGGGGACGGGGAGGGGAACACCCACATAGAAGGGGAGGGGGAGGGATTAGGGGGATGTTGGCCTGAAAACTGGGAAAGGGAATAACAATTGTAATATAAATAAGAAATACCCAAGTTAATAAAGATGGAGGGAAAAAAGAAAGATGAAAGGCAAGAAAAGAAAAAAAGAAAAAAAGAAAAAAGAGAGTCAACCCTTTTCTCAAGCAGTAAGGCAAGGGAGCAAGGGATACAGTTAAAGATTCGGGGGGCACCTCAGAATTTTCTAGTATCACTAAAAAGACCCACAAACAAACATACAAAAAAACCCACAAAACAAAAAAACAAAAAACCAAAAATATTCTGTGCCACTTCGCTGTGTCCCCTTCATGTCCATGGTCAGCAGACCAAGAAAGAGAAGTCCACTTCATAATGCAACCCAGAGCCTTGGTATGAAGTAAAGTAGTGAGACTCCATCCCTGTCAGGTTTTACATCACTCCACGTTGGAGAGACAACGTGTTCTCACCCTCAGTTAAAGAAAGACTTACTTTACCAATACTGTAGTAGGAATGTCTTCAAATTAAGTGGGGTTTAGAAACAGTGGTAGGATGGGAGGAAACAATAGGACAGGAAGAAGTGAAGTTCTGTGGGGATTGCAGCTGTGAAGTATGAAGGAAAATGTCAAATAGCAACCCTCCGACAAAACCCACTTAGCCAGGGGTACTCCATGTCGAAAGAGCTGAGCCGGTGAGCCCTCGAGTCAGTTAACAGCTGTGCCTCCAAATCTAGTTCCTTTTACCTACTTCCCAGATGCTGATCTCCAGACCCATACCGTGCAGGTACATAGAGACAGCCGTTCCCTAAAAACAATACTTCTAGATCCTATTCAGTATCAAATATCAAACCTGCCCCACGTCATTCAAAATTGTGTGATCTGGGCTGCTAGTTCCTCCCAGATGCATGGTCCCAGTGCTGATTTACTTCCGGCTTCCCCACTTCATACTCCTACTCTTCTGTTACCTATGTACACAGAGAGAAGTGGATTGGGAAAGGGGAGGTCTTTCTTTCTCTTTCTTCCTTTCCTTTATGAGACAGGGACTCATGTAGCGTAGCCTAGCCTCAAACCCACTACGTAGTCAAGGATGATCTTTATCCATCCCTCTGCCTCCACCTCCATATTATTGGGATTGAAGGGTCTGTGCCACCACACTCAGCCTTGAGAGATAAAGTCTCTCTGAGACAAGGGCTTGCTATATGCAGTGCAAGGTGGACTCCAGCTCTCCACTCTCCTCGCCTCCACCCCCATTCAGTGCTTGGATTGCAACCATCATGCTTCACTAGCCCACTCCATCTCTGTCTGTATTCTTCTTCTCCATTTAGAACTCATTTGCTCTTCCTTCTGTCCAATCTTCCACTGACAGTGACTTTCCAATATCCAATAAGTAAGGAAGGTCTTTGACGATTAGTTCTCCGCCTACACGTACACTGAGAACATTCCATTTGCCATCTTCCTGCTGTCACACAGAACAGCGTCAGAGTTGCCTAAATCTGTCATTCTGTCTCATAGATCTTTGCCTCTGGAAAAGATGCCATTTGTTCCTGCTACAGCAACCCTGGTTTTTCATACTTCAATACAAGAGTCAAGTATCAACTATCCTGGAAGCCTATCACTGCATATCCAGTCCTGTGGTTCAAATAGATAGATGGTAGATGGATAGATGGATAGATCGATAGATAGATAGATAGATAGATAGATAGATAGATAGATAGATAGATATAGATAGATATAGATAGATATAGATAGATATAGATAGATAGATATAGATAGATGTATATGTAAATATCATATATATTGTAATCACCTTAAAGAGTTTTAAATAATTTTGAGGCCCTTCCTCTGAGAATCCCATTTTATTGGTCCTGGATAAAGCAAGGGTATCAAGACTCCTAGCATCTGCCCAGATAATACCATTATGCAATCCAAGTTGGGAAACACTTAATTAAATGCTATCAAAACCCTTCTTCTGAGACCCATATCGTGTAATTTAGTGTTAAATTTTCTGGTCTTGCACATTTACTTTTCTGTGGACCACAATTATGCTAGACTTTGCACCCCAGTCCATGCTTCAAAAAAAAATAGATTGTTCAACACATGGCTTTTGACAAAATAGGGATTCTGTTTCTGTTTATATACAGACGTGCTTGTTTGTTTCTTTTTTTTTTTTTCCTTCGGAGCTGGGGACCAAACCCAGGGCCTCGCGCTTCCTAGGCAAGCGCTCTACCACTGAGCTAAATCCCCAACCCCTGTTTGTTTGTTTCTTAATGAGATAAGAAAGAAGCCATACTAGAAGAAAGGAAACAATACAGTTAGATCTACCCATATGATGCCAGGACGACAATGTGATGTTTGAAGCCAGAAATGACTTAAAATGATTCCTGAGACCGGCATACAAGAACAGACAGACAGAAGGATGGACACACACACACACACACACACACACACACACACACACACACACAAACTGGGCAAATATTTTACAAAAGTAACAAAATGCAAAGCCAGTGTTCTGAAAGTGTCAACATAAATGAATTTCTCAGTATCCCCTGGTGCCTGCTGCTTCCTAACTCTGAAGATCTGATGTGTCAGCACTTTCCAATTTTGCTCTCCCTATCTGATCCCAAAGCACAATATTTTAGGTAGTGGACTGTCCTTTGCAGTGCTTTAGTATTGGGATGCAGTCATTTTCTTAGTGAAACTCCACCTTCCTTCTTACTCATTTAAACAACGATGTGATAAAAAATAAAAAAGCAATGAGAGTTAAATAAATGTTGAAAGATGCTCTGGTGAACTCTGAAAGGCTGCATGGATGCCTCCAATCATTTACTAGCACCTCCTACAATTCAGGTTATTTATCCTTAGACAAATATTAACTATAAATTCAGTGGTTAGATTAATAGGAATATAAGTTGCTTTTATAATTAAATAAACAAAATATGAACTTTAGGAGCAGATTGGGCATATACTATAAGATCCAGGTTTCATTCAATGTATAATGATAATTATAGCAAGAAATCAAAGCATTTCATGTACAAATCCCTTTAGAGTTAGAGTTAGAGGAATCCAGTTAGGTAAGAGAAGGGAGATTTTAAGAAAACCTGAACTCATGCTGAGTGTACAATCACGAAAGCTCACAGCAAGAGTTCTCTGAGCTTCCAGAGAACTTCACATTCAAACCACTGACTACAGAGACATCCAAGACCCCTCGTTAAAGAGAGTAAAGGTGTTTGAGGAAAGTTGGCCATTTTGAAAAGAATGCTATCTGTGGAAGAGCTCTCAAATCAGACTCATTTTGAAACTAAACAAGAGAGACCCTTTTTCTCTATTTAGGTCAGAATTGATTTTCCCTCTTTCCTGTTTGGGTGTAATGATGTGTTGTCTCTGATGATGCTGCTGCTCCTCTGGCCTGTGCAAATAATGAATGAACACCAGTGCTGGAATCTGTCTGAGTGTGGCTGACTCCTAGACAGGCAGTTCCCACTTTCCACTTATAACTCAGGGGGGAAAAAGCAATTATTTTTGAATGGATGCTGATTTTAATGTCTGGAGTCACAGCCAGAAACAGCAACAAACATCTCCAGGAGTTTCCCAGGTAATACAACTGAAAGAAGGTCGGCAGCCCAGCAGAGAAGGTTAGGAAGCGTTTATTATCACTCTGTAGATTGTTTGACATGATGGTAATTTTTTTAGCCAGTAATAGTTTATCATGAATCTTTTCAATCTTTGTTCTATGCATACTTCACAGATAGCATGCATTATCTTTACAAATAAATTCAAAAGCATTTCTCAAAGTAGGTGATCTTGTCTTATAAATTTTCCCCACTTAAAAATAAAACATGAATGTCTTTCTATGTTTTTAAATTTTCTTCTACAAGTCGGGAGTGGCAGTGAACACCTACAGCCTCAGGACTCAGATGGCATCAACAAAAGGATTACATTTTTGAAATCAGTCTCAAAAAAAAAGCAAAAGAAAAGTTTACCCTAAACAAAATCTTTTCCCCTTTTTTTATTATTGTTCCTTCATATATTACATCATGACTGCAGTTTCTACTCCCTACCCTCTCCGTGTCTCTCCACCCTACCTCCACCAGACCTCCCAACCCTTGCCACATCCCCTCAGAAAAGAGCAGCCCTCTCAGGAAAGAGTAGGCCTTCCAGAAGCTACAGTAAGAGCAGGCACATTTTCTCATATCAACGCTGGACAGACAATCAAATAAGAGAAAGGGGGCTCAAAGGAAGGCAAAAGAGTCAGAGACTGCCCCTGGTCCCACTGCTCAATGTCCCACAAGAACACCAAGCTACATAACCATAACTTATATGCAGAGCACAGAGGTCAGACACATACAGGCTCCCTGATCTGCGAGCCCACTAAAGACCAGGTCAGTTGACTTTGTGGGCCATGTTCTTGTGTTCATTCTGGCTCCTTTAAACTCTACTCCCCTGTCCCGTGCTATCGTCTCGCCAGCAAGAACACGCGCGGACACCAGGATCCTTCTGCAGCAAAGCATTTATTACATCTTGAAGAGGAGAGACCAGGGCCCAGAAAGGCGCTGCTTATAAAACCCTAGCACGGCGCGTCCACGCCTGATTGGTCGCTTACCCATGATCTCACTGGCACGCCCCGGGGTGGGCAAAGACTTGGCGCGAACACATTCTTGCACATGCGCACACAGCTAGTTTCCTGAAAGGAAGTCAGGCTGGCGCAGCGGAAGCCAGCGCCATCTTGTAATGGCGAATGCTATCCCGGCTTTCCACGTGGGGCGCAGCGGAAGCCAGCGCCATCTTGTGATGGCGAATGTTATTGCGGCTTTCCACATATCCCCCTTTTTTTACTAGAATGAGGATGGTCTAGGCCTCTGCAGTTACGTCCATCTGCTGTGGCTCCTGTCTTAGGTCGTTCCTCTAATGTCACAGCCTTATCTGTCGTAGGGTAACCCTATTGCCACCGGGCCCCGTGTCTTTGATTGGTCTGTGCATGAGGAAAGTTGCCCGTCTCTGCATACCGCAGTGCTTTGTGACAGTAACTGCTAAACGACCTAGGGCGAACTCTACAAAAGAGGCCAGCCAGAAAATGAGTTAGTGGGGAAATCATGATCACCCTATCATGTGCAATGAGGAAACCTCAGCGATGTAGAAGGGCTGATCAAAGAATCATTGAGTCTCTCTCATCCCAGTGCAATGGATCCACAAATCCATGGGGTGCAAGAGCAGAGAACTCAGATGTCGACTAATTTTTGAGGATAGATAACCAGATTTCAGGGGATGCCCCTTGTTCAATGGCCACAAGTGCTTGAGTGATAAAGACCTTGTCACGTTTCTGTTGAGATCTGAGTTTGCAAACCAACCATAGCATAAACACTAATCCACAGCATAGGGCTGCACCAAACAGAGCCACTCCCAATAAGTAGTGGGCACCTCATCTAGTTCTCCTCAGCTGTTACCACCAAGGGCCGTAGTCAAGCCGCTCCTATAATAAAATTTAGAATTCCCAATTGTTAGCAACTACTCCAGAAAGTTCACCCACTGTGCTTGCCTAACAATAGATTGGGGGAGGGTAACTCTAGACACTGCAGACACAATGGCTGCAGCAGTAATGGCTGCTACAATAGCAGCGAAAGTAACAAGGTCTTTCCCAGGACAGTTTAGGATCGGTCATTCTTCTCTGGAACAACCAGCAGGCAATGGAACCATGTCTGAGATCTGCACAACCAGGGCAGAGTTCCCCAGTCCACAGCAGCTTCACGCAGATGGCATTCCTATGAAGCTACAGACTGCAAAATGACTAAGGCAGCAAGAGTCACCAGGGGAATGAGGGGGGCAGGGGTAATAGCTGGAGTCCAATCTTCTCCAGCATGCAGCAGTGCACAGAGGGTTGGAGTGCAGGCCGAGGTGGGATGGGACACAATGATTGCAGCAACGTCAAAATCTCTGTGATGACAAAAGATGTGGGGGAATCCTCTGTCTTCCTCCAAGGACACAGGAATGACTCCAGGGACCCGAACCACGAGAGCTGAATCTTCATGCTCGCAGGATCAGCAAGTCTCAGCAACCACCTCTGGCAGCTGGCATACTCTTGTAGCATCCTGTAGAAAAAACACAAACATTCCCTCTATATAAAATACCTGGGGGCTGGGGATTTAGCTCAGTGGTAGAGCGCTTACCTAGGAAGCGCAAGGCCCTGGGTTCGGTCCCCAGCTCCGAAAAAAAGAACCAAAAAAAAAAAAAAAATACCTGGACAGGCCTCGGATCCCGGCCCGCAGCAGCTCTCTGCTCCCAAACCCCGTGGGAGAGAGACCTCACCGCCTGATCAGGTGGGCACTCCTGAGGCTGCAGAGCGGAGGAGACCACCAACACTGCCCACCCCTGCCCACATCCCTGGCCCAAGAGGAAACTGTATAAGGCCTCTGGGTTCCCCTAGGGGAGGGCCAAGGAGCGGCAGGACCCCTGCGCCTGAGAAACCACCGGAACCTGAAGGAAACAGACCGGATAAACAGTTCTCTGCACCCAAATCCCGTGGGAGGGAGAGCTAAACCTACAGAGAGGCAGACACGCCTGGGAAACCAGAAGAGACTGCACTCTGCGCACATCCAGACGCCAGAGGAAAACACCAAACGCCATCTGGAACCCTGGTGCACGGAGGCTCCCGGAAAGAGCGGCGCACATCTCCTCGGTTGCTGCCGCCACGGAGAGGACTTAGGCAGTACCCCACGAGCACACTTGAGCCTCGGAACCTCAGGTAGGACAAACTTTTCCCCTGCAAGTGACCTGCCTGGTGAACTCAAGACACAGGCCCACAGGAACAGCTAAAGACCTGTAGAGAGGAAAAACTACAAGCCCGAAAGCAGAACACTCTGTCCCCATAACTGGCTGAAAGAAAACAGGAAAACAGGTCTACAGCACTCCTGACACACAGGCTTATAGGACAGTCTAGCTACTGTCAGAAATAGCAGAACAAAGTAACACTACAGATAATCTGATGGCAGGAGGCAAGCGCAGGAACCCAAGCAACAGAAACCAAGACTACATGGCATCATCAGAGCCCAATTCTCCCACCAAAATAAACATGGAATATCCAAACACACCAGAAAAGCAAGATCTAGTTTCAAAATCATATTTGATCATGATGCTGGAGGACTTCAAGAAAGACGTGAAGAACTCCCTTAGAGAACAAGTAGAAGCCTACAGAGAAGAATCGCAAAAATGCCTGAAAGAATTCCAGGAAAACACAATCAAACAGTTGAAGGAATTAAAAATGGAAATAGAAGCAATCAAGAAAGAACACATGGAAACAACCCTGGATATAGAAAATCAAAAGAAGAGACAAGGAGCTGTAGATAGAAGCCTCACCAACAGAATACAAGAGATGGAAGAGAGAATCTCAGGAGCAGAAGATTCCATAGAAATCATTGACTCAACTGTCAAAGATAATGTAAAGCGGAAAAAGCTACTGGTCCAAAACATACAGGAAATCCAGGACTCAATGAGAAGATCAAACCTAAGGATAATAGGTATAGAAGAGAGTGAAGACTCCCAGCTCAAAGGACCAGTAAATATCTTCAACAAAATCATAGAAGAAAACTTCCCTAACCTAAAAAAAGAGATACCCATAGGCATACAAGAAGCCTACAGAACTCCAAATAGATTGGACCAGAAAAGAAACACCTCCCGTCACATAATAGTCAAAACACCAAACGCACAAAATAAAGAAAGAATATTAAAAGCAGTAAGGGAAAAAGGTCAAGTAACATATAAAGGCAGACCTATCAGAATCACACCAGACTTCTCGCCAGAAACTATGAAGGCCAGAAGATCCTGGACTGATGTCATACAGACCCTAAGAGAACACAAATGCCAGCCCAGGTTACTGTATCCTGCAAAACTCTCAATTAACATAGATGGAGAAACCAAGATATTCCATGACAAAACCAAATTTACACAATATCTTTCTACAAATCCAGCACTACAAAGGATAATAAATGGTAAATCCCAACATAAGGAGGCAAGCTATACCCTAGAAGAAGCAAGAAACTAATCGTCTTGGCAACAAAACAAAGAGAATGAAAGCACACAAACATAACCTCACATCCAAATATGAATATAACAGGAAGCAATAATCACTATTCCTTAATATCTCTCAACATCAATGGCCTCAACTCCCCAATAAAAAGACATAGATTAACAAACTGGATACGCAACGAGGACCCTACATTCTGCTGCCTACAGGAAACACACCTCAGAGACAAAGACAGACACTACCTCAGGGTGAAAGGCTGGAAAACAACTTTCCAAGCAAATGGTCAGAAGAAGCAAGCTGGAGTAGCCATTCTAATATCAAATAAAATCAATTTTCAATTAAAAGTCATCAAAAAAGATAAGGAAGGACACTTCATATTCATCAAACCAAAAATCAACCAAGATGAACTCTCAATCCTAAATATCTATGCCCCAAATACAAGGGCACCTACATACGTAAAAGAAACCTTACTCAAGCTCAAAACACACATTGCACCTCACACAATAATAGTGGGAGATTTCAACACCCCACTCTCATCAATGGACAGATCATGGAAACAGAAATTACACAGAGACGTAGACAGATTAAGAGAAGTCATGAGCCAAATGGACTTAACAGATATTTATAGAACATTCTATCCTAAAGCAAAAGAATATACCTTCTTCTCAGCTCCTCATGGTACTTTCTCCAAAATTGACCATATAATTGGTCAAAAAACGGGCCTCAACAGGTACAGAAAGATAGAAATAATCCCATGCGTGCTATCAGACCACCACGGCCTAAAACTGGTCTTCAATAACAATAAGGGAAGAATGCCCACATATACGTGGAAATTGAACAATGCTCTACTCAATGATAACCTAGTCAAGGAAGAAATAAAGAAAGAAATTAAAAACTTTTTAGAATTTAATGAAAATGAAGGTACAACATACCTAAACTTATGGGACACAATGAAAGGTGTGCTAAGAGGAAAACTCATAGCGCTGAGTGCCTGCTGAAAGAAAAAGGAAAGAGCATATGTCAGCAGCTTGACAGCACACCTAAAAGCTCTAGAACAAAAAGAAGCAAATACACCCAGGAGGAGTAGAAGGCAGGAAATAATCAAACTCAGAGCTGAAATCAACCAAGTAGAAACAAAAAGGACCATAGAAAGAATCAACAGAACCAAAAGTTGGTTCTTTGAGAAAATCAACAAGATAGATAAACCCTTAGCCAGACTAACGAGAGGACCCAGAGAGTGTGTCCAAATTAACAAAATGCGAAATGAAAAGGGAGACATAACTACAGATTCAGAGGAAATTAAAAAAAATCATCAGATCTTACTATAAAAGCCTATATTCAACAAAACTTGAAAATCTACAGGAAATGGACAATTTCCTAGACAAATATCAGGTACCGAAGTTAAATCAGGAACAGATAAACCAGGTAAACAACCCCATAACTCCTAAGGAAATAGAAGCAGTCATTAAAGGTCTCCCAACCAAAAAGAGCCCAGGTCCAGACGGGTTTAGTGCAGAATTCTATCAAACCTTCACAGAAGACCTCATACCAATATTATCCAAACTATTCCACAAAATTGAAACAGATGGATCACTACCGAATTCCTTCTATGAAGCCCCAATTACTCTTATACCTAAACCACACAAAGACCCAACAAAGAAAGAGAACTTCAGACCAATTTCCCTTAAGAATATCGACGCAAAAATACTCAATAAAATTCTGGCAAACCGAATCCAAGAGCACATCAAAACAATCATCCACCATGATCAAGTAGGCTTCATCCCAGGCATGCAGGGATGGTTTAATATACGGAAAACCATCAACGTGATCCATTATATAAACAAACTGAAAGAACAAAACCACATGATCATTTCATTAGATGCTGAGAAAGAATTTGACAAAATTCAACACCCCTTCATGATAAAAGTCCTGGAAAGAATAGGAATTCAAGGCCCATACCTGAACATAGTAAAAGCCATATACAGCAAACCAGTTGCTAACATTAAACTAAATGGAGAGAAACTTGAAGCAATCCCACTAAAATCAGGGACTAGACAAGGCTGCCCACTCTCTCCCTACTTATTCAATATAGTTCTGAAGTTCTAGCCAGAGTAATCAGACAACAAAAGGAGGTCAAGGGGATACAGATCAGAAAAGAAGAAGTCAAAATATCACTATTTGCAGATGATATGATAGTTTATTTAAGTGATCCCAAAAGTTCCACCAGAAAACTACTAAAGCTGATAAACAACTTCAGCAAAGTGGCTGGATATAAAATTAACTCAAATAAATCAGTAGCCTTCCTCTACACAAAAGAGAAATAAGCCGAGAAAGAAATTAGGGAAACGACACCCTTCATAGTAGACCCAAATAATATAAAGTACCTCGGTGTGACTTTAACCAAGCAAGTAAAAGATCTGTACAATAAGAACTTCAAGACACTGAAGAAAGAAATTGAAGAAGACCTCAGAAGATGGAAAGATCTCCCATGCTCATGGATTGGCAGGATTAATATAGTAAAAATGGCCATTTTACCAAAAGCGATCTACAGATTCAATGCAATCCCCATCAAAATACCAATCCAATTCTTCAAAGAGTTAGACAGAACAATTTGCAAATTCATCTGGAATAACAAAAAAACCCAGGATAGCTAAAACTATCCTCAACAATAAAAGGACTTCAGGGGGAATCACTATCCCTGAACTCAAGCAGTATTACAGAGCAATAGTGATAAAAACTGCATGGTATTGGTACAGAGACAGACAGATAGACCAATGGAATAGAATTGAAGACCCAGAAATGAACCCACACACCTATGGTCACTTGATTTTTGACAAAGGAGCCAAAATCATCCAATGGAAAATAGATAGCATTTTCAGAAAATGGTGCTGGTTCAACTGGAGGTCAACATGTAGAAGAATGCAGATTGATCCATGCTTATCACCCTGTACAAAGCTTAAGTCCAAGTGGATCAAGGACCTCCACATCAAACCTGATACACTCAAACTTATAGAAGAAAAACTAGGGAAGCATCTGGAACACATGGGCACTGGAAAAAATTTCCTGAACAAAACACCAATGGCTTATGCTCTAAGATCAAGAATCGACAAATGGGATCTCATAAAACTGCAAAGCTTCTGTAAGGCAAAGGACACCGTGGTTAGGACAAATCGGCAACCAACAGATTGGGAAAAGATCTTTACCAATCCTACAACAGATAGAGGCCTTATATCCAAAATATACAAAGAACTCAAGAAGTTAGACCGCAGGGAAACAAATAACCCTATTAAAAAATGGGGTTCAGAGCTAAACAAAGAATTCACAGCTGAGGAATGCCGAATGGCTGAGAAACACCTAAAGAAATGTTCAACATCTTTAGTCATAAGGGAAATGCAAATCAAAACAACCCTGAGATTTCACCTCACACCAGTGAGAATGGCTAAGATCAAAAACTCAGGTGACAGCAGATGCTGGCGAGGATGCGGAGAAAGAGGAACACTCCTCCATTTTTGGTGGGATTGCAGACTGGTACAACCATTCTGGAAATCAGTCTGGAGGTTCCTCAGAAAATTGGACATTGAACTGCCTGAGGATCCAGCTATACCTCTCTTGGGCATATACCCAAAAGATGCCCCAACATATACAAAAGCCACGTGCTCCACTATGTTCATCGCAGCCTTATTTATAATAGCCAGAAGCTGGAAAGAACCCAGATGCCCTTCAACAGAGGAATGGATACAGAAAATATGGTACATCTACACAATGGAATATTACTCAGCTATCAAAAACAACGGCTTTATGAAATTCGTAGGCAAATGGTTGGAACTGGAAAACATTATCCTGAGTGAGCTAACCCAAACACAGAAAGACATACATGGTATGCACTCACTGATAAGTGGCTATTAGCCCAAATGCTTGAATTACCCTAGATGCCTAGAACAAATGAAACTCGAGACGGATGATCAAAATGTGAATGCTTCACTCCTTCTCTAAAAGGGGAACAAGAATACCCTTGGCAGGGAAGAGAGAGGCAAAGATTAAAACAGAGACTGAAGGAACTCCCATTCAGAGCCTGCCCCACATGTGGCCCATACATATACAGCCACCCAATTAGACAAGATGGATGAAGCAAAGAAGTGCAGACCGACAGGAGCCGGATGTAGATCTCTCCTGAGAGACACAGCCAGAATACAGCAAATACAGAGGCGAATGCCAGCAGCAAACCACTAAACTTAGAATAGGACCCCCGTTGAAGGAATCAGAGAAAGAACTGGAAGAGCTTGAAGGGGCTCGAAACCCCATGTGTACAACAATGCCAAGCAACCAGAGCTTCCAGGGACTAAGCCACTTCCTAAAGACTGTGCATGGACTGATCCTGGACTCTGACCTCATGGGTAGCAATGAGTGTCCTAGTGGGAGCGCCAGTGGAGGGGGAAGCCCTGGGTCCTGCTGGGACTGAGCCCCCAGTGAACTAGACTGTTGGGGGGAGGGCGGCAGTGGGGGGATGGTTGGGAGGGGAGCACCCGTGGGGAGGGGGAGGGGGGAGGGGGATGTTTACCCGGAAACCAAAAAATTATTATTACGTATTAAATAAATTAAAAAAAAATTCCTGGACAGGATCATGCCAAATGCAGAAGTATGCCTAGTTGTAGGGTGCCATAAACACTCAGAGTTCCTTGGCATCCAAATTTTAAAATTGGAAATAAAAGGAGTATTATTAAATAATTGTATAGCATACATAGCATACAGGGATATAACTCCCCCTTTTTATTTATTAAGATATAAACTGTCTAGTATCATTGTCCTCCCTCATTAATGGGTCCAGGCCATCTAGTTTGAGTTCCCAAATGGCCTACAAAGGAACAGTACTTAGTGCTCTTAACCACTAAGCCATCTCTCCAGCACCTCACAAGTTTTAAGCATTAATTAGAAATGCCGAATCCTGTAAACAAGGTCCAGATTTAGCCTTATTTAGAAATCCCTGAGTTGGCAGGGTGAGGCTGGGCATTGAAAGTAAGCAAATGGAGTCTTCCTCTTTTCGTGAGGGTGTGTTATCAACTCCATTACCATTTTCAAAGAGCTGGGTCTATGGTTTTGTTTAGTTGTCTGAGCCAGAGCACTGAAAGGACAGTGAGTTGTCAGTCATTCACACTGAAATCATCACTCACTGATTTCATGTAGAAAACTTGTCTCCAATAAGACATTAACTAATTGTAAAATTTAAGGGTTAGTAGTATCTAAAAAAAAAAAAGGAAAACTTTTTAATCAATTGTGAAACCACAAGTCACACATTGGCTATCAGTATATGAATTGAAAGCTTGATTTTTTAACATTTTAAAAACAGTGGCTACAGCACATAATTTAATAGTCTGTGTTGAAGCAGGGGAAACTCAAGAGAATAAACAAGTGATCCAATCATACATGTAGCCTTTTCATTAGATGAACCACCTATAGATACAGTAAGCGCATTTCCTATGGGTTGTGTGCACAAATATACAGGAAGTACAAAAGCATGCAAAGAGTAAAATTATCAATTTTGCCTGAAAAATTTGTATATGTAATAGGCCAAGTATCAGTATTTTGTAATAACCAATTTGATTGCTGTTTGGAATAAGGTATGTTTCACCAGGTTTCTTTTTAAATTACTTCCATGACTCTAGCCTACAATTCTGTATAAACACATCTGAAGCTTTATCTCCAATGAGGATAACAAAGGCTTAAGTCCTCTGGTAAGGTGAGGTATTTTGGCAATTAACATATCCTTAGAAGCTTAAAATTAGTTTCAAATATTCTTTTCTGGAGAAGTGTAACAGCTACTCCCCAAATATTAAAGCTCATTCTGAGAGCAAAGATTTGTAGTAAAAATTTCCATATACACTGAAAGATTCAAAGTTCTAACTTCTTACATTGAAGAAGCGACAAAATTACATAATATAAGGCTATTAGCCATTCTTTTGTAAAATTTTTAATGATATCACTTCATGGGCTCTCTAAAATTATAAGCAAGCTCATGAAATGAAAATTCACAATTGCTATGACGTAAACAAATTGCATAAAATCAATCCTCTAAATCTGTCTTGAAATGGCAGTTGGAGTAAGGAAACTGGCTGTAATGCTCTCACAAGTTCTAAAACCTCATCAATCCTTTGTAAGTCCTATAACAATCTCTACCTGTTTGATTTTTCCTCAATTATAAATAAGTTTGAGTTAGTCAATGTAACACTGGCAATCCTTAATCAAATCCTTAAGTTCTCCTTGTAACACCAGAGCACAACCACAAGGTCACCTGAGTTCTGAGTAGTGACTAGGCAGCTGTCCTTGGGGCAGTGGAATTAGCATTAAAATACAGATAACTTCAGGGCAAACCACAACTTTGGAAAGCAAAACTCAACCTCCAACAAACAATCTAGTCTCCAAGACACCGAATCTACCCTTCATGCTACAAAGTTTGACTGCCAATTCCTACATATCAACGCACGATGGTGTGGTCTCCAATACCTCAACAAAGAGACATTGTCCTAAATTCCTTTAGAAGCCTGGTTTCTAGGATAAGAGTTCCATAAAAATATTATCTCAATTTAGACCTGTTTCCCTAGGTTGGCTCATTTCACATGTTGTCTAGAATGACTTTATCCAAATTACCAGCTTTATGTCAACTTTCTGTTACCAATATTATACCTTTTTAACCATATCCAATAACTTAAAAGCCAATAGTCCATAACCAAGGCATGTAGAGCATATTTATACATTTAAAACCAATGAGAAACAAAATTGAAGTGGCTATACATATCTTTAATATTTAGACCAAACACCATTATGACTTTTCTAGCTGTGATTTTAAGAGAAGCACCTTGTCACCTGCTAAGTCTAATAATCAGCTCATGCAGACGCTCATCCCCGGGCAGCTTCTCCAGCTGACCTAGACTCCTGGCTACAGATACAGGGCTCCAAGGATTGATTGAAACTGCTTTTTATTCATTTGTTCCTGTTTTGAAACGAGTTAAAACCAAATCAAGATGTGAACGATTGGCAGATAAAATTTTTACCATTTTCTCTTTTGAACATGAAACATAAAACATTTAAACAATGAGAAGCAAGAACCACAGACATAAACTGACAGACATGGGCAGCTTGGTGCACCAAGGACAGACAATACACATAGAGGGAAAAACTAGATGGTGTCCCACCAAAGGGACCCAGATTCCAATAGGAGTCAGCAGAGAGGTAGGATTTCCCCTTTCCCACCACTTCCACGGTGACCATCCACTCGAGTGGAGTTGATATGGACGATGGATTGTCTCAATTCCTGGACTAGTCCATCAACGTGTTGAAACCAAATTCCTGTAAGATACTGAGATATATTACGGGATATCTGAGCAGCACGACTGACATTCACAAATGGTATGGAAGTGAAACACAGTCCTGAATATTTCCACTCACAACCCAATTACATTAACTCCATCAAGCTGTGTATGGGCGTCGAGATGTCCTTGGGGGTAGGGGGTAGGAAAAATGAAGAATTGAGATATCTTTTTGTTTGATTCTCCTGAATAAATGTTTCAGGCGGTCTACCTCTATCAAATCTGATCAGTATTACTCTGTGAAGTTTCCAGAGCCTAATCACACCTTTTACAAGCCCAAAGACAAAATTTTTCTCCCAAAATACTGTGTTCCTTTTATCTCCTCCCTTTTTCTCTCCCAGGGCGTCCTTTCCCTTATCTCTTGCTTCCTTGGATCCAAGGTCCTTGGAAGGGCCTTTTTTCTTAGGTGCACCTTTTCTCTTTGAGCTCTTTAATCTTTCATTCCGCTCTGTTTCTGACATGCTGTCCTGTAACTCCCCTAGCGCTCCCTGTCCTGCTATTACTGTTGGGCGGCATTTCTCATCTTCTAGGCACGATTTCTGACTATGCATAGTGACAGCCGCAAAATCAAAAACCAAAAGAGTAAGAATGAGCGCTGCCAAAACAATAACAAAAGCTTCCACCGCATCTTTTAATGGGGGAGAGAGATGAGAGAGATCAAGACCAAACATGTCTCTCAGAGCTTACCTTTCGACCTGCAGTTCTGGACCCTCTCCGCAAACGGAGGTTCTCCTAGGCACTGGCGATAGTGAGGCGTTTGTCCCGGGTTTCAGCACCAAATGTCCCACGCTATTGTCTCGCCAGCAAGAACACGCGCAGACACCAGGAACCTTCTGCAGCAAAGCATTTATTACATCTTGAAGAGGAGAGACCAGGGCCCAGAAAGGCGCTGCTTATAAAACCCTAGCACGGCGCGTCCACGCCTGATTGGTCGCTTACCCATGATCTCACTGGCACGCCCCGGGGTGGGCAAAGACTTGGCGAGAACACACTGTTGCACATGCGCACACAGCTAGTTTCCTGAAAGGAAGTCGGGCTGGCGCAGCGGAAGCCAGCGCCATCTTGTAATGGCGAATGCTATCCCGGCTTTCCACGTGGGGCACAGCAGAAGCCAGTGCCATCTTGTGATGGTGAATGTTATTGCGGCTTTCCACACTCCCCCTCTTCTTCCCCCCATTCTTATCCCTTCTCCCTCTTCCTCCACATATCCCACAAAATCTTAAACACACTTTTCATTTCTAAGTCACATACAATTGTACATATTCAAGCAGAACAGTTTGACATTTCAGTACCTGTTTATGATACATAACGATCCAATCAAGATAATTAGCAGCCCATAACCTACAAGTCATCCTTATAATAAAATTGTTCAAAATCTCACACAATAAATTTTAGTTTCATCCTAGGCAAACTGTATCCACTGTTACAATTAGTTATGCAGCTAAAATAACTCGATACAGAATTAGGTAAGAATACTTTGCTATTGCATCCTAGATTTACCCATATGTGTAATATACTTGGCACTGGGGGATAAAAATAAAGACAATTTAAACATAGAAAGGAATATTTACCGAGTACTAATATTTCTAGAATCAAGATTAGAATTATTTCATATACTAGACTCATGCAATCATCACACAGAGAATATAAAGTGGATTTTACTAACCTAAAGATTAAAGGATGTGTTGTAAATAAAGACATTAAGTAAGGTACTCAAAGTAGCATTAGGAAATATGAAGAACTGGGACCCAGCAGATCCCTGTCTGCTTCTCATCTCTTTATAGTACTGCACACAGGGCTCTTCATGAACTATCAGGATATTCACAGTGGCTTTTGTGTTCATTGGAAAGGCATGCACATATAGGCACATGAAGGTAGGCTGACCAAAACCGTCGGCACAGCGCTGCTTTACTTGGCAATTTCTCTATAGAACAGTGAAATGATTTTCACAGCAAAGCCCATTTTCAACGACACTAATACAAAGCAAAACAACTTTAATCATAAATGTGAAATAATTTTACTGATAAAAGTATAATTATGCTCTCTGGTAGAAAATAACTAAGAACAACATTTGGCTTCACCGACCACTCTGTCATTAGGAATTTGCATGAAAATGTTATTCTGGACAAGTGGTATTTGTCAATCTCATCCAAGTAGCAAACACAGGAATAATCCTCAAATCAATTAAATATAGCTGGCTTAAAAAATAATTGTCGTATATTGCCAACTCCAAAAGAGATCCCAACATCATTGCAATTTTGCCTGAAAGCATCTGCAAAACTCACATTTCAATATGGCTAAAAGCCTGCTAATTTTTAACATTTGAATTATTATTATTTGGGGAGAATTTCATGTATGAGTACTATATTTACATCATTTCTACCCCACTGTCTCTCCCCTCCAACTCCTTCTTTGTCAACATGCTCCAACATCATGATCTCTTTGATTATTACTATTACACATTCATATATATGCATATACACAAATATATATATATGTATATGTAAATACATCCTGTTGAGTGTTGCTTGTATGTTTATGTGTTTAGGAATTATCACTGGTATTGGTTAATGGGCTCTTCCCTGGAGCCTCTATCATGGAGCTCCTCCCTGGAGAAATCTAACCTTCCCTCTTCCAGCAGTCATTCATTGCTTATAGTTCTTCGTTTAGAGGTGAGACCTTGTGAGAGCCCCCACATCCATGTTGGGTGTCAACTAGTTTTATCTTTGTGCATGTCTTGTTTAGACAACCATATTGCTAGGATTTCATGGTGCTTTGGGACAAAACTTTTTCTGTGGGGATGACACACACACTCATTACTCACTCAAGATAGGGAACCCACAACAGATAGCATCAAATTCCAACCTGGTGAGCCAGTGAGTTTTATTGTGGTTACTTACAGGAACAGAAATGACTCAAAGACAACTGCATCATAAAAGCCCAACTCAGCACAGGTGACAGCTCATAAAAGCTAGGAAACCTGGAATACACTGCACAGCCTGCGGACGGCTCAACAGGTTGGAGACTGTCCTTTCCAGGTGCTACATTTAGTGGTACATTTAGTTTAAATCTCTTCCAGGCAGCTCATCTTGTCTCCCAGTCTTCTTTACAATTTTTATCAGAGTCTTCTTGGCAGCTCAGCTGGTCTAGGAGTCTTCTTTGTTCTTTCTCCGCCAGGGAGGGACTTACTGAATCTGGTCAATTTCAGGGAGTTTTTTAAATTTTGTTGTTGTTCACCTCCCTGCTTAAGGAGTTCCCTTGCAGGTTGGAGTGTTTTCATCATCAAGGATATTTATAAAACCCAAGCATGCAGCTCCCTGCCATGTATAGAAGACATTATCTCATAACAGATGTACTGGTCTTCTCACCGTGACAATCATTTCACTCCCTTTTCTGTGATATTCCTTGAATCTGAGGTGTAGAAGTTGTATTCTAGACATAATGTAGTGACTAGTTTTTATGTCAACTTGATACAAGCTAGAACTACCTGAGAGTGGGAACCACAATTGAATATGTACACAATAGGCATGTAGGCAAGCTTGATGGTATTTTCTTAATTAGTATTTTCTTAATTGATATGGGAAGGTCCATCCCACTGCGGGCCACCCTAGAGCAAGCAAATTGAGCAAGCCGGGAGGAGCAAGCCAGTAAGGAGCATTCCTCTAGGGCTTCTACTTAGATTTCAGACTCCAGATTCCTGCCTTGAGTTCCTGCCCTGGCTTCCCTGGGTGATGGACTATAAACTAGATGAAATAAATCCTTTCCTCCCCAAGTTGCTTTTGGCCATAACATTTTATCGCAGAAACAGAAAAAGTCACTAAGACCTGCATCAGTTGAGAGTGGGCACCTCATAATCAGCTCTTTGCATCTGAAACAGTTGTGGATTTCTGTATCAGCACAGTCGGCTGGGAAAAGGAGCTTTTTTGATGGTGACTCAGAGCTACACTTACCTTACACATAAGGATAGACATTGAAAATGCAGTAGGGACTTGTACTGGTTTAGGGATTGGCAGCAGTGTGTTCTCCTCCAGGATCCATGACCTCAGCAGTTATGGGCAGTTGGTTAGGTTTACAGTACTAGTCATGAACTACTGAGTGGACCTTAAGTCCAATTAAGAACCATTGGTTAGTCCCAAGATGTAAATGTCACTATTGCATCTTGGGTAGATCTTGCAATGTTATAGTTGTGTTCTTTGGGCTTTATAACCTGGTGAGACTTTGTATTGCCTGTTAGCATTTTTATTCCAGGATGGCACTACCCCAATCATTCAGTTTTAGTTTGCACTTAACTACAGCAGAATCGTTCGAGGATTCTACTCCACTTTAAAATAACAGTTTTTGATCTATCTCACCTCTATGTTAGAATAATTCAATGTGCACTTAGTAGTTTCAAGGAAGAATTTTAGAACATGAAGTACAGGATCTGCAAATGACATGGCATCCATGAAACTGGCATTAGAAGAGCCAGGGTAAATAAATCCACACTTATTTCCCAGATTTCCAATATTTAAAGCCATGAGAGAATTATTTTAACTACCTTGTTGATATTTGTGTGAAAAAATGGTTTCTCAGAAAGAGCTCTACCCTGAGAGACCCCACTGTATAAGCAGCCTCTGATTTTTTTTTTAAGGAGAAGACATTTGCTTAACGGGTAAGTCTAGGTTACAGTCCATCATTGCAAGAAGTCAAGGCAGCAGGGAAATTGAAATATCTAGTCACACCCACAGTCAAGAGTGTAGAGAGAGAAAGAGGATACGGTATACCATAGCTTAGTGCTGCTATCAACCTTGGCCACCAAGGCTTTTCCTGCAGTAGGTAACCATTAACACAGAGACTTAGAACTGGTCAATGTGTGTAGAAGAAGTGACTTTAGGGTTCTCAACCCTAAGTGAGACATCTATATCAACCCCCTCTGGAAATAAGGCTAAGGAAATACAGAAAAAACAATAGAAAGAATAGAAGAACAGAAGATCCCAAGGATGCAAGAAGTGCTGTGAAACACTGTATTCTGGTGGATGGATAGCCACTGGACTCGTGAACTAATTACAGCTATGCTTATATAGACAAGACTTGCACAAAACCAAGGAAACAGGATCAGTCAACATTTCAGCAAGAACATTAATTGGACTCAGTACTTTATTAAGCAGGTACTGGTTGTAAGAGGTCTATGTACTGGCAGAGAAGCACTCAGAGAACCAGGAATGTTAATCACACAGGGAATATCTCTTCAATTGAGATAAAAATCAAATACCCAGGTTCCACCCAGAGAGCTGGGAGTGGATTTTGTTAACAACCTGGTGACTTTTTCGCTACCTGTGGACGTAGATCTCTCCTACCTTATGCTACAGAGGCAGACCTAACCCAGCATAATTATCCAAGACTCTTTGCCCCACAAGACCATTACCTCTCTTTAGAGAAGACATCACACATACTTTATAGCCTGTTGACCTCTGTGCCATCGTTCAGAGATCACACTAGATTCTAGGCCTTTGAGCTATAGAACCAACCCTCATGGTCACACGTGCTTTGTAAAAGAGTTTCTATGTAGTCACACCTTAAGCTTTATTGTGCACCTGGAATTGGACTGATTACACTGGTTGTTGCCTGGAAACCCTTTCCCAACATGTACTGTGTTTCAAATATGCTGACAATGAACCACCTGGCATCAGATTACCCAAAGTCTGATCCACGTTGACAAAGTCAATCCGCACTGGGTTTTCATTCTTATCTCTTCACAAAGTTTGCCTCTCCCTGTGTGACACCTGCAGGGACCCCTTCAAGAAAAGAAAGACACACAAATATGGCAGGGGAAATATGCTTCGGTATGTCTGGGGAGAGAGGGTAGGACTTGGAATGGGTATGATCCATGTATAAAATTGTCAAAAAAATAAATAAAAAATTTAAAGTGTGTGTGTGTGTGTGTGTGTGTGTGTGTGTGTGTGTGTGTGTGTGTGTGTTGTCATGGTGAGGTGTTCCCTTAAGGCCTTAAAAGATGATCTTGAGGTGAATAACTGAAATCTGCCAGTTACCAGCATCAGCTCCCTTCCCACGTGTGTGTGATGGTTTGTATATGCTTGACCTAGGGAGTGGCACTATTAGGAGGTGTGGCCTTGTTGGATAAGCCTAGCTACCTGGAAGTCAGTATTCTGCTAGCAGCCTTCAGATGAAGATCTAGAACGCTCAGCTCCTCCTGCACCATGCATGCCTAGATGCTGCCATGCTCCCACCTTGATGATAATATCCTTGAACCTCTGAACCTGTAAGTCAGCCACAATTAAATGTTGTCCTTATAAGAGTTGCCTTGGTCATAGTGTCTGTTCCCAGCAGTAAAACCCTAACTAAGACACCATGTAAGTGAGCCATCTTAACAGGGATCCTCCAGTCCCTGTCAAGTGACTACAGCCACAGCCTGAAATTCCACTATAACCTCATAAACAAAAGCAAAGCCAGAACATCTACAAAGTTGCCATTGTATTTCTACCATAAGTTGTTTATGAAAAAATAGATGTTTTCTGTCTTTTGAAGCCACTAAGTTTAGAATTGTTCCTACAGTGAGAGACGTTTTCTGTTGTCTTTACATCTATGCCATGCCTTTTTCACATGGCCCCATTGCCTCCTGTTCTATCACCCTACTCACACTATTGAATGATCATCTCCAATCTACCCTACCTCCGGAACTATCTACAACACTATGAGTTGGCTTTTGTTACCTCCCTTTTCGAAATCTCTAATGATTGTCAATAGCCTAAAAGATTAAATCCACACATTCTTACCTACAAAGTCCATTGCAACCTTATCCCAGTTAGTTTTACAGATGCGTCTTGATGACTCATTCAACATATTTCAATTCATGAAATCCAAACTACTTCCTCTTCTCCACTTGGCACTTACTGTGCTCTCTCCATTCCTCCACACCAACTGTTTACAACATTTCTCTCCCCAGAAAGATCATTTTTTAATGTAAAGGACAAATGTTACATTTTCTCTAGAGTCTTCACAGATGCTGTCCCCAGTATAATTAGTTGTTCATTCATCTGTCTTCCTTCAGTACATTAAATATGTCAGTGGTAAAGTATTAAAGCATAATGTATTACATTGTGTTATAGTTGATCGGGTGTGTTTTTTACCTCTTCTATCAGACTGTGACCTTCCTAGGAAAAAGAGTTTTGTTTCGGCAATCACTCATTCCCAGTATGATGGCATGCTAAATGAGACATAGTAGGAACTCAATGTTTTTTAAATCAATTAATTAAAGTCTGAATGCTCCATCCTATTCTTTTTCATTCCTTGCAATAAACTAAAGAAATTTACAGGTCATAAGGTCCTGCTTATATATCAGGACCTATTTATTTTATTTTGCAATTATCTTCTAAATTCATTCTTTCTTTCCACCTCACTCTATATTCCCTGGCTAAAATGCTGGACTACAAGAAAAAGGTATAGGACTATGGCGTGAAAGGCCTGTTGAAGCTGCCTAATAGTGTATGGAACTTAGGTGAGAGGGGAAGAAGGTTAAGACATTAATACTGACACTTAGGTGGACTCCCTATTTATTCCTCAAAGTTTTATGAATAATAAAATGACTGTTAGGATCATAGTATTCTCTCATTTAACAGTTGTATATTTTGGGGGATGGCAGGTGTTTCATGTATTTTATGTATATGAGTGCTTTGTATTCCTGCCCTTCAGAAAAGAGAATCAGATCCCATTACAGATGTTTCTGAACCAAGAGGTGGTTGGTGGGAATTGAACTCAGGACCTCTGGAAGAGCAGCCAGTGCTCTTAACCTCTGAGCCATCTCTCCAGCCCAGTTGCATATTCATACAGGGTACAATATGAAGATCTAGCGGATTCATATTTATTGTACAAAGACAAATCAGGGTAGTGAGAATTTCTATTTTTCATTGTGTTAGAAATTTCAAGCTCCTCCCTTTAGGCTCCTTATAAAATGCTACAGGATGTGAACTATACTTGCCTTGGTGTGTTGTAGAACATTGTGACTCACCACTATACAGTGGAATTATATCTTGATATATATTATCCCAAATCCCTCCTAATCTTCAGTGACCACTATTCTAACCACTTTGGTGTATGAGGCAACACAGTGTTCTGTGGCTTGTCTTGATACTGGATATGCAATTATAGCTTAAGTTTAGTTACCTAATGCATTCAATATTCTTTATTCCCTTAGTACACTGAATTATGTTATCTTTAAGAATAATCAAACAATACCTTTTAACCACCAGAGCAAACTTCATGTTTGATAGTCCGCAACTGCTGTGTTTGTGTTTATAAATATGTACATATCTATGTGCACTACATAGATTGGGTATTAAAAACATGAGATCATACATACTTAAGTAGGGGAAATTCCACTCTACCTTCTATTTCAGATAATAAAATTTGAGACGATATATGGAGGATGTCAATTTCATAGATTCAAATGATAGATTTAATGTCTTCTCTGAATGATAGATGTCTCCCCAAGCTTACACAAGTACAAACTGTAATCCAGCTAGACCATCCACTAAATATTCTAACTTGTAAATTTATTAATGGCCTATTGTCAGTGGTGGTGAACACGCAAAAGAAATAGCAGATCATCTATGTAAAATAAACTCAAAACATACTTTTAGCCGAAATATTATACATGTTTCCAAAGTTTCCTTAAAAAAAAATCATGAACTGTTGATCAATTAAGAAAATCAGAAGAGATGAACCAATTGATTGGCTTATATAAATGACCAGCAAACAAGAAACAACATCCCAATCATGCAAAACAATATTCATTTATTCAATTTCAAAATTTTACTCGGTTTTAAAACATTTGCTTCACATAGCACTTTCTGTTTTTATAATACTACACTTCATCCTTCTAATCTAAATTTCTATATATCACAGACCAGAAGCACAAACACATTTCTCATGATACCTTCTTATGCTTTGTTCACAAGTCTGGGTTAAGTTTCTATGTAGGACTCCTGCTTCCAGCTATAACTGGTGCCGAATTAACTACTCTCCTTTAAACAACTATAGAACCAGGAAAATATATGAAGTACCAGATGTTAGATGCTTGACAAGAAGTAGTAAGGAACTCTCATCCAGGAAAGAAAGGAAACCCAGGAAATAAGTCCCACAATTATCTGAATGCCCTCTAGGCAGAAACTTTCCAGCCATTACATAAAGACATATAGCCCAAAAGGAGCCCAAAAACTTTTTATTGTAGACATTGACAAAGCATCACAAAATCTATGAGAATACAAAGGATCCCACAATAGCAAAAATCATCTTAAGAAAAGTTACTGTAGTGTTGGCTTAAGAAGAGTCAAATATATCAGTAAAGTAGCTTTCAAAAGATCTCAAGATAAATCAATGTTAGAAGGAAAAGTAATCTTAACAAATGTGTCAGAACATCTAGACACTCATGTAAAGAAAAAAAGGACCTAGTTTTGAATGTGACACACAATATTCAAAAATAATTTGAGAAATATCATGAACCTATGTATAAACCATTATAATGATCTCAATTCTACAATCAAAAGACATAAGCTAGGAGTTTAAATTTAAAAACAGAACCTGTCTATTCATTGTCTACAGGAAATAGACTTCAACAAAAATAGATAGAACCATGAGGGAAAGGGTAGGAAAATATATTACAAGATGATAAAAGTTAATGCAAGCAGATATAGTAATTCTGACATAAGACAAAATAGACATCAAACCAAAACTGAAGTGTTAAAGAAGGTCACTTGACATTGATCATGGCAAAATCTGTCACCAGTTCTAAACACATATGCACCATATTGGCATATTTAATTACACAAAGAAGACTACTGGAAATAAAGATACAAACAGACTTCAACACAACAATAGTGGGTGATATTAATTCTCACCCATAGTCAAGTCATCTAAACAAAAGTAACGTCAGTTAAATGACATCGTACAGTAACTTGACCACTTTTCTGACTGGGCTCAAGGTCTTCTCCACTAAAGGGAATTCATGTCTGCTACCACAGACCTGTTCAAAGGGCCATGTCTTGTGAGGCCCTGGGTCCTAGGGGAAAAGCTACCGCTGTTGTTTTACCAAATGGACATACTGGGCCTGTCAAATTACTTCTAAATGTTTATGTTCATACTCATCCAGGAGTGCTGCTCCCTGCCTCGGTCAGAGAACTTGGCTTTACAGGGGGCAGTGCTGACTGCTGAGACTCATAAGTGGCGAACGCAGTGAGAAGAAGTGAGTGCCAGGCGCTCATTGCTAAACAGACTCTCTACACAGCCCCTTCCAAAGATCAAGGAAAACAGTCAAAGGGGCAGGAAAAAAAATGGGACACGGAAACGTGCAGGCTGAAAGCCATCGGCCAGACATGACATACCACTACATCCATTAACTCATAGCATCTGTAGTTACACATGTAAGACCTGAACAATATTGTACATAGATAAGGGCTCATGAGGCCCCACCCTTACATGAACAACTACTGGTGCAGAATGATTTCTGGGAAAGAGGGGTTAATTTTCCTCAGTAATGCAGCCACTCATTAGTGGCTACATCATTCATTTGTCCATGCCAAGTAAATTAGTTCTTACCCATGTTCATGCAAGCAACCCTAATTAAATTCGCAAAAGAAAAAGAAAAGCATGAGAGCAGGGAGGTTTTACTTTGAAAGAAGGAATTCAGCAGGAGGGGATTGGGACAAGAGAAGGTAATGTCATGGTAAATATGATCAAAATACATTACAAACGTATAGATTGTCAACCAATTTTAAAACCAACTTAATAATCACAGCACCTAATAGAATATCTAAAAAAATCGTTATTCTTCTTAATTGATTTTTAATGACAATATAGATCAAATGGATGTAACAGACAACTCCAAAATTTTCCACCCAAATACTTCAAAAACATTCTTAGTGGTTTAGGGAATATTTCCAAAATAGATCATATTTTAGGGCACAAAGAAAGTCTCAACAAACAAAAGGAAAGTGAAATAATTTCTTGTATTCTATCTAATCTCAATAGAATAAAACTAGAAATCAACAGCAAGAGAAAATACAGGATATGAATAAATTCATGAAGACTGAACAACATCCTGTTGAATGATGAATGGATTGTTGGAGAAATCAAGAGGGAAATCAGAAAAGTCCCTAGAAGAGCATGAAAATGAAGCAGAAAGCAGAACGGGCCAGACCTGTGGGAGACCATGAAAGCTGCTCTAAGAGGGAACTTTACAGCTTTAAGTGCCTACATGAAGAAAACACACATCTCAACTAAGTAATATGTTGTACTTCGACATCTTAGAAAAACAGGAGCAAGCTGAACCCAGAATCGGTAGGAAGTAATAAATATCAGTACAGACGCTAATGAAATGAAAACAAAAAGAATACAAGGAATCAATGAAACACAGAATTAGTTCTTCGAAAAAAATAATAAAGAAGACCAACAAACCCTTAGCTAAACCGATTGAAATAGAGAAAACGAACCAAGTTAACCAAGTCGGAGATGAAGAAATAGGCCTGACAACAAATGCCAATAAAACTCGTAGGATGACCAGGGCATAGTTTGGAAACATACACTCCAATGTATTGAAAATCTAGAAGAAACTGATACATTTCTAGATGCCCACGGCCCGCCATAATTAAATCAAGATGACACAAACAACTTAAACACACATGTAACAAGGAGTAAGATTGGAGAAGTGATAAAAAGCGCCGATGAAGGTAGCACTTACCTCGATTTAGAGTCTATCTAGAAACAGAAGACAAGAGTAGAGAGGGGAGACAGGGCTTGGAAAAAGCACCCCAAAAGGATATTAACATCCCAGTTAGACATATGGTCAATGGAGGCTCAGCCATACCGGAAACTGAAAAATACGGAATGCATTATGGAGTGTACATACTGATAGTGATGGATCTATTTTTTTTTTATTAACTTGAGTATTTCTTATATACATTTCGAGTGTTATTCCCTTTCCCGGTATCTGGGCAAACATCCCGCTCCCCCCTCCCCTTCCTTATGGGTGTTCCCCTCGCAACCCTCCCCCCACTGCCGCCCTCCCCCCGCCAGTCTAGTTCACAGGGGGTTCAGTCTTAGCAGGACCCAGGGCTTCCCCTTCCACTGGTGCTCTTACTAGGATATTCATTGCTACCTATGAGGTCAGAGTCCAGGGTCAGTCCATGTATAGACTTTAGGTAGTGGCTTAGTCCCTGGAAGCTCTGGTTGCTTGGCATTGTTGTACATATGGGGTCTCGAGCCCCTTCAAGCTCTTCCAGTTCTTTCTCTGATTCCTTCAACGGGGGTTCTATTCTCAGTTCAGTGGTTTGCTGCTGGCATTCCCCTCTGTATTTGCTGTATTCTGGCTGTGTCTCTCAGGAGCGATCTACATCCGGCTCCTGTCGGTCTGCACTTCTTTGCTTCATCCATCTTGTCTAATTGGGTGGCTGTATATGTATGGGCCACATGTGGGGCAGGCTCTGAATAGGTGTTCCTTCCATCTCTGTTTTAATCTTTGCCTCTCTCTTCCCTGCCAAGGGTATTCTTGTTCCCCTTTTAAAGAAGGAGTGAAGCATTCACATTTTGATCATCCGTCTTGAGTTTCATTTGTTCTAGGGATCTAGAGTAATTCAAGCATTTGGGCTAATAGCCACTTATCAATGAGTACATACCATGTATGTCTTTCTGTGATTGGGTTAGCTAACTCAGGATGATGTTTTCCAGATCCAACCATTTCCCTACGAATTTCATAAAGTCGTTGTTTTTGATAGCTGAGTAATATTCCATTGTGTAGATGTACCACATTTTCTGTATCCATTCCTCTGTTGAAGGGCATCTGGGTTCTTTCCAGCTTCTGGCTATTATAAATAAGGCTGCAATGAACATAGTGGAGCACGTGTCTTTTTTATATGTTGGGGCATCTTTTGGGTATATGCCCAAGAGAGGTATAGCTGGATCCTCAGGCAGTTCAGTGTCCAATTTTCTGAGGATCCTCCAGACTGATTTCCAGAATGGTTTTACCAGTTTGCAATCCCACCAACAATGGAGGAGTGTTCCTCCTTCTCCACATCTTTGCCAGCATCTGTTGTCCCCTGAGTTTTTGATCTTAGCCATTCTCACTGGTGTGAGGTGAAATCTCAGGGTTGTTTTGATTTGCATTTCCCTTATGACTAAAGATGTTGAACATTTCTTTAGGTGTTTCTCAGCCATTCGGCATTCCTCAGCTGTGAATTCTTTGTTTAGCTCTGAACCCCATTTTTTAATAGGTTATTTGTTTCCCTGCGGTCTAACTTCTTGAGTTCTTTGTATATTTTGGATATAAGGCCTCTATCTGTTGTAGGATTGGTAAAGATCTTTTCCCAATCTGTTGGTTGCCATTTTGTCCTAACCACAGTGTCCTTTGCCTTACAGAAGCTTTGCAGTTTTATGAGATCCCATTTGTCGATTTTTGATCTTAGAGCATAAGCCATTGGTGTTTTGTTCAGGAAATTTTTTCCAGTGCCCATGTGTTCCAGATGCTTCCCTAGTTTTTCTTCTATTAGTTTGAGTGTGTCTGGTTTGATGTGGAGGTCCTTGATCCACTTGGATTTAAGCTTCGTACAGGGTGATAAGCATGGATCAATCTGCATTCTTCTACATGTTGACCTCCAGTTGAACCAGCACAATTTGCTGAAAATGCTATCTTTTTTCCATTGGATGGTTTTGGCTCCTTTGTCAAAAATCAAGTGACCATAGGTGTGTGGGTTCATTTCTGGGTCTTCAATTCTATTCCATTGGTCTATCTGTCTGTCTCTGTACCAATACCATGCAGTTTTTATCACTATTGCTCTGTAATACTGCTTGAGTTCAGGGATAGTGATTCCCCCTGAAGTCCTTTTATTGTTGAGGATAGCTTTAGCTATCCTGGGTTTTTTGTTATTCCAGATGAATTTGCAAATTGTTCTGTCTAACTCTTTGAAGAATTGGATTGGTATTTTGATGGGGATTGCATTGAATCTGTAGATCGCTTTTGGTAAAATGGCCATTTTTACTATATTAATCCTGCCAATCCATGAGCATGGGAGATCTTTCCATCTTCTGGGGTCTTCTTCAATTTCCTTCTTCAGTGTCTTGAAGTTCTTATTGTACAGGTCTTTTACTTGCTTTGTTAAAGTCACACCGAGGTACTTTATATTATTTGGGTCTATTATGAAGGGTGTCGATTCCCTAATTACTTTCTCGGCTTATAGAGGAAGGCTACTGATTTATTTGAGTTAATTTTATACCCAGCCACTTTGCTGACGTTGTTTATCAGCTTTAGTAGTTCTCTGGTGGAACTTTTGGGATCACTTAAATATACTATCATATCATCTGCAAATAGTGATATTTTGACTTCTTCTTTTCCGATCTGTATCCCCTTGACCTCCTTTTGTTGTCTGATTGCTCTGGCTAGAACTTCAAGAACTATATTGAATAAGAAGGGAGAGAGTGGGCAGCCTTGTCTAGTTCCTGATTTTAGTGGGATTGCTTCAAGTTTCTCTCCATTTAGTTTAATGTTAGCAACTGGTTTGCTGTATATGGCTTTTACTATGTTCAGGTATGGGCCTTGAATTCCTATTCTTTCCAGGACTTTTATCATGAAGGGGTGTTGAATTTTGTCAAATGCTTTCTCAGCGTCTAATGAAATGATCATGTGGTTTTGTTCTTTTAGTTTGTTTATATAATGGATCACGTTGATGGTTTTCCGTATATTAAACCATCCCTGCATGCCTGGGATGAAGCCTACTTGGTCATGGTGGATGATTGTTTTGATGTGCTCTTGGATTGGGTTTGCCAGAATTTTGTTGAGTATTTTTGCATCGATATTCATAAGGGAAATTGGTCTGAAGTTCTCTTTCTTTGTTGTGTCTTTGTGTGGTTTAGGTATAAGAGTAATTGTGGCTTCGTAGAAGGTATTCGGTAGTGATCCATCTGTTTCAATTTTGTGGAATAGTTTGGATAATATTGGTATGAGGTCTTCTATGAAGGTTTGATAGAATTCTGCACTAAACCCGTCTGGACCTGGGCTCTTTTTGGTTGGGAGACCTTTAATGACTGCTTCTATATCCTTAGGAGTTATGGGGTTGTTTAACTGGTTTATCTGTTCCTGATTTAACTTCGGTACCTGCTATCTGTCTAGGAAATTGTCCATTTCCTGAAGATTTTCAAGTTTTGTTGAATATAGGTTTTTATAGTAAGATCTGATGATTTTTTTAATTTCCTCTGAATCTGTTGTTATGTCTCCCTTTTCATTTCTGATTTTGTTAATTTGGACGCACTCTCTGTGTCCTCTCGTTAGTCTGGCTAAGGGTTTATCTATCTTGTTGATTTTCTCAAAGAACCAACTTTTGGTTCTGTTGATTCTTTCTATGGTCCTTTTTGTTTCTACTTGGTTGATTTCAGCTCTGAGTTTGATTATTTCCTGCCTTCTACTCCTCCTGGGTGTATTTGCTTCTTTTTGTTCTAGAGCTTTTAGGTGTGCTGTCAAGCTGCTGACATATGCTCTGTCCTGTTTCTTTTTGCAGGCACTCAGTGTTATGAGTTTTCCTCTTAGCACAGCTTTCATTGTGTCCCATAAGTTTGGGTATGTTGTACCTTCATTTTCATTAAATTCTAAAAAGTTTTTAATTTCTTTCTTTATTTCTTCCTTGACCAGGTTATCATTGAGTAGAGCATTGTTCAATTTCCAAGTATATGTGGGCATTCTTCCTTGATTGTTATTGAAGACCTCTTTTAGGCTGTGGTGGTCCGATAGCACGCATGGGATTATTTCTATCTTTCTGTACCTGTTGAGGCCCGTTTTTTGACCAATTATATGGTCAATTTTGGAGAAAGTACCATGAGGAGCTGAGAAGAAGGTATATCCTTTTGCTTTAGGATAGAATGTTCTATAAATATCTGTTAACTCCATTTGGCTCATGACTTCTCTTAGTCTGTCTACATCTCTGTTTAATTTCATTTTCCATGATCTGTCCATTGATGAGAGTGGGGTGTCGAAATCTCCCACTATTGTTGTGTGAGGTGCAATGTGTGTTTTGAGCTTTAGTAAGGTTTCTTTTATATATGTAGGTGCCCTTGTATTTGGGGCATAGATATTTAGGATTGAGAGTTCATCTTGGTGGATTTTTCCTTTGATGAATATGAAGTATCCTTCCTTATCTTTTTTGATGACTTTTAGTTGAAAATTGATTTTATTTGATATTAGAATGGCTACTCCAGCTTGCTTCTTCTGACCATTTGCTTGGAAAATTGTTTTCCAGCCTTTCACTCTGAGGTAATGTCTGTCTTCGTCTCTGAGGTGTGTTTCCTGTAGGCAGCAGAATGCCGGGTCCTCATTGCGTATCCAGTTTGTTAATCTATGTCTTTTTATTGGGGAGTTGAGGCCATTGATGTTGAGAGATATTAAGGAATAGTGATTATTGCTTCCCGTTATATTCATATTTGGATGTGAGGTTATGTTTGTGTGCTTTCATTCTCTTTGTTTTGTTGCCAAGACGATTAGTTTCTTGCTTCTTCTAGGGTATAGCTTGCCTCCTTATGTTGGGCTTTACCATTTATTATCCTTTGTAGTGCTGGATTTGTAGAAAGATATTGTGTAAATTTGGTTTTGTCATGGAATATCTTGGTTTCTCCATCTATGTTAATTGAGAGTTTTGCAGGATACAGTAACCTGGGCTGGCATTTGTGTTCTCTTAGGGTCTGTATGACATCAGTCCAGGATCTTCTGGCCTTCATAGTTTCTGGCGAGAAGTCTGGTGTGATTCTGATAGGTCTGCCTTTATATGTGTTACTTGACCTTTTTCCCTTACTGCTTTTAATATTCTTTCTTTATTTTGTGCGTTTGGTGTTTTGACAATTATGTGACGGGAGGTGTTTCTTTTCTGGTCCAATCTATTTGGAGTTCTTTAGGCTTCTTGTATGCCTATGGGTATCTCTTTTTTTAGGTTAGGGAAGTTTTCTTCTATGATTTTGTTGAAGATATTTACTGGTCCTTTGAGCTGGGAGTCTTCACTCTCTTCTATACCTATTATCCTTAGGTTTGATCTTCTCATTGAGTCCTGGATTTCCTGTATGTTTTGGACCAGTAGCTTTTTCCGCTTTACATTATCTTTGACAGTTGAATCAATGATTTCTAGGGAATCTTCTGCTCCTGAGATTCTCTCTTCCATCTCTTGTATTCTGTTGGTGAAGCTTGTATCTACAGCTCCTTGTCTCTTCTTTTGGTTTTCTATATCCAGGGTTGTTTCCATGTGTTCTTTCTTGATTGCTTCTATTTCCATTTTTAATTCCTTCAACTGTTTGATTGTGTTTTCCTGGAATTCTTTCAGGGATTTTTGCGATTCTTTCAGGCATTTTTGCGATTCCTCTCTGTAGGCTTCTACTTGTTTATTAATGTTTTCCTGTGTTTCCCTAAGGGAGTTCTTCACGTCTTTCTTGAAGTCCTCCAGCATCATGATCAAATATGATTTTGAAACTAGATCTTTCTTTTCTGGTGTGTTTGGATATTCCATGTTTGTTTTGGTGGGAGAATTGGGCTCTGATGATGCCATGTAGTCTTGGTTTCTGTTGCTTGGGTTCCTGCGCTTGCCTCTCGCCATCAGATTATCTCTAGTGTTAATTTGTTCTGCTATTTCTGACAGTGGCTAGACCGTCCTATAAGCCTGTGTGTCAGGAGTGCTGTAGACCTGTTTTCCTCTCTTTCAGTCAGTTATGGGGACAGAGTGTTCTGCTTTCGGGCGTGTAGTTTTTCCTCTCTACAGGTCTTCAGCTGTTCCTGTGGGCCTGTGTCTTGAGTTCACCAGGCAGCTTTCTTGCAGCAGAAAAGTTGGTCTTACCTGTGGTCCTGAGGTTCAAGTTCGCTCGTGGGGTGCTGCCCACGGGCTCTCTGCGGCGGCAGCAACCAGGAAGATATGCGCCGCCCCTTCCGGGAGCTTCCGTGTACCAGGGTTCCAGATGGCCTTTGGTGTTTTCCTCTAGCGTCCGAGATGTGTGTGCAGAGAGCAGTCTCTTCTGGTTTCCCAGGCTTGTCTGCCTCTCTGAAGGTTTAGCTCTCCCTCCCATGGGATTTGGGTGCAGAGAACTGTTTATCCGGTCTGTTTCCTTCAGGTTCCGGCAGTGTCTCAGGCGCAGGGGTCCTGCCGCTCCTGGGCCCTCCCCCACGGGAGCCCAGAGGCCTTATACAGTTTCCTCTTGGGCCAGGGATGTGGGCAGGGGTGGGCAGTGTTGGTGGTCTCTTCTGCTCTGCAGCCTCAGGAGTGCCCACCTGACCAGGCGGTGAGGTCTCTTTCCCACGGGGTCTGGGAGCAGAGAGCTGCTGCGGGCCGGGATCCGCGGGTGTGGGACTTCCGGTAAACACAGGACGTGCCCGGTCCTAGAGGAATTCTGCCTCTGTGTGTCCCGATTTCACCAGGCAGCTTTCTTGCAGCAGACAAGTTGGTCTTACCTGTGGTCCCGAGGCTCAAGTTTGCTCGCGGGGTGCTGCCCAGGGGCTCTCTGCAGCGGCAGCAACCAGGAAGACCTGTGCCGCCCCTTCCGGGAGCTTCAGTGCACCAGGGTTCCAGATGGCCTTTGGTCTTTTCCTCTGGCATCCGAGATGTATGTGCAGAGAGCAGTCTCTTCTGGTTTCCCAGGCTTGTCTGCCTCTCTGAAGGTTTAGCTCTCCCTCCCACGGGATTTGGGTGCAGAGAACTGTTTATCCGGTCTGTTTCCTTCAGGTTCCGGTGGTGTCTCGTGATGGATCTATTTGCATTACTATTTATCTCCTTTTCTGTGGGAACAGGAACTGAATCCCAGACTTTGTTATGCTAGGCAAACCCTGTACCCCTGAGACACATTCCCAGTCCATCTGCTGCACTTCTGACCCTCTGTAGTTTAGTTGCCTGTGGCACATTAACTCCCTGATAACACCCTGCCCCACATGCAGTGTGGTGCCAAGTAAAGGACTCGGAAGTGAGGTAGATTCTGAACATAAAAGAATTGATTCTCAGGTAGCTTCAGGGAAGGTGAGGGATGGACCATGAACTGTGATGAGGACAGAACTCACTCCCGAACTCCAGTAAATCAAAATTGCTGGCATTCATTCTAGCACTTCCTAAATACCAGAAGCAATTTCTTCTGATTATTTTTTTCCTCAGGTGCCCGAGTGATGTCTCATTTACTATATTAAATATGTCATACCTAACATGAGTTTCTTCTCTCTTGACCACACTAGCTAATACTGGCAGTGTGGGAATAAAAATATGGCAATATTCAAGAAATATTTAATACCCAGAAAAGTTGCTCTGGTCAATTAATTAAATAGAAGAAAGATTAAATGCAAATCTATAATAATCAACTAAAGTAAAATATATGGAAAAATAGACATGAGCTGAGGAAGTGGTAGCACACGCCTACACTCTTAGCACTTGGGAACCAAAAACAGGAGGGCCAGACGGTCAAGTCCATGCTGTGCTGCATACAGCAAGACTCAGTTTCAAACAGGTAGATTTGGGGCTGGAGGAATAACTCATTCTCTAAGACTGTCTGCTGCTGAAAAACACACATGGTATGCACTCATTGATAAGTGGCTCTTAGCCCAAATGCTTGAATTACCCTGGATGCACAGAACACATGAAACTCAAGACAATGATCAAAATGCAAATGCTTCACTCCTTCTTTAAAAGGGGAACAAGAATACCCTTGGCAGAGAATAGGGAGGCAAAGATTAAAACAGAGGCAGAAGGAACACCCATTCAGAGCCTGCCCCACATGTGGCCCATACATATACAGCTACCCAATTAGACAAGATGGATGAAGCAAAGAAATGCAGGCTGACAGGAACCGGATATAGATCTCTCCTGAGAGACACAGCCAGAATACAGCAAATACATAAGCGAATGCCAGCAGCAAACCACTGAACTGAGAATAGGACCCCCTTTGAAGGAATCAGAGAAAGGACCGGAAGAGCTTAAAGGGGCTCGAGACCCCATATGAACAACAATGCCAACCAACCAGAGCTTCCAGGGACTAAGCCACTACCCAAAGACTATATATACATGGACTGACCCTGGGCTCCAACCTCATAGGTAGCAATGAATAGCCTAGTAAGAGCTCCAGTGGAAGGGGAAGCCCTTGGTCCTGCCAAGACTGAACCCCCAGTGAACGTGATTGTTGGGGGGAGGGCAGTAATGGGGGGAGGGTGGGGAGGAGAACACCCATATAGAATGGGAGGGGGATGTTGTCCCAGAAACCGGGAAAGGGAATAACATTTGAAATGTAAATAAGAAATACTCAAGTTAATAAAGGAAAAAAAAAAAAAAAAAGACTGTCTGCTGCTTAAGTACAAGGACCTGAGTTCAAATCCCCAACATCACTGTAAAATACCAGGGTTGACTATAGTTCCAATCTATGTAGAAGGTCAAGACCAAAGAACCCCTGGAGCTCATTTGCATGAGCTTAGTTCCAGGGCTCTGTGAGAGACTGTCTCAAGGGAATAAACTGTAGAGTAATAAAGCAACACACCTGACATCTTCCTGTGGCTTGTGTGCAAGCACCCACCCACAAATATGCACACACAATTGAAGAGAGGAACAAAGGAAGGAATAATTCTTTTTCAAATATGTAGAGTTTGATGAGATGCTGGCGTACCTAGATAATAATGATACTCATCAAACAGTTTGACAGAATTGTGAGTCTGCATTTCAGGAGAAATCTGAGGTCCAGTAAAGTTGACACTTGCTGAGATTTCTAAGAAAGAGTACCTAAAATGAGAATAGATATAAAGACTGAAAATACAAGTAGAGAGAAGCTGGAGTGGTGACTGGAAAATGGCCAGGAGGACATAGTAATTAAAGTAAACAGACAGTCCCGAAAAACTCAAAAAGAACATTTAGAAACTGACAACAATGTCAAGTAGAACAGATTTGTCGAGATACACAGGGTCCCAAATTATCTTCTGAATGCAACGATAATGAGATTATTAGCAACTGAAGGAAAAGCACTCTCAGGGCACAATTTGGACAAGGCTTTTCTGAAGCAGGTTGACTACTGAAGGTTCACTGCCACAGAAAGGATGGCGGTTAGAGAATTATGCACATGTTAATGTCTATGTTATGGATTGTATAAAATTTTTATACATATGCATATTGTTTATTCAGTGTTATTAAAGCACTATAAATATACTCGACAATGTTTCAAAGATTTATCAAATACCTGAGAAAAAATCAGTGAATGTTTTGGTCTCCTTTTAAAATTTTCCATTATTTCCTTATTTTATGTATATGGGTATTTGCTTACATTTATGTCTATGTGCTGTTGTCCACAGAGACCAGAAAAAGGTGTTGAATCCTCTGGAACTGGAGTTATGGATGATGAGATACCATGTGAATCTGGGAATTGAACCAGTGTCCTCTGAAGGAGTAGCCAATATTCTTAACCACCCAGCCATCTCTACAGCCCACAATAGTTTTTTAAAACTTTGTTACTTATACCAAAAAAAAAAATTCTTTATTTTGTTATACCAGTTTAGATCTTGGTATTCATTCTGCATATACTTTCCCCATATACTAATATCCAATAAAAGTTTCTGCTCCCCATATACTCTAGACATTTAGCTGCTGTGGTGCTCCTGCCTTGAGAGTCAAAAAGCCTTTAATGTGTTAGAGCTGCCCACCAGGCACTTGTATTAATTGAGAATTTGTCAGTATGTTACTCCTGGCTGCACGTGGCTAAGTCACACTGGTATTAGTAGGATTACAGTAATGCAGAATAATAAGATTTTACAGCCTTTTATATTTAACCTAACTCATGGCTCATGGCATACACTATTTCTTTAAAAACAGGAATTTAAAAAATCCTTCACTGGGCATGACAATCACACAGCACTTCCCTGCCCCCTGAAATTAGCATTTACATCTGCTGTACTTTCTGAAAATCTCCACAGGTCTATCTCAACAAACCAGGTTCTCTGCATGAGTTTCACACATCAAGAAGACACACCAGCCACAGATGGAACAATTATAGATGTATCATATCAATATCAGCGTGATGTTTGTAAAAGAAGGAAATGAGTAGACTTGGATGGCATAAAATTAAATAGAAAATACCAGAGCTTATTGCGCCTATCAAATATAAACACCATTTTATAAAATTTAGATTGTTTTTATACACAGCACACACAATGGAATACTGTGAATTTTAGTTACACTTGAAATTAAAGAAAGGTACTCTTCTGGAATATTTCATACTGTGGTGGCAACTGATGAGGGTCATGTGCAAAATTGTTGGATGACAGATGTACAAAAGAATGTTTCAAAACAAGTGCTGTGATAAAAAGATTTATCCTCTCCTGCTGGACCAAAGGCATTTATAAAAAATAAAAAAGAAATACAGATATCTACCAGTTGTAGTGTTCAAGAACAGATTATACATTAAATAAAATTCCAAATAGATTGCCTAAAAATAATTTGTAGTGATTTTTTGGAAATATTCTACGTCATAAATTCTATAAAACAGTACACCTAATTATCAGTACTTCATAGGATACTCTAACCCTATCAAAGTAAATTGTTATGTAATTTTTATCTACAGATTTTGTTTTAGACTTTGTATCTCTAGTTGCAAAATATTCCTTGAAAAGAAGAATACAGGGGCTGGGGATTTAGCTCAGTGGTAGAGCGCTTACCTAGGAAGCACAAGGCCCTGGGTTCGGTCCCCAGCTCTGAAAAAAAGAACCAAAAAAAGAACCAAAAAAAAAAAAAAAAAAAAAAAAAAAAAAAGTAAAAAGCAAGAATGTTTAAAAAAAAAGAAAAGAAGAATACAGGTCCAGTAAGATGGTGTGAGAGGTACTTGCCACCAAGACAATGGCCATAGATTCCTTGAGCTTGACACTCTTGTTAGTACAACGCATCTGTCTCCCATCTTTGCTCCCACTAGTCCAACCTTTCCTCAGCTGTCAAAGCGTTGTTTCTACAGAACAACCAAATGATGCCCCCCATCTGTGCCGACGAGCTTCTTGCCAACTTGCCAAGAACTAGAGTCATCTGGGAAGAAAGAATCTCAATTGAAAAAATGCCTCCATCACATTTGCCCTACAGGCAAGCCTGTGGGGCAATTTCTGGATTAACAATGGATGTGGGAGGACCCAGAGACACTCTTGGGGAGATGGTCCTGGCTTATACAAAAAAGCAAGTCTGGAATGCAAGCCAGGAAGCTGCACTGGTATCCCATCCTGCTTCAGATCCTGCCCCTAGGTTCCTGCAGAGTTCCTACCCTGACTTCCCTCCATGATGGACTGAAAACTATAAGCAGAAACAAACCCTTTCCTCCCCCAAAGTGCTCATAATCATAATGTTTATCACAGCCATAGAGAGTGAATGAGGGTAGCCTCTATTTAAAATGTAATGATTTTAGTGGTATATTTGATGGCATACTGCATAATATTAATGTCAACTCTCTATTGTTTAATAAAAAAAATCGCATAACTGAGCCATAGAACATGAAGAAATCAAATTGGTACCAACCTTGAAGTTTCGTATCTGCTGGCTAGCTCTCATGGTGTATGATAGGAAATGAGAAAAGTCATTACCAGTCTACCCAGCTGTGAACCCTATGAACCAAAATGATTAGCCTAGGAAGATATACCCACTGGTGAAATACTGACATTAATGTTGTGGATTAGCCAACCCCTTTCTGAATTTATTTAAAACCTGTTTCACAAGGTGAAATTCATGCCTGTGACTATTATATGAGCTATCTAGTTCACAGGCCCCGGAACACGGTACTATTACTCTGCTAAATGGACGGTGTAATAAACTGCACCTGAAGTTCTTATCTTTATACCCATATGTCACCTCTCTGACCTCTCATCAGAAATGCTGCTCTTTGCAGTAGATGACTTTGCAGTACAGAGACACACAACTGGTTAACAAGTGATAAAATACTGTGGAGTTCTTATCTCTAAATGAGATTTCATAGAGATCTTGAAATGAGACATCTTTATCACACACCTGCCCCACACCCAAAGTTCAGGATCATCGCTGAAAACAGAGCAGAAAGATTGTAAGCGCCAGAGATAGAATGCAAATGTCTGTAGCAAAACAGTATTTTCTGGACAAGAACATTAACTCATAGTGGCTGGGACTGTATACGTAAGACTTCCACAAAAAAAAAAAATCAAGACAAGAAAAAACAAAAACAAACCAACAGGAGGAATAGGAGTGAGTGCATGAAGCTTCATCCTGACAGTTGATGGCTGCTGAGGAAAGGAGAATCTGTTTGTCAAGAGTGTGGCCCTGAGAGCTGCCCATGCTCCAGTAGATGGCCCCCTATCCATGCACATAACAGCAGCACTATGGGGATTCAGAGGAGTTTATCGGAATTTTTTGTTTGCTTCCTTGCTTTTTTGCTTTTTTGCCTGCCTGCCTGCCTGCCTGCCTGCCTGCCTGCCTGCCTGCCTGCCTGCCTGCCTGCCTGCCTGCCTGCCTGCCTGCCTGCCTGAGACAGAATCTCTTAATGTAGTCCAAGTTGTCCTTGAGCTCTCTATGTAAACCAAATTCAGAGATCGGCCTGCTTCTGCCTAGGATTAAAGTCGAGCACCATCATAGCCAACTTCAAGTGTGGAGGCATAGGATAGGAACTGGGAAAGGAGGGAATGGTGTATATAGTTGATGCAAATACATTACATGAATGCATGAAAGCATTTTTAAAATAAATAAATCCTAAGTCAGGAATAAGTTATTCGGTGTGGCTTCTTATTTCCAATAGAGTAAGATCCTTAACATATAAGGTTTTTCTACCGGCTTGTCCTCAGTTTTATTTTACTGATCCTATTGTTTCATTGTTATTTCTCCAGTCCACATTTCTTCTCATGCTCCCTCTCAGATGTTCATTGTGGTAGCTACCTGCTCTCCAGCGACATCGCCCTCTGCCCTTTCCCCCTCGTGTGAGTACCATTTTCTAGCAGTGCTGATCATTTGTTGTTGCCAGAGGATGCAGTTCTTCCAAAAGCTGTGACTTTTCCTTCACCTGCCTTCACAGCTTTCCTTTTCCTTCTTATACTTTAGGGCTCAGTAAAGCACTGTCATATGGCTTCATGCTTATATTTCTTCCAAACGTTTTGGAACATCCTTTTCCGAGATTCCCCCTTATCAAGGCAAAATTAAGTATTGATTCTTCCGTATACCATTGCCCTTTGCAGAGATGCCCTAATACTTATTATTAGTATTTAATTAGTAATATACCAGTTATGTTGTTATAATACTGTTATCGTTGCTTACTTTTTTTTATCATTTTTTACTAAATATCAAACGTTCAAGGTTCAGAGCGCTGTTCATCTCTGAATCCCAAGCATCTTACTCGATCTGACACGTAGAAAGTGAATCTTTACAAGGTCTTTAAAACCAGTGAACCAGCATGAAACAAAAACAAAAATATCATCAAATGATTGTTAAATACTTGCTAGGCTTAAAGTAAAAAAAATAAAGTAAAAAGGATGTGTGATCTGATGACTAAGCTAAAACTGCTGGTCTTAAAAATGAGTACTTCTGTCATGTGTTTGTACACCATCAAAACCTTCCATTACTGTCTTCTGTTGCTCTCACGATGAGAAAGACAGCTCAATTGGTCCAGACCCTGTCATACATCCGGCAGCATCCTTTTTACCACACAGGAAAGCAAGAGCTAGAAACGAAGACAAAAGAAAAGCTAATTAGGCAGGAGGTGATCTCGTCTCCATTAACCTCTCTCTTTGTAACTTGGCTGACAGGACCCTCAACCTTTCTTTCAGAACCAGTGTCTCACTGTAATTTCTAGCATTGACTTTTTCTCTGAAAATCAAAACTGTTCATGTTACCCACTTCTCATAAAAACAAGACTCCTTCTCCCCACTAAACTCTGGTTACTTCTTTATCAACATTCTTCAAAAGTGTCCTGCAGCTCTTGGGTCACATAGTCAAGGTCATACTTACATTTTTAAAACATGATTTTAGAAAGTGAAAGGCCATGCATTCATTGAAGAGACACTCCTTTAGTTTCTCCTCACCAAAGTGAGGATTCAATTTTTCTAAATTATTTTTCTGTTGTGATTTGAATGAGTAAGTCCTTATTATATCCCAAAATGGGAGTGCAATACGCATTGAGTATTTGGGATTCTTCCTAACATCTGTTAGCATTACAGCAACTGCTCTAAACAATAGACCTTTCCGTACTTCATTCTCCTCTTCTTTCTTGTGGTCTCAAAATAGGTTTTAATAGCTTTTTTAATTATTTGTAACAAGGACTCTAAAGATTAGTGTGTTATAAAGCTTAGTTGCCTGGCCAGGTTTCTGCAGGCCCACAGCATTCTGTAGTAATTTCCTTCCTTCCTTCCCATCTGAGTGTCTGTCTGTTTTCATTTCCCCCCACCCACCTACCCCCTAAACAGGGTCTTTGTGTGTAACCTTGGCTGTCCTAGAACTAGATCTGTAGACCAGGCTGGCCTTGAACTCAGAGACCCACCTGGCTCTGCCTCCTGAATGCTGGGATTAAAGTTGACTTCATAAAATTCTTAGACAAATGGATGGAACTAGAAAATATCATCCTGAGTGAAGTAACCCAATCACAAAAGAACACACATGGTAGGCACTCACCGATAAGTGGATATTAATCCAAAAGCTTGGAATACCCACGATATAATTCACAAACCATATGAAGCTCAAAAAGAAGGAAGACCAAAGTGTGAATACTTCAGTCCTTCTTAGAAGGGGGACCAAAATACTCACAGGAGGTAGAGGATAAAATGGGCTTGAAAGAAAGAGAAGAGGGGAAGGGGGGAAAGTGGGCAGGATCAGGTATGAGAGGAGACAGGGATGACAGAGGGTCAGAAATCTGAACAGAGGTGTGTAGCAATGGGGCATGGGGAACTGGAGGTAACCACCAGAAAGTCCCAGATGCCAGGAAAGCAAGAGGCTCCAAGGACCCAACAGGGATAATATTAGCTGAAATGACCAACAAAAGGGAGGGAGAACCTATAGAGACCATATCCAGAGGTTAGGCAAGGCCCCCAGTTGGGGGATGGGGCCACTAACCAGTCTCAAATTTTTAACCAAGAATTGTTCCTGTCTAAAGGAAATGCAGGGATAAAGAGTGGAACAGAGACTGAAAGAAAGGTCTTCCAGTGAGTGTCCCACCTGGGGATCCATCCCATATGCAGCCACCAAACCCAGACACTATTACGGATGCCAAGAAGTGCTTGCTGACAAAAGCCTGAGATAGCTGTCTCCTAAGAGGCTCTGCCAGAGCCTGACAAATACAGATAATGATGTTCACAGCCAACCATTGGACTGAGAATGGGGTCCCTACTGGAGGAGTTAGAGAAAGGATTGAAGGAGCTGAAGAAATTTGCAACACCATAAGAACAATATCAACCAACCAGAGCTCTCAGGGACTAAACCACCATCCAAAAAATACACAAGGACAGACTTGTGGCTCTAGCTGCATATGTAGCAGAGAATGGCCTTGTTGGGCACCAAAGGGAAGAGAGGCCTTGGTCCTGTGAAGGCTCAATTCCCCAGTGTAGGGGAATGCCAGGGTGGTGAGGTGGGAATGGGTGGGTGGGTGGGGAGCACCCTTATAGAAGCAGGGGAGGGAGAGGGGATAGAGGGTTTTTGGAAGGGAACTGGGAAAGGGGATAACATTTGAAATAATAAATAAAATATCCAATTTAAAAAATAACAACAGTGTGCACCACCACTGGCTCCTAATACAAACTCTGGCACTGCCATCAGCATGGTTTTTGTGTTGGGTCCGCTTACTGTATCTCCACATCAGTGACCAGCAGAGTCCGTTTGGACATTTTGCCTTTTGACCACCAGTCTCCTGGTCCCTCAGGCATGGTCCCATTTAAGTCTCCAACCATAGTGTTATGCCTCTTTTTTTTTTCCACAGAAGTCTTGGGAAGTTTTGCAAAATCTGTATCTATTTCATATGTTTAGCAACCTACAGACACTACACTCAAGGAGAGTTTGACATCATCAATCCATCCTTTCCTAGGCGGAGTTAACCCCTGAATTGCAATTCCCTTTAGTCTTCCATGACCTTTTGAGAGATGAGATTCTGAGTGAGAATTTATCAGCAAAGTTGCTTGTGAAAGAAATTTGATTTCTTGAAGCTGTGGAGACGACTATGATGAAGAGTAGTATACTCAGAACAGTGTGAGGATTAGACCCATAGGTGCGTGGGTTTTATGGTTTTTGTTTAGTTTTGTTTTGTTTTTGCTCCTGTTCTGCTGTTATTACTTGGATGACTTTTAAAAAGAAAGAAAGAAAGAAAGAGAGAAAGAAAGAAAGAAAGAAAGAAAGAAAGAAAGAAAGAAAGAAAGAAAGGAAAGAAGGAAGGAAGGGGGAGGGAGGGAGGGAGAGAGAGAGAGAGAGAGAGAGAGAGAGAGAGAGAGAGAGAACATCTCAGATTCTGCTTCTTCATTGGAAAATTAAGTCAAAAATACCCCTTGCAATTTCAAAAGGATCAAACGACATTATTATATTAACTTAACTGACATATGGTATTATATTAACTAACACATGGTAGAGATCGCATAGTGATGATATCAACTGTTACTTTGTTGACATTATTACCGATATTATCCTTCTACTGATACGTAGGAATTATGATCTGTTATTTAAAGATAAAGAGGAAACTAAAAACCAAAACATACAAATTACTAAATACCAGTTACCTTGTCTAAATAGATGGCTGGAGGAAATGTCTGATTTTTTTTAACTGTTCTTTGGGTCTTATTGTGTGCCTGTATCTCTCAAGAGTTTTGCCAGTAAAATTTCAGTCTTAAAAATTCGATAACATTCGATATCTGTTTCTCAAAAAATAATAAAGAGTTCCAAAACAAAAACGAAAGCTGACATTTAAGACATTGAGTCCTAACAGCATCAAAAACACAAATGTGTGGCCGTGAGGCTAAATTCTGTCCTTTAAAAAATATTTTCGCCGGCCCGCAGCAGCTCTCTGCTCCCAGACACTGTGGGAGAGAGACCTCACAGCCTGGTCAGGTGGGCACTCCTGAGGCTGCAGAGCAGAAGAGACCACCAACACTGCCCACCCCTGCCCACATCCCTGGCCCAAGAGGAAACTGTATAAGGCCTCTGGGTTCTCGTGGGGGAGGGCCCAGGAGCGGCAGGACCGCTGCCTCTGAGACACTGCCGGAACCTGAAGGAAACAGACCGGATAAACAATTCTCTGCACCCAAATCCCGTGGGAGGGAGAGCTAAACCCTCAGAGAGGCAGACACGCCTGGGAAACCAGAAGAGACTGCACTCTGCATACACATCTCGGACGCCAGAGGAAAACACCAAACGCCATCTGGAACCCTGGTGCACTGAAGCTCCCGGAAACGGCAGCACAGATCTTCCTGGTTGCTGCTGCCGTGGAGAGCTCTTGGGCAGCACCCCGAGAGCAAACTTGAGCCTCGGGACCACAGGTAAGACCAACTTTTCTGCTGCAAGTGACCTGTCTGGTGAACTCAAGACACAGGCCCACAGGAACAGCTGAAGACCTGTAGAGCGGGAAAACCACATGCCCGAAAGCAGAACACTCTGTCGCCATAACAGGCTGAAAGAAAACAGGAAAACAGGTCTACAGCACTCCTGACACATAGGCTTATAGGGCAGTCTAGCCACTGTCAGTAATAGCAGAACAAAGTAACACTAGAGATAATCTGATGGCGAGAGGCAAGCGCAGGAACCCAAGCAACAGAAACCAAGACTACATGGCACCATCGGAGCCCAATTCTCCCACCAAAACAAACATGGAATATCCAAACACACCAGAAAAGCAAGATCTAGTTTCAAAATCATATTTGATCATGATGCTGGAGGACTTCAAGAAAGATGTGAAGAACTCCCTTAGAGAACAAGTAGAAGCCTACAGAGAGGAATCACAAAAATGCCTGAAAGAATTCCAGGAAAACATAATTAAACAAGTAGAAGCCCATAGAGAGGAGTCACAAAAATCCCTGAAAGAATTCCAGGAAATCATAAATAAACAAGTAGAAGCCCATAGAGAGGAGTCACAAAAATCCCTGAAAGAATTCCAGTAAAACACAATCAAACAATTGAAGGAATTAAAAATGGAAATAGAAGCAATCAAGAAAGAACACATGGAAACAACCCTGGATATAGAAAACCAAAAGAAGAGACAAGGAGCTGTAGATACAAGCTTCACCAACAGAATACAAGAGATGGAAGAGAGAATCTCAGGAGCAGAAGATTCCATAGAAATCATTGACTCAACTGTCAAAGATAATGTAAAGTGGAAAAAGCTACTGGTCCAAAACATACAGGAAATCCAGGACTCAATGAGAAGATCAAACCTAAGGATAATAGGTATAGAAGAGAGTGAAGACTCCCAGCTCAAAGGACCAGTAAATATCTTCAACAAAATCATAGAAGAAAACTTCCCTAACCTAAAAAAAGAGATACCCATAGGCATACAAGAAGCCTACAGAACTCCAAATAGATTGGACCAGAAAAGAAACACCTCCCGTCACATAATTGTCAAAACACCAAACACACAAAATAAAGAAAGAATATTAAAAGCAGTAAGGGAAAAAGGTCAAGTAACATATAAAGGCAGACCTATCAGAATCACACCAGACTTCTCGCCAGAAACTATGAAGGCCAAAAGATCCTGGACAGATGTCATACAGACCCTAAGAGAACACAAATGCCAGCCCAGGTTACTGTATCCTGCAAAACTCTCAATTAACATAGATGGAGAAACCAAGATATTCCATGACAAAACCAAATTTACACAATATCTTTCTACAAATCCAGCACTACAAAGGATAATAAATGGTAAAGCCCAACATAAGGAGGCAAGCTATACCCTAGAAGAAGCAAGAAACTAATCGTCTTGGCAACAAAACAAAGAGAATGAAAGCACACAAACATAACCTCACATCCAAATATGAATATAACGGGAAGCAATAATCACTATTCCTTAATATCTCTCAACATCAATGGCCTCAACTCCCCAATAAAAAGACATAGATTAACAAACTGGATACGCAACGAGGACCCTGCATTCTGCTGCCTACAGGAAACACACCTCAGAGACAAAGACAGACACTACCTCAGAGTGAAAGGCTGGAAAACAACTTTCCAAGCAAATGGTCAGAAGAAGCAAGCTGGAGTAGCCATTCTAATATCAAATAAAATCAATTTCCAACTAAAAGTCATCAAAAAAGATAAGGAAGGACACTTCATATTCATCAAAGGAAAAATCCACCAAGATGAACTCTCAATCCTAAATATCTATGCCCCAAATACAAGGGCACCTACATACGTAAAAGAAACCTTACTAAAGCTCAAAACACACATTGCACCTCATACAATAATAGTGGGAGATTTCAACACCCCACTCTCATCAATGGACAGATCATGGAAACAGAAATTAAACAGAGACGTAGACAGACTAAGAGAAGTCATGAGCCAAATGGACTTAACGGATATTTATAGAACATTCTATCCTAAAGCAAAAGGATATACCTTCTTCTCAGCTCCTCATGGTACTTTCTCCAAAATTGACCATATAATTGGTCAAAAAACGGGCCTCAACAGGTACAGAAAGATAGAAATAATCCCATGCGTACTATCGGACCACCACGGCCTAAAACTGGTCTTCAATAACAATAAGGGAAGAATGCCCACCTATACGTGGAAATTGAACAATGCTCTACTCAATGATAACCTGGTCAAGGAAGAAATAAAGAAAGAAATTAAAGACTTTTTAGAATTTAATGAAAATGAAGGTACAACATACCCAAACTTATGGGACACAATGAAAGCTGTGCTAAGAGGAAAATTCATAGAGCTGAGTGCCTGCAGAAAGAAACAGGAAAGAGCATATGTCAGCAGCTTGACAGCACACCTAAAAGCTCTAGAACAAAAAGAAGCAAATACACCCAGGAGGAGTAGAAGGCAGGAAATAATCAAACTCAGAGCTGAAATCAACCAAGTAGAAACAAAAAGGACCATAGAAAGAATCAACAGAACCAAAAGTTGGTTCTTTGAGAAAATCAACAAGATAGATAAACCCTTAGCCAGACTAACGAGAGGACACAGAGAGTGTGTCCAAATTAATAAAATCAGAAATGAAAAGGGAGACATAACTACAGATTCAGAGGAAATTCAAAAAATCATCAGATCTTACTGTAAAAGACTATATTCAACAAAACTTGAAAATCTTCAGGAAATGGACAATTTCCTAGACAAATATCAGGTACCGAAGTTAAATCAGGAACAGATAAACCAGTTAAACAACCCCATAACTCCTAAGGAAATAGAAGCAGTCATTAAAGGTCTCCCAACCAAAAAGAGCCCAGGTCCAGACGGGTTTAGTGCAGAATTCTATCAGATCTTCATAGAAGACCTCATACCAATATTATCCAAACTATTCCACAAAATTGAAACAGATGGAGCCCTACCGAATTCCTTCTACGAAGCCACAATTACTCTTATACCTAAACCACACAAAGACACAACAAAGAAAGAGAACTTCAGACCAATTTCCCTTATGAATATCGACTCAAAAATACTCAATAAAATTCTGGCAAACTGAATCCAAGAGCACATCAAAACAATCATCCACCATGATCAAGTAGGCTTCATCCCAGGCATGCAGGGATGGTTTAACATACGGAAAACCATTAACGTGATCCATTATATAAACAAACTGAAAGAACAAAACCACATGATCATTTCATTAGATGCTGAGAAAGCATTTGACAAAATTCAACACCCCTTCATGATAAAAGTCCTGGAAAGAATAGGAATTCAAGGCCCATACCTGAACATAGTAAAAGCCATATACAGCAAACCAGTTGCTAACATTAAACTAAATGGAGAGAAACTTGAAGCAATCCCACTAAAATCAGGGACTAGACAAGGCTGCCCACTCTCTCCCTACTTATTCAATATAGTTCTTGAAGTTCTAGCCAGAGCAATCAAACAACAAAAGGAGGTCAAGGGGATACAGATCGGAAAAGAAGAAGTCAAAATATCACTATTTGCAGATGATATGATAGTATATTTAAGTGGTTCCAAAAGTTTCACCAGAGAATTACTAAAGCTGATAAACAACTTCAGCAAAGTGGCTGGGTATAAAATTAACTCAAATAAATCAGTAGCCTTCCTCTACACAAAAGAGAAACAAGCCGAGAAAGAAATTAGGGAAACGACACCCTTCATAATAGACCCAAATAATATAAAGTACCTCGGTGTGACTTTAACCAAGCAAGTAAAAGACCTGTACAATAAGAACTTCAAGACACTGAAGAAAGAAATTGAAGAAGACCTTAGAAGATGGAAAGATCTCCCATGCTCATGGACTGGCAGGATCAATATAGTAAAAATGGCCATTTTACCAAAAGCCATCTACAGATTCAATGCAATCCCCATCAAAATACCAATCCAATTCTTCAAAGAGTTAGACAGAACAATTTGCAAATTCATCTGGAATAACAAAAATCCCAGGATAGCTAAAACTATCCTCAACAATAAAAGGACTTCAGGGGGAATCACTATCCCTGAACTCAAGCAGTATTACAGAGCAATAGTGATAAAAACTGCATGGTATTGGTACAGAGACAGACAGATAGACCAATGGAATAGAATTGAAGACCCAGAAATGAACCCACACACCTATGGTCACTTGATTTTTGACAGAGGAGCCAAAACCATCCAATGGAAAAATGATAGCATTTTCAGCAAATGGTGCTGGTTCAACTGGAGGTCAATATGTAGAAGAATGCAGATCGATCCATGCTTATCACCCTGTACAAAGCTTAAGTCCAAGTGGATCAAGGACTTCCACATCAAACCAGACACACTCAAACTAATAGAAGAAAAACTAGGGAAGCATCTGGAACACATGGGCACTGGAAAAAATTTCCTGAACAAAACACCAATGGCTTACGCTCTAAGATCAAGAATCGACAAATGGGATCTCATAAAACTGCAAAGCTTCTGTAAGGCAAAGGACACTGTGGTTAGGACAAAACGGCAACCAACAGATTGGGAAAAGATCTTTACCAATCCTACAACAGATAGAGGCCTTATATCCAAAATATACAAAGAACTCAAGAAGTTAGACCGCAGGGAAACAAATAACCCTATTAAAAAAATGGGGTTCAGAGCTAAACAAAGAATTCACAGCTGAGGAATGCCGAATGGCTGAGAAACACCTAAAGAAATGTTCAACATCTTTAGTCATAAGGGAAATGCAAATCAAAACAACCCTGAGATTTCACCTCACACCAGTGAGAATGGCTAAGATCAAAAACTCAGGTGACAGCAGATGCTGGCGAGGATGTGGAGAAAGAGGAACACTCCTCCATTGTTGGTGGGATTGCAGACTGGTACAACCATTCTGGAAATCAGTCTGGAGGTTCCTCAGAAAATTGGACATTGAACTGCCTGAGGATCCAGCTATACCTCTCTTGGGCATATACCCAAAAGATGCCCCAACATATAAAAAAGACACGTGCTCCACTATGTTCATTGCAGCCTTATTTATAATAGCCAGAAGCTGGAAAGAACCCAGATGCCCTTCAACAGAGGAATGGATACAGAAAATGTGGTACATCTACACAATGGAATATTACTCAGCTATCAAAAACAACGGCTTTATGAAATTCGTAGGCAAATGGTTGGAACTGGAAAATATCATTCTGAGTGAGCTAACCCAATCACAGAAAGACATACATGGTATGCACTCATTGATAAGTGGCTATTAGCCCAAATGCTTGAATTACCCTAGATGCCTAGAACAAATGAAACTCAAGACAGATGATCAAAATGTGAATGTTTCACGCCTTCTTTAAAAGGGGAACAAGAATACCCTTGGCAGGGAAGAGAGAGGCAAAGATTAAAACAGAGACTGAAGTAACACCCATTCAGAGCCTGCCCCACATGTGGCCCATACATATACAGCCAACCAATTAGACAAGATGGATGAAGCAAAGAAGTGCAGACCAACAGGAGCCTGATGTAGATCGCTCCTGAGAGACACAGCCAGAATACAGCAAATACATAAGCGAATGCCAGCAGCAAACCACTGAACTGAGAATAGAACCCCCGTTGAAGGAATCAGAGAAAGAACTGGAAGAGCTTGAAGGGGCTCGAGACCCCATATGTACAACAATGCCAAGCAACCAGAGCTTCCAGGGACTAAGCCACTACCTAAAGACTATACATGGACTGACCCTGGACTCTGACCTCATAGGTAGCAATGAATATCCTAGTAAGAGCACCAGTGGAAGGGGAAGCCCTGGGTCCTGCTAAGACTGAACCCCCAGTGAACTAGACTGTTGGGGGGAGGGCGGCAATGGGGGGAGGGTTGGGAGGGGAATACCCACTAGGAAGGGGAGGGGAAGGGGGAGGGGGATTTTTGCCCGGAAACCGGGAAAGGGAATAACACTCAAATGTATATAAGAAATACTCAAGTTAATAAAAAAAGAAAAAAAATTTTTCACACGTATTTGTTATGGGAAGAAGTACTCAGTGCACGGAGCATGTACCACAGCATGCCTGTGTGATCAAAGGAAACGTTGAGGAAGTCAGTTCTCTCCTTCTACCAAGTGAATTCCAGGGATCAAACTCGAGGCAACAGACTTGAGAACAAGGACTTTTATCTGCTGAGCCCTCTCACCAGGCCAAAAGACAGTCTTTAAGGAAACCAGAAATATAGTCAGCATGTTATGACACTTGTGATGAGTCAATTAATAATAAGAAAGAATATAATGTTGTAACCATTCTCAAATAGCGCTCCTTTTTTTCAAGACACAGTTTTTCTCTGTAGCCCTGGCTGACCTGAAACTCTCTCTGTTGACCAGGCTGGCCTTGAACTCAGAGATCTGCCTACTTCTTCCTCCAAAATGGTGAGATTAAAGACTTGGCCCTGATGCCTGGCCAATTTCTAACTTTGGGTTTTTTGTTTGTTTGTTTGTTTGTTTGTTTTTGGTTTATACTTCTTCAATCAAGAAGCAGAGTTTACTTTCCCAACCTTCAAAGCTTGAGCCAAGGAATCACCAGTTTAGAGTGCAAGGGTTATAAGTTCTATTCACCTCCGGTGTCTTCCAGAACAGTCTCATAACAATAAGCCAGAATAGACGGATGGATGGAAAAAAAAAAAAAAAAAAAAAAAACAAGTGAACAGAGCAAACTCAAGGTCAAGTTAGATCCACCAATCCCCCACAGACTACCTACTGACCTTGAACCCTATGTAAGAATTAAACAGGCCCTGTCAGAATAGCTACAGATTCATTAGCAAAACTCAAACACGTTCACATGTTGTGTTTTCTTTTTTCGGCATAATTATGATGACAGATAACACTGAATCTTGGCTCAGAAATTCTCCAGCTGAAACATGGCCTTGACAGCGGGTCACCAAGACCACTGGCCAGCTCTCCTGGGTGGCCTTACAGCAATCTTCACAGAGATGTAATTTGACTTTACCCTCATCTCATCCCATGCAGGAGACCAGACAGAAATGCAGTGTGAAGGGGATTAGGCATGAGTGTCTAGAGAAAAATACTGCGCTGCGGCTGGGTCTCTAAGAATCTGAGGCCATGGCCAAGTTTTTTCTCTGGAACAAGTTTCCCCTTGCTTGCTAAAGAATAAAAGTACTGAGGGTTAATGTGCTGAGGGGTGTGAACCAGTCATCCCAGCACTACAAGTGGGAAAAGCAGAAAGAGCAAGCATTCGAGGCTACCTTGTACCTACCCAGTAAAATCTTATTTAAAAGAAAAAAGGCAAAGAAAATGAAAGGTACTAGGGAAGGTTTTTTTCCTTTGGGGTACTTGCTTTTGTTTTTGTTTGGTGTCTCTTGTGTTTTGTTTTGTTTATTTGTTGTTGTTGTTGCTTTGGTTGGTTGGTTGATTTTTTTTTTTTTTTTGAGACAGGGGTTCTCAGTGTAGCCCTGGCTGTACTGGAATTCATTCTGTAGACCAGGCTGGCCTTAAACTCAGAGATCCGCCTCCGCCTCCGCCTCTGCCTCTGCCTCTGCCTCCGCCTCCCATGTGCTGGGATTAAAGGTTTGTGCTTCCACCGCCCAGCATTTGTTTTATTTTTAATATTTAATTTAATTTTAAATTTCCAAATAGGAAGTACTGCCAGGAAAGAGCAATTAAATTTTTTTTATCTGTAACTTTGAGGTCTCAAAGCTTCAACACTCCCATTGACATTATTTATGTAAGTTGCAGAGAACTTTCTTTATGAGTAGCTTTTTCTTCAGTAAATTATTTGTAAGAATAAATTTACTTAAGCAATAAGTAAGGCATTACTCCCTTATTAAAAACTTTCTCTAACTGTGAATTGAACACCCCCGGGAGGAAAAAAATAACCCTGTGTTTCCTAAGCAATGTGATGTTTACCCCGAAATAAACAGAGTCAAGAGTCCAGTCCCTGCTTGTCTACGCACTTATACAGAGTCATTCTGGCAAACACTAACCTAAGTGCTAATCTGAAAGCTTTGATAATTAATGCTGCAAAATGGTCAACCTTAAAATAGCATGTCCTCAGGATACCCATAGCATGATTGTGCAAATTCGTAATCCCTTTAAAGAAGCTGCACTCTTTCTGGCAAAAATCTTGGGAAGGACTGGACGGGAAGGGGAGTTTTCCTGGACTACTTCAGTGCAAAAGGAGCCATGTGGCTTCACAGACAACAGAACGGTTCCTGGGTGACTGTGGGCAAGAAGATGAAGACCTCAGTCTGACATTAGGAAAGATGCAGTCATCCCACAACCACCTGAGCTTCAGGGGAGGACATAACCAAACTTATGCCTTGTGAGCCCAGGAGCTCACACTGCTGATGAGTCATGGCCAGAACTCTGAATAAACAGAGACCTGGGGTTTAGAGGCTGTGTTTCCTACAGTTGTTCCACAGTATCACAGAACTAACACACTGAGGGGGATGATCTTTGTATTTGAATGTTAGTCCTTTAAGGAAGCCGAGCTTCCTGGATTATGTGCTATAATGTATCATGTGACTCCTTTAGTCAGATGTCTATGGCTATAACAAGAAGAGGAGGAAGAGGAGGAGGGAGAAGAGGAGGAGTTTGGGTGTGGGCAGACTGATCCATCTCAGAGCTCATTTGTCCTCATCACTCTTGTGCCTGGGGGAGCAAAGTCAGAGCAAAGCTGCTCACCTCCTAAAGAGAGAAAGAGAGGGCAGGGCCTGGGTCCCTATATTCTCTTCTTCAGAGCACACCTCTTCCACTAGGCCCCATCCCACACAGGTTTCACCACTGTCGTAGTGTCACAGGCTGAGTACCAAACCCACAACACAGAATGTTTGCCCTGATAACAAACAATGCTTTGAAACAAGACAGAGTAGCTTTCCTTAGACTTCCCTTACGCTGTAGTATCCCATAGCAAGACGGTTTAACATACAAGTGAGCATAGTAAAGAACTAAGTATCCCCTTAAAACAAACGCAGGAATAAAGTTTTGATAGACTTTGCCATTCTTTCATTGTGAAGAGTCTCTCTATAGGTTAATTTTAATTACGAGTCTAACATGCAAAACAAAAACAAATATTCAGAAAATTCACACTATCAATTTTAGCATACTTTCCATATGGTGTTATTAATATCTTACATGCTCCTTTTCACTGCTGAAATATTAGTTTACCTTGCAATTTACTCTTTAGTCATACTGTCTACTAGTCAATTCAGAGTTAACAGTCTGCTAGTAACCATTGGTCTGGAGGCCAGGAAAATGAGGATTGGAAGCAATCTCTTCTGTTTACCTGGCAGACTGCTCTGAGCAATCTCTTCAGTGTACTTACACAAAATATCCATATTTAGCATTTTATCAGTTTCTCTCTCTCAGTGATTGCTTCAGTGCTGTTATTAAAGTAAAGAAGCCACTTTTGGAGAATTACTGTGGTAAACTGCCAGCCTAACATTTATCCCACAAAGGTGTTTACTGCCATCTCTTGGACTGTGTGAGCATTTTACTCTAAAAAAAAAAAAAAAATCAGGCTACCATTTATGGCTCAAATTTCTTTTACAAAATAAAATTTGTAAACAAAGGCAAAAAAAATGTATTACTGGCATGTACTTAACTTCACCAGAAGTTTGTTTTATAAAACGTTGATAGGTACCTGTATTCTCTTGGATATGTTAAAAAAAAAAAGAATTCCAGAAACTGAAAGCCAGAAACGATTTGTGCATTGCCCTAATTTTAAAGTTACAGTATCCACACCTCCACTTCCTGCTTCTCCTCCTCCCTCCAGCCGCAGCACCTGCTGCTGCTTTCCCTGGCATAGAAGTTAAAATTCCAAGGCTTGTGCTTGCAGCCATTCCGACCATGGTTGGCAGTACTAATGCTTGAGAAATGATTATAGTTCCTGACTAAAATTACGTTTTCTTTCACCCTACAAACATCATGATGTTAAGACTAACATAACAGATGGAGACGTGGTTCAGCAGTTAGAGCTTCCTTCTCCCAGGAGTCCTGAGTTCAGTTCTTAGCACCTACATCAGGATTAGGGGGCTCACAGCCACCTGTAAGTCCATTGGACACTTTCTTCTGACCCTTGAAAACACACACACACACACACAACACACACACACACACACACACACACACACACACACGAGTTTTACCTTAAAATTAATGTGACAACTTAAACTAAGGTCCAAGTAAACTATACTCATTTTATGAAGTTAGTGATAGAAACAATTTCTATTCTTATTCAATATTTTCCCACCTACACATATTTTTATAGTGTTTATAAATTAATGAATATACTTGAGGAAGTTTAGTCTCCCTTTCTCTATGTATACGTATACACAGTATACGTGTATAGTTCTATATGTATAGTATATATGTCTAGTTTTACTAGAAGGTATGTAAAGCAAGCGAGAACAAAGATAAGTCTACAAAGTATTAGGACAAAAGCAGTTTCTCTCTCATTGGAAAGGGCTCCTCTACCATTCTGCAAACACCAAATGAACATTCTGGAACCTGTTTCTCAGAGTACTGGCAGGTGTGACTAAGCACATGCAGCACAATCTCACCACTAGGGGGCACTGTGTCACACCAGTACAGACCTCTGCCAGAAATGAGCTGCTTACAAGCAACGGGCGCCTTTTTAAAAGAAAATTTTGTTGCTTTGAAACACTTTAGATTTCTATTTTTAATGTGATCTATTAAAGCTTTAAGAAAGTAAAAAAAACACCATTTAATTGCTTCTGGGGTTGTGACATTCCCTAAGTATTTGAAATGATCCGACTTAAAAACGATTGTGATGGCATGACTCAGTATCGAGGATGCATGTGAGCAGAAATTGCCTGCTCTCTCAGCAGGCAGAGCTCCTCAAATTAAGTTTGTAGAGAACATAAAACTGATGAGTGAGGTACACACACCAGAGTCTGAACGTCCTGAAGTAGTAAAAGCCGTACTGTTCGACTTCTTAATTATGTAAGCCAAAAAGTAGGATTGAAGTGCACAGAAAGTTCACAAGATAAAAGGTTAGAGAAAGAGAATCGAGGCTCCTGTCACGGAGAGAAGAAGTGTGTTGGTGCTGCTGGCATCGTGACACCTGGTGGGCACTGTGGAGAAGACAATGGCATCAGCACGCTGCACAGCGCCGTCCTCCAGCCTACAGAGCACATGAGATGTATCTGTCCTACGTGCAGATACGCTGTGCAAAATACTACCGTGAAAATGCACGATCCCTCCCTGATCACGGTCCATACTGACTGTGTGTTGTGATGGTGTCGTTGAAAATATAAGTGTGGGGGCTGGGGATTTAGCTCAGTGGTAGAGCGCTTGCCTAGGAAGTGCAAGGCCCTGGGTTCGGTCCCCAGCTCCGAAAAAAAGAACCAAAAAAAAAAAAAAAGAAAGAAAGAAAATATAAGTGTTAGGATGTGTTAATTCTATTTCCATATTCTTCTCCTATGTGGCAAATGAAAGGTTTAAAAGTTTCCTCTAAGATTCAAATTCATGGTTTGCTTTACATTTCTGGAGTATGGCACTGTGATAGCACCTAAGGCTTAAATAATATAAATATAAAATTCCTCAGCTCATTTCTGAAGATAGGGAAAACATTCACAGTTTTATTTTATTTAGTGGGCGGGGCACATGTATAATGGTCAGAGGACAACTATCAGTTGTCAGTTGTCTTCTCCCACCACGTAGGTCCCAGAGATTAAATGCAAGGCATAGGGCTTGTGGCTAGTGCTCTTCCCCACTGAGCCATTTTGCTGGCCCCAGACGTTTTAGATGACTCTAAGGTGAACCACTGTCTCTGTAGGGTTTCCCTGTGTATTCAAAGGACTGTGGATAAATACTGTTCGTTTCACTTAGGTCATATGAGATGGAAAGGATGAAGAGACCTGACAGGCACAATTAAGGTCTCTACAAAACTTGACTTGAGTTCACTAAAAGGAATACTGTGCTGGATGGAGCCCGACTTGACTAAATACGTTTTCAAAGGACACCCAACGCAACCACAGACACTCTTCCATTGACCTAAAGAAACTCTTTCAGAGAAAGCCACACGGCAAAGAGTAACTGGCACTCCCAAGGGTGTGAGAGCCTCAGTCCTTCAGCTCTAAGAAACCAAACCCTGCCACACAAAAATTAAACGAACAAACAAGCAAGCAAACCCAGTGAGCTTGAAAGGGGAGTCTGCCTCACGCGGGGCTGCAGCCCTGCACAGTAACTCCTTTGCTGTGAGACCTGACCAAGACCCTCCAAGCTTTGGCTGAGCCACTGACCCACAAGCAATGTGTGTTCTTTCTCACGGTCATATTCATTTGGATAATTTGTTGCAGAGTAGAAACCTAATTTACTATGCCTTTCTGTTGATTGTTTTTGTAACTTTACTATTTGTATGGGAATCTTACTTCACTGGAATCCGATTTTCCGTGTTCGTCTAAGACATATTCATCCTAGGAAGTCAAATTTGTCAATAAAAAAACAAACACTTTGAATGCAATGCTCTCCTGCCACTCTATTGTAACACGGACCTTTTTATAACATACGCAATGGAAGCAAGTAGGCGCAAGGCAATTATATAAAGCTAAATATAAACCTCTCAGTAGAGCTGTAATTATAATAGGCCGAGCGCAGCTCTTCGAATTTTAAAGCTATGGTGCAGCCTCTCTCTTCATCCTGACTAGAGTTCTTAGAGCCTCAACAGCCTTAGAGTCGGTTCACCCTAAATGTCAGAACAAAACGGAATGAGTGGTGGGCGGGATTAGAACCGAACTCAAGACCTTATTGTCTGCTAAGCATGCGCACTGGCACTGGGCCACACCCTCAGCCCACAGATGCATAGTAAGTGACGAATCCTTACCACAGTGTGGAAAGCAGGACACTTTTGTGAATTACCTCCACTAATTTCACCATCCAGTGAGAAAAGCTATAGATAATGTCTGCTCAAAAAGCTCCGGTATGCACAGGACTGGATGGACATAGGTATACGAAGAAAACAAAAGCAAAAACCCTTCCCTTTATTTTTTGCCGGCTACCTCCTTGAAATTGAATTTGAGTTACTCTAAAATTTTACATTAATAGTTGTAACAGGGGTAGTTACTGGGCTGGCCAGCCTTAGGTCAGCCTGATACACAAATTAGAACTATCTGAAAGGAAGGGCCCTCAATTGAGAAAATGCCTCCATCAGATCTGGTTGTAAGGTATTTTCTCAATTAGTGATCAGTGGGGGAGGGCCCAGGCCCTTGTGAGTGATGTCATCCCTGGCTGGTGGTCCTAGGTTCTATAACAAAGCAGACTGAGCAAGCCATGGTGAGCGAGCCAGTGAGCAGCGCCCCTCCATGGCCTCTGCATCAGTTCATGCCTCCAAGTTCCTGCCCGGATTCAGTTTCTGCCCTGACTTCCTTCAGTCATGGACACTGCTGTGGAAGTGTACACTGAATTAAACCCTTCCCTCCTTGTTTCTTTGATCATGGTGTTTTCTCACAGTAACAGTGGCCTTAAGACAGTTACCTCGCTCTTTTTAACGTTCTTATTTTTATTTTATGTACATGGTGGTTTGAATGAGACTGTCTCCTAAGGCCTCATGTGTCTGAGTGCTTGGTCCTGCGTTGATGGTGATGTTTGAAGACAAGAGGTGTTGTTATCGTGCTAGAGGAAGAAGTCTCTGCAGGTGAGCGTTTAAAGTCTCTTACCACCCCACAGTTCACACTCTGTTTCATGCAGTTCAGTGTGAGAGCTCTCGGCTTCTTGTTCCTGCGGCCATTTCTGCCTCTTACTGTCATGCCTTCCCACCAGGATAGACTCTTACCCATTTGTAACTGAAGCCCAAGTAAACTTGTTTCTTAATAAATCATATTGGCAGTGGTGTTTTACTACAGCAATAGAAAAGTAACTCTGACAATGTATATATGCTTTGAGAGGTGTGTGTGTGTGTGTGTGTGTGTGTGTGTGTGTGTGTGTGTGTGTGTAGCCTGCCTGGAATACACTAGAGCCAGAAAAGGATGTCAGGGCCCCTGGAAGTGGTGTTGCACACTGTAATGAGTGGGCATGTGGGTTTTGGGAATCAACCCCAGTTCTTTGGAAGAACAGCAAATATCCTTAACCCCTGAGCTATATCTAGCCTCCACGTCAGCCTTCTTGTTGTGTCTTCTGAGTACATGACTGTGAAGCTAGTGGATAATTTTCCCTGCCCTTGTATTTCCATGTCTGATTCCTGAAAGACAGCTTTTTTTCTTAAGTTACTTTTTATTAATCCAACACATTTTTAAATTGCTCCCTGCTTTTACATTCTATTGTAATATAAATAAAAACTAAAAGATAACATCTTACTTTTACATTTTATTGCAGTTCCAGTCATCCGAAGGTTCTGTCTGGGCACTCTCATTGGAAGCTTCTGGGAGAATTCACAACACTGGGTACTGATTACGTCATGCTTTGCCACATCACCTCACTCAATTTCATATCCTTCATCTCTAGAAAACAATAAAGTAAAGAAGAAACAAGGCAAAACACACTAGCTCTGTGTACTCCCAACTCCACTGTGCTTAACGAAAGCATTTAAAGCAAGCGTATGCTCTGACCAATCAGAAGCACTCATTCCTCTGCAACAAGTTGAGAGCTGAGAGAGCTGAACTATGTATGGCTATATTGTTTGCAAGTGCTAGGTGGGAAAGTGGAGGAAAAGGAAACATGGGTATAGTTTTCAGTTTCAAGGCTTATTTAAGAAGTTTCTAAAACTAGGATTCCGTAGAGATGAATGTGGCTTATACAAGAAACAGAGAGATGAAGGGAAACAAAGATAAAGGTCTGGAGCAGCAAACACTTAGCCCTGCTATTTTTTTACATTGAAGGTCATGAATGTCCTTGGGGTGTTTTCGTTACTTCACTTCTTATGACTGGTGATATTTATTTTGATAATTATAGTGCAGAAAGGTTTCTTTTCAAGTGAACATCTTGTGACTCCTATATTTATCCAAGTTTTTATCTCTGGATGAGCTGAGCTACTGTCTGGGTCTGTCTCAGCCAAGTTTATTGGCAATTCCAGTTTATCTGCCAACAACTTGAGAAGCATTCATTTTTAAACAAAAGCACATACCAGTCCTTAGATGCATTGCTGTCTCGGATTCATAAAGCCAAATCAATAGAATCGTCCACCCCTAGGTTAACTCTTATCTTGGAAGAAGCTCATTCCGATTGATTAAACTTGTGGTTTTGCCTTACAATGAAGAACAGAAGAACCTTGGGAGTGCTATCGAAAGAAAGCCATCAGAAGTGCCCTACTCATGTGCCTTTGTAACACCAATGTTCTATTTCCAATTTCACTCCGCAGTACAACGTGACTGCCTTTATGTAAGAATTATTCTTCTGGATTGGTAAATATTTTTCAAATACAAAAGAAGTTGATGTTAAAATTTGTGAGTGTCTTTAAACCTGTTTCTTCTAAAGAAATGGGAGTAAATAAGATACATTGCACATGAAAAGTAACCACAGGTTTCTATAAAATCAGAGAATCAAAAAGTGGGAAGGATTGCCTATAGGTATCCATCTGTTTATAGTGAAGATTAATTTAAAAAAACTTACTAGAGAAGTGTGCTATTGATTCCTTGTGAAATTTTGTCACCCTTTATATTTTTCTATAACAGCAAAGCAGATAGGTAATATTAGGAATAAAAGAGAGTAAAGAATCAAAAAAATATGTTTTCTACAGGAAGAATTCTGCCTCAAGACTATTTTATCAATTCTTGGCTTAGGGTTTTGTTTTGTTTTGTTTTTCCTTCTCTGTTGGTGGTACTTAATTTTTCATATTTTTCTTTCTCTCTGTCTTTCTTTCTTCCTTCTTTTTTGTTTGTTTGTTTGTTTGTGGTTTTGGTTTTTTGAAATGCAATTTCTCTGTGTATCCCTGGCTGTCCCAGAGCTAGTGCTGTAGACCAGACTGGCCTCAAGCTCACAGAGATCTGCCTGCTTCTGCCTCCCTAGTGCGGGATTAAAGGCGTGTACCACAATACTTCAGTCCAACCCCCACTTCTTTTCTCTCTGAATCATTCCCTAAACTTCAATACTGTTCTCATCCAACTTCATGCTCTTCTTTTAAAATCCACTAAGCCCACATAGTGCTTCCAACGTATTCATATGTACTGGTTACAGGGCCATCCACTAGAGTATGGTTTTTTTTAATGATGTAACAACTGGTAAATTGCTCATGCACTAGTAAATAATGCTTCACTCATATTCCTATTAGCAATCCTAATCAAACTCATTGGATCATAAAAAATAGGCATGAAGCTGGGAGTGGTGGCCCAGGCCTTTATTCCAACACTTGAGAGGCCAGCCTGGTCTACGAAGAGAGTTCCAGGACAACGAGGACTACACAGAGAAACCCTGTCTCAAGAAACAAACAGACAGACGTGAAAGTCATAGAAGTAGGACTCATTGGGCAGAGGAAGGGAGTCAGTAGGATTGAGAGGGGCACAAAAGAGAGTAATGGAGAAAAGTGATCAGAATACATTATATCCATGTGCTGTGTGTGTGTGTGTGTGTGTGTGTGTGTGTGTGTGTGTGTGTGTAATGTCAATGATAGCCATTTTATAATTTATACAAATAATAAATTATGTCTATTGTTTTGTCAATATCCACTGTTCTCTAAAGGAAAATATTTCTTTCTATCAGTGTTAACATTGATACCTAACCCACTTGAGAGTCTATAGAAAATTTCTTTAACTAGATAGTTTATAAACAGCAGACATGAGTTCAACTCCCAGCAACCACGTGGTGGCTCACAACTATGTATGATGAGATCCAATGTCCTCTTCTGGTGTGTCTGAGGACAGCTATAGTATACTCATATACATAAAATAAATAATTCCTAAAAAACAAACAAATGAATATAAAGAGTAGACATCAACTTCTAACTGTGCTGGAAGATGGGAAACACACAACCAAGGAGGGAGTAGATGAGGTTTTCTGTTAAGGGCCAGGATCCTCATTTGTACTGAATGCCAAAGTGGCTAACATACTGAGTCATAACAAATACCTCAAGACATCAGTGCTTCGGACTGTGTTGGGGTGACACTATGGGGCACCACTGGTTTCACTGTCAGTGCAAATGTCAACACATAGAAAGGGCAAATAATGTGGCAATATATTATGAAAATGATCTTCATCTCAATTCCCTGGGAAGTTCCAAAGGACTTTCCACTGTCACCTGTGTCTTTTTGAGAACTGCTGATATAACATGTAGATGCTGGAAAATATAAGGGGTTGCTGTATTCTAATTCTCATCCCTGGCAGAAAAAAAGACCTGATTGCTAAATAGCGTCATCTTGATGTACCTTAAAAAAAAGATCATCATGATAAATAAGAATCAAGGTTCGAGTCTGCGTAAAACAGATTAGAAGAGGAAAAACAGTTGGCGGTTATTCAAAAACCATATAACAAGTGGTGTGTGTGTGTGTGTGTGTGTGTGTGTGTGTGTGTGTGTGTGCACATGTATGCCACAACATAGATATGGAGGTAAAGAACGATGAGTGGGACTGAAATGGCAAGCACTGAGGGAGCACGGCTGGAAAGTAGACAGTCTAGCGGATAGAGAACTAGATTAGGGGTAATCTTCCAGTAATTGTGCTAAGCTGATTAAGTAAATCCACAGGACTCTGTCTCGATTATTGGGGGACTGTCAAGTTATGTTAATAACTAATAGAATTAATTAAAATACATTTGCACGATAATTAAATAATTAAGAAAGGGGTTGGAGATGTAACTTAGTTTCTAAAAATGCTTGCTTAGCATGCATTAAGCCTTGAGTTCAATCCGGAGCACAAACAAATTGGACACGTTCTCGGGAAGTAGAAGCAGGAGATCAAACTTTGAGGTCATTTCTGGCTACACAGCCAAGGCAAGGCCAGACTAGTCTACATAAGATTCTTTCTTAAAATACACATACATAAATAAGAGTTAAAAGTTTCATTAGCACAAATTAGAGCACACTCCCAGGAAGAAACTCTGTAAATACTAGATGAAATCAAGACCCACCCCCAATGAGATCCGTGTTACTGGATGACTTAAGTACTTTGGCCTTGAAGCAAGAAGTAGGTCTCGCCTCTTCAGTCTAACAAACAACTCTTCACAATGAATGCGAATGGCAGTTTTCTTCTTGAACGACAAAGATCTTCACAAGTGCATCATCAAAACCAAGTGTTTCACAAGCTCATATTAGGAGAAACATTCAAGCAACTGTAGAGTGGTTGGAACAGTTCAAGCAAGGCCATCACACCATGCTCTGAAAATCACTTCTCGGATTACAGCAATTTAATTTTTCTTCTATTTAACTGTCAAAAGCGTATGCTGGCCTTCAGCCCTGGCACATGACATCGACATGTGAGTTATACATTCTATTCACATAGAAATGTTAGGAAAACTTTCTTGGTTTTATTGGCATTGGATGGCTCTGTTTCATTTCTATAGGAAACAACTTGATTGGTGCTATAAAATGTGTTTTGAGTGTATCTTCTTTGACATGAAGGCTTTTCAGATCCGTGTCTGAGGACTTGGCCTCGGAGTGTGAAAAGAACACCATTTGCAATATACATTTTGGAGCTTCACATCTGACTTTGAATTAAATATGCCACAACTCTTCTTCCTATTTACTTGTAAATTTGTTATTGTTAAAAAGCAGCTTTACGCAAGTCCGAGAATAAACTGGTTAATAGGCCATCAACTTTCAGTAATAAATAGAAATCAAGCGCTTCACGTAGGTCTGGCATTCACTTGATACTGATACTCGATACTCATTACTGAACCGACCAGCTTCTTCCTTCACCTATCTCTAGGCCTCAGGAAAGAAAAGGAAATTTTCTTCCTCTAATAAAAGATATATATATATACATATATACATATATATATATATAAATATACATATATATATATATACATATACATATATACATATATATATGTATATATATATGTATATATATATATGTGTGTGTATTATGTATATCCTTTTATCCAGAAAACACAAAAAATTTAATATAATAAATATATGTTTTTAAATTTTCCTTATATTTATTTTGTTATATGATGTATGGGCGTAGAAATCAGAGGGCAACTTGTGGGAATCCATTCTCTCCTTCTAGCCTTTAGGTTCCCATGCTTGAACTTAATCAGGCTCAGTGAAGCACCTTTACTCAATGGTCCAATTCGCCCTGATTGACATGACTGTTTTTTTTTTTTAACCAGCACTGGAAGGTAGTTGAACAGGACACCAAGGATAGATGGTGTTGAGATAAATTGAGGAAAGAAAGACTGAGTAAGAAGTGCATTCATAAATTGTCTGCCCTACCCCCACCCTGCTCCTTATAATCCACTAAGAAAGAAGAGAAAGCGTAAGGGGAGAGGAAGAGGTGAGGTAGGGAGATAAGGGGAGAGAGAAAGAGGTATTTTATGTCCTAGGCTTTAATGTCTCGTGGTCGGTTCTGTTTCTGTCTGTCTGCTTCTGCTTATTGGATCTATTGGATGTAAACTAATAAATCTAGCCCGTACTCAAGAGAAAGGGAGTTTGTGGGCATCAATGAATGTAATGGCATGTTTTATGATAATGCATTCTTCTGAGGGGATCCCTGCAGCTGTCACCACAGGCTGGAAAATGCTCCTTAAAGAGGTGAGAATGAAAAGCCTATTCAACCTTATTCTGAAAGGCTGTGCTGAGGTCCGGTCGTCGCCTCACAAACTACATGAACACCGATATCAGTCAGACAAAGATAGTTTATTGAGTATATGCCCCAGGGCTGATCCATCAGGGCCGCAGTCCAGGCTCAGAAGCAGAGCTGCAACCTTGAGTCAAGAACCTGTAGAGCTTTCTAAGCCTGAGATCTACAAACATCTGTGCCAAGTTATTTTACCAACTAGGGTTTAGGGATAGGGGATTTCCTTAAGCACCTGTCTTGGTTGTACATTTATCTTAGGGTATTTAGCTGTGGCAGGGGACTTGCCTTGTCTAACATTCATGTCTTAACTTGCTAACCAGGATGTCAGTTATACACACACGTGGTTCTTCCTGCCAAGAGGGTGTCAGTTCCCAGGGAGGTCTTGGGAACTGAAACTTTACTTGTCCCTACTCAAAACAGAAGTCTTATTCTAAATAGGTACAGGTGTCTCTCTCATATGCTGGGGTCCATCCCAGGGCCATCTTATAAAGGAAAATATCATAAAAGGTGATACACAGGTACAAGAAGTGCTACTGAGTGGTTAGTTCGGATCCAAGCTCATTGTGGCTAACTATACAAAGCTCTAACTGACCTCCACTGTGATTAGTTTCGAAGAACAACAAATCACAGAACGTCCTAGTAACAGCAGTAGCAGCATATGAGAAAGTGTCCTTATGATATTAGTAACAACACAAAATGGCAGAGGAGCCAGGTAACAGTAACCTAGGGCTTAACATTTTACTTAATAGCTGGGTCAAACTTCTAGAGTAACAGTTCTCGACCTCACCCTTTGGGGGTCAAATATAAGATATCCTACAGGTCAGATATTTACATTACTATTCATAACAGTAGCAAAATTACACTTATGAAGTAGCAACAAAATAATTTTGTGGCCCAGGAGCGGCAGGACCCCTGCCTGAGACACCGCCGGAACCTGAAAGAAACAGACCGGATAAACAGTTCTCTGCACCCAAATCCCGTGGGAGGGAGAGCTAAACCTTCAGAGAGGCAGACAAGCCTGGGAAACCAGAAGAGACTGCTCCCTGCACACACATCTCGGACGCCAGAGGAAAAAGCCAAAGACCATCTGGAACCCTGGTGCACTGAAGCTCCCGGAAGGGGCGGCACAGGTCTTCCTGGTTGCTGCCGCTGCAGAGAGCCCCTGGGCAGCACCCCACGAGCGAACCTGAGCCTCGGGACCACAGGTAAGACCAAATTTTCTGCTGCAAGAAAGCTGCCTGGTGAGCTTGGGACACACGGAAGCAGAATTTCTCTAGGACCGGGCACGTTCTGTGTTTACCGGAAGTCCCACACCCGCGGATCCCGGCCCGCAGCAGCTCTCTGCTCCCAGACCTGGTGAGAGAGAGACCCAACCGCCTGGTCAGGTGGGCACTCCTGAGGCTGCAGAGCGGAAGAGACCACCAACACTGCTCACCCCTGCCCACATCCCTGGCCCAAGAGGAAACTGTATAAGGCCTCTGGGCTCCCGTAGGGGAGGGCCCAGGAGCGGCAGGACCCCTGCCTGAGACACCTCCGGAACCTGAAAGAAACAGACCGGATAAACAGTTCTCTGCACCCAAATCCCGTGGGAGGGAGAGCTAAACCTTCAGAGAGGCAGACAAGCCTGGGAAACCAGAAGAGACTGCTCCCTGCACACACATCTCGGACGCCAGAGGAAAAAGCCAAAGACCATCTGGAACCCTGGTGCACTGAAGCTCCCGGAAGGGGCGGCACAGGTCTTCCTGGTTGCTGCCGCTGCAGAGAGCCCCTGGGCAGCACCCCACGAGCGAACTTGAGCCTCAGGACCACAGGTAAGACCAAATTTTCTGCTGCAAGAAAGCTGCCTGGTGAACTCAAGACACAGGCCCACAGGAACAGCTGAAGACCTGTAGAGAGGAAAAACTACACGCCCGAAAGCAGAACACTCTGTCCCCATAACTGACTGAAAGAGAGGAAAACAGGTCTACAGCACTCCTGACACACAGGCTTATAGGACAGTCTAGCCACTGTCAGAAATAGCAGAACAAAGTAACACTAGAGATAATCTGATGGCGAGAGGCAAGCGCAGGAACACAAGCAACAGAAACCAAGACTACATGGCATCATCGGAGCCCAATTCTCCCACCAAAGCAAACACGGAATATCCAAACACACCAGAAAAGCAAGATCTAGTTTCAAAATCATATTTGATCATGATGCTGGAGGACTTCAAGAAAGACATGAAGAACTCCCTTAGAGAACAAGTAGAAGCCTACAGAGAGGAATCGCAAAAATGCCTGAAAGAATCGCAAAAATTCCTGAAAGAATTCCAGGAAAATATAAATAAACAAGTAGAAGCCCATAGAGAGGAGACACAAAAATCCCTGAAAGAATTCCAGGAAAACACAATCAAACAGTTGAAGGAATTAAAAATGGAAATAGAAGCAATCAAGAAAGAACACATGGAAACAACCCTGGATATAGAAAACCAAAAGAAGAGACAAGGAGCTGTAGATACAAGTTTCACCAACAGAATACAAGAGATGGAAGAGAGAATCTCAGGAGCAGAAGATTCCATAGAAATCATTGACTCAACTGTCAAAGATAATGTAAAGCGGAAAAAGCTACTGGTCCAAAACATACAGGAAATCCAGGACTCAATGAGAAGATCAAACCTAAGGATAATAGGTATAGAAGAGAGTGAAGACTCCCAGCTCAAAGGACCAGTAAATATCTTCAAGAAAATCATAGAAGAAAACTTCCCTAACCTAAAAAAAGAGATACCCATAGACATACAAGAAGCCTACAGAACTCCAAATAGATTGGACCAGAAAAGAAACACCTCCCGTCACATAATTGTCAAAACACCAAACGCACAAAATAAAGAAAGAATATTAAAAGCAGTAAGGGAAAAAGGTCAAGTAACATATAAAGGGAGACCTATCAGAATCACACCAGACTTCTCGCCAGAAACTATGAAGGCCAGAAGATCCTGGACAGATGTCATACAGACCCTAAGAGAACACAAATGCCAGCCCAGGTTACTGTATCCAGCAAAACTCTCAATTAACATTGATGGAGAAACCAAGATATTCCATGACAAAACCAAATTTACACAATATCTTTCTACAAATCCAGCACTACAAAGGATAATAAATGGTAAAGCCCAACATAAGGAGGCAAGCTATACCCTAGAAGAAGCAAGAAACTAATCGTCTTGGCAATAAAACAAAGAGAATGAAAGCACACAAACATAACCTCACATCCAAATATGAATATAAAGGGAAACAATAATCACTATTCCTTAATATCTCTCAATATCAATGGCCTCAACTCCCCAATAAAAAGACATAGATTAACAAACTGGATACGCAACGAGGACCCTGCATTCTGCTGCCTACAGGAAACACACCTCAGAGACAAAGACAGACACTACCTCAGAGTGAAAGGCTGGAAAACAACTTTCCAAGCAAATGGTCAGAAGAAGCAAGCTGGAGTAGCCATTCTAATATCAAATAAAATCAATTTCCAACTAAAAGTCATCAAAAAAGATAAGGAAGGACACTTCATATTCATCAAAGGAAAAATCCACCAAGATGAACTCTCAATCCTAAATATCTATGCCCCAAATACAAGGGCACCTATACGTAAAAGAAACCTTACTAAAGCTCAAAACACACATTGCACCTCACACAATAATAGTGGGAGATTTCAACACCCCACTCTCATCAATGGACAGATCATGGAAACAGAAATTAAACAGTGATGTCGACAGACTAAGAAAAGTCATGAGCCAAATGGACTTAACAGATATTTATAGAACATTCTATCCTAAAGCAAAAGGATATACCTTCTTCTCAGCTCCTCATGGTACTTTCTCCAAAATTGACCATATAATTGGTCAAAAAACGGGCCTCAAGAGGTACAGAAAGATAGAAATAATCCCATGCGTGCTATCGGACCACCACGGCCTAAAACTGGTCTTCAATAACAATAAGGGAAGAATGCGCACATATATGGAAATTGAACAATGCTCTACTCAATGATAACCTGGTCAAGGAAGAAATAAAGAAAGAAATTAAAAACTTTTTAGAAATTAATGAAAATGAAGATACAACATACTCAAACTTATGGGACACAATGAAAGCTGTGCTAAGAGGAAAACTCATAACACTGAGTGCCTGCTGAAAGAAACAGGAAAGAGCATATGTCAGCAGCTTGACAGCACACCTAAAAGCTCTAGAACAAAAAGAAGCAAATACACCCAGGAGGAGTAGAAGGCAGGAAATAATCAAACTCAGAGCTGAAATCAACCAAGTAGAAACAAAAAGGACCATAGAAAGAATCAACAGAACCAAAAGTTGGTTCTTTGAGAAAATCAACAAGATAGATAAACCCTTAGCCAGACTAACGAGAGGACACAGAGAGTGCGTCCAAATTAACAAAATCAGAAATGAAAAGGGAGACATAACTACAGATTCAGAGGAAATTCAAAAAATCATCAGATCTTACTATAAAAACCTATATTCAACAAAATTTGAAAATCTTCAGGAAATGGACAATTTCTTAGACAGATACCAGGTACCGAAGTTAAATCAGGAACAGATAAACCAGTTAAACAACCCCATAACTCCTAAGGAAATAGAAGCAGTCATTAAAGGTCTCCCAACCAAAAAGAGCCCAGGTCCAGACGGGTTTAGTGCAGAATTCTATCAAACCTTCATAGAAGACCTCATACCAATATTATCCAAACTATTCCACAAAATTGAAACAGATGGAGCCCTACCGAATTCCTTCTACGAAGCCACAATTACTCTTATACCTAAACCACACAAAGACACAACAAAGAAAGAGAACTTCAGACCAATTTCCCTTATGAATATCGACTCAAAAATACTCAATAAAATTCTGGCAAACCGAATTCAAGAGCACATCAAAACAATCATCCACCATGATCAAGTAGGCTTCATCCCAGGCATGCAGGGATGGTTTAATATACGGAAAACCATCAACGTGATCCATTATATAAACAAACTGAAAGAACAGAACCACATGATCATTTCATTAGATGCTGAGAAAGCATTTGACAAAATTCAACACCCCTTCATGATAAAAGTCATGGAAAGAATAGGAATTCAAGGCCCATACCTAAACATAGTAAAAGCCATATACAGCAAACCAGTTGCTAACATTAAACTAAATGGAGAGAAACTTGAAGCAATCCCACTAAAATCAGGGACTAGACAAGGCTGCCCACTCTCTCCCTACTTATTCAATATAGTTCGTGAAGTTCTAGCCAGAGCAATCAGACAACAAAAGGAGATCAAGGGGATACAGATCGGAAAAGAAGAGGTCAAAATATCACTATTTGCAGATGATATGATAGTATATTTAAGTGATCCCAAAAGTTCCACCAGAGAACTACTAAAGCTGATAAACAACTTCAGCAAAGTGGCTGGGTAAAAATTAACTCAAATAAATACAAAAGAGAAACAAGCCGAGAAAGAAATTAGGGAAACGACACCCTTCATAATAGACCCAAATAATATAAAGTACCTCGGTGTGACTTTAACCAAGCAAGTAAAAGATCTGTACAATAAGAACTTCAAGACACTGAGGAAAGAAATTGAAGAAGACCTCAGAAGATGGAAAGATCTCCCATGCTCATGGATTGGCAGGATTAATATAGTAAAAATGGCCATTTTACCAAAAGCAATCTACAGATTCAATGCAATCCCCATCAAAATACCAATCCAATTCTTCAAAGAGTTAGACAGAACAATTTGCAAATTCATCTGGAATAACAAAAAACCCAGGATAGCTAAAGCTATCCTCAACAATAAAAGGACTTCAGGGGGAATCACTATCCCTGAACTCAAGCAGTATTACAGAGCAATAGTGATAAAAACTGCATGGTATTGGTACAGAGACAGACAGATAGACCAATGGAATAGAATTGAAGACCCAGAAATGAACCCACACACCTATGGTCACTTGATTTTTGACAAAGGAGCCAAAACCATCCAATGGAAAAAAGATAGCATTTTCAGCAAATGGTGCTGGTTCAACTGGAGGGCAACATGTAGAAGAATGCAGATCGATCCATCCTTATCACCCTGTACAAAGCTTAAGTCCAAGTGGATCAAGGACCTCCACATCAAACCAGACACACTCAAACTAATAGAAGAAAAACTAGGGAAGCATCTGGAACACATGGGCACTGGAAAAAATTTCCTGAACAAAACACCAATGGCTTATGCTCTAAGATCAAGAATCGACAAATGGGATCTCATAAAACTGCAAAGCTTCTGTAAGGCAAAGGACACGGTGGTTAGGACAAAACGGCAACCAACAGATTGGGAAAAGATCTTTACCAATCCTACAACAGATAGAGGCCTTATATCCAAAATATACAAAGAACTCAAGAAGTTAGACCGCAGGGAAACAAATAACCCTATTAAAAAATGGGGTTCAGAGCTAAACAAAGAATTCACAGCTGAGGAATGCCGAATGGCTGAGAAACACCTAAAGAAATGTTCAACATCTTTAGTCATAAGGGAAATGCAAATCAAAACAACCCTGAGATTTCACCTCACACCAGTGAGAATGGCTAAGATCAAAAACTCAGGTGACAGCAGATGCTGGCGAGGATGTGGAGAAAGAGGAACACTCCTCCATTGTTGGTGGGATTGCAGACTGGTAAAACCATTCTGGAAATCAGTCTGGAGGTTCCTCAGAAAATTGGACATTGAACTGCCTGAGGATCCAGCTATACCTCTCTTGGGCATATACCCATAAGATGCCTCAACATATAAAAGAGACACGTGCTCCACTATGTTCATCGCAGCCTTATTTATAATAGCCAGAAAATGGAAAGAACCCAGATGCCCTTCAACAGAGGAATGGATACAGAAAATGTGGTACATCTACACAATGGAATATTACTCAGCTATCAAAAACAACGAGTTTATGAAATTCGTAGGCAAATGGTTGGAACTGGAAAATATCATCCTGAGTGAGCTAACCCAATCACAGAAAGACATACATGGTATGCACTCATTGATAAGTGGCTATTAGCCCAAATGCTTGAATTACCCTAGATCCCTAGAACAAACGAAACTCAAGACGGATGATCAAAATGTGAATGCTTCACTCCTTCTTTAAATGAGGAAAAAGAATACCCTTGGCAGGGAAGGGAGAGGCAAAGATTAAAACAGAGACTGAAGGAACACCCATTCAGAGCCTGCCCCACATGTGGCCCATACATATACAGCCACCCAATTAGACAAGATGGATGAAGCAAAGAAGTGCAGACCGACAGGAGCCGGATGTAGATCTCTCCTGAGAGACACAGCCAGAATACAGCAAATACAGAGGCGAATGCCAGCAGCAAACCACTGAACTGAGAATAGGTCCCCCGTTGAAGGAATCAGAGAAAGAACTGGAAGAGCTTGAAGGTGCTCGAGACCCCAAAAGTACAACAATGCCAAGCAACCAGAGCTTCCAGGGACTAAGCCACTACCTAAAGACTATACATGGACTGACCCTGGACTCTGTCCCCATAGGTAGCAATGAATATCCTAGTAAGAGCACCAGTGGAAGGGGAAGCCCTGGGTCCTGCTAAGACTGAACCCCCAGTGAACTAGTCTATGGGGGAGGGCGGCAATGGGGGGAGGGTTGGGAGGGGAACACCCATAAGGAAGGGGAGGGGGGAGGGGGATGTTTGCCCGGAAACCGGGAAAGGGAATAACACTCGAAATGTATATAAGAAATACTCAAGTTAATAAAAAAAAAAAAAAAAAACAGTGACAGCAACAAAAAAAATGTATTTAATGTTCTCTGTAAAAGTCATTTTCCATTAAAATGAATTGATAGCTTAACTAATACCTAGAAAACTAAACTCAAAAGCCATGAAAACAATGTGCCAAGAGAAGAAAAAAATCAAGAAATAATAATAACAATAATAATAATAATAATAATAATAAACAATTTATTCCTGTAATTAAATATGATGGAGATAGTGTAGAGGCAGAGTAATAATAAAATGATAAAATAATCTCGGAGACTAGAATGGAAATAGATCCCAATCAAGAAAGTGACTGTCGACCATCCTTTTCAGTTTAGGGAGGTGAGTTATAGTTTTTAAAGTTATTATACTTTTTCTATTTTGTGTGCATACATGAATATGTATTTGTATATTCTGGTGAACATATTCTACAGAGTGCACATGGTCAGAGAACAACCTTCAGGAGTTGGTACGCTTCTTCCATTGCGTGGAGTCAGGGATCAAACTCAAACCATTCCATTTGACCCTAGGTGCCTTTTCCCACGGTTCCATCTGCCCAGCCCAGAGGAGTTGTAATTCACTTACCAAATTACCCTAACTATTCCAAATGACTGCATATAGTACGACCTCAGAAAAAAATTCAAAAATTCCAAATGGTATATAAAATGTCATGTGTGTGTTTTGTACAAACGTAGGTACAAATCAGCGTGTAACCACTGCTTGGAATTCTTCTTTGTTTTGAAGGAGTCGTTTAACCTCTGTTGGCAAGAGAGAAGAGTGATGCTTAGCGAGAAGGGGCGAATAACCAGCACTCGTGTACAGACTCACATAAGTCATAGCTTGATGAGACCACGGGGAAGCGAGCAAATGAAAGTTTGACTAAAATTAGTCAAGTCAGGAGTAAACCTATTTTGGTCTCCAGGAATTACATTTCTAGAAGTTTCCTGCTTCCGACCGGAGGGAACAAACAGACTTCTCCATCTCCATCTCCCTCCCTGCCCCATCATCTCCCACTTTCCCCTTTGCCAGTCCCTGCTCTCTCCCTCCCTGCCTTAGGATCACCTCATTTCTTCCTTCTTTTACATCTAAATTCCACGTGAAGAAATGACAGACAGCATTCAACTGCCATAGAGTGAGGGTGCAAAGATGACAGACAACTCATTTATCATGTGGTCGCTCCTCTAATAAATCTCCCAGCCATATTTCATTTGAGAAATGAAACTGTCTTGATGGGCAAGCTGAATCTTCAGATGGATCCGTGTGGGAACTCGAGCGGCTCTCGTCTGATGCCCAGGTTCTGACTTGTGTTTCTCGTCTAAGACACCAGTCAGCATGCTAATATTCTGTAGCCGAGCTCTATGTGTTCCATAAACCAATTTGACACTAAACACACTAAGTGCAGGCCCTGTGAATTGAGCTAGTGAGCTTTAATGCTCTCCGACAGCATGAGGAGTCACGGGAGGTTTTGAAACAGGACACCAGCACCGTCATTCAGTGCTATGTGGACAATCTTCGTGTGGGCATCTGCAAAGAAAATGTAGGCAAGCTTTGTTAATTATAGACTAAGGATGCTTTTGTCTGAGAATTTTCTACTGTAGAGTTGGGGGCTGGCTGAGAATGTAGGTTTCTAATATGCACTGATAAACCAAGATGCTAGAACCTCCATTTTAGAATTTATTCATAAGGCAAAGTCATAAAGAAAAATTAATTTAATAAAACTGCAAGGTTTTTTGTTAGCTTGTTACAAAGTTTACAAAAAAGATTGTTCCTAATTCTTAAGCAACAAAATATCAGAAAAAGAGTATTGTAGATCCAAGCAGAATTTCATGCACATTAAAATTGTGAACTGCTGTCATTTCCCTCACACTAACAGAACTATATCAGTATCTTTGTCATAAAAGTATCGCTTTAAAAATTTTAAAGCTTTTTTTTTAAGAATAGGGTTTGCTTTTTTTAAAAATATGGGTTGTTTTTGTTGTTGTTGTTGTTGTTGTTGTTGTTGTTAACAACTGGAAAAGCCCTTTATATGTGACTTTGGTAATCAGTTCCTTAAAATCTTAATAACCAGTGAAATAAAAGCAGGTATCCATAGAGAAAAAAAATAATTTTGTGGTTGGGGTAGGTCACCACAACATAAGGAGTTGTATTAAAGGGTCACAGCATTAGGGAAGTTGAGAATCACTGTTCTAGAGAGTCTGGTGCCAGACAGTTTATTGCCAGCATATTTAAACACAATTTAATTTGGGGAAAAAAACTCTGGTGTTCCATAATCCCTAGTGCACAGGGAGGCAATAATTATATCAAAACTTAATAAATATATGTCATTTCTTCTAAGAAGATGGGTTCTAGACATAGACTATCTGTTCTAGCTTGAGGGCCTAAGAAAGGATCTTGCCTGGTCTTGGTCATGCAGATAGCCTATAGGTTACTTGGGCTATTAGCCGCCTTCTGTCCCATTTGGGGGAGTTTGAGGGAGCCCCTGGATATACATGTAAGGGTCATTTAGATTATTATGTGTCTCTAGTCCTGGTTGGGGAAGCTTGATAGGGCCTGGTCCAACAGATATTGCAGATCACCAAGCTATTAATCACTTCTAGTTCCCAGCCTTCTGGAAAAACGTATTATATGTCCTTCCCTTTGAAAGGACAACCCTGAATGTTCATCATTCTCGGATTCCCTGATGAGCTGTGGGCACAAGGCCTTCAAGCTCCCAACATCCTTCCATGTTCTATCCCTTGCATATTACTGTTACTTGGGAATCCTACCTTGGCTCTCTCATTTCACATCATTCACTCTCCCACATGAGTGAGCTTAACTACCCCTAGGAGTTCTATTGACACCTAGATCATGGATGGACCTAAAATTATTGTTACCCTAGCCTCTCTCTGTGAACCCATATTTAAATTTTCAACTGCCTATCATACATCTCTACCCAGAAAGCCATGACAGCTTGTCTAAAACTAATTTCTTATTTTCCTCTTGCCCTGCCTCCATTGCCCTTCTTACTCTAAATCTTCAACCCTGTTATCCAGACACAAACAGGTTCTCAATTCCTACCTGTCCTTCTTGCCTTTCACATCCTTTGGTATGGATTTATTCTGATTATTTATATGTCCTAGATAACTCAATTGAGTCCCTTATCTCAGTCATTACTGTCTGAACTGGCTGTCGTTCATCTCCTACTGTACAGCAGCAACATAAAAATTGATCTCTCTGTCTACTCTCTCACCAGTCTCATTTATCTCCTGTCAGGTTTATCTTGGTTAAAATATGGATCTAAGCTCATAGATCTCTATAAAAGCCTTGAATGGCTCACTAATAACTTCATATTAAAGTGCAAGCTCTTTAAGGTCATATATAAGACTCAAACAAAAAAAATCTATCCTAATGTGTTTTACCTGCATCTCCAATTACTGTCTCAACACTGTTAGCAGACCACTGTCATTACCTGAAATTGTCACACACTTTACATACATGTTGTACATGCTATTTCCCCTGCCTGAAGATCTAACACTCTGTTTAGAAAACTCCCTGTTTCCAGTTTGAATAACCCCTTTTCTGAAGAGCTAATTTCACTAGGTGAAAAGTCCTTTTACTTCCTGTGCCCCACAATATTGTTCATACACGGATGGTACTTCTCTGACACCTGTATGATCTGAAAGATTTTAAGATTGTTTCAATTTGAAATTTTCTATCTTAGCCTTCTCATGAGAATATGAAAAACAGGGGTAGAGATGTGGCTTAGTGATTATGAGCCCATGTTGCTTTTGCAGAAGACCAGAGTGTTGTTCCACTACACATGTAGGGCAGTTCGCATCCACCTATAGGTCTAATCAAGGGACGCAAAGTCTTCCTCTCACTGCAGGCACATGATCATGTGCACGCGCACACACGCACACACAATTAAAAAGCACATGAATACATTTGTCAGGCCACATTTTCTATTTTTTTAAAAGATTTATTTATTTTATGTATATGAGTACACTGTCACTGTCTTCATACACACCAGAAGAGGGCATCAGATCCTATTACAGATGGTTGTGAGTCACCATGTGGTCGTTGGGATTTAAACTCAGGACCTCTGGAAGAGCAGTCAGTGCTCCTAACTGCTGAGCCATCTCTCCAGCCCCATTTTTTACAATTGAATAGGAAAAATACAAGTGCCAGTAAGATCATTGGTCCAGTTTTCTTCAGTCTTCTGATTTGAGGATGTACTGGGACACCATCTCATTATGGGGAGTAAGTATCATTCAAACCTAGTTTACAAGGAAATAATTTAGTAACATTAATACCTGTTCCACATTGACCATTCCCATTTTCCACAATCCCTCAAACACCGTTACAAATCTACATCCCATAATACTATCAGAAAACTGGAGAAAAGGAGCCTATGTGTGCATCACCATGGAGACTATTATCCTGTAAAGCTCCCTCTATTGCAATATTTTGTTGTGACAGTTATGTATCGCATGATTATTAAAAAATTCTAAATTCTGGGTGCTCATGCCATCTCGGCACGGAGGCTTTTATTAAATTCATCTCCAATAATGAAACTAAATATAAAATTAAATATATCACTGGAGGACAAGTGAAGAAGGATTCTCAGCCCTATTCATTTTTATTATATACAAAGTCTGTGAGACTGGCTATTAATATCTGAACCATTGCTCTGTCCCAGCATCATTCATTTTGTTGTTGTTTCTTTTTTTTTTTAAACATTTATTTATTATTTATATGAGTACACTCTACCTGTCAGGCACACCAGAAGAGGGCATCAGATCCCATTTCAGATGATTGTAAGCCACCATGTGGTTGCTGGGAATTGAACTCAGGACCTCTGGAAGAGCAGTCAGTGCTCTTAACCGCTGAGCCATCTCTCCAGCCCTTGTTGTTGTTTCTTTTGTTTGGTTTGGTTTGGATTTTTGTAGGTGGTGGTGTTGTTTTGAGACAGGGTACCTCTATACAGTCCTTGCTCTCCTGGAACTTGTTATGTAGACCAGGTGGCCTTGAACTCAAGAGATCCTCCTGCCAGTGTGTCCCAAAGACTGGGATTCATGCTTATAAACACACTTAGGACTCTCTAAGAGACAAGGTACAGTATATACTATTATTCTGTAGATATTATCATTCATCAATGTCTTACTTACCATAATTTAACTTGCTGCTTTTTTTTCTCCTTTTTTTTCTTTTTTTTTTCTTTTTTTCAGAGCTGGGGACCGAACCCAGGGCCTTGAGCTTGCTAGGCAAGCGCTCTACCACTGAGCTAAATCCCCAACCCCTGCTGCTTTCATAATATGATCTTCCATATGAGCTCTTCCTTGTTAACACCACTGACTCACACTTATCAATCCTTGATTGATGTGATTAATCATGGTTTTGTGGAAAAATAAGAACAAGATGATCATCAATGTAATATAAAAATCTTAAGTTTATCGGAAAAATTAAAACCTGTGATAAAACCATTCCTATACAGTTAGAAAGAAAAAAATTTAAGTAATGCAGGCACACCATCAAAGTTGTATCAGAGGACTTACTTTGATAGTAATCGAAGTACTGGTGAAGAAATCGGAAAATGATAAAGTAAGAGCCTCCTCAAAATAGTCCAAGCAAAAAATTCAGCCCTGAAATAAGATCATGAGTCTGAAAGCAGACATCTGAGTTATACTGAGGGGGAGAACAGTGTGGCTCAGGATAAACCACTTGTTCACCACGTGTAAGGCCTCCAATTCTACCCAGAACTGCAGGAGGAGGGGGGTGGCTATGATTTGACTAAATTGGAAGTTGAAAAAAAAAAACAGCTCACTAACACTTCTAGTTGTGGCACTTATATGGAATAGAGATTTTTTCCCTTAACTTTTTTTTTTGTTTCTGTGATCATATATGTAAGACCTTGAGAAAGCTCTAAGGCATGATACAGTAATGGGTGGTATTTGAAGGTGGAAAATAGGAAAAGTTGGCCTCAAATGAGGAATATCAATTGAAGTAATAGAAACTAAAAATCATTCACTTCTGTGCAGAGAAAGTGCAAACTCCCAGCACTGAATTCAAGAGAACACGGGGAAGCATCAGAAAGCTATTACTAGGGAACAGACATGATTGATGGGGATCATGAAAAATGGTGCAGGCTTCACTGAAGCAAAAAAATATTTGGAAACTGTACATCTCGATTTCTTGACAAATGCCATAATAGCTATGATAATGGTAGCAAGAAGTATTTAAAATAGAAACAGATAAGTTATCCACTTAAAAAAATGTTATGTCAGTGTAGATTGCAGTGAAGGGTTACAGCACAGAAACTCAAACTGACAAGTTAAAAGAGATTTTACATGCTCTACTGGCAAGTCTTTTGTCATAGTTTATTTTGGAGGGGAAAATGTCTTGAAGGAGGCTGTCTGAATGTCAGAGGATTTTGAAGCATTAAACATTTAAATTAAAAACACTTCTAGTAGGTACCATGCTAACTGGGGAGATGAGTCAGCAATTTAGATGGCCAGTTAAGTTAGTCTTATTTTTATCAAAAGAATTACAATGAAATAGCTTCTGCTCACCACAATAGCAATATGTATACTCTAGACCTAACCCTTACCAGAGTGTTACTTTGCTTGGGTTTCCATAACAGAGTACTGCAGATTTGGTACTTAAACGAGATGGAGGCTATAAATAAAGAGTAAGGTACTGTGTAACCCAGGCTGGCCTTGAACTTACTGTGGCCAAAGATAGCCTTAAACTTATGATTGTTCTGTCTCTGCTTCCCAGGTGCTGAGAGTACATGCTTGTGCCACCATGCCTGGTTTGTATGCTACTAGAAATGAAACACAAAGCTTTAGCTTGCTAGACTCTGTCCTGTCCCTGTGTTTGCTTTCTTCAAAGGCCTCCTTGACTCAGATAGCCACCTTCCAGCCATGTCTTCCTGTGGTCTTTCTTGCTTCTGTATACAATATAGATTCTCTCTTATACGAGGGCTTGTTACACAAATCTGTAATCCCAGCTATTTGGGAGGCTCAATGGGAGAATGGCAAGTTCAAAGCCAGCCCAGACTAGAAGTCCAAGGCCAAAGTGAACAACTTAAGGAGACCCTGTCTCAAAAAAATTTCAAATTCAGTTTTTCCTTTTTTATAAGATTTTACATGGAGATTTGTATTGGATTAGGGTCTACACTGAAAATTTCATTTTAATTTAACTATCTCCTTTATCTACAAATGTAGTTAGTTACATTCTAAAGTAGTAGAGGTTGTGAATTTTGGAAACACAATTCAGTCCAAAACAGTTTTTGGTTATGGACAACTAAAAACAGCTCTAATTTCCATATCAGAGAATGTGTTGGGAACATTGGTTATGATGCAGTCTAGCATTAGCATAAGATAGGTTTAGTTAGAAACCAAGAACAAGAGACACTAGTGAACTATGATTCTTCAGCTCTGACTGAGAGATTCTAGATTGTTTACAACTTTCCTATACTTATGACTGCCATAAAAAATCCTTTAAAATTAGAGGTATTAAATGAATCACTAAAAAGAAGAAATTAAGATTTCTACATTCTACTGTTACAGGAAGTCTTATTCAACTTCTGAAGAATAAATACAGAAAAGCAAACTGTCACAGTACCCCACAAAGGCCCCTGTTGCATTGGGTGACACTCCTGGAGGTGGGGAAGGGGACACATAAAAGGTGAAGGGAAGTCAGGTCAGGTCACTGGGGAAAGGAAAACCCTTGAAAGGAATATTGGGTCCCCGTCCCTAAGTGTCTCTTCTTTGCTTCCATTGCCTCCACTCTCTACTTCCTCATGGGGGCTATAGTGTTGTGCCAACACCTACCCAAAGTAAGCAGTTTCTCCTTATGAATTTGTTGAAAAACTAGTAACTCTTCTTTGGAAGGATGATTCTTCTGCTAATCAATGTAGATAAAACCGTAACCACGCAAAAGAACAGCCACTCGTACATTTTTTTAAGTCTGTATTTGGTTGCACAAATATTAATAGATTCATTTGCATATCAAGTAGCCATACTCTTGGATTAGTCTACAATATAAACACCAGCCCCGAATCAAGATTGTCCAGGCTGAAATTCTTGTCTCGGACTTTAAATTTAGCCACCTTCTGCGTTTCACCTCAAACAGTGATAATAGTTAACCATTCATACCTCAGTGTAGATATAGTGAGTGGAATCGTGTGTGTAATGTGTCAAGTCCTTACGGAATTTACCAAGCACTTAAACTAACCCACACTGTTAGGCTACTTTGGCATAGTTAAAATAGAGATTTTCCAGAATCGTTAAGGCATTCCCCTAAAATTAGTACAGGACTTCAAGAGAGATTAAGGGTCCCACCCACTAGAACTCCGCCTCTGACGATCTCCAAATGAATCTTTCTTTACACTGCTTCATATTGAAGGTGCTGCATTCCAACCCTGCCCTTCCAGAGGACAAGAAAATAGCTCATAATTGATGCAGCCGCTACGTAATTACCCAAGATGGTACTGTCCAGTACTAACTAGACCTAAAACTCTCTACTCTAGGGGTCTGTTAAAGTGAGGAGACAGGGCAACAAACGAGGCGCCAGTGAAGGACCGAACCCAGCAAGTCTCAAAGGCCCCCAACAGGCGTCACTCGCTCTCCCTTTTCCCGTTCTTATGTCTCATCTACGCCCCCTCCTGGCCCGGCGCAGCCGGAGCGCACGCGCAGTTCCACTTCCGGGCGCCTCGCCTCGCGCCCCACAATGCACTGCGGCGCCGTCCTGTCGCAAAGGCCACATCCGGGCGGCGAATGAGCGAGTCGCTTTCCGTGCGCTGCGGCGGCGGCGGCTGGGTCTTCCTGCTCGCGCCGCGCTGCCGGACGCCCCGACGGTAGCCATCTGCGTCGCAGACGGCTCGGCGCCCCCGCCTCCGCAATGCCCCCCAAGAAACAGGCTCAGGCCGGGGGCAGCAAGAAGGCGGAGCAGAAGAAGAAGGAGAAGATCATCGAGGTGCGTACCCTCCCCCTCCGCACAGGGCTGGGGCTCGCCCGGCTGCGGAGCGCCGCTCCCGGGGCCACGTGTCGGCGCCCAGCCCGGTGGGTCTCGCCGCCCCTCATCGCTGTAGTGAGGCCGCTGCGTTCTCACCGCGTCTCCACCCACGCACCCGCCGCGCCCACACGGCCGCCCAGTGACCCCCGGCCCGGCCTTTCAATGTTCACAAGTTTCAGCGGTTCCTAGGGCTGTGCCTGAAGAAACAAGCTGATCGTCGTTCTGGAAGGCCTCTCCTGACAGACCTAATGCCTTGTTTAATTTTTTTAACAGGCAGTGAGACGTAGCACTGTTAATTTTCAAGAGCCAGCAGACTATTACTCGTTTTTTCGTTCGTTTGTTTTGTGTGTGGTCCATCTGGAAACTTTGAGGTCAAGATAGAGGTTTCCCGAAAAGCATACAGATAGTCTGAATAAAACGTGTAGGCTCTGTCACAGTACCTGTGTTAAATTGGATGCTCCCAATTTACCTACACAATATACACGAGGGCATCTTTTAGTGCATTGAACTTGTAGGCATTCAGTGAGTGAAGCAAGGTATTGATATTCTTAAATGTTCCTCAGCGGGTTTACAACGATTGTGTACGTGAGTTTCCTTAAGCTAGGTGACCATATTTCACATTCGGTAAAGGTGTTTCTTCCATACTAATCATTCTCATATTTAAAAATAAATGGTACCTCATGGACTTGGATGTAGTTGAAAGAAGCTATCACTATTTTACAGCCTAAAATGCCAGAATGAATGTTTTGGTGTTTCGGAATGAGATGCTTGCTTATGGTCTTTTTTTCAACATTTGGAAGATAACAGTGAGAATCCCCTAGGTTCCCTTATACAACTCTAATGAGAACGTGTCAGATTGTATATAGTTAAAGTTAGCTGGTTTAATTTAAATAAAATTAATGTGAAGACATTACTGGCTGTCGTAGTTCTGAAGTAGAACTGCTATAGCCAAATATTTGGAAGCAAAACAATTGCCTAGTGGTGCTGGTCTTTGCCTTTAATCTCAGCAGACAGTTCTCTGCGTTCCAGGACAGCCTGGTCTACAAAATGGCCAGGGCACACAGAGAAACTTGTCTCGGGAAAAAGAAAAGAAAGAAAGCAAAATAATTGTCACTTTTACATCTGAAGAAAAAAAAATCAGGATTTGGGAGACTTAAATCTCTGGGAATAATAATCTGGTGGCAATTCAGTGTGTGCCATCAAAGGACATTCAGAAATACCATTTTACTTAGAAACTCCTGAAATTGAATAAACATAATAACACAGGCCACAAGGCAGTAAAACTTCATTCAGAAATAAATGTTACAAAATACAAAACAACATGGAATACATTTCAGGCAACCTGAACCTGTAACCACTTTTAATTAACAAGACTAAAGGTTTTTTGTTTGTTTCATTAATTGTTGTCCCCTGTCAGTGGTGGCAAAGGTCACCCAGGAAGCAGAGGCAAGCAGCCTGGTCTACAGAGTAAATTTTATGACTCCAGGTATGCATGGAGAAATCCTGTCTCGAAAACAACAGTAAAATTAAAGTTATTTATAATAGTCTAGTAACCCTAAAAATCATGCATATATTTTGTCTTCATAACAAGATTTTGTTGGTCTTCTGGGTGTTGTACCCAAGGCATCACATTCTAGGGGTGCATTCTACCACTGATCTGTATGGTCTTAGTCAAGAAGAGTTTGCTTGTTTAGTGGTTGGTATATTTTTGTTTCTGAAGCAAAGAGAACTCAACTTTAGCTTTCATTAGTGAAGACCTCTCCAAAGATACATGCATGAATGCTGGACATGCTGGCATACAACTTTAAACCTAGCACTGGAGAAGCAGAGGAAGGTAGATCTCTTGAGTTCTAGGCCAGCCTGGTCTGCAAAGCAAATTCCTGGACAGCCAGGGCTCTGTTACACAGAAAAACCACGTTTCAACAAAACAAAAAAGATAAATGCATTTAAAGAAAAAAATGCTGATTAGAATTATCCTAATACATGCAGTAATAGAATTAAGCCTAGTTTGGTTTAATTTCTTGACAATTTTTGGAGCTAAATTTATATCGTGGCTTCTTAGTTGAATTTCATGTAAAACAACAACTGATTTTTATAACAAAGAAAATTGTATGTTTCCTCTTTTAAGCTGTCTGGTATATCATGGATTCAATGTGAATATGTATTTTTTTCTTGAAATGAATATATCACATAGTGTTGTAAATTCAAGTTTTATTCCCCATTCACATATTGTTCCCAAACAATATATAACATTGTTTACTTACAGCCAGAATAATACTTTGAGATCAGCTTTGAGCAACAGAAATTCTGACTGTAGACTAGGCAGAGCCTGTAATCCCAGCAGAGGTGCAAGGATTTCACGGTTGAGGCCAGCAGAGACTACATAGTGAATTCCAGGTCACCCTTGGGTACAGTAAAAAAATACCCTGTCTTAAAGAACAAAAATAAGTATAATTCTTGACTTGGGTGGGGATGTGTTGAATTTCGATCAGGCAGATAAAAAGTTTGTCCCCTAGGGACATGCACCACTGAAAAATAGTAATCTAGACAGATGTGACAGGACCCAGGCTTATGAAGAGAACAGAGAAGCTGTCAGTTGCTGGTGAGTCTCTTCTAGGGTGCACAGTTGGTTGCTTAGACAACAAAGTATCTTAGGTTGTATATTCAGAGAGAACCACTGAGCTGTTAGCCTGTCAGCTTCTGCCTTCCCTCGGGTCACAAGTAATAAAACCTTAGAACAGTGTTGGCTTTTTCCTGCTTCATGGCCTGTAAAGGGAGTAGGACTGCTTAAGGGTCAGAGGAGAGAAGAGGTCAGAGTTGTTAAGGCTAGAATTGGGTATGTATGGACCTAGGAAGCAGTCCTTTCCTTACACCCTCTTCTGAATTTCTTTTTGTTAAACTTCAGAACTCATCCACTGAAATATACCCTATTTCCCTGTAACTTTTGAAACCTTATGCATTCAATTATTTTGTAATTTCAGATTCACTGAAACCTCCCTTTCCTAATACTTTCCCACTCCTAAATCCCCACCAACTTTTAAGTAAAAGTTTCCCCAAGCCCAGGGAAAGGCTTTATTGATAATTTGAGTTGTGAGCCATCCTACTTTTAAGATGTAATTAATACTACTGATGTTATTTCAGAATGTTCTGTTTAGAAGACTTTGTACCCGGGGGTGTGGCTCAGGTAGAATGGTTGCATAGCATACATAAAGCCCCATGTTACTTTATAGGACCACAGGAACTGGGTGGGAATGATAATGTTTTATAATTCTAGCAATTTGGAGATAGAGGCTAGGAAATCAAAAGTTCAACGTCATCTTCAGCTACATTTCAGTTTAAGGCCAGCTTAGGCTGGTGCAGGGGGAAACGGGGCTTTTGGTAAACCATTCTCTGAATGACTCTGAAAAAATAGGTTTTGGTGGTGGGAAGAGCTTAGGTCAGATGTGCTCAAAACGGTCATTTTTAGTTGAGAGCTATTCTGTTAGACAGTTTCTCAATGTTGCAACAAGGGAAAAGCTGTGTATAAATGATGCATGGCTACTTTATTTGTCTCAGATAAGTATTAGTACCTTTTATGAAGCTGAGATAACAGCTACAAAGGTTAAATAAATTGTCCAGGGTTACTGAACTGGCAAGCAGGAAGCCAGGATTATACCCAGCAAGTAAGGCTCTGGGTCTTTGTTCTCAGCCACTTGTGTAGTGCCTCACCATAATAAATCCTCTAATTCAGAAAGTTGAGGTTGGATTTAACTTCTCCTATGGCACAGTTACCAAGCTCGGTTACTTGAGGTTATATTCTTAAATAGAACTTTGAAACATGTCAAAGCTTCTATATTTACAATTGAGATAAACTAATTGATTAAATGCTATGTTTTTTGTTCTCCCTTTTCAGATCTAGAATTTTATACCTCTCCTAGGTATTGGAAATACTTTACTTTCAAGCTGCCAGGTCCCTGTGTTGAACTCTCCCCCCACCCCCTCCCCTTTTTTCCCTTTGTTTAAATCTTTCTGTGTCCGTAATAGTTGGTCTCGTTTAATCGCAGTTTACTGCTTCTCTGTGTTTGCATATAGGGCAAAGCATTTATAGTTGCTGATGCGCTTTGGTCATATTGTTTTACCTCGAGCCTCCTTTTTCACTCCTGATAGCTCATTGCTGTATAAAAAATGGAGAGTATTTCATACTTGATTGTAGCTCTCCCATCTGACACATGAGCCTGGACCATTTTACCTGGGAATTGGCTAGAATATATTAAGCTTTTGTGCAAACAGAATGTCATTCATAAAAAGCTTGATAGAGATGATTTCAGTTTGTTGGTGAGCTTCCTTTTTTTCGTATTCATAAACTTCAGAATATGCATATATAATTTGTAATACCATGCTGGGATACTGAAACATGAGGCAGGCCTGGCAGTGGTAATGCGTGCCTTTAATTCCAGCAAATGGGAGGCAGGGACAATCAAATCTCTTTAAGTTCAAGACCAGCCTGGTCTATAGACTGAGTTTCAGAACAGCCAGAGCAACATAGAGTAACCCTGCCTGGAAAAAACAACAAAACCTAAGGCAGACATTTAGATAAGTAAAGCAAACGTTAAGTAAATGATAATGAATGGGGCAGTATTTACCAGTAAGAAGTAACCTTTCAGAATGAAAACATCTTTGAGCTTACTGTTAAAAACATTACAAGACAGTATTGATGCTATAAAGATTTTGTTGTGTTGCATAGTTTTCAGATAGTTCTTTTGACAGTTTTTATTATTTCAGACTAAATGCTTTTCAGAGGATCTCAAGTTCCATTCATAATCGTTTTTTGGCTCCTGTAAAACCATTCGTAAGCAAGAAAATGAGAAGGACTGATACAGATTTGTTTTTAGATTTGGCGCTACCTGTAATGTTGAGCTACATGTTAAGGCTGGTAGCTCATGGCTGAGTTGTAACAGGTGTAGAACAGTGGGCAGGACTGAGTGCTCTCTGTTGTGAAGTAAACTTGCTCTGTAGAATTCTGGAAAACAATGCTAGGAGATACTACATAGTGCAGAAAATGAGAGGCTGAAAACTTGATTAAAGATGTTAGAGTGGCTAGTAGTTAATACACACTCCCACTCTGTAAGACAACCCTACCACAGCAAACAGGTTTGTGTACTAGGCAGAGGGATGGAGAGCTGTTCTCTTTTCAGACATTAGGCACAGAAGCTATGGGGAAAATGGTTAAAATGTGAAACTGAAACTGGGTTTCGTGGCACATGCTTATTGTAATATAAACACTCAGGGAACTGAGGCAAGAGAATTATGTCAAGGCTATCCTGAGCTACACAGTAAGACCTGCCCTCTACCTCATCCCACTCCATCCCCCAAAAAACAGACCAAAATGGGCCTGGGGGCGACCACAAAAGAATCTGCAATAATCTAAACATAACTGTCCACTACCTGACCTACAGTCAGACTTATTAATCCCCTAGCCAGATCATTGTAGAGAAATGAAACTAAATGAAATAGGTTTCAGATAGAAGTGTCACCCATTTGTGCTTGGGCAGATCTCACTGTATTGGTTTCTTGTGAGTTCCTGTAACAAATTATTCAAAACTATCACAAAGCAATTCATTTTCTCACCGTTCTGGAAGAAGTATCAACACAGTCATGTTCCCATTCTGAAGGCCACAGGGGAAGAAAGCCCTTGGCTTCTTCCAAGTTTCTGATGTCATCTAGCAAGTTTTTCCTTAACTTGTGTTTGTGTTAATCCTCTGCTGCCTTTACATTGCCTTTTCTCAATATGACCTGATTTGACCAGTATATCCACAAAGACTTGTTTCCAAATAAAGTCACACTTAAAGTTTGGTAGATAGAAGTTTTCAAGGGATACCATTCAACTCATAGCCCCTCAAACTATGTGCACACATCTGAAATCCCTTCTAAGGTTTTTTGTTTAACCTACTTGGTAAATATGAGGGGGTAGAGAGCCAAGGATCACCATAAGTTCTTCTCACAAAATGGTAATCTCTAATTTAGCTTCCAATGAACAAATAAAACCCCAAATTTAGCTTAAAAAGTGCATCCTCAGGTCAACTGACTTTCAAAAGTACATATGCCCCCAATACTGAAGGTTGTAAGATATCTTGTAATTGAAGACTAAGAATCTAGGTTTGGTGTTCAGCTCAGTAGTAGAGGGATTCCATCATATGCACATTGCCCTCAGTTCTACTACGAGCATTATGGAAGAAAAAGTTGAGACTACTCTTCACATAGCATTTTCCTCAGCTTGTTTGACTGTGGGACAAAGAACTGATAATCTGATACACACTGTGTATCACAGCATAGTAAGGTTTAACGGTGACAGGTTGAGGTTGATACTAAATTGTGAATAGTCCTAGTTGGTATGTTAAATAACAAAATTGCTCATATTCCTTGTGCTGGCTGGTTTTTATATCACCTTGATACAGGCCAGAGTTATTTTGGAAGACTGCAATTGAGAAAGTGGCCTCACAAGATTGACCTTATTTTCTTGATTGATGATTGGTGTGGGAGAGCCCAAGACACTGGGCAGTGCTGCCTCTAGGCTGGTGATCCTAAGTGCTATAAGAAAGGTCGAGCAAGGTGTGAGAAGCAAGCCAACCCTTCTCCATGGCCTCTGTATCAGTTCCTGTCCCCCAGGATGACAGACTACATCTATAATATGAAATAAATCCTTTTCTCCCAAGTTGCTTTTGGTCATAATGTATTACAGCAATAGAAACCCTCGTGTTTTATATATTTTTGTGGCATAAAGAATCTATTTTCAGGGCTGAAAGTATGGCTCAACAATTAAGAGCACTGACGGGGTTGGGGTTTTAGCTCAGTGGTAGAGCGCTTGCCTAGGAAGTGCAAGGCCCTGGGTTCGGTCCCCAGCTCCGAAAAAAGAAAAAAAAAGCACTGACTATTCTTCCAGAGGACCCGGGTTCAGTTCCCAGCACCACATGGCAGCTCACAACTGTAACTCCTATTCCAGGGGATCTAATACCCTCATAGACAGACTGGCAAAACCAATGCACATAAATAAAAATAAATCATTTTTGTAATGTATTTCAGTGAGGCTAGGAGAAGAAGAGGGAAGGGAAACTGGTTAGGATATAAATCAGTTTTTAAAAGAATATATTTTCTAGGGTTGGGGATTTAGCTCAGTGGTAGAACACTTGCTAAGGCCCTGGATTCGATCCCTAGCTCCGGAAAAAAAGAAAAACGGAAAAAAAAAGTATATTTTCTAGAGCTGGGGAGATAGTGTATTAGGCGGGGTTCTGTAGAGTCATAGAACTTATGGATGCTCTCTACATAGACAGGGAATTTGTTAGGATAAATCTCATTCTGTAGTCCAAGTCCCCACAATGGACAGCTGTGAATGGGAAGTCTAAGGACTAGTCCCACAAGGCTAGTTGTTTCAGCTGATCTTCTGTAGTAGATTCCAACAATGTGCTGGCAAGTAAATGCAAGCGTCAAAAAGGAGCAAATCTTCCAGTGGCCTTATGTAGGTCTCCAGCAGAACTTGTGACCCAGATTGAAGGTGTGTACTGCCATGCCTGGATCTGGGACTTGCTTTGTCCCAGGCTGACCTTGAACTCTGAGATCTTGCCTTAGTATCCTGGGATTAAAGGTGTGTACTACTTTGCCTGGGCCTAAGATTTTCATAGCCACTTGCCATCCATGCCAAGATTTCTAGCCTCAGTATCTGGATCACAGGTATTGTAATTCATTCCAGTTGTCAAGTTGACATCTGGGAATAGCCATTTCAGATGGCTTAGCATTTAAGGGTGTACTGGCTACACTTTCAGATAACCCAGGTTTAATTCCCAACACCTATGTGTTGGCTCGCAGCCATCTATAACTTCAGTTCCAGGGCTTCCAATACTTTTCTGGCCTCCATCGGCACTGCACACAGGTGGTACACAGATTTAATGCAGACAAAACACTCGTGCACATAAAAAAATCTTACTTTAAAAAATATTTTTTTCTATCAATAAAAAGTAATTTTTATACATCATTGGAGAGATGATAATTTACTAACATTGTGTCTCATTTAGGACAAAACTTTTGGACTAAAGAATAAGAAGGGAGCAAAACAACAGAAATTTATTAAGGCTGTCACTCATCAAGTGAAATTTGGACAACAGAATCCTCGTCAGGTAAGAACTTAAATTGCTGTATGTTCTGATGGAGATATGATAGAGCATTTGTCACAGGTTAAGTACATTTCGAAGTAGTAGTAGTATCCTTCTCTAAACTTCTTAACCTTTTATACAGCAGTACCTCTTGGACAGTTCTCCAACCTATTTTGATAAAACTCATTTTTTAACTATTTGCATACTATGTTATAGCACACTTGCATTTTTATTTCACATTTCTGAAGTAATCTCTTTGTTTCCAGCTCTTTAACACTAGAATACTTCCACAAGAAGTATCCTTGTCAACAATGTCCTTAAATAAATTATCTACAGACTTCTCTTTCTAGATCAAATGGACTTATAATTTGTTTTATTTATTTAATTGTATTCATGGGGGTGCACATGCCAGTGCACCACAATGTCTGTGGGTCTGAGGACAATTTCTCAAGAGTTGGTTCTCTCTTTCCACTCTGTGGAGTCCAATACTAAACTGAATTCTTCGGGGTTGACAGAAAATACCTTTATTCACTGGGCCATCTTACTGTTTCCGTGGATAATAAGTTTAAAGTAGCATTCTGTTGTTTTCTTCACTGGCAGAATGGGTCTTCTCATGTGCTTGTTGTTACCGAGGTCTACATGTCTGTGACTAGTCTGTCTGGAGTATCTAGTTACCCAAAATTATTGGATCCCTTTTTAAAACAAAACAAAACTTTGTTAACGTTTCAGATAATTTGCTTCATTTCTATTTTGCTGTAAAATAGTTTTCAGAGTTTTTTTTTTTCTCCTTCTTTGTAATTTATAGTTTTTACATAGATTTTTAGGTTTCGTTTTATTTTGTTTTTTTCTGATTGCTTCATTTTCAGTCTGAAGTTGTATATTGGTCTAGCACCATTTTACCACTGAACTGGAATATAACTACTACTGTGTTAGGGACCTTTCTGGACGCTCTCTGTTCTTCTTACTTATTGTCCATACCATTATCACACAGTTTTTATTACAGGGACTGACCTAGAAGTATACGCTGTTAATGCAGTTTTCTTTTTCTTAGACAGTAGTCCTTACATAAGAGTTGATAACTGTAGTCTGTTTTCAGATTCTTCAGACCTTTCATCCCATAAGATTTAATAGATAAGAACTTTTTTCCCCAATGCTTCCTTTTTAAATTTCTCTTTTCCTTAATTCTTGACAATACTCCTTGAAAATAGAAAAGGTTTTGGGCTGGAGAGACGGCTCAGCAGTTAAGAGCACTAACTGTTCTTCCAGAGGTCCTGAGTTCAATTCCGTGGCTCACAACCATCTGTAATGGGATCTGATGTCCTCTTCTGGTGTGTCTGAAGGTGGTGACAGTGTACTCACATATATAAAATAAATATATTTAATTAAAAAAAAAGAAAAGTTTTCAAGTATATTTTTAACTAGATTTTTGTTCTAAGAATAGATATCTATGAGAATATATCTATGAGATTACTAATCTCTTATCTAATCCATTTTTTTCTTCATTGTCTCCAAATCAAGAGTCTCTTTCCTTCTGCATCACAATTCTTTCTTAGAGCCAAAAACTAGTGTTCTCTCAAAGTGCTAACTTTACCTTGTTTAGTAAGAAGGTCTTCAGACTAAAACAGCTAAGGTTTAAAAATGTTGTGTTTCTTTTTTAAAGAAAAGGTTTGTTGTTGCTGGTGTGATTAGATCTAATAAGATGGGTCATGTTTGTACTGAAAGTACAGAGTTTTTTAAACTGTTGTTCCCCCTAAGCAATACAGTGTGATGAGTTACATAGCCTGAATTGTGTTAGATATTATAAGTAATAATGTAATACTCAAGTAAATTGACCTACCATGGATCGGGTTGTCCGGAAGAGTCCTATAGAATCACTGCCCACAGGTCCCAGGGGATAACTAACTAGTATGCTAAGCCTTGGAGACAGCTAGATTTGTGTTGAATCCTATCTTTCTTATTACACGATTTTAAATTTTGATTAGTTTTATTGTACAGTGAAAGGGCAGTTCTCTCTTGTAGGATATCCTCTGCTTTTCTAGAGAATAAGGATTCAAATCCTAAACCACTGAGCCATCTCTCTAAACTCTTCCCAGTTGATTTCTACTATAAATATTTAAAGTGGTTTTTGGACCTTTGGTATATTCTTCTAGTAGGTACATAAGAGATGAGCCTAATCAGCAAAGGCTACCTTTATTTAGTAGAAAGGGGAATAGTTTGTTGTTTTTTAACCGCTTCCCCCTGTGTAGTTGAAGTCAGAGGTTGGGATGACCTAATTGTAGCATTTACTCATTCTTCTCCCAGTTGTGTTTTGTTTTTACCCATTCTGGAAACATTTTCTTCTACTGGTTTCTTTTTCTTCCTGCTGTCTCTTGAGTCTCTGTAGCAGATTAGGTTCTGTTTTATCTCAGACTAGACCCCGTCTAGATGCAGTGGAGTCAGTATCATGTCCATTGCAGCTGCCTTTGAATAGCTCCGCCCAGATGCTCTGTAAGCATTTCGTGCTGGTATGTCCAAAACTGAGCTCATCTCCACCTCCTACCCTGAAACCTGTTCCTCCTGTATTCCCAGTCTTTTCAGCAGCTCTCAGTGTGTGTATGCTAATCCCAGGCTTCTTTCTCCTCTTGGTTATGGCCAGAGTCCTTTAGTTCTGCTCCTAAAATGCTCTTTTCTTCTTGTGCCAGCCCCTGTTTGAAACACTAGTGCTTTCCTACCTATAATTGCAGGAGACCAGATGCCTTTCTTCTTGGACTGCTTGTGTATCCTCCTCAAAGTTGCCACTCTGACTTTACAAACTGAAACCTGATCTGGTTATTTACTGTAACCCCTAAGTTAGTTTTATCACCTACTGGTAAAGTCTAAACTTGTCATTGATGTTCTCATCTCTTGGTATTCTCTGGACCATTTCTTTACAGTGGCGGTGGGTTCTTTCTACATTCCTGTTCTGTTCATCAGAAGAACTCTTCTATAAAGCTATCACCTATATATAATTTTCTACACAATTGTTTTCAGAGCACTATGTATATTGTATTATAATTGTATGTCTGTCTTCCCATATTATTCTTCTGAACTTCCTTAAATAAGCATCATGTATTATGTGTTCTCTGTTCTCATATAGGTGCTAAGTTATAAATGTTTAGATGAATACAAATGCATTAATTGTATTAGGTATGTAAAACATGTTTCCTAGAACTATAGTGTATTCTGTCTTCTATTATCTATTACACTAACAAAATTAGTGTTTTTTTCAACAAGGGCACTGTAGTTCGTGGTGGTTACCAACCATTATTGTGTCACTGTACTTTTCTGAATATTTTCGTTGATGTCAGAGTGCACTCATATATTTCTGGAGCATAGGTTTCTTTCTTTGGAAAAAAGAACTTCAGTTGAGAACTGTTTGCTAAATGCCAGGTTAAGTGTTTAGTAAATGCTAATAGTTTACCCACGATATCTAGTGTGTGAGCCACTTAATGTAAAGACTGTATAGTGCACATGTGAATATACAGAGGCTCTTATGTTAGTGATTACTGTATAGTGAAAACCGTTTCCAATCAGACTTACATTTTTAACTTGGAAATGTAGGTAGCACAAAGTGAAGCTGAAAAGAAATTGAAGAAAGATGACAAGAAGAAAGAGCTACAAGAACTAAATGAGTTGTTCAAACCGGTAGTTGCTGCACAAAAAATAAGTAAAGGTAAAATTTAAATACCAGAAGTACTATTTTTATTACATGTAATTCGTATTTCAGATTTGATCTTCGAGGAGCTGGAGTGATGGCTTTTGCTCTTAGGACCTGTTCTCAATTTCCAGCACTCAGTCATTCATAACTCCAAGTCACCAAGTGCACATACGATACCCATGCATGCATGCAGACAAGCATTCACAAACAAATAAAACAAATAATTTTTTTTTAAGGCTTTTATTTGACTTGTGTCTAGTGTGGTGCTTTTTAGTCCCAGCACTCAGGAGGTAGAGGCAGACAAGACCTTATCTTAGAAAAATAAAAACAATTTGTTTCTTTGTTCGTTTTTTAATTCTTGTGTTTTGATGAAGGGGGGGTATCTAAGTCTCATGCATATTTGTGGCAGTATTCTTCCACAGCCAAAAGACTATAGAATAACCTGTGTGTTTGGTTTTCCACCTCAGCCATTTATCTTGATAAGAATAAAAGAAAAGCAAATAGATACAAAATGCTATGTAAAGAACTATAAAGAAATCTCTAACTAAATACCTTTAAATTCTATTTTCTAGAACATTAGTAAACAGAAAATAGTAAGCTAGACAAAAGTAATTATAGCTCAGAGGCAAGCTATGCGTTACTGTCTAGCAGCCTATAAGAAAAATGGAGTGGTGGTATGGAAGAGTAACAGCCAGTGCCCTGCAACAGGAAGGGGATCCTGAACATGGGTTACCTGCCTGTAATATAAATGCTACCTCCCATTTGATACAGGTGCGGACCCCAAATCTGTGGTGTGCGCATTCTTCAAACAGGGACAGTGTACTAAAGGAGATAAATGTAAGTTCTCTCATGACCTCACTTTGGAGAGAAAATGTGAAAAACGAAGTGTTTACATTGATGCAAGAGATGAAGAACTTGAAAAAGGTATTTCTTCTTAACTTTCTCTTAAATTTAAAAATAAGTAGATGCATAATAACGTATTAGCACAGTATTACTAGTATTGTTTGCAAAGAACAATTGGGATTTTTGTACAAAATTTAAATAAATGGTACTTAGAATACAGTGATTCAATTTTGATTTGTCTGCCTTTCTTGCCTCCCATGCTATTATCTTACTTATCTGAGCTGCCCAGGGAGCTTGGGCTGACAGTTTGGTGATGCTTTGTATGCCTGTCTTTGCTGCTTCAGAGAGAATTGTTACATTATGAATATCGCAGTGGAGTGTTGTGTTTGTTCGGAGGCCTGTGTGGGGAGGAGATGAACCCTGATTGTTGTCTTTCTTTAGATACCATGGATAACTGGGATGAGAAAAAGCTGGAAGAAGTAGTAAACAAGAAGCACGGTGAGGCGGAAAAGAAAAAACCAAAAACTCAAATAGTATGTCCTTTTCTTGACTTGAGTTGCTGTGGCATTTTTTATTAGGGAGAATTATGTGGCAAGGTATTGATGTTTTGTACTGGATTGCTGAGGACTAGAAAGTCGAATTTCACCAATATAAGCTAAATACACCCCACTTTAGTTTTGGAGTTTTAATTCTATTTTGTAACAGAAGTCGTCTAAAAACTGAGTGACTGAAGTCTCCTAATGCAGTTTTCTGGAGCGAGTCTACTTCAACTCTGGGTGAGCAGAGCTGGACATGGTAGCATATACCTGCAATACCAATAGGCCAATGGCAGGTTTGACATAGGCCCGGGCTACAAATATAAATTCTGTCTCAAAAAAGCAGAACGAATACAATATATTTCGATAAGAATCTTCTTGAATGTGGTGGAAGTTGACCTATTAATCCAACCCACGTAATGAACTGTTTTCTTTTAATACTGTGGAAGTTTTGGTTTTTTTTTTTAATTACTAGCTCAATATATTCACATAGGAGTTGGAAAATGTGGACTTAGATGGGTAGTATCTCTAATGTTCTGGGAAGTCCGCCTTTAGAAACTCAGATTATTCCTCAGCCTCTGTACTCAACATTGTATATCTGTGTCCTGAGTGCATGTCTCATGAGGTCCTGCTCTTCTAGAAGACTTAAATTTTGGTTCATAAACACTCCTTGGGGGGAGGGTACTGATTTTTTTTTTTTTTTAAGATTTATTCATTTATTATCTATAAGTACACTGTAGCTGTATTCAGAAACAACAGAAGAGGGCATCAGATCCCATTACAGATGGTTGTGAGCCACCATGTGGTTGCTGGGAATTGATCTCAGGACCTCTGGAAGAGTAGTCGGGGCTCTTAACCGCTGAGCCATCTCTCCAGCCCAATTTTTTTTTTTTTAATTGTAAAGGTTATTGCCTGACTAGACTAGCACAGTTGCACTTTGACTACATTTGTGTTTGAAGGATCGCTGTTTTTATATTGTGTTCCTTTGAACCTTGTGTCCTTATGACTCATGTACAGAGTTGCCTGTGTAGTCAAGCTATTCCATTAGGGTTTATGTCGTAATTGCAGAGGACTTTTCTTTGGTTTGGCTTAGTTTTTCTTTATTTTTGCTTGCTGTGTTAGAGGTTAGACCTTGGGCTAGGTTTATTTTTAAAAGTTAGACTTTTGAATTGTATTTATAAAGACTAACTGAAACTAACTGTAAATTATTATATCCAGAGTAAAGGCTTGGGATTTTGCTGTTGTACTTTGTGGTTTGACTTTCTTTAATTATATGTAGTATGTTGTGGTATGTGTACATGAGCACATATGTCTATAGAGGCCAGAGGCCAAGTCAGATCTGGACCGAGAGTTCTAGGTTGTTGTAAGCCTACTGACATTAACCACTGAGCTATCTCTCGAACCCCTGGTTTGTTTGGGTTTTGGTTTTGCGGGGGGGGGGGGGTGTTTTGAGGGATTTGTTTGTTTGGTTTGGCTTTTGGTTTTGGATGGGTTTGGTTTGGTTTTTGGTATGGGGTCTCACTCTGTAGCTCAGGCTGGCTTTGAACTCTTCAGCAGTGCTTTTTGCCTCAGCTTCCTCAGAGCTGGAATTACAGGGATGTGAGCCAGCCGGCCTGGCTTTCTCTTGGAAGCATCTTCAAACATTTTTGTGTATAGGTTTACTTTGTACATAAATGGTTACCCTTGGGATGTGAGTATTGTTACTTGTTCCATGAGATAGATTTACACTGCACTACCACTTCTAAATAATACTGTCTTTATAGGTGTGCAGACATTTTCTTGAAGCTATTGAAAATAACAAGTATGGCTGGTTTTGGGTGTGTCCTGGAGGTGGGGACAATTGCATGTATCGCCATGCACTTCCTCCTGGGTTTGTGCTAAAGAAAGACAAAAAGAAAGAAGAAAAAGAAGATGAAATATCATTAGAAGATCTAATTGAAAGAGAGGTAACAAGCATCTTTTCTTTTAAAACCTATTTTTTATTTTTGCAAATTCTAATATTTACCACTTGGGGGCAATAGCCTGTTATGAAAGGGAAAATAATATGCTCTTTTCTTAAAGTTACTGTACTTAAATTACTCTTGAGTATCTTAAGTGTAAATTTTACCATATACATTAGCAAAACATACCTTAACAATATGAGTGTGTAGGTTTTATTTTTAAGTACTAGTTACTATTGTTTTCATGCTGTGGTTTGTACTTTATGTGGATGAGACTTTGAGACTCTTCTCTTGGTGTTCTTTTTCCTTTGTATCATACTACACGTGTATGGAATGAAACCCCTTTTGGCTTTGGGTTTATGTTTGATCCATTCAGTTAGAGGAGAAAGAAGTCTGACGGTCTGAGGAAGGAGCTTATGCACCCCTCTTCTAGCAGCAAAGCAGGGCTTTGTTCTGAGTTAGAGACGTTGAGGAGAAGGTGAGGCTGAGAGTACTTGGGAGTGTAGAGTTAGCATCATTGGCTTCAGTGTTCGTGTAAGTGGCTGATATTAAATTGTCTACACTCCTACAATGGCCCTGTTGTTTGTATGTCACATAGGATAAAATCATAAGAGTGGACATTAGAGTCAAATATGATCTAAAAGAACACAGATGAAACGTGGATTTAATGTGATGAGTTTTTTAAATCTCTTACTTCTACCAACAGTTTCTCATGACAAACTTTTCTGCTAAGTTAAGAAATTTACCTCAGAGTGTTGGGTTTGTGTCTCTGTGTACTTGTTTATCTCATTGCCATGAAAAGAGAGCACCATAATTTAGTCTTTTTACTGTTTTAGGGTGGTCATAGGGACAGTTACCTACATCAAAATAAAATTGCTATTAAACTACTATAAGTGACTTTAAATCTCTTATCTTTGCAGCGTTCTGCCCTAGGTCCAAATGTTACCAAAATCACTCTAGAATCTTTTCTTGCATGGAAGAAAAGGAAAAGACAAGAAAAGATTGATAAACTTGAACAAGATATGGAGAGGCGGAAAGCTGACTTCAAAGCAGGGAAAGCGCTGGTGGTATGTTCCAAACTCACACAATTCAAAATTCCGTCTTTCTTTAGTCTATGCAAATATGTCTAACATGCATGCTAGCATTCCCCCCCCGAGATACTTTTCTGCCTTAATAGATCAGTGGTCGTGAGGTGTTTGAGTTTCGTCCAGAGCTGGTCAACGATGACGACGAGGAAGCAGACGACACCCGTTACATTCAGGGAACAGGAGGTGATGAGGTAAGAGGAAGTTTTGACCCCGTGCGTTTATGCTAATGGGATGAGTAGAGAGAACAGAAGTGTGCTTAAAACATTGGGCCAGAGTCTGGGGTTCAAGTCTTACTTCCGTCAATAAAGTAATTACTAGCCCAGACTGCTTCTCGGAGGGAATTGAGTTCATCGATGTTTGTTTATCAGGTAGCTCTCTTTACAGAACTTAGGACAGTGCGTGGCATGTAAGTTTATTGCTGTGTGTTTGTTTGTTTGTTTTTCTTAAACTTTTAATCCATTTAAAATAATATTTTTGTTTATTTAAAATTTTGTTCTGCAAAAAGTCAATTTTTTCTATAAATTTAAGGAGAAAAAGAGTGATCATTTGTTTTTACATGGTATTAATAATTTTGTTTCCTGAAGAAAATGTGTTATGGTTAAAAGTGAATTGAGGAAACTTATTTGTAATAACTTGGCTTTCTATGTATTTTTAAAGGTTGATGACTCTGTGGGTGTAAATGACATAGATCTAAGCCTCTATGTCCCAAGAGATGTGGAAGAGACAGGGATCACTGTGGCCAGTCTTGAAAGATTCAGCACCTATGCGTCAGATAAGGACGGTGAGTATGCTGCATTTGTCAGAGTTCCAAAGAGCTAGGAAACTGTTTAGAGGGAGCTAACCCAGCCTGGGAAATGCATGTGTTCAGGTTCCAGACTGGAAATAATAAACATTTGGCTAAATATAGAAGTAGTGGAAGTTATAAAAAAGATATCTTAGTGGCTACTAAAACCATTGGCTAAACTTCTTAGAGGGAGACCAGAAGCAGGAGTAGAGATGGAGCTTCTGAGTGGGACTCTAGAATCCTACATGACTGTTTACAGATAAAAACAGGCGGAAGGCATCTGCACTAGTGTCAGAGTGAATGAGTTCAGTTGGTCAGACTGCAGAAGAACACTCTAGAACACACCGCACATACCAACCAGAGTTATAGGACAGACAAAAAAGAAATGCTTATAAAACACTGCAAGCACTTCAGTGAAAAATTAGAGACATGAGTGTCAAAAAATAATAATAGCATTACAAGTAATTTATTAGCTGCAGTTAGGCAAAGGGTTACTGGAATAAGGTGCCTGCTTTACCACAACAGTGTAGTGATAGGGAGAATGAGGGATGGATGAGTATAGGCCAAATGTCTAAAGCAGTGGGCTCACAAGGGCTTTTAGGATTGGGGGGGGGGGGGGGCGTGCGTGTAAGAAAATGGGCGTTACTAGAGGACAAACAGGGTTAGCAGGGGACAAACACAACAAGACAAGGGGTGTGAGGGAGTGATAGTTTAGTGTGGGAATGGAGGAAAGGCTTTCTGGGGACTAACGGGCAGAAAGCTATGGAGTGTGTATCTAAGTGTACCCTGAGTGAGGTTTGAATGCTAGATTGAGGTTATGTGCCATAAAGGAAAAGCACAGAGGAGTGCTAATTAAGGGAAAGGCTGGAATAGGAAAGACTAATGAACCTGATTTTTATTCTGAAAGTATGCAAGTTGAGACTTAAAGCAAATGGCTTACTCTCCTGGGCTCTGAGATTGACAGCAGTATAAATACTGATTTGCTCTTTCTATAAGGGATTTGGTGACAGTAGACATGGATGTTCTGATCCCCATAACCTTATAATCAGAAATATTTAAGTTAACTAAGATTTAAGCAAGGCCGCTAGAAGTTGGGGAGATAGCTTCTTTGATAAGCCAAAGCACCATACCACTAGGGTCTATACCACTAGGGTCTTCCATACATGTGTAGTGCTAGAAAACAGACTCCAGGCCTCCACTCCTGAGCTAAACATCCAGTCCTTATTTTCAGAGAGTCACAATTAGTGTGCTCTGCTTGTAAACCAAAAGCCAAATAACTGGTATAGACATGCTACTGTCATTTTGTACCTAGTTAACAAAATGTGTATGTAGGCATTGACTGTTTGAGAACCAAGTTACTAAATCATATAAAGGACACACAGTTATAAAAATTTCATCCTGCCATCAGATGTCTACAAAAACAGGATTTCATAGCCGACACAAATAATTGATACAAGTTCAGAAAAGACCTGTCCTTGCTGCTTGAATTTCAGGAAACAAAATTCAGTTGCTAATGTAATATCTTCTTTTTCTAGACTTTACTGATCTCAGGTTTTGGGGGTTTTTGTTGTTGTTTTAGAGAACAAATTAAGTGAAGCTTCTGGAGGTCTGGCTGAAAATGGTGAAAGAAGTGATTTGGATGAGGACAGCGGAGGGGGAGGACAGGAAAATGGGTCCATCGATGCTGTTCCTGTTGATGAAAACCTGTTCACTGGTGAAGATCTGGATGAACTAGAAGAAGAATTAAACACACTTGATTTAGAAGAATGACGACAAGGAAGAAAATTAGGTCGGCTCAGTACGATCAACATGAACTGAGATTGACAACGTTAATTGTTTTGCCACCCGGAATCAACAGGATGTTTATTTCCCCGTGATGATTCTGGAGGGACTCTGTCCTCCAAAAGGAATACTCTCCCTGCGTCTTCTCTTCTGACTCTGACTACAGCTCTTAGTAAGTTCAGAGTAGTTGGTGATAAATTAAAAATGCTCATTACAGAAGACGATTGTTGTTGTAACTGTCCACTCATGTAGGAAGTGTAACCGCTTTTCCAGCTTTTGTTTTCTTTGGGCATGTGTAATTTCCAGGAACAACAAATTCACACTTAAAATACTTGTGTTTGATGCAGTTTTTAATGAGTGGCTTCCTTTCCTTTGTATTTATGTTTTAGAGACGACCTGAAAAGTGAGCACTGTACTTGATAAAGGAAACTGCATATGCAGGTTCAGTATTGTACGTGGACATGAGAATGGGAAACTGCATATGCAGGTTCAGTATTGTACGTGGACATGAGAATGGGAAACTGCATATGCAGGTTCAGTATTGTACGTGGACATGAGACTGGGACTTGTTCAATCCAACAGGGTCAGCTACAGCGCCCTGTATGAAAGATGTTTGAAGTTCTCCCCTTTTTGCCAATAAAGTTGTAAATAAAAACCATCATACATCCAAATCCAACTATGGGCCTTTTTCTTTTTTAAGTTTTCTATAAAAGGTTTCTTAACATTCCTAGCTCTGTATTTTAACTAAATAATATTTTATTGGTTATAGGCACAAAAGGCAAAAATTGAATGGCTTTTCCTCTTAACAAATTTCCTTGTGCTTGTTATATAACCATAGAGTACTGACAGTATTAACAATTGTTATTTTTCATTTCCAAAAACACTAAGTACTATTTAACCCCAAATTGTTAGATCATCAGCCTAATTAAATGCCTCCTACATTTAATTCTTCCTTGGAATCAACATTACATAAATTTTGACTCTATAAGAAAGTAAATAAATTCACCAGAAAACTTGGAGTGCAGGGTCTTGGCTAAGGTCCTGACATCCCTTGAAAATTGAGAGTAATATCACATTTTAAATAGACATTAGGTTAGTACTAGATAACTTTAAATCGCTGTGGTATTGTGATTTTGTGCGGTTATTTGGTTTTTTCTTTTTATATTTATTTATTATATATAAGCACACTGTAGCTGTCTTCAGACACACCAGAAGAGGGCATCAGATCTTATTACAGATGGTTGTCAGCCACCGTGTGGTTGCTGGGAATTGAACTCAGGACCTCTGGAAGAGCAGTCAGTGTTCCCAACTGCTGAGCCATCTCTCCAGCCCTTGTGGGGTTATTTGTTTAGGTTTTTTTTTTTTTTTTTTTAATAAAGTATCCAAGGATTGCCAGTCCACACCCAGCACTTGGGAGGCAGAGGCAAGTGGATTAATGTCAGTTCAAGGACAGCCAGGACTACACAGGAAAAAAAAACCTTGTCTTGAGGAAAAGAGGAGGGGAATAAAAGTATCTAAAGAAATAGCATGAAAATATCAGCCCTCTTTTTCTTTTCTGCCTCAGAGGTATTATATGCTAAGCTTCTGGGTTTTAGCCTGGCCGTGGTAGTGCACACCTTTAATCTCAGCACTCACTTGCGAGGCAGAGATGCAAGTTTGAGGCCAGCCTGGTTTACAGAGGGTTCCAGAATAGCCAGGGCTACATACTGAGTATTATATTTTTAATCTACAAAGTATTTCTTCCATTCTTTTTTGTGGAAATTTTTAATTTTACCTTGTTGTTTAATGATAGAATATTTTCAAAATAGTCTAAAGAGCCTGCATTTTTTTTGTATTGTTCGTAGTAGAGTTACTCTATACTTGTGCAGTTCATGTAAAATTGAGTATGCTTTTTCAAGCTATATCTAAATTTTAAATACTTTTTATTCCAGATTTGCATAATTTCAACTATATTCTAATTTCAGTGTGTAACTTAATTTAATTTGAGAGACCTGGAGTTTAGAAAAGAGAGACATAAATATAAGCTTTCTACAAAGAGGAATCACTTACTTCCATATGCTTAGTTAAATGAACTCTTTTCGCCTTAGATTGGGTTTCATGAGACCACGCTATTATCCCATGTACAACAGAGCCTAATGCAGAGTATTTAGACTGAATTTAACCTTATCTTTGCATAATGACTTGACATAATCTAAGCTCCACCACATGAAATAATCAAAATTGTATGATGGTATAATGTCTTTCATTTTGATCATTAGATGACTTTACAATATGATAGTAACAAGGCTGCAGGTTCAGAGGTTTATATATAGATCAGGAAGAAAGCCTTACATTAAGCCAGTGTTAAACACAAGGGGACAAAGGGTACTTGGGACAGAAATGAGTAGATTGTAAGTGTCTTGATCCAGGATGAAAGCTTTGTACAAAGAATGTTCATCCTCATAACACTGTAGATCTTCCACTTGTTCAGTATAGGACTGTTCTGACAGAAATACTGTTAGGTAAGCTTTTCCATGTACTTAGCTCACTGTTGATGTACTATCAACTCAAATACGTGCGTTAGTGGGTGAATTTCAAAGAAAAATCAGTTTAAAATGGACTGCCAAAATCTTTTTTATGGTCCGCAGTCCTTAAGCATATATTCCTAATGATAACTATTTGAATAAAGATAAACTATCAATTAGTAGAGATTAATAGAAGCTTAATTTTAATTAAAGTAGAATTTGATAGAACATTAGTACAGAGTGCTTTTATTATTCCTTTTCTCCTGTGTATTTGCTCTTGTATTACTGTTTTGTTAATGTAGACGGTGACATTTTGTTCATCCAATTAATAATTTTGTAGTTTTCACATAGACGAGAGCAAAAACGTGACATTTTTATATATATCCTGAACTGTCTAACCTATTTTAAGGTATCATCTCTGTATTTTGAATGTATATCTTAATGTATATCAGACATAATAATAGTATATTGTTATTTGGTGTATCTAGTGGCCTAGCCATTAATGAGTCTATGATCAAACTTTGGAATGATGGTTTGGTTTGGTTTGGTTTTTTTTGGGGGGGAGCAGTGTCTTAATGTAGTTCAGGCCTTGAATTTGCAGTGTGGCCACGGGTGATCTTGAATTCTTCAAAGCATTGGGATTATAGGATTGTGACACCATTCCCAGCCTTTTGGTAATTTTTTTTTCTTGAGATTTCATTATGATTTGTTGTTTGGGTAGGTAGGGATGTCCTTTGTGAAAATAAAGTAGTAGATAATTTATCATGCAAGGGTGTTATTTTCTAACCCTTCTCAATGGCCATAATCTCTTTTAACAGCTGATCTTATTTTCAAACAAATCTGTCTGAGATTGTGACCCTTGCGGGGCTCGTCCCAGGTCCTAAGGTGCCTTAGTCTGTCCTTCAAAAGACAGCAAAGGCTGGGGGTTTGGCTCAGTACTGCAGTGCTCACCTAGCATACACAGTTCAATTCCTAGTACTGGAGGGTGCAAGGGAAGGCAACTGTAAGTTACACTTTAGTTTCCTTCCAATGTGCAGCAGTGTTTCATTCAGTCATGAATCCTAAATTATAATTTTATGTTTTAGGAAACTGTATTTTAGTGACAAAGGTCATCATTATAACTTATAATACTGTACATTTTCAAAACAACCTTACCAGCATAGCATGTACAGAAATGTATCAAAGAATGTATAATTGATATTTAAGCACCTGAAACTTCATAAACTACAAGCATATATAATATGCACTAGTTTTAGATTTTTTTTTTTAAAGTGTCCATCCTTGGGTCTTCACACTGCTAATAACCAGAGAAAGGAGAAACCTCCGGTAAATATGGTTTCTCTCTGTAATTTTGCAGATTACATTTGAGCAGAAAAATGGTTGTATATGGGGTTAGTTGTGTTAAACTACATTACTTCACTCTATTGGCCTGGTGTGGAAGAATGATGAGATAGTCGTAGTTGTCTTATATCAGTGCCACAGTAGAGGGAAAGGGTTGTTTTGTTTTTAACTTCTTACTTATCTTAATTGAGAAATAGTATAATAGTTATGTATGTTCACTAACTTTTATACTGGAGACCCACCTCCAATCCCCTACTGGAAAGAAAATTATTTAATGATTTTAGGGGTTATGGATGTAATGTGCGATTTCCCCCAAAGCAACTTTCTAATGGAAAGCACAAAGTACTAGCTTTTTGAAATGCAGCTTGATGGAAGTGGGGTTGATGGCACACACCTGTAACACTTGGTGGAGGGCTCTAGGCCAGCCTCAGGACTGCTTAGGTACTGCAGGAGGCCACCAGCATCTCCTGACATCCACTCTGCCCTTGTGCTCTACTGAAAGAGTGTCTTTTCTTCCTTAATGTTCCTTCATTAAACCTCCCATACAGTCATTCCCAGTCTCCTTCAAACTCATGGCCTATTTTTTTCATTAATTATTAATGCTTGCATATGTATATACATTTGTATATATGTATATGACCTGCTCAGTCCATAGTACTATAGATTTAATTACCTCAAAATCAGAGAAACTAAAAGTACTAATTGATAGGATCTATTACTGGGTAGTCTCTGATTACAGACATCAGTGAATTCAAAGTTATGAAGGGTGAAAATTGATACTTCCATTTAAGACAAGGTACAGATCATACAAGTATTAACAGCTGAATTAGCCATAAGGTGAGCTAGGGTCTTGAAATGTTTACAAAGCCAGAGGTGCATTCACAGGGACAAAAGTTTAGTAACATGCCAATATTCATGTACCTTTACTGTACAAAAAATAATACCTAAAAAGATAAAAGTGCTAAGACAGGTGGAAAAAAAGCAAGTCAGAAATTTTGTATTAAAAATATTTTTCTAGACTGGAGAGATAACTTAGTGGTTAAGAGCATTTGTTGGGGGTTGGGGATTTAGCTCAGTGGTAGAGCACTTGAAGGCCCTGGGTTCGGTCCCCAGCTCTGAAAAAAAAAAAGAGAGAAAGAGAAAAAAAAAGAAAAAGAGCATTTGTTGTCTTAGAGAGGATCCGGGTTTGGTTCCCAACCCCACATGCTAGTTGGCAACTCGCACCTCCAATTCCAGGGGATCTGACTCCTCCCTCTTGTGTCCTCTGGGGACACTATGCATGCGGACCCTAGGCATGCCTGTGGGGTGCATGTGTACATACATACATACATACATACATACATACATACATACATACATACATACATTCAAAACACTTGTGCACATAAATATTTAAGAAACTTGGGTGGTTTCTGAAGGTGGATGTGATAAAAAATCATTTCTTGATATTAAATAAGCATATTGAATTCCATGTAATAAAAGTGTTCTTAACATGACGGTGAAATACAAGGTTCTAAAAGAAAGTACTTTACTTCCTAATCAGAGTCAGTTCACTCCCTTCCTAAAAGTTATCCTCTGTGTCGCAGATTGCGGATGTCACCACCGAGACATTTAGTTGTGTGCACCAACCATCTCTGCTGAGGGGTAAACCACACACAGCTAAGCCATCAACACTGAAAGAGCTACCTACCTACCTACCTGGGGCTTTTGGCACCACAATCGTGTTTAGTTGCAGAAGTATGAAATACAAGATGAAATGAGGTGAATCTGTGTTAATGAGAGTGTGCTGATAGTGTGCTTTTATAGCTACTTGTTAAACATACCACGTCTAAATTTTCCGAGGAATGAACTTCAGGAAATGAGTCATGGTTTTGTCTTGTGCTTCGCTCATCTTAAGTCTGAGCAGAAACTCAAGTGCAGTGGAAGAACAGTTTTCTTTTGTCTGTGCTAAGGTTAAACCCAGGGACACTTAGCTACATCCCCAGCCCAAAAATTGTTCAGAGAAGCATATGTGTCCTGTATGTTTCTGATCGTTATTTATAAATGTGCATACTTAAATGCATAACAGTGTTTCTGGGATTTCACCTAGAACTGGTTGGGGTGCAGAGCAAGAGACTCACGTGGAGGCCGTCCAGGCGCCGGGAGCATCCTGCCCCTGCTGCATTTAGCCTGTTAGCTTCGGCAGCTTAAGCACATACGGTCAGAATCATCTTAAGCTTTATTAAGTCTGTCTTACCCTTTTCCATGATTTTTATTTATAAAATAGCTTGTTCTCAAATTGAATAGGGTCCTTATGCTTAGAAGTCTACCTGTTCACTTGGAAATAGAATGAAAATAGGTATGGATTTTTAAATTTTTCAGTAAGTTTCTTAAATACATGGTGTGAAGTACTATTTGCATGGCATAAACAGGTTTTTAAAAGATCAAGCCTTACTCATTTGTCTTATCATTAGATACTTAAAGACCAAATGCAAAACTGACTGAATTTGTCCTGAGGCAAACAGTAAAGGCATTTCAGGTGTTGACCGCAGACTCCAGCAGCTGACAGGTTTCTTCTTGCACTTGGGGTTGTCTCATTTAATTACGTAAGTGAATAAGAGTCTACACATTCCCTATAGACGTTCAAAGACCTTTCTGTAAAAATAATATTTTATACTGGGTTTTGAATGGATATATGGGCCACCATTTTAAGTAAAACATTTTTCCAATTTAAATCACAAATTATTAGGTCAGGTGAGGTAGTGCATACTTTTAATCCCAGCACTTGAGACAACAGTTTGAGGCCAGCCACAGCAATGTAGTAAAACTGTCTCAAAACCAATCAGAAATCATACATTAACATCTAAGTATAAAGTAAACCAAGATTTGCATATATCTTATGGATAAATTTCTGTGATAAAACTAATTATGTTCTCAAAGATCTTTTCTCAACTATTAAGGTAAAATTGGGACAGTAAACATCTGATATGTAACAACTGGTGTATTTACCTATCAAAACATAGTCAACATAGAATGTATGTTTATCTCCCCAAAGGATTGTTCATGAACCTTTGTGCTCCTTTCCTGAGATAAGCACCCGGACGTTACCCTCCCAGGAAAGTACTAATTGCTCTAGGCTAGTTCATATTTTTTATAGTTTTATTGGAATCATGTATACATTTATTTATTTGCTTGTTTGTTTTCACTTGGCATAATTGGAAATTTATTATAGGTAGTGATAGTACATTTCTGGAAACTGCTTAGTACTGTCTGTATTCATACAGTGGGATTTATCTGTTCACTTGTTGGCCAGTATTGTTTCTGGTTAGGGACCATTACAAATAAAGGCACCTGAACAGACATGAACAGATCTTTGTATGAACAGTGCTTTCATTTCCTTTGACTAAACAGTGACATGCGTGGTTCATGTTTAAATTTTTAAAGAGAATTTTACAGTATTTTCTAAAGTGTCATTTTTACTCTTATCAGCAATTTATAAAGGATCTACCCTATCTCAACACTTGATATAGTCTGTTTTAAAGTAAGTAGGGTAAAGTCTTTGTTAAAGATTTTTATATATGTGTTGATGTGAGTTTATGTGCACTATATACAAAAAAAGTAGATTCTAATATTAAAAAGTAGACTGTTGAAACAGCATGCTGAACTATACCAACAGTGACGTTACATATGTTACACCACTGCTGTGTTGCAGGAGTTTGGGGTGCTCCATTTTGAGGTCCCAGTGAGTCACAGGCATGCACTTAATCCAGAAGCTATCTAGTATCTGTAGACGAAAGACATACACATATTAACTCATTTCTAACTGCCTTCTTTGCTCTGTGTCTGGGCTCTTCTAAGCCTTTCGAGGCTAGTGTGCCCTTATCTTTCCTCCTAGCTCAACACCTCTAAATCTGCCCTCAACCTAGTTGCCCAGTTACTTTCTATGAAGCCCATTTTTCTTGCTGCTCAAGACACTTTCGGGCTGCCCTTCCATGGGCCACTTTCCTTTTCCGCCTACATTTTGGAAGATCTTCCCTACAGCTCTGAGTCTGTTCTGTCTCCCTCCCCCAAATATCTGAATTCTTCTCTCTCTTATCCTGTGGAAACCTGGAAGTCCTCCCTCTTTCTTTCCACCCATCCATTGGCTGCTGGCATCTTTATTGATTAATCAAGAACCAATTAGGGACAAGAACCTTCAATATTAATACTTGCAGATTCCAGGTTAAACCAAAGCATCAGAACCAGTCTTCTACACTGCTGAGTAGTGATCCGCTTGAGCTACGTACCTGTTGGAGCTTATACTGAGTCCATGAAGGCCAGCAGACGGTGTCAGATCCCTGGACTTAACCTACAAAGGGTTCTGAGGGGCTGTGTATATACTGGGAACCTGAATCTGGGTCCTCTCTGCAAGAGCAGTAATAAGCATGCTTAACTTCTGAATCATCTCTCCGGCAAGCAAGATGCAGAGTTTTTGCATGAAGTAAATAATCTTGGTGTCACAACAGTTGTCAAAAAAAAAAAAAAAAGAATATTTTACACCGTTGCGGGCAGTGAAACAGTAGTTGTCTTTCTGATTTTTTTGGAGAGGGGCGGGGTTAAGCTATATTCTAAAGAGTTGTTTTCTCTGTTTATGCCTCCTCTACATGCTTTTGTGCTACTGTGGCATTCGTGCCACTTTTATGATCTTAAAAGGAAAGCAGTATGGTGAACCAATGGGCCACCTTCGTAGCCATCCTGTTTATTTTACTAGCTAGATTTAGGTAAATTCATACTAATAAATTTATTTGTGGTTTACTTTCATTTTTTATGGTGCTGGGAATTAAATCATGGTCAGCAAGCACCTTGTTTCCTTTAAATTCATTATTCAGTTTTGAGTTCTGTAAAAGAGAAAAAAAATCTCCCAGGTATGTTGCTGCTTTCTGTGAGGTCTTCTAGTATGAAAAGCACTGACTGTTATTTAAAGCCTGTGGAATGTCTAGAAGCACAGGTGTCCTGTGCGCGGCCACAGTAAAGGTGCCGATACAGGCTGTGTTGACTGTTGGATACGTGCTGAGAACTCCATTAGTTTCCTCATTGTGGGAACATACAGAGCTCTTAACAGGAACTGGGATGGCGTGGGTCAATGGCTCACTCAGCAGTGTCTGGTGCCGACTGATGTAACATGTAAAGCTACTGTTGGTATAATCCAGCATGCTGTCCCAACAGCACATGTTTACATTACAGTCCACTCGTGTGTGTTTTTAAGACAAGATCTCAGTGCAGACTGCCTCAACTGGGTGTGGATGTGTGCAGAGGGTGGCATTGAAAATCTGATCCTGCTTCTACTTCCTAAATGCTGCCATGCCTAGCTTACAAGTCCACCCCCCACACCACTCACCACGCTGACCCCTACCCACCCATGCTTCTTTTGGCTGGCCTGGAACTCACTCTGTAGAAGAACAGACTAGCCTCAAATCAGAAATCCACCTACCTCTACCTCCTGAGTGCTGGGACTAAGGGCAGGCACCACTACTGCCTGTCTAGACACCCACCCACCCCCTTTTTAAAGAATTATTTATTTATTGTATGTGAGTACACTGTCACTGTCTTCAGACACACCAGAAGAGGGCATCGGATCTCATTGCAAATGGTTGTGAGCCACCATGTGGTTGCTGGGAATTGAACTCAGGACCTCTGGAAGAGCAGTCAGTGCTCTTAACCTCTGAGCCATCTCTCCAGCCCTAGACGTCCACTCTTAATGTTGAAATTCAGTGAAGTTATAAACCAGTACTGCGGTTGTATATTATCAGTTATTTACTGTGCATAATTGTATGGGGGAGAGAGGCATTGGTTAATTTTATTTCGGGGTTTTGGTTTTGGTTTTTTTTAGGCGAGTTTTTATTATGTTGCCCAGGTCATGAATTTCTCCTAAACTGCCAGCCCCTCCCCTCCACATGCCTGGTATTATACCCATACTCCCATGGCCTGGCTGTCATATGCTGTACTTTTGTGCAGTTGGCAACACAGTGGGTTTGTCTGTCACCACTAGCACTTGCAATGTCTTGTTTGAACATTAAAACAGCTATGATGTCACTAGTATAGGGCTTTCAGGTCAGGTATAATCTGTGGAACGGCATCGTATGTGAGGGAACACTTGAAGTGAGGACAGCATAATCAAGCTCTGAACTTTTAAAATTAGGCCATAGAAATTCAGAGAGCATACAGTATGAATAATTGGGCTGTGTTCTCTAAACATATCACTGATGGGCTCATTTGACTGTAAAGCCATTCTAGAAAAGAAGCCGTTTATTATCTGCATGGGTTACTATGTTCTAACACACTGCCAGTGAGTCAGAGTTACTTTTATTTCAATGAATATTACAGTCCAATTTCAAAACCCTGCAATTATCACCATCAGTCGCAGTGACCCTCCACACTTACTACTGAGTATGCCCAGCATCCAAGGGTAAGCTTTCTGGGGGCTTTGGAAATAGCAGGTAAACTGCTTGTTGTTTAAGGAGGAGGAGTTGAGTTTGGTCCCCAGCATGCTTGTAAAATGTTGGAATTGCTATCACAGTGCTGAGAGGCAGAGACAAATGAATCCCTGGCCTTGCTGGTCTACCCTAATCCCAGAGTCTCAGGTCCAAGGAAGAAGCCCTGTATCAATAAATGGAGGCTGGTGAGATGGCTCAGTGGGTAAAGGAAGGTCCTTGTTGCCAATACTGATGATCTTCATTTGATCCTGGAGATCCATTGTCAGGAAACAACCAGCTCCCTGAAGTTGTCCTCCGACCTCCACTTTGTATTGTGGGACACAGGCCCATACATAACTAAAACTTTTAAGTTGTAGTTTGAATCAGATTGCCCCCCCCCCCATAGCTTCAGGCATTTGAACACTGAGTTCCCAGTTGGTGCTATTTGGAGAGTTAAGAAGCTGTTGTTTTAGAGGAAATATAGCCCAGGGGAATTGAAAAACTAGAGCCATTTCTGGTGTATCCTTTTTGCTTCCTACTTGAGATTAGATATGTGAACTTTACCTGTTCCTGTAACCATGCCTACCTTGCTTCTCTACCATAGCGATGAGTGACACTTATCCCTCTAGAACTGAATGCCCCAAAACATCCTTCTCTAAGTCACCTTGGTCAAGCTTTTTTATCACAGCAACAGAAAAGTAACTTAATACAATGGTTCCCAAGGCCTGTCACCTGAGGTGTCCTCAAGGCCCACACAGCAGAAGCTCTCCACGTGAACCATGAATATAAGTTTATATTTGAAAGGCACATTGCCCATGTACAAAAAGTAGTTGCCTTGGTAAGTAGTAAAATCTTCCCCTTGCAGACTCTCACAACTGACTGAATTCATTTTGCAATTTGGCATTCTTTATCATTATTATTATTTCTTTTTTAATGTGTATTGGTGTTTTGCCTACTTCACACATGTCTGTGCAGAAATGTTTGATCTTGGAGTTACAGTGATATAAAGTGCCATGTTGTGCTGGGATTAGAACCCAGGTCCCCTGGAAGAGCAGCCAGTTCTCTTAACCGCTGATCATCCCTCCAGCCCCAAATTGGGCATTATTAACTAGATATATACATTTCCCTTCTAAGCAGGCACTTACATTCAGAGACTTATGGCCAAGTTGGTATATATAATGTACCTGGTTTTGGTTTTGTTACAGTGTCTTACTATGTGGGCAACTTTGGTCTGTTTCTGTTCCAGCCTTCCACTTTTGCCAAGAATAAACCTGATAGAAATACTCAGCAGGAAATAGGCTGTGACGTTGCCCCTGTGCTTCCTGACCAGCCGCATTCGGACTTCCCATGGGCAGTTGGTAATTTTATCTGCACTGACAGTAAAGCAGTTGCAGAACTGCCTGGAGCTTTATTTGATACTTCACATCGGAGGGATTTCCTGCCGAGCCTTTCTGTGTGATTCAGGTTTCTCTTGCCATCTTTGTTTTCGATCCTTTGCCAGCCTCCTTAGCTCGTGATTTCAGTAATCACTTCCACATGAGTGACTCTGTCTCTCCCCCATATTTCCAATAAGCTGCTCACAGTAACATGTATTTCCTGCCAGTATGTTAAATTCCAGACTAAAGTCTTTTTTTCTCCAAAATCTCTTAGACTTTTTTTCCCTTTCCTTTCCCTCATTATTGAAATCTTATTATTCAGAGACTTGGACAGAAAACAACCAGTCATTGTACCACACCAGGATTTCTCCTACAACAATGCTCTTTTCTGTTCACATGGTCACTGTCGCTTACCCAGATTCTTAACCTTTGTTCACAGTTTGACATACATGGTTTATCTTCCAAAGCAGGAACATCTTAGGGACATGGTGAAGACTGAGGAGGGTTCTTTTAGTAGTATACTTTTAATGGTATACTTTTCAACCTCAGGTTATAGGCACCAAACTTAGCTATTAACTTATTTCCTTCCCAGAACAGATGCATCCACAGCCCTGCCAGATTTAGCTTCCTGAGGCCCAGCCCCGAGTTCTTCTCCACAATTCTCCAAAGGTTCTAAATAGCCTGCCAAGGAGAATGGAATGCAGGCATGGTCTTCAAGGTCTTGGCAGTCCCAGCTTTGTTACTACGTCTTTATTTTGATTGCTCAGTGTAATGTTCGTATCCTGAGTTTCCTCATTTAGGAAAACAGGGATTCAAGTGCTTGGACCTCAGTTTCTCGGCTGCCGTGGGGTTGTTAGTACAGCTCGAGGTCCAGTGTGTAGCTGCAAATGCTAGGCACAGTCATACTGGGAACCAGTCGCTGTGCACCTGAGACTTGTGGGGGTTTTTGTCTCATCTGCATGTTCCTGTCTGTGAAAAATGGTAACCTCCTTAAATGTCCTAAAGATGGAGTCCCTTCATGCCTCTGATACGCCAAAACACATGGCCCCAAATTCACAGGTGTACCTTGCAGCTTCTGTGTCTGTATCTTTGAGGGGGAGTTTTGTCATTTTGTTGGAGAGAAGTGTTAAGAGTATATTGATTGTAAACTTGAATGTAGAGTAATTTAGGAAAGGCGCCTCAGGATATGCCAGTGAGGAATGTTCTTGATAAGGTTTATTGAGATAGGAATGTGGATAATACCCTTTCATGGCCTGCGTGAAAAGAGCCAAGAACAGGAACGACCGTGAGGTACTAGCCTGTGCTGCCCTCATCCCTTTCTCCCCTGCAGTACAACAGTGCCTACTGTGTGCCTGAGGAAACCCTTCCTCCCTAAAATTGCTTTTGTCTGGCATTTTATCTCAGCAGCAAGAAAAGAAACAGCTCTTTGATTTTGTGTTTTTGTCGCCGGTTAATTTTGTTCTAAGGCAGAATCTAAGATCCCCTACCTGTCTCCCATGTGCTGAGATTACAGGCATGAGCCACCAAATCTGGCTTTATGAGAGCATTTTTCACTCCCTAAAAAGTGTTTCCTTATGACCAAGAGCTCTGTCATGCATTTTAGTGCCAACTCCCTAGGACTTGCATTTTAGTAATGAAGACTTGATAATTTGATTATTAAATGTTTTATCATCAAACATTCATTTATTTTGAAACATTAAGACTGAGCTGTGATGCTACCCTGACTAAATATTTCATATTCTACCATGAAAGATGGCCAAACCATTTCTAAATATGCAGTGCTAAGTCCATTCACCTTGTTCAACTTCACTAAAAGTCTTCATCTTGCAAACCTAAGTTCGTATTAATTAACTACAAATTCCCTCATCTGCTTAGCCCTTGGCATCTTCCTTTATGTTCACATGAATGGAATCACACAGCCTGATGTCCTTGAGAGTGATCTGTGCTACCATGTGACAAGATGTCCTTTATACTGCATGGTGCTGTGTGTGTGTGTGTGTGTGTGTGTGTGTGTGTGTGTGTGTGTGTAGGCAAAGTTTCTTTATTTATGTATCTTCCATCTCTTGGCTGTTGTAAATAATACTGTATTAAAAGGAGGTACAAATACCTTCTGAGCTTCAAGTTTGAATTCTTTCTGCTTTATACTTGGACCTGAAGTTGCTGAATCAGATGACAATGCTGTTTCTATTTTTAAAGGTGCATCCAGTCTAGTCTCCATAACATTTCACCATTTTACACGTTACAACGCACAGGGGTTCTTGATATCCACAATACAGCTCATTTTCCTTGTTGGGGTGAATTTGTTATATTATAAAGATCCCAATTTGTGTATTTGTATATAGATAACCAGGTCTTTCATCAGCATTTATTGAAGAGATACTCTTTTCCCATTGTGTAGTCTTAGCATTCTTGTCAGAAATCATTTTACTGAACATGGAAGAAGGAAAGTTCCACAAGACCTCACTCTAAATGAAGAACTCCTGGTAGTCAGTGGCTAGTCAGAGAGAGCCAGCTGTTTTGGGAACCATCAAGGCAACACCAGCTGGATTCAGCAGGTGCATATGACAGTAATGAGAGAAGAGGTCATCGTCATGAATTCAAGAGGATGTGTGGAGGAATTGTATTGAAGGAGAGCACTGTGGAGATGATGCTAAACAGTCAATGAAGTCCTCAACAAAAGTCATTCAGATCGTAAAGAATTTATTTCAGCATGCTTCACTGTTCTGGTGATGTGTATATCTGCCTATTTGTCATTATCATATCATCTTAATAGCTATTGCTCTGTACTGTGTCCAGAAATCAGGACATGTACCAGGCTTGATGGCGCAAGCCTTTAGTCTCAGCAGGCAGAGCCATGCAGATCTGAGTTCCTGGGCCAGCCTGGTCCACACAGGGTTCTTTGAGATCCCATATGAATTTCAGGCTGGCTTTTTTCGTTTGTGCCAGGATGCCGCTGTGATTTGTGGTATTGCTTTGAGTCCAGATCATTTCTGGTACTGTGTGAGTTTTAAAAGTGTGAAATGTTCATATGGGCATGAATGCTTATGCAGTTATTTCTATCTGCAGTGGTGCACAGTATTTTGTGTTCAAGTTTTGGACATCCATGATTAAGTTTAGTGCATAATAGCCTATTTTAAATGCAATGGGAAATTAATTTTTCTTTTTCGCTGCTGTGTGGGTGTGTGTGTGTGTGTGTGTGTGTGTGTGTGTGTGTGTGTGTGTTTCATGTTATATTTTAGAGCTTTGCAGATTTTTGTGGAATTTTTTAAAAGGTGAGGTAATGTTACCAATAAACAGATAATTGTATTTTTCCTTTGCACTTTGGATACCTTTTATTTCTTTTTCTTGTCTAATTATCTGGGCAGTGTTTGGTGTACTATGGGAATGGCCACCTGTGCCTCATTTCTGGAGGGAACACTCCTTCCTTCCCATGTCCTAGGCTTCAGCACCACAGTCTGGCCCCTGGGTCTGCTTTTGAGATAATTCCTTCTGTTCCTACTTTGTTGACCACCTTTATCCTTAAAGGGTATTAGATTTTTTTTTCCAAAGATTTTTCTGCATCAAGTTCATGGTGTATTTTTTTTTCTCTTAATCTGATATAATAAATTGATTTTCCTTGTATTAAATTGATGCTATTATACATTTGTCCTATATCCTTTTATACAAAATATACAAGGTAAAATATGAAAAATACACATATGCAAGCATATATGCAAGATTACTGTTTAAAATTACTTTAAAGGTTTAAAATGTGACGCAGATACATTGGTGTACACCTGAAATCTCAGAACTCAAGGATTTGAGGCAGGAAAATTGTGAGTTCAAGGCCAGCCTGGGCTATATAGCAAGTTCAAGCCTCCTATTTTAAAGAGGGGGGAAAGAATTTTTGGACAAAAACTGCAAGTAACTCATAATACTCAATATTTTTCTTCATTTTTTTTTAATTCGGCATTAACACATAAGTACTTTCTTATCTTAGAAACCCTATTCACAGGTCAGTGAGGTGGATCAGTAGGTAAAGGCCTGGTAACCTGAATCCAGTACTGAAAATTGACTCCTGCTGCTTGTCCTCTGACACCCCCACACATGCCACAGCATGTGCCCCTCATATACACTCAAAAAAATGTAAAAAAAGTAAATAATACTTGCATCATTTTTTTAGATTTATTTATTTATTTTATGTATGTGAGTACACTGTAGCTGTCTTCATATACACCAGAAGAGGGTGCTGGGATTTGAACTCGGGACCTCTGGAAGAGCAGTCAGTGCTCTTAACCACTGAGCCATCTCTCCAGCCCCTACTAGCATCATTTTAATAGATGATTAAGACCATTGTTCTGAGAAGCTCTTTATTCCTAAGCCTTACTAGTGACGTATGGAACTATTGTAGTCATGTATATAAAAATTAGTATGATTTAAGTAGAAGAAAACTGAGTCTATGCCAGTACTCATTTATAAGCAGTGGATGTGCAGGCTGAAATAACATGACCAAGATACAGAAGACCTATTCAGACTGAACTGTGAACCCTATGACCAAAAGGACTGTACAATTACTGTTAGCAGAATAGAAAAGCCACCTGAGAATTGATTGGTTGCATTCCTGGAACATGTCCAATTCTTACGTCTAGAACTTTTTTTCTTCTGGGTTTTCAAAACAAGATTTCTCTGTGTAATCCTGGAACTCACTCTGTAGACCAGGCTGGACTCAAACTCAGGGATCCACCTGCCTCTGTCTCCTGAGTGCTGGGATTAAAGATAGATGCCACCCACCTCCCAACTTTATGGCTAGAACTTCATGAAAATATTTTTTAAGATTTATTTTATGTTTGTGAGTACACTGTTGCTCTTTTCAGACACACCAGAAGAGGGCGTCAGATCCCATTACAGATGGTTGTGAGTCACCATGTGGTTGCTGGGAATTGAACTCAGAACCTCTGGAAGAGCAGTCAGTGTTCTTAACCACTGAGCCATCTCTCCAGCCTGGCTAGAACTTTTTTTTTTTTTTTTTTTTTTGGTTCTTTTTTTCGGAGCTGGGGACCGAACCCAGGGCCTTGTGCTTCCTAGGTAAGCGCTCTACCACTGAGCTAAATCCCCAGCCCCCTGGCTAGAACTTTTTAATTGATTAAAATATTCCCACTGTAATGTGTAGTCATTTTACACAGTACCAATTGTAAGAAGCTAAACTTGGTTCACATGGGAAACTCATGAATACAAAGAATAATTCATTTAAAGTCATAGGACAGAGGGATCAATGTAGAAACTGCCCATGAGTTGTCCTAGCAATGTTTGATTCATTTCATCAAATATGGAGTAAAACTAATCAAATCACCACCATTTTGTTTCTTCTATTTTAAGACAGGGTCTCACTATAGCTCTGGCTGGTTCTACTAACTCTCTACACTAGATGGGCATCAAACTCACCTAGCTCCTGCCCCTTTCAGTACCCAGCTCATTTGTAAACCACCTCAGCTTCATTCAGCAAACATTTTCACAGCCACATTCTAGGTTTTGGAAGTAACAAGGGCTTTAAAAGCAACTCCCTAGAAAAGGGTAAAAATAGTTCTACTGGGTTGGGTTGTATGGAGTGTTGAAGAGCATTCTAGTATGTCCTGTTCCTGAGTTGGTCAAGCAGTAGTTCACACAGCAAAGAACTAGTCAGCTCTAGCTTTAAAATGGTCCAAGGTCTGAGAAGTCTCCATTGTATACAGAGTCTCAATATTACCTGATGCTCACCTATACCAGCCCATGTCCTCCGGCTCAAGCAGTTAATTCTGTTGATTGTTAGGCTACCAGAAATGAACAGGCAGACATTCATTCCCCAACACCATAAAATAACCAAAGGCTAGGTTTTGATTGGCTTCCTCATTACTTACGTATCCACCTAACCAGCTTCCTCTCATTAATTACTTGGCAATAACTTGCAAACATATTTGTTATTAATATCTCAGTCTGGCCAGGTAGAGGTGACACACACACATTTAATCCCAGCACTCTAGAGGCAGAGGCAGTCGGGTCTCTGAATTTGAGGCCTTCCTGGTCTACAGAGTGAGTTCCAAAACAAACAGGGCTACACACAGAGAAAGTGTGCCTTTAAAAATGGTATTTGCATATTAAATCTAGCATGTATATTTTATCCATTTATTCATTTTGGTTTCATGGCAGGGTTTCTTTGTGTAGCTCTGACTCCTGGAACTCACTCTGTAGACCAGGCTGGCCTCAAGCTCAGAGATCTGCCTGCCTCTGCCTCCCAAGTACTGGGACTAAAAGTGCGCACCACCACTGCCTGTCACAAATTTTAGTCTTGGATCATTTTATATACTCAACATGAAAATGAAAGTAACTTATGTGCAGAGCTCCCTCCAATTTCATCTTAACCCGTCCAAAATTTTAGTTAATTTCTACCAACTCTCTATGTGTTTCACTGTCCTAGGCTTTTCTGAAAAGTAACAAACTAATATACTGATACTTTCCATTAACCTCAAAGGTGTTTATACAGAGGTTTTGGAGTCTCATGCCTGGATGCAGGGGTAAAATACTGTTTCTCTTCATCCTCTACCGCTGCTATGCAGATGATGCAGGCTGCAAACCAACAAAAGTGGTATGTGCCGTAATTGTGTAAAGATAAAAGGGTAAAAATGCCTAGGAATCATGATTTACATTGCTTTACATCTTGACACAGTCTCAACAAACATGGAAGTTATACCTAAACTCCAGAAGTCCCAGGAGCAAAAAAATGGCAGCCCACACAGGCAAGGCTTCCTTGGATATGAACTTTCGAAAGCCCCAAGTAGATTAGAGAGTATAGGTGTGCACACAGAGGACCCCTGGGGTCATAGTGTGTCACTCCCCTTCCTCCTCTGTTGTGGACTCGTTTGCCAAGTGTGTGTCGCATCCTTGGACAGACACCGCTGAGCATGTGTGTGCAAGGTGTGACTGATTTGGACTGCGATGAGCAGTTTCTTGACACCGTGAGCAATTGCCTGGCTATAGGAAAGGAAAGCGTAACACACTGGTGGCTCCAAAGGAAAGTTGACTGTTACAGCAAATTCTTAAGGAAGCCAAACAGCAACAGAAGATGCATGTAAACCAGAACATACTCTTGGCACAGCACAGAGTGATGAACGAGGTCAAGAACATCTTCAGCAACAAAAGCACTGAGCAAAATGAATCTAACAAGGAAGACGCAGGTGTCAAGCTAAAGGAGGTGGACTATCAACGGTAAACTATGTGGGCAGCTGTCCCAACAAAAAGACAAAACACTGAATTCTTGCATACATGTGTTATTCAGGAGAATTGTTGGAACAAGTTTATAAGCATTGCTAATTGTTGCAAAGTTTGGAGAATATTGTTCTACATAGATTTTAAAATGTCTAAGATAAGTTGATTTAGAAGGTGACTAAGGATTAAATGTTGGTTGGTTGTGCAAAGAATTGAGAAACAAGACTGTCCTTTTCCATTTCTTGCTCTGGGAAGGAAGTGAGCTGGCCAACTCAATTGACTTCTTTGTGTCCAGGATATCACTCATCCCAAATAGCTTTTTGCATTGCCTGGGAGCTCACAAAAGGAGTCCCTCGAGGGTTTCTAAAAAGCTATGAACTAGTCTGAGCACACTGTGCTTTCTTTGTGTGTGGTATCCAGCAGTTCAACATTCAAATAGGCACTTAATAAATTATGTTACCTTGAATAAGTTAAGTCAATTTTATTATATAGTTTCAGATTTATTGCTACTGGGATAGTCGTGAAAGTATCCTTTTTAAAAATATGTCTGTGATGTACTTTCAGCCATGTGTAAGAGCGAAGTCTTTATTTAATGTGTATTTTATCACAATTCTTTGTCCACTGATAAGCAAGTTCCTAAAGATCCTTAAACCGTGTTAGATATAAACCTCATTGTATCTGACAAGAACAGATGAGCTAATACATGCTGGGTTTTAGTTGATTCATGTCCTTGTCATCTTAGGATGTGTTCCAAGAAAAAAAAAGTCAAGTTCCATGACTACAATAAGACACGTTTTTCTCATTCTGTGATTTGTTGGAAGTGCCATGGAGAATTTGTTCCCTAATATTGTTCGCAAAATCCAACTCGTTGTAGCACTTGCTGAGGGGGTAAAAATACAGCTACTTATAATCACCCTTGACATTTGCAGACTAAAAAGAGGTCTTGTTTTTCTCCCACTTGGTTCCTGGCTTTACTCACTGACTCAATAAACAAGGCTTATTGTAGAAAGATTTCGCATGGAGAAAATGGCAAGAGAGTCGCAGCCCTACATATGACTTCTGACTCTTCCCTTAGTAGCTGGATAGACCTCAACCTTCTGATCTTCCTCCACAGTAAAATGTAGCAACCAAGAATTGCCCCAAGCTGTGGAGCTCGGAGAGGTGTCTGAAGTGCTGAGCACATAGGCTAACTCCGAGTGTCTGCTCGCTTTGTCTCCTTCCTCTTCCTGTCGCTGTTATACATCATGTGTCCAGAAGAACCTAAGTCACATACCTCTACATCTTTCATTTACACAAGTAACACCTCCTTCCTAATAGTAATCATTACACAAATCTACATATGTAATATCAACAGTACAGAATTATGATTATACTAGCAGTTATATATTTAAGCTTGTACTGTGTGTGTGTGTGTGTGTGTGTGTGTGTGTGTGTGTGTGTGCGCGTGTGTGTGTGTGTGTGTGTGCATGTCCTCACATTCATGCATCTGTATGGACCCTCGACATGCAAGCAGAGGTCAGAGGATAATTTGCTGTAATTAGTTCCAGAAACTCTGACTAGCAACCTATGGGGCAAGCATCCAGTGAGGCAGCATGCTGGCCTGGTTAAGGTTTTTTCATGCACATTGATTTCCAAGTTGTTTGAATAATTTCCCAGATACTGTAAGAACATTAAGTGGAAGGGTAAACTACCATCAGTAGGCAAACCTGATCTAGACTTTCTCACCCTGAGCCCGTTGAGGTAATCAGGACTTTCTCTCTGCACTCCAGAGCAAACGCAGTACTTGAGTGTGAGGCCAGGTTGGTCTAGATAGTTCCAGACCTGTTAGGGCTACATAGTAAGACTGTAAGAAAACAAAACAAGAGTGCTTGGTAGTTCTTGGTATAACCCACAAATTTATAACCCAGATAATCCCAAAGGAAAAAAGTTTTCTGTTTATGCTGTGTTTTGAATATCCACAGGATGCTGATGATGAAGACCCAGGCCACCCAGAGAGAAGTCATTGATTGCACTGCCGTTGGAATAAAATAAGGTCATCCTTTGTCCTCCCCCTGAGTAGTACCATTCAATCATACCTTCTTTGTATGGTCGTGTACTTTTTGTGTTTTTCTTTTTTCAAGACAGGGTTTCTCTGTGTAGCCCTGGCTGGCCTGGCACTCGAATAGTAGACCAGGCTGGCCTTGAATTCACAGCTATATGCCTGTCTCTACCCCTTTGATGGCTGAGACTAAAGGCCTGTGCCAACACATCCTTACAGTTGGAGGTTGGAGGTTGGAGGTCTGTGTGTACCATGGCCAGCAGAGTGATCATCTGCTGTAGGCAAGAAGGCAGTAACCAGTGTCTGGTTAGGAGTCTGACACCAAGTAGCTTATTTTAGACCTATTTAAACATAGCAGAATTTGGTGAAAACTTTTCCTGGTGACTCAGTCCTGTGTGCACAATAAAGCTTCAGATATGTCTACATTGAAAATCAAAGTGCATGTGACATCTTTCATAAAATGAGTCCTGTAGATTGACTTCATGTGACACTTTCAATAAAGATGGGTTCCATATATTAACAAGCTCATTGTAAGGGATGATCCAGTGTGGTCGTGGATACACAGATACCACAAAGGTCACCAGGCTATTAGCTGTGTCCACTCTCAGTCTGCTGGGCAGGAAACAGGTTATGTATCCATTCCTTTGAAGGGACAGCCTTGTGTGTTTAACATTCCTGGTTCCTCCAGTGCTTATCTGTGAGGAGAAGGAGCTGACTACCTCCCTAAAGGAAGAATGAAGGCCAGGGCACAGACTCTGTAGTCAGACGGTTGGGGTTCAAATCCCGGTTCTGCCTCCTGGCAGCTCTGTGATCTTAAAAGAACTCTTCTTTGTGCCTCCAGTTCCTTGTCTGTAAAATGAGTGCAGTGCAGCCTTGTTCTCCCTTTGCAGAAAGAACAGAAGCACTAGAAGAGGTGTACATATTTCCAATCTGGAGTTAGGCACACCTATTCTCTCATAGCCTAAAGCCTCCCACAAGGCTTGTGATTGACACATGCAAAGTTTGAAACAAGCGCTTCTTAATCTGCTGTGAAAGTGAAACAGAAGAATGGCCATGAAAGCTAGAGGTGTACACAAGAGATCGAGGCTGTGACTCAGTTAGTAGGATGCTTACCCAGCAGCACCAGGCTCTGGGGTTGACCTCAACACGGTGAAAACAGTAGGGAGGAGTCAGAAGGTTAAGGTTATTGGGTTATCACCAGCTACATATCTGATGGCCTAAGGCCAGCCGGAGCTGAGAGACCCTTGCTCACAAAATCAAAGTAAGTTAACACTTAATAAATAAAAGTGGAGAGAGGGTTTAATCACGAATAATGACCTGAAATCCTACTTCCTTAGATCTTAGTACATATGAATAAGATTCCTTTTGAAGTCAGAAAAAGTCCTTTATGCAGAGGAATGCTGGAATTTTTTTTCTGAACCTCAATGGCTGGCAGGCAGACCTGAAATTCGCTCTCTCGTGCAGTTCAATGATGAAAGGAGAAACATGCCAGGAAAATGACAAGCCCTTAATGCAAATATGAGAGATTCCAAGTCTCTCTGTCTCCCTCCCTCCCTCCCTCTTTCTCTCTCTTTCTCTCCTGCTGTAACTAATTTAGTGGTCCAGGGATCCAGGAACAACTCTAATCCCTGCTCCAAGGATCTTCATACAATTCCATATTACCCACTTTAGGACTCCAGGGTTATGTGGCAGCTTACCACCTGTCTTCCATGAACCATTCATTAGCCTCTAATTCCATATTTTCATTGGTGTTCTTTGTTGTTGTGTTTTGTTTTATCTTATTGTCAAAGAAAAGGCAGTTTCCATGTTTGTTGCTTTTACACCATTCCATCAGTTTCACTCTTTCCAATGATTCAGTGGGGGAGGGGAGCGTTTTTTAATGCCCCGAAAGGAAACATGAGGGACAGTAATGAGGTATCAAAGCATTTGCCAGTCACACTGATGAGCAGGCAGCGTTTTCTACTTAATGGTGTGGCGGCTAGAGCCAGACTGCCACCGTCAGCAGTCGCCTCCTTTCCCTGCTGCTAGCAGAGCATCCTTGATGTGAGGTCCTGGTTTTCTCGTTTGCAAATAACAGGGCTGGTTTAGAACAATACTAGGTATTGTTACAGGCAGCCCACCCACCAGAGATGACCACACAGACACAGTTTACAGCCAACTGTAAGTCTTTATTCCAGCTGGCTGGGACTACAGTCGGGTGTCTGCAGGACCATCAGTAGTTTCTATCTGCAATCCTCTACAGCTCCCCACCAGTTCACCCTCACTCTCTCCCTCACTTTTAGACGAAGTATTGATTACTCCGGAAAGGTTTTTGTGGGGCGTTTGTTGTTATTGTTTTTCTTTGTTTTGTTTTATTTTACTGATTCCCTAAGTCAGATCTGCCTCAGTCCTTTGTGGTAAGGAAATTTCATTCTGGTGTCTGAGTTAGCCAGAGGCGTGGGATCCCTAAAACTGGAGTTACCTGTGACTATGAGCCTCCATGTGAATGCTGGGAACCCAGCCCAGGCACTCTGCAAGGTCAGTAAGTGCTGACCTTGTCCACAGTTTTGTTCTTTTGGTTTTTTCTCCAAACAGGAGTGGAGCCAGAGCCTTCTGTGTGCTAAATAGATGAGTTTCCCGAGTTACATGATCTTCCCTTCTAGCCTTTCTATACCTTTTTCATTTTGACCTCAGGTCTCACTAATTTCCCCAGACTGGCCTTGAACTCACCTTGTAGCCCAGGCTAGCCTTGTATGCCATCCTCCTGCAGTTGATTCTGAAATAGCTAAGGTTACATTTCTATGGCCAAGCCCATTTTTGTTGCCATTCTTATACTGTTTTGAAACTTTTCTCTTCCCTGTCACTCCTCGACTGAAGAACTAGAGCTGAAGCACTGAAGTGACTTAGTGCCCAGAGAAAGGAAGCAGCATGTATCCACCAATGCCCATGTAATTAGGGTAAAGGTGGGATGAGGGTGGGGATAAAGCAGGTTTTTTTTAATTATATGATTGTGATGGTTTTAAAGTGATCCCCATAGACTCTTATGTTTGAAAGTTTATGTTTGAGGAGAGATGCTCATGGTTAAGAGCACTGACTGCTCTTCCAGAGGCCCTGAGTTCAATTCCCAGCAACTACATGGTGGCTCACAACCATCTGTAATGGGATCTGATGCCCTCTTCTGGTGTGTCTGAAGACAGCTACAGTGTACTCAAATACATCAAATAAATAAATAAATCTTAAAAAACAAAAAAAATTTATGTTTGAATCTCAGTCACCAGTTGATGGAACTCTTTGGAAAGGATTAGGAGAGATGGACTTATTAGATGAGGTTCTCACCAGTGTGGGCTTTAAAGTTTCAAAAGACCCCAGTCTCCTTCTCTGCCTCACGATGACATTTTAAGATACGAGCTGTCAGCTACTGCTCCAGCACCCTGTTTGCCTGCCTACTGCTGTGCTCCCCACATGATGGGCATAAGCTCACCCTCTGTCTTAGTTAGGGTTTTACTGCTATGAACAGACACCATGACCAACTCTTATAAGGACACCATTTAATTGGGGCTGGCTTACAAGTTCAGAGGTTCAGTCCAGTGTCCTCAAGTAAGGAGAATGGCAGCGTCCAGGCAGGCATGGTGCAGAAGGAGCTGAGGGTATACAACTTGCTCTGAAGACAAACAGAAGACTGGCTTCCAAGAAGCTAGGACAAGGGTCTTAAAGCCCCCACACACAGTGACACAATTCCTCCAACAAGGCCACACCTCCTTATTAGGTGCTACTCTCGGCCAACCGTATTCAAACCACCATACCCTCTAAAACTGTAATCCTCAAATAAACCCTTTTATAAGGTGCCTTGTTCATGATATCTTATCACAGCAATAGAAATTTAACTAAAGCAATGGTACAGGAGCTGGAACTATTCTTAGATATCACCCAGTTCAATTTCTTTGGTATTGACAACACAAGAACATTCATCACTCAGTATTTTTGTTGAGGATGCCAGCCTATCACCAGTTGTCTTACTTAGGGTTTCTGTTTCTGAGAAGAGGCACCATGACCAAAGCAACTCTGATAAAGGACAACATTTAATTGGTGCTGGCCTATGAGTTCAGAGTTTTATTCCATTATCATCATGGCAGGAGGCATGGCAGCATCCAGGCAGACACAGTGGTAGAGGAGCCAAGAGTTCTACATCTTGATCCGAAGGCAGTCAAAAGAAGACAGACATCCTCAAGCAGCTAGGAGGAAGCTCCCTCAAAGCTCAGTCCCACAGTGACACACTTCCTCCAACACAGCCACCCCTACTCCAACAAGGCCATACCTCCTAATAGAGCCACTCCGTGGACCAATTGAAACCATCACACTTGTCAAATGACAACTTCATACACACGTAGAAACACTTCCAAACTAGGAGTGCTTTAAACTCATTAACACCTACTTTCCTTAAACACTTTTCTCTCCAAGACTAAACCACTTACAAAAATAGGATTCTCACAGCTTAGCATGTCCTTGTGGTAGTGAAGCTGAAAACTGAACCCAGGTTTTACATGTGCTAAGTAAGTGCTGTACTGCTGAGCTACATATCCAGCCACAGAGCAAGACTTTCCTTCCTTCCTTCCTTCCTTCCTTCCTTCCTTCCTTCCTTCCTTCCTCTCTTCTTTTTAAAAATATATATTCATTTTATGAGTGAGCATTTTTCCTGCAAGAAATATGCATCGTGGGGCTGGGGATTTAGCTCAGTGGTAGAGCGCTTACCTAGGAAGCGCAAGGCCCTAGGTTTGGTCCCCAGCTCCGAAAAAAAAAAAAAAGAACCAAAAAGAAATATGCATCGTATGAGGGCTTGACGCCTTCCTTCGGAAGTCAGTAGTAGGCACTGGAGCTTCTGGAACTGAAGCTGTGGTAATTGTGAACCACAATGCAGGTGCTGGGAATCAAACCTGGATCCTCCAGAACACCACATGCTCTTAACCACTGAGTCTTCATCATCTCTCTAACACAAGCCACTTCCTTTGTAATCCTTCATTCAAATGTCAAGTGACTTTTTCTTTCGGAAGTTTGAAAGGTCCTATTGAAGTACAGCTGTAGAACTACTTACTCTATGTGCTTTAATAAGGAAACAAAGTAACAGCTAATTTTTGTGGAGAGCAACTACTTTCCTACATTGATACCAAGGAGCACAGATACTGTAGGACTGAAAACCCTAAACTCAGGGAGGGGGGAGGGGAATCAAATTTAGTTTGATAATATTCCTATTTGCTTTTCTTCATTCTTTCTGAAAGAAAATTTGCCTTTAAATTCTTCCTCACTCCTCAGATTCCCCCCTACCCCCAATAAAATCTCCTTACTGCCACAGGCCCAGTGTTGTGGCTCCCATTCCTCAGTCCAATGTCCCATTCTTTCACATCTCTCTACTCTGAAGAAAACAATCAATCCATTTAATCAAGGAGAGTAATGTTACTGTGTCAATGGGCTACTATCCAGTCTCAACATGATAACTACATCCTTTATCCAGTTAAAATCCTACAACCCAGAAAGCCCCAAGGGATGACTAATGTAGGGAATTTCAGCCACATCCTAAAACTCACAGGTTGAAGTAAAGTTGGGCCTTTGAGGCTGTCTCATTCTTTCAATGACACTATTAGAGGGAACTTCCTACAATTGACTTTGGGCAGTGTTGACTCTGAAAGTCAAGCTAGCAGTTCTTAACAATAGAACACCCTCACAGCCAAAGCAGACAAAGAGCTCTGTGCAGGTTAACAGTTGTTTCCTACACTATGCATACTTTTAAAAGATAAATTCAGACATGCCTTCATTCCCAGAACTCAAGAGGCTGAAGGATGAAGATCTGCAAGTTCAAGACTGACTAGAGTTACGTAGTGATCCCATGCTCCACCAGACCCCTAAAAGCAAAATGAGTAGAGTATATTGGTACAGCTTGTAATTCTAGAGTTTGAAGGATGAAGACATGAGGATAAGGAGTTCAAGGCCAACCTCAGCTACATAGTAAGTTGAGGCTCAGGCAGCCAGATACACATGAGACACTTTTCCCCTCCCCACTAAAATTTATTTTTGATAAAAGTTATGTAGCTATGACTAAAAGAAATGAAGTTTAAAAAAAACCTCCAACTCAGGTTGGGGATTTAGTTCAGTGGTAGAGCACTTGCCTAGCAAACACAAGGCCCTGGGTTCGGTCCCCAGCTCCAGAAAAAAAAAAAAACAAAAAACCTCCAACTCAGCATCAGTCAGTCTATGAACTAAGTTTTGTTGTGTGGTGCTACAAAGTATTAGGGTCATTAAATTATCTTTCCACAAAAAAAAAAATTGCTTCCAAAATAAATGTACCACTTTTATATTATTTGTATTTTATGAAATGATTTTTATTCTACAGATTCTTCATACTTAATATCATAAATTTGATTAATAAATCTAAGTTCAAAGCATTTTAAACTACCTTAATCTGTTTCAGTTTAGACTAAGATGTTCTGATACAATAACCTTTCCGAGAGAACTTTTTGTTTCTTTAATTGGTAAATGTATATTCCTCAAAGTAACTTTAAAACAATTTTAACATTCTTTAGGTACTTCTCAGCCATTCCATATTCCTCAGTTTAGAATTCTTTGTTTAGCTCTGTACCCCACTTTTTAATAGGGTTATTTGAATCTCTGGAGTCTAACTTCTTGAGTTCTTTTTTTTTTAATTTATTTATTTATTATACATAAGTACACACTGTAGCTGTCTTCAGACACACCAGAAGAAGGCATCAGATCTCTTTACAGATGGTTGTGAGCCCCCATGTGGTTGCTGGGAATTGAACTCAGGACCTCTGGAAGAGCAGTCGGGTGCTCTTAACCACTGAGCCATCTCTCCAGCCCTTGAGTTCTTTGTATATATTGGATATTGGTCCTCTATCAGATGTAGGATTGGTAAAGATCTTTCCCCAGTCTATTGGTTGCCGTTTTGTCCTAATGACAGTGTCCTTTGCCTTACAGAAGCTTTGCAGTTTTATGAGGTCTGATTTGTCTATGGTTGATCTTAGAGCATAAGCCATTGGTGTTCTGTTCAGGAAATTTCCCCAGTGCCCATGTATTTGAGGCTCTTCCCCATTTTATCGTCTAATAGTTTGAGTGTATCTGGTTTGATGTGGAGGTTCTTGTTCTACTTGGACTTGGACTTGAGCTTTGTACAGGGTGATAAGAATGGATCGATTTGCATTCTTCTACATGCTGACCTCCAGTTGAACCAGCACCATTCGTTGAAAATGTTATCTTTTTTCTACTGGATATTTTTAGCTGCTTTGTCAAAGATCAAGTGACCATAGGTGTGTGGGTTCATTTCTTGATCTTCAATTCTATTCCATTGATCTACCTGCCTGTCTCTGTACCAATACCATACAGTCTTTATCACTATTGCTCTGTAATACTGCTTGAGGTCAGGGATGGTGATTTCTCCAAGATATTCTTTTATTGTTGAGAATAGTTTTCGCTCTCCTGGTTTTTGTGTTATTCTGAATGAGTTTGCTTATTGCTCTTTCTAATTCTATGAAGAATTGAGTTGGAATTTTGATGGGGATTGCATTGAATCTGTAGATTGCTTTTGGCAAAATGGCCATTTTTATAATATTAATCCTGACAATCCGTGATCATGGGAAATCTTTCCATTTTCTGAGATCTTCTTTGATTTCTTTATTTAGAGACTTTAAGTTCTTGTCATACAGATCTTTCAGTTGCTTGGTTAAAGTCACACCGAGGTATTTTATATTATTTGTGACTATTGTGAAGGGTTTCATTTTCCTAATTTCTTTCTTAGCCTGTTTATCCTTTGAGTAGAGGAAGGCTACTGATTTGTTTGAGTTAATTTTATATCCAGCCACTTTGCTGAAGTTGTTTATCAGGTTTAATAGTTCTCTAATAGAATTTTTGGAGTCCCTTAAGTATACTATCATATCATCAGCAAATAGTGATATTTTGACTTCTTCCTTTCCAATTTGTATCCCTTTGACCTCCTTTTGTTGTCTAATTGCTCTGGCTAAGACTTCGAGTACTATATTGAATAAGTAGGGGGAGAGTGGGCAGCCTTATCTAGTCCCTGATTTTAGTGGGATTGCTTCAAGTTTCTCTCCATTTAGTTTAATGTTGGCTACTGGTTTGCTGTATATGACTTTTACTATGTTTAGGTATGGGCCTTGAATTTCTGTTCTTTCCAGGACTTTTATAATGAAGGGGTGTTGAATTTTGTCAAATGCTTTCTCAGCATCTAATGAGATGATCATGTGATTTTTTCCTTGAATTTGTTTATATAGTGGATTATGTTGATGGATTTCCATATATTGAACCATCCCTGCATCCCTGGGATGAAGCCTACTTGATCATGATGGATGATCATTTTGATGTGTTCTTGGATTTGGTTTATGAGAATTTTATTGAGTGTTTTTGCATTATCAATATTCATGAGGGAAATTGGTCTGAAGTTCTCTTTCTTTGTTGGGCTTTTGTGTGGTTTAGGCATAAGTGTAATTGTGGCTTCATAGGAGGAATTGGGTAGTGTTCCTTCTGTTTCTATTTTGTGGAATAGTTTGGACAATACTGGTATTAGGTCTTCTATGAAGGTCTGATAGAATTCTGCACTGAACCCATCTGGTCCTGGGTTTTGGTTTTTTTTTTTTTTTTCTTTTTTGGTTGGGAGACATTTAATGACTGCTTCTATTTTTTTCAGGGTTATGGGACTCTTTAGATGGTTTATCTGATCCCAATTTAACTTTGGTACCTGGTACCTGTCTAGGAAATTGTCCATTTCTTCCAGATTTTCCAGTTTTGTTGAATATAGACTTTTGTAGTAGGATCTGGTGATTTTTTTGAATTTTCTCAGATTCTGTTGTTATGTCTTCCTTTTTGTTGCTGATTTTGTTAATTTGGATCCACTCTCTGTGCCCTCTGGTTAGTCTGGTTAAGGGTTTATCTATCTTGTTAATTTTCTCAAAGAACCAGCTCCTGGTTTTGTTGATTCTTTGTATAGTTCTTTTTGTTTCTAATTGGTTGATTTCAGCCCCGAGTTTGGTTATTTTCTGACTTCTACTCCTCTTGGGTGTATTTGCTTCCTTTTGTTCTAGAGCTTTTAGGTGTGCTGTCAAGCTGCTAGTGCATGCTTTCTCTAGTTTCTTTTTGGAGGCACTCAGAACTGTGAGCTCTCCTCTTAGCACTGCTTTCCTCGTGTCCCATAAGTTTGGGTATGTTATGCCTTCATTTTCATTAAATTCTAACAAGTCTTTATCATTGAGTAGAGCATTGTTCAGCTTCCGTGTGTACGTGGGCTTTCTGCCATTTTTGTTGCTATTGAAGTCCAGCCTTAGTCTGTAGTGATCTGATAGGATGCATGGGATTATTTCAATCTTCTTGTATCTGTTGAGGCCTGTTTTGTGACCATTTTGGAGAAGGTACCATGAGGTGCTGAGAACAAAGTATAGTCTTTTGTTTTAGGATGAAATGCTCATCTTTAGTCATCAGGGAAGTGCAAATCAAAACAACCCTGAGATTCTACCTCATACCAGTCATAATGGCTAAGATAAAAAAACTCGGGTTGGGGATTTAGCTCAGTGGTAGAGCACTTGCCTAGCAAGCACAAGGCCATGGGTTCGGTCTCCAGCTCCGAAAAAAAAAAAAAAAAAAAAAAGAAAAGAAAAAAAAAAAAACTCAGGTGACAGCAGCCGCTGGCGAGGATGTGGAGAAAGAGGAATACTCCTCCATTGTTGGTGGGATTGCAAACTGGTACAACCACTCTGGAAATCAGTCTGGAGGTTTCTCAGAAAATTGGACATTGCAATAACTGAGGACCCAGCTATACCACTCCTGGGCATATCCACAAAAATGCTCCAACATACAGCAAAGACACATGCTCCACTATGTCCATAGCAGCCTTATTTATAATAGCCAGAAGCTGAAAAGAACCCAGATGTCCCTCATCAAAGTAATGTATACAGAAAATGTGGTACATTTACACAATGGAGTACTACTCAGCTATTAAAAACAATGATTCATGAAATTCGTAGGCAAATGGATGGAACTGGAAAATATCATCCTGAGTGAGGTAACCCAATCACAAAAAAAGACACATGGTATGCATTCACTGATAAGTGGGTATTAACCCAAAAGCTTGGATTACCCAAGACACAATCCACAGACCAAAGTGTTGATGCTTCAGTCCTTCTTAGAAGGGGGAACAAAAATATTCACAGGAGGAAATGCTGAGACAAAGTTTGGAGCAGAGACTGAAGTAATGGCCATTCAGACCTTGGGATCCAGCCCATTTACATAAAGCCACTAAACCCAAATAATATTGCTGATGCCAAGAAGTGCATGCTGACAGGAGCCTGATATAGCTGTCTCCTGGGAGGCTCTGCTGGAGCATGACAAATACAGAGGCAAATCCTCACAGCAAACCATTGAACTGAGAATGGGGGTCTTCATTGGAGGAGTTAGAGAAAGGATTAAAGGACTCAAAGGGACTTGCAACTCCATAAGAACAACAATACCAACCAACCAGAGGTCCCAGGGATTAAACCACCATCCAAAGACTACACACGGACAGACCAATGGCTTCAGCTGCATATGTAGCAGAGGATGGGAGGAGAAGCCCTTGGCCTGCCAAGACTGGACCTCTCCAGTGTAGCGGAATGTCAAGGCAGGGAGATGGGAAGAGGTGAGTGGGTGAGGGAACACCCACATAGAAGAAGGGGGATGGAGGATGGGATAGGGGGTTTATGGAAGGGAAACAGGGAAAGGAGATAACATTTGAAATGTAAATACAAAATATCCAAAAAAAGAAAGTAAAAAAATTTTTTAAATACTTGTGTAATCACTGTCTTTGCTGCCATAATTAATTTGAAATGTATAACACTCATTGTCCTAGGGTTACTATTGTTGTCAGAAGACACCATGACCAAAGAACCTGGGGAGAAAAGGGTTGTTTGGCTTAGGCTTCCACATCACAGTTCCTCGTCTTAGAAAGTCAGGACAGGAACTCAAACAACGCAGGAACCTGGAGGCAGGAGCTGTTGGGAATTGATTGGTGCTAATATTTTGTCTTAATTTGGCTCCCAAAAGCCCTTTTGTCCAGATGCTGAGTGTTCCTGTCCCCAGCTGGCTTTGATTGGTATTAAAGAATTGCTGTACAGCCAAAGGCTGGGCGGGGAGATGGAGGCAGGACTCGTAGATTGAGTGGGCAAAGGACCGAGGGAGAAGAGAGACAGAATCACCATGAAGGGGAAGCAAAGGGAGCAGTTCAACATAATGGGAAAAGTGCTACTATCACTTATACTCCAGAACAGTTTCCATTGCCTGGGGAAGTGGGGATGCTGGGTTTCAGTGTGGGATGTGTCTTGTCTCAGCTATGCACTCGGCACTACCCACTCATTGCTTCATTCTCATCAACAGATCCAGCCCTGCATTCTTACTGCTGTCCTTCAGCTCCCACACCACTACTGAAGACCTGCCCGGTCTTTCCCTCCGGCTTCCAAGGAACAGGCCATTGTGAGACTCAGCCTGAGGCCTGTTCTCATCCTTCCCTACTTTCTCTGCCATGTTATTCCACCAAGACCCTTCTCGATGGTGTTTTCATTTGCTCTTCCTGTTTGAATTCCTGAGACTATTCTTCCTCTTGTAAAGAAACTCCTCTTGACCTTGCCTCACTGTTGTTACTGCTGTTTTTTCATTTTTTTTTTCAGAAAATATTATAAAACAGGGTCCCCTCGTGGCTTCCATTTTCCTACCACTCATTCCCTTCCTTGGTTTCTTGACATTGGATTCCATTCTTGGTTGCCTTTCTAAACATAATTCCTTCAAAAAGTTACCAATTACTCTACCATTGGCAACACATCCAGTTTTCTTCGGCCTTTATGCACTGTTGAGCACAATAGGACATTCCGTTCTCCTTGGTGCCAGTTTTAGGCTCAGCTAGACCTCCTGTAACCCTGTTCTGTCCAGGGGTGTCTGGCTTCTCTTTTTCCTCTCGCCTGCTCTGAGTAAATAACCTACTGTTAGGTTTCAACCAGAGACAAATGGCTGAGGTGCCTGCCTAACATATCAAAGCCAACCTTGCCACCAGGTTCCACCAGCCTTCCTCAGTCCCTGCCTGTTACAGGATCCTCCTGGCTGGCTTACCCCACCCTAACCCTACACTCTCCAGTTGAGGAGGCTGGGCTGCTCTTCCCTATATAATCCAACCATCTCGGTCTGTCTTAACCCACCAGCTCCCGAATAATAACACAGACTTATATTTATTTATGAGAGCTTAGACCTTACTTTGCTATCTCCCAGGTATCATGTAACTTAACCCATTTATTCCAATCTAAGTTTGCCACGAAGCCTGTTACTTATCATTACTTCCTCTGTCTGTCTGGCAAATCTCTGTCTCTCAATTATTCCTATCTCTGCCCAGAAGTCCCGCCTTTCCTCTCCTGCCTCAGTTATTGGCCATCAGCTCTTTATCAAACCAATCAGAAGGTGATGGAGAGGAGTGTTTACAGAATACTAATCCATAGACATAACAATACCAAAGTCTGGATGGTACTCAGTTCTCCAGAAATCAACATTTGAATAATACAAAGACAACCTTTACACAGTGCCCAAGATCATTACCCCAACCTCCAACCCCTTTGCTCGCCTGCTCCCTTTGTACCTTTGGGCCTCCTGACTGCTGTACCTGGTTACCCTCCCCTCTTCACATGGCACAGTCTGGTCATATCCACACTGGATTCTCACAGACGTCTCTGCCTCTGGCTATGCTGTCCCACAGATCTATAATAAACTTTCTCCTCCACCATACCTAGCAGCAGCCATGTTTGTTTTCCCACTTTATTTCCTTTTGTCACTCACCTACCATGCCCCTCGGTGCTCCATTTTCCCAACTGTTCCCTCAAGGACCTCAAGTGGTACCTCTGTGTGTATTACCCTCAACACAGTCCAGATAGATGCCCTTGTGTCTGAGGCCCACAGCAGACTGTCCTTTAGAGGTCCTCTGTTTATAGTTTAATATATCTGCATATGTATCTACTGCCTGTGTAATTTTTAAATGGAACAAGACATGGAGAAGGTCCCTTAGTGAGGAGGTAAAGGGCGAGTGTCTTCCTGATTCTGCTGCTGTAGTAATCTGAGTAGTACAGTTCTAACGGTAGGTAACATTTGTGACGTGTTGAAGGCACACCAGTTACCATGGGTATCTTACATTTAAGGGCTTATGAAGTCATCACAACTGGACTAGAGATAGAGCTCAATCAGTCATGTGCCACTGGGTCCAGTCTGTTGCACCATAGCAACCCCCCTACGATACCATACTTCTGTAACCCCATCACTTGGGACGTGAAAGCAAGGCAACCAGGAGTTCAAGGTCACCCTCAGCTACACCATGCCTTTGAGGTTACCCTTGGCTACGTGAGCCCCTGTCTCAAAAACAAAGAGTTTATAAAAAGTCTTCTACTGTGGATGCTACTAATACTGGACTTTTAATGGGTTTTTATACACATATCATGCCATAACATTTGACAACATCAGTAGTTAATTATTATCCTCATTTTGCAGGTGAGAAAACCAAGGTTCAAGATAGCCAGTAAGTGACAATGCTGGTGTTGGTGTTTGACCTCTAGAAGGATGATGGTGACAGCTAAGTTCCTTAGCACACACACGTAGAGTGTGCAGAATGCATACAGGTGCTATCTGACTTTTAGAAGCCTGTGACACGTTACGGTACTCAATTGAGAAAGGTTAAGTAAAATCCTCTATGTCACTGGGGTAGTAAATCATGAAAATGCCTAGGTTCTTTTATCCCCACCCCCACAGGAAAGACTAAGTGAACTAAAGTGACGAGAGTTGCTCATCTGAATGTCCCAATGGCATTTCTAGGTGTTATTCACACCTAGCTAACTGAGTCCTCTGAGTCACTGGTGTTAGCTGTCAGTCTGAAGGCTCTAGGGGCCCAGATGAAACATCATTTCTGGTCATGTCTGGAATACAGCTGATTAATGCTGTGGGCTCTAAAGGTAGACCAGCATCGTCAATGTGGCTGGTATCTCATCAGTGAGGAACTGAAGGTGCTGGTAGGAGGAAATGGACCCTCTACTTCCTGCCTGCCTGCTTGAGCAGGGATTTACCAGACTTGGACTATGTTTTGAGAGATGCTTCTGTTTGTGGGGCTTCTCAGACCCCAGACTCAATCTTGTGAGCCAGTTTCATACAGTAGTTTTCTCTCTTTCTCCACCCCTCCCTCTCTGCCTCCCTCCCTCCCTCCCTCCCTCCCTCTCTGCCTCCCTCCTTCTCTGCCTACCTCTCTCTCTCTCTTCTCCTATCTCCATCTCTCCTGTACTATATTTTGGAACCCAGGTTATTCATAGGCAGCGGATCAACTGCCTTTGCTGTCTCTCTGGATGCTTCTTGCTCTCCTCCCTCCCTTCACAAGTGTATGCCTCCTGGTGCTGTTCTACTTTCCTGGCTCTGCTCCTTGCTTAGAAGCTTCCTGACCCCTATCCTAGTTAAACTTGTCTAAATAGCAGCCATATTAAAGACTATCTCTCCTATTTTTTTCTGAAACCTCCATATGCCAATAATTCCCTGCCCTTTGAATTTTCCCTAATGTTTTGTTTCATTTCTCTTACTTTAATTATTCACCATTCGTTATCATTATTAATCAGATTTCGTTCTTTTATTAATTAACTCTTTGTTAGGAGGGTCGCAAACATGCCATGGTATGTGTGCGGTGGTCAGGGGGCTACAACCTGCGGCAGCTGATTCTTTCTTTCCACTATGTGGGATCCAAGGATTAAACTCAGGTGTTCAGGCCTGGGGACAAGTACCTTATCCAATGGGCTATCTTGCCAGATCAAAACTGATTATTTTTAGCTGGATTTCAACCTTCTCTTCAAGCAAAAGAAGGCATATGAGTGACTAATTTTATATCATTTGCAGCAATCTGTTACAACAGACAACACAAAACAGGTCTGGAAAGCATGGAAACTCCAGAAAGAATGCTTCTCCTTTTATGTCAGAATTGAGGGGAAAATGTAGCAAATTCAGATTTTTTAAATTTAATTTTGTTTTTTTATTTATTCAATTTACATCCTGCCTACTGCACCCTCACAGGAATGTCAGCTTTACTCCTGAGAGAGAGAGGGGGGGGAGAGAGAGAGAGAGAGAGAGAGAGAGAGAGAGAGACAGAGAGACAGAGAGACAGAGAGACAGAGAGAGAGAGAGAGAACCAGATTGGAAATATGACCAAACTGCATTATCTTTTCCCTCTGAAGTAGATTTATTACCCACCTCTCACAGATGAGCTAGACATGCTGAAGTCTTTCTCAGAGGCCATACCTGTAATCCCAGCGGTTGGGAGGGAGAGGCAAGCTGATCATCGTCACCATGAGGCCCCCCCTGGTCTACATAGTGAGTTCCAGGGCAGCCAGGGCTATGGAGAGAAACCCTACCTTTAAAAAAGAAAAAAGAAAGAAAGAAAAAGGAGAGAAAGGAAGGGTGGAAGGAAGAATGTGGTGAGGCCTCCTGGGCAGACTCAGGGTCGTCTTAGCTCCTTACGTCCTCCTTCTCAGCCTTCCCTCCTGGCCCATCTCCATGACTTTGTGTCAGCCTCCTATCTGCTGAACACTTTCTCTCCGAGACCTTCAGTGGCCACAGTGGACTGAGATGCTGATAGGCAACTTCCTCTGACCTTCCTATCCTTCGTTTCAGACTCTACAGATTTACTTTTAGTCCTGCTTCAGCCTGCTACAGGATCCCTTCTTCCCACCCCACCTCAATTTTCCGGAGATGCCCGATCTCGTTGCAGACTCTTGCAGGGTCGTAGGGTCCCCTAGCTCTTTCCCTCCACTCTTCTCAGCCTTCCTTTTTAAGCCAATTCCATTCGTTGTGGCCACCACGGACATACCTCATCTCTCTTATGAATACAAATACAAATTTTTCTTTCTTTTTAAAAAGATTTTATTTTTTTATGTATGAATGCTTTGTCTGCATGTACACCTGCATGCCAGAAGAGGGCATCAGATCCCAGTATAGATGGTTGTGAGCTACAGTGTTGCTGGAAATTGAACTCAACCCCAGGCCAAGTTTTGTTAGTTCCCATAAGCCCCCTTCCCACCTATCTCTACACACACACACACACACACACACACACACACACACACACACACACACCCATCTAACCACAGGATCAAAATTTGGGCTACATGCCTCATCTTTAAATGGATACTTGTCAACATCTAAATTGATAAAGTTACCTGTTAGTTACAATTGAAAGGTGGAAAATCTACTGTTCTGGAGTTGACTGTGTTCAAAAGAAAAATAGTACAAGCCTATCTAATCAAACACCTGAAAATGTGTTTCCTTTATACATATAGGGGAAACACTCATAAACCTAAAATAATAAAACGTAAAATAAAGTAAAACTAACTCTGGCAATTGTTCTAATCTTCCGACTCCTCCTTATTCTCTGGCTTCAACTGCCTCTGTGGACCTGCACTGAGCTGCATGAACTCACAAATCAAGTCAGTTCCACTGCACTAAACTCACTACACTGGCTCCCAACTCACTCAACTGACCGAACAGAACTGACTGAACAAACTGAACTGACTTCCAATTCCCCTCCCTTCCTGCACTGCTCTTAAATAGCCTCCCTTCCTTGTCTGTTCTCGTGAGAATTGAATGTATTCTATCTCTGACTCATTCTGTCAAATCTCTCTCTGATTCATCACTTTGTCTGCTCCTCAATTAGATGTCACTTTGAAACATGGCTACTTCCTTCTACCAACTAAGCCTACATACATTGTTTGGGATCAGAGGTGAGTACTGAGGGCATGTCTGTATTCCAGCCGGAGTAGCCCTGTTGCTGGATTAAAATTCCTCTACAGTGCTCCACAGAGGGATTTTACCTTTCTTCCAGTCAGCCTAGCATTGTTCAGAACATGATACCAATGAGCCTGAGTCACAATGACTTCAAACTTGCCGAGAATAACTCCTGTTTTCAAGTCAGCCGACCCTCAAATGCTTCTGACTGTGTCAAATATCAGTGGAAACAGGGTCCTTAAGTGACTGAATCATTGGAAAGATCATTTATTACTACTGGAATCAGTGTAACAGGAAGATAGGACAAAAAATATGTAACAATGACCATTGGAGCTCATCCAGAATTAGAGGCCAAATGACCGGGACACACAGAACCGCTCAGATGGCTCATCCTGAATTATGGGACAGCCACTAGTCACACTTTTAATGAATACTAGACTAGGATGGTGTTTTATCAAGATTCCTATTGTGTATTATAAACAACAACAATAACAACAGCAGCATGTTAATTCTGCCTCAAACGTGATTGAAAATTGTAGTAAACTTGCCGAACATCTATTTACTATATTTTGGAAAGCAGACACAGTTTTGGTGTGGTGATTCCCTCTTTCCCCACTGTTAGTCCATGTGGCGCCTAAGCAGTTAATTACTCAGAACCTTTGGAGAAGGTCACATAAGCCACACTTAGAGAAAGAGAACACCATTTTACACAGCCCGTCGTTAGCTCATAAACAAGCTGGTCTTGCTAACAACAATCTCAGATTTTGTTGGAGTCAACAGGGTGGCAGGCAGCGTCTGTCTTGCTGAACTCTGTGCGAGCACTCTTGATAGCAAGAAGAGCCTATCACATTGCACACAGAACCTGACATAGAGATTAGCTTGAGCCAAGAAACGGATGCTAATAGCTGAGCACACCTAGATGTTTTAATTACATAAACCAGTGGAATTACCCTTCATACACTTGTTCTTGTTTGAAAATTTTATTGTTTGATTTCTGTTTTCTTTTTGCCTACACAATTGTGCATGTCTCATACATCATCTTAAGCAAACACTAGCTGATTCAAGAGTTAGGCATGAAGGAAATCCCCTTTCTCTTCAGTCCATTGAGTAAATGCTGTTCTCTTCTCCAGAACCTCATGACTCAGGTGACTGCAGCCAGGTCATTGCTTCTTCTGTAAGGGAATTTCTCAACTCAGACTTGATATGCTACCTGGAAGGGGCCAGAGACAGTGCAGATGTGACTCAAATACTCCACTCTCCATCTCACAGCCCCGCTACTTACTGGCTGTGGGACCTTAAAAGCTGCTCCCTGATTCCAGTTTCCCCCCCGTTTTGGATGACTCCCACTACCATGGCTCTCAACATCTCTGTGGGGTGGTCATCATTAAGGGAGGACCTTGTCTTTCCCCACGGAAACAAAGATGTCATTTCCTGTTCATTCTCTGCTCTTATATCATGATGTACAGAGACTTCTGCCTCCCAGAAAAATGCAAGCAGTTCTGTAGCCATGGACACTAGCAGGATGCCCTCTAACCCTGTTCAGTTCTCATGTCTTCAGGCTTAGAACTCTGACCCATATTAGATACCATTTGCAAGCTTCCAGGTGGTTTTACCGGCACATCTGAATAGTTGGCTCTTAATCTGCGTTCTCACTTCCCCTTTCACACAGTTTAATTACTAAGTGGCTCACAGACCTCAGGGAAACATATGTCCTAGTTCACTATAGGAATATATGAAGGATGAGGATGACGAGATAGGTAAGACATCTGGAGTGAAGCCTGTAGGAGAGGATGCAATGTTTCTATGCCTTCTAGAGGCCTCCATTTGTTCATGTTTCTGGAAGCCTTTTGAGGCCTTTTTGGGAATTTGATTTAAATCACTGGCCATTGGAATTGACTTTAGGAATCCCTAGGGACTCTGTGTGTGTGTGTGTGTGTGTGTGTGTGTGTGTGTGTGTGTGTGTGTGTGTAAGTATGCATGGTGTTATGGTGTTTGGGACTAAACCCAGGCCTCAGACACCCTAGGCAGGTGCTATATAACACGTAGCAACATCCATCCCCAACCCCTGACCTTATTTTGAAGCTTACCATGGCTGTTAACAAGAAAGCTCATTAGCACAGGAAAAAAATCAGTTTGTTGATTCAAAGGATTTTAGGAGTTGTATGTCAGAAATGGAGATGAAGTCAAAATGTTTAATTAATTAGTTAGTTAATTAGTTAGTTAGTTAGTTAGTTAGTTAGTTAACTTTGGCTTTCTGAGACAGCATCGCTCTCTATAGTTCTAGCTGTCCTGGAACTCACTGTGTAGATCAGGCTGGCCTCTAATTTACAGAGATCTAACTGCCTCTGACTTCCAAGTGCTGGGATTAAAGGTGTATGATATCATGCCTTGTGCAAAATATATATTCTATAATATCACAGTGGGAAAACAACATTAAGAGAGAGTCCCTGAGGCTGTGAAGATGGTTGAGCAATCACAAGGCTGATGACTCAACGTCAGGCTCCATAAACGTCACGCCCATCCCCTGCCACACCCCCCACAAGTGCATACATTCTCACACACGACACATACATTGATAATAATTAATTAACTAAAATTAATAAAGATAGAGATGTCTGCTAAGGGTTTCAGATTGGCTCCCTAATGCAATTAGTCCTCTCAGCAAGCCTAACACAGGTTTGATAGGTTTGATATTATGCCCACATTACAGATCAGGAAACTCAGGCACAGATCAGTTTAACTTCCCAAATTTAACAGCCAGTAATTGGCAGAGCCACAAAGAGAAAAGGGACTTCCTGGATATTTTTGCTAGTCTTTTTTAATTTCTATACGATGACAAGGAGGGAAAAGAGAGACCAGGATCAGGTACAGACCTGATGATTTGATTATGGCCATAAAGCAGGAGAATTCAGTACATTAGTAGGAAGATCTGACCCAGGTTGGAAAGAACAGAACTCTAGAACAATAGAATATAGTTACAAGGAAACTGATGTTTTCAATGTGTAATTACTCGTGGCAAAATGCTGGGGTCCTGCCCCCAGCAGTCAGGTACTGAGGTGGGGCACAGATGGACGGATCAGAAGCTGATGACCTCTGGCCTTCATTTCTGTCTTGCTATGCAGGGGCCAAAAGCTGATGGATTATAGGAATTAACTCCTGCTGATAGCAGCCAGGGAAAAGAAACTTAGTTACACGGGGTCTTTCTTTACTCTTTGACTTAGGGACCTCTTATTGGCCAGTCTAGAAGCTTGGAGTTTGTTAAATCTTCTTGAGTCAGAGAAAAAAAGAAAAGAAAGGAAGGAAGAGAGGGAGGGATAGAGGAGAGAGAGAAAGTCAAGCACACAGAAAACAGCACACTTGATGAAGCTGAGAGAAGAACTCGCCCCTCTTTATTGTTATTCTTAGTTTGTATACCTTCTCAGACAGTTGATCACAGGTCTGCTTGTCTGTCTGTTTTAAGCACTTTCACATCCATACGTTCATAGTAAGTTTAAGGCAATAGTTTGTGTCACAGATCGATAAGGATTAAGGAGTTACAGCAAAATTGTTTACATGTCTTTAAAGTTTAAAGTAATAATTATTGTCCTAAGTTAGCATGGTTTTGTCAAGAGACGAATCATCTGCTTTGTGTCTTATTATTTTGAAGTCTTATAGAGATAAACTAGGCCATCTTTTATTTTCTGTTCTTACGCCTACAGTAAATTGCCAGTTCCCAGTTTATGACCTTTAGTTACCAGATAACGGCCACATTCCTGACCTAGAAAGAACACTTCCCTTCTTTTACAATTGTAAATTTGTTTCAAGCCTGCTTTCTTTTCCTAGTACATTTAGCCAGTGACACACAAAGGTTTACAGAGCTTATAGACCTCTCTTTACAGTCTTTATTCTATAAGAGGCTTGAGGTCAGATGTATCAATTTAGGAAGTCTATAAAAATCATTATCGGGAATTATGTAATCATCAGTTCTTCTACAGCATTAGTAGATGGACGTATATCTTCATATTGATTCTTCAGGAGATCTGCCCAATAGAGTGGACTGATGCCCAGGCATCATTGGGCTATGTAACAGTGGCAGGAAAGCCATATCAGCAGCCAGAGGCAATCCTAGGATGAAGTCTCTGAGGAACCTGCATCTCAGAGTTCACTCACCACACCCACGAAGACTCACCTGCTTGTCATAGCCTTTCCTAGATGGCTTCTGACAGCAAAGACTATGCTGGAAAGCCCTAATAATGCCGGGACCAACGTGTCTTCTTACAGACAGGATTAGACGAGAAACTCTGCCTTGTTTCCTTCCACTTACTTCTCTTTTCTGTGTGTCCTCTACAGGTTCGTGAATTTAGCAAACACCAGTGATGTGCTTCTTTTGTCCCAAGCACTGCCGTAGGCATGAGAATATTATCATTGGAAAGATAATCAGTGTGCCTGACGTCAAGAGCTTACCTAAAAATTTCCACCTAAACATGGCACATAAAAGGGTTAATCTTAATACAATAAAAGTTCTGAAAGGTTGGATCCAGGATGGAGGTAGAGAAGAGATAAGGGGTGCTGCTTAACAACTACAGGTAGAATCAACAACGACTCACTTAGATCTTTTCCTAGCTGACTATCCAGAGTAGGGATTGATACACTGTAGAGGAGAGTTCTTGTAGCATTTAGTTAGTTCATTAGCCTCATCACCTCATAGGAACACAACGGTGCAAAACTTTTGTGTGACACCAATCCTAGGGAGACATGAGCAAACATCTACTCAGCTCAGGCAAGGAACCAACAACAGAGCAAAGTAAGGATTCAACCCAAGTCATTGGCAAGCCAATGGGTTTCACTGGGTTTAAGAGTATGGGTGAAGGACTGCTTACAGGAGGGCGAAGGACTCTCAAGAGCTCAAGGCAAGCCTAGTGGCTCATTTCTGAGAGCTCTAGAACCTCCCCAGTAACACAGTTCCTCCAAAAAAGTCACAGCTCTTAATTGTGTCAGCCCTGTGAGTCTATGGGGGCATTCCTATTCAAACCACCACATTCCACTCCCTGCCCCGCCCCCATAGACTTGAAGCTAAACCACAATGCCAAAATGCATTTAACCTGACTTTAAAAGTCCTCAAATGCAATGTGAATGCCTCATTCCGTTTAAAAACTTCAAAAGTCTACAACTTGTTTAAAAGTCCAAAGTTCGAAGTCTTCTCTGAGACTCGTAGAATCTCTTAACTGTGATCCCCTATAAAATAAAATGACAAAGCAGATCACAGACTTCCATCATATAACGGCAAAAGGTTGCAGGATATCTGGTCACTCTGTCAACCCCCAAGATTGTGTTATTTACTGGAAAAACCTGTTTCCGGTTGTGGTGTGGCTCAGCCCTAACATATACCTTTAATACACAAGCTTTCTGTTTGTTTATTGTAAACAGGCTCAAATAAAGTCAACCACGGGTCAAGAGGCAGAGCAAGCAACCAGTTGACAGGGAGCGAGCATAGGAGAAAATGATAGAGAGAAAGAGGAAGTCAGGAGGATGACAGATAGAGAGGCACACAGGAAGGAAAAGGGAGGGACATTTAGTTTAAGGGTTTTTGAGATAATGCTGACTGTGGAAGGTCAGCTGGGTGCTTTCTCTGTCTCTCTCTGAGCTAGCAGACTTTTACCTCCGCATCTGGCTCCCGTCTTCATTGGTAAAATTGAATGATTGAGATTTTGTTTAAAATAAAAGCAAAGGATATATATTACAATTCCAAAAGGGAAGAAATGGAGCATAATTGGGAGATATTGGACCAAAGCAAGACCAAAATACAGCTGGGCAAACTCCAAACTCTACATGTCTGATGACAAAATGCACTTCAGATCCCCAACTCTTTTCAGCTTTGTTGACTGCAATACACTTCTTTCTCTTGGGCTGATTTCACTCCCCTCTTAGCAGCTCTCCTCACCAGGTACCCATGTCTCTGGCATCTCCAACATTGTGGGGTCTCCAAGGCAATCCAGGCTTCACACAATGGCCCCTCCAGACCTCCATGCGGGGAGCCCTCTGATACGTGAGTGGCCTCTAAGCTTTCCTTAGTTGCAGAGGGAGATTCCATAACCCCTTTCTTCTCTCCTTAACTCTAAAACCAGAACCATGTGGCAGAAGCTGCTTGCTGGGGCTGGAACATGGTTGCCTTATTCAATTATATCCTCACCAGCATTTTGGTTTCCTTCACTGCCTAAGCTTGGCGACCCCAAAACTGGATCTACAGACCAGGCTGGCCTCAAACTCAGAAATTTGCCTGCCTTTACCTCCTGAGTTCTGGGATTAGAGGCATGTACCACCACACAAAGCTCTAAACGTTTCTTTAATTTCTTTTCACAAACTGGGAGCTTAGCTAGGTGGATTTTGTCCTGAGGTCACCACTCCTTTCATTTCTTTTATCATTAAAGTTTTCTTTAATCTGTTTACCTCTTTGAATACAGGACTTAGCTCCATTCTCCTTCCTGGTGCCCCTTTACGTTCTGTATTTTGCCTTGCTCAGCTTGCTTCTTTTCATTGTAGATCTGCATAAGAGTGAGAGCATACATAGCCATATGGCATCGTCAATATACCAGGTTGTTTTGAAAAGTTCTCTGCTAAAGCCATTGAGCCATATTTTTTCAATTTAGCCTCAGGTAGGTTTTTTGTTTGTTTGCTTTTTGTTTTGTTTTGTTTTTTTTGGTTTTTTTTTTTTTTGTTTTGTTTTGTTTTGGGGGGGGGGGAGGGCAAGGGCAGGCAGGTTACGGAAAGCAGCCACACTCTGTGCTAAAATGTCACAAGAATGGTCTCTAGGCCACACACATTATAATGTTCTCCTCTGACCCCTACAGTTTAAATCACCCTCAGTACCATTGTCCTCCATGTTCCTACAAGTATGACTCATTACATTCTGCTTAAAACTTTCCACTGCTTTTCTAATCCAAAGCCCTAAAGTCCACACAGAAGCATGATCAAGTCTATCAGAGCAACACCCCAGTCCCTGGTATCATTCTGTCAAACCACCACCAGTATTAGAGACAGACTGCATCACACCAGGCTGTGGTATGCACATTGGGGACCAGCTGTGGTTTCTTGTACTCTGTTTCCTCCCTCAGAGTACACAGGTGCCACTGCATACCAGGCTGGCCTTCTCTGAGGAGTTTAGTGTTACTTAGATGATACTCAACGAAACAGCGCTCTTAGACGGTTTCCATTGAAATCCCTTATGGGCATACACTTTATTTGTGGCTGTGTATGAACTTTGGAGACTGGGAAGGAGTGAGGTGAATGTAAAATCATTGGTTGGAGCCTAACATACTATGACTGGAGAGGAATCTCAGGGACTCCGTGGGAGAGTTCTTACTGGGAAAGAGGAAGGTGGACTTGTAGGTCTGCCAAGGACTATGTGACCTTCCTCAGGCAGAGGGTGTGGGGGCCAGGCTCCCCAAATAAGGTCAGAGAAAGGGAAGACCTGCTGGAAAAAAGAGTCCTCCATTTTTTTGCTGTGCCCAGAGATGCTATCTGGACATGGTAGACTGTGGCCTTAAGTAGCAGGGTTTCCCAGCACCAGGTGATTGACTGTCTTTTGACTAGAGTCAAATCTTCCACGGCAGTAATGATCTTCTGAGGGTGACGAGGTCCCATCTGGCTAACCCTGAGACCATGACCAATCAGACCACAGTTTGACCAAGACAGGTTAGATTAACCTTGCATTTTTGTGTGTCCTCCCATTTCTCACCCTCCTCTACAACATAAGAATTATGTCAGTAGCAGCAAACGCAGAGGTGAGAAAACTAGTCTTCTGTTTTGCTGGTATAGCTATGCTGATTAAAGTTCATTTACAACACGATTCCTTCTTAGTTTCTAGGGTAAATGGTTGGACATAGTTTGCTAGTGTACTACCCACTCCATACACACATACACACATGGGGAAAGAGACAGAGAGAGAGAGAGAGAGAGAGAGAGAGAGAGACAGAGAGAGAGAGAGACAGAGAGAGACAGAGAGAGACAAAGAGAGACAGAGAGAGACAGAGAGAGACAGAGACAGAGAGATACAGGAGAGATACAGAGACAGAGAGACAGAGAGAGAAACAGAGAGACAGTGAGAGAGAGACAGAGAGAGTGTGTCTGAGGTCTGAGACTCCAGCAATAGTCTGGCCCCATCACATGTTCCCACTGTAACAGATTGCCTCATCACAACTCCAAAGCAAGGCGACCAGTTCATCAAGGGCTGAAACCTCCAGAACCAGCCTGTTCCCAACATAAACTGATGCAGTGACAGAAAGCTAACTGATATGACAGAGAAATGTATACTGGTGGGTAATAACCTGCTAGGACTCACTGGTTTGTTAGAAGAAAGCCATGAAACCCCAAAAGTGCTGTGGCACTGGTGTAAAATTAATTATCCAATCTAGTGAGTTACAGAAAACTCAGCATATTGTTTATCTAATGAAATATCAATATCCTGATCAGAGATTTAATCCAAAAAGACACTGGCAATCTAGTGATATCACCTAGACAATGTAGGCTGGTGTTTATTATACAAGTGACTATGTACTTGAGCACATATGTAAGCATTTAAACTCATGTCTCATTTAATCCTGATCCAAGCTGTAGGTGGCCATGATGGCATTGTCCCTATTTTAAATATACAGCCACACACATTTCAAGAGGCAAGAAAATTACTCTGGGGCATGTTAGACTAAATAGAGAATTCTTCCCATCCATATATCTAGCTATTAGCTAGCAAGATAATATGAATTATATCTTAAATACCAAGATGAACTTGGCAAAAAGGAATGGGAAATTGCTAAGCATTAAGATGAAACAGACCTCTGTGAGTTCAAGGCCAACCTGGTCTAAGTCAGCAAGGACTACAAAGAAAGAAACCCTGTCTTGAAAAACCAAAAAGAAGAGGAAGAAGAGGAGGAGGAAGAAGCGGAGGAGGAGGAGGAGGAGGAGGAGGAGGAGGAGGAGGAGGAGGAGGAGGAGGAGGAGAAAACTATAATATAATTTGGGGCCAAGTTTTAGTTGATGACAGTATGAAACTGAAATAGAGTTGTTAAAATCTAGGGATTTGAACTCTAAGGCTCCTCAGAAGGCTAGGGATGCAGCCAAGGCAGCATCTCGGAGCAACAGTGGCTACCTGGCAGCAGCAGCAGTGGCGGAGGTGGTACTTCCCCCTGATTGTCCCCTTTCCCCTTTGCTTGAACCCTCCCACCAAGCCAGAGTTTTCTGCAGATAGCCTCCAGTACACAGACCTGCAGAAAAAGATGACTGCTACTCTTTAGAGGAATGGAGACAGTTGCAGCCCCTCCCTCCTGGAGTTGCCCACCCAGAGGCAGGCTATCCCAACAGAACACCAGGCAAGATCTCTGCTGCAGGTAAAAGGAAAATGAAAATGTCTGCCTCTGGGCTCCCAGTGGAATATCTCTGTCTAGATAATTACACTTAGGCATAGTCATAGAACATTTAGAATAGGAACCAATGAAAGAACACTGCAAAGTCCCTCCAGCCAAGTCAGTTTTGGTTAAGACACACAGGAAATAAGTTGTCGTGAGTGAGGGCCAGCAGATATTCAGAGGTCATTATAATCTCGCAGAACTCAAGAACACAGGAGAGTATGATACAGACTACAAAGTTTGTGCTTTGAAAACAAGTAAACACAGAGAAAGAAGGGAAACAAACAGAAGATACAAATTTTGATAGAAAGGGGTACACATAGATGTGAAAAGGGGCTAGACAAGTAAAAGAATGCAGTCACTAAGAAGTTATGGCATCTGCTAGAGGCCCCTTATCTATAACAGAACCAGAGCATACTAATAAAAATCACTAAATATTAACCACTAAAAATTAATAAAAATAAAAATCATGTTGAGGTAAAGCAAACACTAAACCCCAAACTCTTGCCTTCCTGTGGGAAATGAGCAAAGAAAAAAATCTGTTTAACATTGTGAAGCAGACCTGTCCATGATGGCAATAGTGAGTGACAGAGTAATATATTTCCCATGTGTGTGTCTGATCTATGTGCCCTCAGCTGTGGAAGACTGTTTGGATCAGTTGGGAGACTAATTGGAATTATGGGTTACAGATGAGCTGGTGACGGATGCTGGCAATGTTCAAGAAGGTGAGAGTTGAGGGGCATTTAATAGTTTAAAGATTTGTTAAGTGTTGACTGCATGCGTGTCTCTCTCTCTCTCTCTCTCTCTCTCTCTCTCTCTCTCTCTCTCTCTCTCTGTGTGTGTGTGTGTGTGTGTGTGTGTGTGTGTGTGTGTGTGTGTGTGTGTGTGCAGTTCCCAAAGAAGCCTAAAGAGGGCTTGGGACCTTTGGAACTGGAGTTACAGACAGTTGCGAGCTGCTATTGTGCACGGTACATTGTGCACGGTCCTCTGCCGCCTTCTTAACCACGGAGACATTTCCAGGTCCAGCATTTAAGATTTTAAAACGCTTGATGTTTCCTCTAGTTAGCTCTCTTCTCCTTAGTTGTTTTTCCATCCCTAACAGTCAACCTATAGATTTTTATTCTAACTTGAACAAGAGAGACACAGAGTTTGATCAGTTGGCCGTTGAGTCCCAGAGCACTGTTGCCTTCAGCCACACCTAGATCACAGAGTTGGGTTGTAAAATATTTTTATTTTATGTTTGTGAGTGCTTTCCTTGATGCACATTTGTTCACTGTTGTGTTTTATAAAAATATGAGGAGAGAAGGAATATGTTTGGTGGATGTGCAGTCAGTGCAGTCAGCTGTGGGGGAAAGGGGTGCCTCCTCCGCTGCTGAGGCATCCTTTTCCCTGAAAGACCAGCCACACTGGGGGAGGGGAGTTGAGGGAGGAGAGAGAGAGAGAGAGAGAGAGAGAGAGAGAGAGAGAGAGAGTAGAGGCTGAGCATGAGCACATGGCAAGAGGGGGTAGGGGAATGGGGAGAGAGGGGGAGCAGGAGCAAGAGAGCAAGAGAGAGAGGAGGGGGCAAGTAGCCCCTTTTAGTGTGAGTCAGGCCCACCTGCCAGTTGCCAGGTAACTGTGGGGCAGAGCCTAGACAAAATGCCAACATTCACAAGTGTGCCTGGGACCCGCAGAAGCCAGAAGAGTTTGTTGGAACTCCTGGAACTGAAGTTTATTGGAGGTCATGAGACTTGATATGGGTGCTGAGAAGCAAACCCAGGTCCTCTGTAAGAGTAGTGAGTACTCTCAACCCCCGAGCCACCTCTCCAGTTCCTGTCATAAGCTTTTCTTAAGAGGCTTGTTACATTAAACACTGTGAGTGTATAGTGCATGTGGACATTAAAGAGTTCCTGTGTATTGGTAGTGTGTGGTAGCTTACAGATGCCACAGTCCCTAAGGGATCTATAAAGAGTTATGACAAGTATGTTGCTTTACCTGTCTTGCATTGCTCCACACCTACTAGTTTTCCCCTCACAGAAGGCCAGGGCAGTTATCCTCTCAAACTGTGCACTCCACACTATGTTCCATTAGACCTCACAGATAAAATACTCAAAACATTAGTGGACACCTGAAGGAATAAGATATGGACGTCTTGTGGTTGATGCCCCGTGGTTACATGTGACCCGTGAAACTGGCTTACAGCACAGATTGTGTCCTCTCTCCTCCAGATGTTCCAGAACTTTCATGAACACATTTAAAAGTGGGGTCACATTAGGGGTTTGAATAGCTTTGCTTGGCTAATGCCTTTTTACATTTGGAATGCACCGAATAATTTGATTTCTTTTTGCCTGGCTTCCAGAACCTGGAAAATGTAAGGACACTAACTAAAACGGGAGCTTCTGAGTACTCCAGGCAGTGGTGTGAGGGACTCATGCCTCTCAGCAGCTGTGAAAAGGGCTTTGCAGACAAAGTCACTCAACAAGAAAGGCAGCTGGGCCAGTTCAGTGACCAGTAGTAATTAATTGTACTTTGTCTCCAGTGTAAAAATGCAGTAGGATGTACAGTAGTATCCTCTAATTCAAGCTGGTGTCCCAGAATGATGTAAAGAAAGTGAAAGCCTTGCCCTTTGAAAACAAAACAAAACAAAACAACACAACACAAGTTGCAATGGTAACTAACACCAAAGAGCTTCTCCCCCACCTCTCTGTCTCCCGCCCCAGGGCGACCTCCCTGGCCACAGGCCTTGGGACCAGTGAACTCTCTGGAGAGCTGCTTTCCAATAAACCTGTCTTTATATACTTTAATTCTGCTGAAATTGGCTCATTTCGCCATTGGAGAAATACCTTATAAACCAGCAGCAACACCAGTTACCAAGTCTTTTGGAAACGGCCAAAAGGAGTCTGCAAGTATCCACTTCCCCATAGTGCAGGGCCTCCCCATTCAGTGGCTTGAAAAGGTGACTCAGAAAAGGTGACTGACACTGTTGTTCTGAGAGCACTTCACTGTGTGTCCTTCTCTTGGTATGTCCTTTCAGAAAATGTTTGCCCCATGGTATGTGAGGGCAAAACCAGTTTGAGATCTGTTCTTCCTACAAAGTCAGCTAGCTGAAAATGTGAGTGTTTATGAGTGTGCATGTGCCATCTACTTCTAAACAATGGGGATCTGCTCTTCCTTCCGTGAAAGCATGCTCTTAAAATAGCCATCGTGGCAAGCAGCAGGGCAGTCTACAGTGAGGTAGTAAAACAGTGACTATGACTGTTAACCTGTCACCGTTCTGAAGTGCATTAAACATTTACACCTTTAGAGCAATACAAACAAGCCTAATAACAGCCCTATTTTCTTAAGTGAAGCTAAGACTCATCGAAGAGGAATTTGACCAGGGTTCCCTTGGTATACATAATAAAAACAGGATGTGACTGAAACCAAGAGGTCAAATGAGAGGTCAAACAATGGGAGTAGCTTGTCTCCCATGTATCCTAATTGTGCGTAGCTTCTGCCATGCTCTACGCTCTAGAGTCTACTGCCTTTAGATGTTTGCAAGTAATCACCAGACCATAAAGGGTCCTACACTTAAGTATTAGCAGTGGGAAACTCATTGACTGTAGTTTTGTTCAAAAGGAACCAGTAGCTAAAGAGATTTCCTTCTCTCTCTCTCTCTCTCCCTCACTCTCTCTTCCTTCCTTCTTTCTTCCCTCCTTTCTCTCTCTCTCTTTCTTTCTTTCTTTCTTTCTTTCTTTCTTTCTTTCTTTCTTTCTTTCTTTCTTTCTTTCTTTCTTTCTTTAACTTGACCGGCAAGCTTTACATTAAATAACAATGAATCACCCACCCGTAAGAATGGGATTTTGTGCTGGTCTTTCTGATTACTTTAAAAGGTTGAGCACAGATCTGTATTCATTGGTGGTGCGATCTCTACCCACATGTACTAACCTTCATCAAAGAATGGCAGGCTTCAGATATCCAAGCTGCATTCCTGTTGCTGGGATTAAACCACCACCAAAAGCCATTTGAGGAGGAGGTGCTTTTAATTCACTGATTATGTGGGAAGTCAAGACAGGAAGCTGGAGCAGGAAATGAAACAGAGACCAGTGAGAGAGGCTGCTTACTGGCTTGCTTTCTCTGACACGCTCAGCCATTTCTTAGATAACCCAGGACTACCTTCCAAGGGACTGCACCCCCACACTGGGCTGAATCCTTCACATCAGTCCTTTTCTTTTTTCTTTTTTCTTTTTTCTTTTTCTTTTTTTTCCCCCCCCCCGGAGCTGGGGACCGAACCCAGGGCCTTACGCTTGCTAGACAAGCGCTCTACCACTGAGCTAAATCCCCAACCCCCACATCAGTCCTTAAAGAAGAAAACACCCCAGACGTGCCTACAAGCCAGTCGGCTGGAGGCAGTTCCTCATCTGAGGTTCCTGTTCTCAGGTGACTCTAACAATGTGGCAAGTTGACATTTAAATCAACCATCACGACAGGAAAACAACTTTCCGTAACATTATTTCATACTGGTTTCCAAGTTCACTTTGCTCTTTTGGCTACTTATTTACTTACAGATATGCAACCCCTTTCAATAACATTTATGTATCTTTAAAAAAAGGCTCAATAGAACTGATGAACTGATATGTCAATAATCTCATCGGTAGCAAACACCAGACCAACACCTAGAAGAGATAAAAGATTGCATCAGTTTATTCTGGGTTGTTATTTAGCCTGTGATTCTACACTCAATTTCCCTTCAGAGATGTATAGCTTGTCTCTTAGGACACATTAGGACAATAAGATCGTGTGTGTGTGTGTGTGTGTGTATGTGTGTGTGCGCGCTTGTGTGGTGTGTGTGTGTGTGTGGTGTGTGAGTGAGTGTGTGTGTGTGTGGTGTGTGAGTGAGTGTGTGTGTGTGTGGTGTGTGAGTGAGTGTGTGTGTCAGTGTTTGTGTGTGTGAGTGTATGTGAGTGTGTGTGTGAGTGTGTTTGTGTCTGTCTGTCTGTCTATTTGCATCCATTTATTTATTCACCTTTGTTCTGAGGGCTTATGAGTCTTGTCTAGCTTTCTATAAGGGACTTTAGTTCCTGGGAGCAGAGAGTAAATACTTTATTTTGTAAAGTCTGGATTACATAGGAAAAAGCCTCTGGGGTAGAGGAAGTTGCAGGATAGGGACTGAGGGATGCTGGGAGAAACTTGAGGCAAGGTCTACTTCCATATGTTAAGTAAGTACCTCAGTTATGTTAAGTATGCACCTCAGCTGTTTGTCCCTTGTCTGAATCCCAACCCTGATGAGAGAGGGGAAGGTCGAGAAAAAGCACAGGTCACATATTCTAGAATGTCCTCCCTTGCTCAAGAGTAGAGTGCTTATCTGGCATGCTCATGGTCCTGGTCCAACCGCCAAAACTGCCAAAACTAATAAACAAATTTAAAGAATTATTATAAATAAATTATATGATAGGGGGGTTAGGGATTTAGCTCAGCGGTAGAGCGCTTGCCTAGCGAGCACGAGGCCCTGGGTTCGGTCTCCAGCTCCGGGGGGGGGGGGGGGGGGGAAGAAAAAAAAGAAAAAAGAAAAAATTATACGATAGGATTGAGCAGTAAAGAGATGGAGTGCTTAGGAAGGACATGAATGAAAGGGAACATATGCTGGATAAGGCAGACCAAGAAAAATAAATCAGAATAAAAGCAATAAAAGTGAAAAAAAGAAAAAAAAAAGGTCAAGCATAGACAAGCACGGACAAGCATGGACAAGCATGGACAAGCATGGACAAGCACTCCAGTGTAAGGTACAAGACATACAAAGAACATTCCTTAGTTGAAAACTGCACAGAAAAGAAGATGGTGATTTAAGGAAGATTGCATCAAATGGTGACTCCAAGTTGACAATAATTAGGAAGAGAAAGGAGAGGTAAGTGGCCAAGCGCTACCCATCTGTTTTGTGTATGGGTTGTATTGATGGTGACATGTCTTTATGTGAAAAACATCTTAAAGATTTTTCATCGAGACATATTCCTGACTTTAGCCAAACCTCAGAAGGAGAAATTCACCAGAACTTCCTTTTTTTTTGAAGATGAAATACACAGAGGCAGTAGTTATTTGGTTTCCGCTAGACACATTAGGAAAAATAAATTATTTTAGACCCGTGGAAAAGTATTTTCCAACAAGCAGGATGTTACAGACAGAAATTTCCAAACCTGGAACATATTTAGTAGAAATGCACTGTTTCTATCAGCTGCTTGGAAGGCATGCCTGGAGGTGGACTCATGGGAAGGGCTTGCTGGTGAGGTGCTAAAGCCTCCTCGAGATTACACTGAAAAGAAAATTATAAGGGAAGTGGATTGTTGTCCCCCACCCCCACCCCCACCCCCACCCCCACCCCCACCCCACCCCCGAGTAGACTCCCAGGACCTGGGAGGTGGAGGCAGAAAGGTTAGGTCTTAAGTTACATAAATAGTGAGTTCAAGGCCAGCCTAGACTACATGAGACCTTGTCCCAAAAGCAACAACAAACCGTCCAAAAGATACACACAGTGGATGAGTAACGTAATAACCAGTACCGTAATTCCATCTTTTTTTATATAGAAATCCCCTCTCATCCTGTGATGAACATTACCTTGTATAAATGTGACTCAGCTGACAGCCATTCTCAACTTTGGTCAAATTTAGGAATTACAATCGAGACACCTGGCTCTCACGCCAGGTGTTCAAATTTTGTATTTAGATGGAATGTACCCCAGTCATTCAAAATGTCCCCAGGAGATGCTTGTACCCATTAGAACTCGTGAAACCCTAGAAACCTTGCTACTGATGGCCAACTCAGCCTTTTCCAGAGGCACTATGGTTAGCAATTCTGGATGAAGGAGAGAATATGGATTTCCCCCAGCCTCCTGTGCGGTATTGGAAAGACTGAGAAGCTGTCTCAGAGGAATTCTTGTCAGTCGTCAATTTTGTCTTTCTCTGATGTTAGATGGTAATTATGGGGCTAATAAAAGATGAAAGAAGAACTCAGCCTTCGAGGATTCTCTCAAACTCAGGAAAGCAGCCTTTGATCTCTAAGGCACTCTGCCAGGGTCCCAAAGCCGGGGGATGGCACAGGGAAGATCTATCTACCCATGTGAGACTGGTGCATAAAATGTAGGCTGCCTAATAAAAATGAATGTCAGATAAGCAATTCCTTCTTTGTGTGTATATGAAAATGAGTCCCTAATATCATAAAGAATGATCCATTGTAAGAAAACATTCAATATTTATGTGTTTATATGTAATTTGTCTGCACATCCTGCATTTTTCTTCTGCTCAATCTGGTATCTTTTTACATATTCCCAGGAGAGTGTCTAGGTTCTACCAGTGGGAAGTGGGAAAGGAAACCATACATGGCCAAGTGCCTGCCCCAAGCTGTCTAGACTAATTGACAGTGTTGTTTCTCTGCAGCCCAGGTGGCCAAGTCGGACTTCCCCAAGCCAGGGTGGTGACTCATTCGGCTGGAAGATTAATGGGAAATTTACTTGCTGACTCAGGAAGACATGAACCTTGGCAAACTTTTCCTTCCATTTAAATCAGAAGGGGAGAGAGGGAATGGAGGGAGGGGGCTCCCTCCCGCTTCTCAGAGGAGAAGAGGAGAGGGTAATGTGGGGAGGATCTGTGTGAGGGGGGTACTGGAAGGGGACGGGAGGTTGAGATTGGGATGTAAAGTAAAAAAAAATAAATAAATAAGTTAACAAAAGATTTTTCAGAAAAAAAGTGGGGAGAAATCCAAAATAAAGGTTAATTACAGTAAAATATTTTTAATATGCGAGCACAAGAAAGTTAATCACATTTTAGTTTATTAAAAACTTTTTATTATTTATTTATCTGCTTATTTTGAGACAGGGTCTTGCTATGTAGCCCTGGCTGTCTAGGAACTCTCTATGGAGACCAAACTAGCCTTGAACTCACAACAAGATCTTTTTGCCTCTGCCTCCCAAGTGCCAAGTGGTATTCACCACCATGCCCAGCTAATACTTTTTAAAACATTTTGTGGTTTATTCAACCATTGTCACTCAGTATTTTTCTTGAGCATTACTGCTGTATATGCTCCCTCAGGAGATACTTTTTAAGTTTAATTTTGTCTTTTTGGCACTGCAGTCTGTAGAGATGGTGGCAGACCACTGTCTGTGTAGGACAATTACTTTCCCTTTGCAGCTGTGGGCATGGGTGGGTCTCAGCCCATCTCCAGAGATGAGCATTCGCTTTACACTGTGTCTCTGACTTCTCAGGCTGGCTTCCCTCTTTCTCCGTTCTGTCTGTCAACTTTACTTTTTCATTGATTGATTTTTAGTTGCTTTGTTTGTCTCGGTTTTCATAGTTTTAGACGAGGTATCCTATAGCTCAGACTGACTTCGAATTCACAATGCACCAAACATTACCTTAAACTTCTGGTCCTCCACCACTCCTTCCAAAGTTCTGGGATTATAGGTGTGCACCGCCATGCTTGGGTCACTGTCGGGTTTCATTAAGATCTTTTGTTTTGAATGAAGATCACTCATGGACAAGTTAAGGCAGAAATTAAAACTAACTTTTCACTAGCCAGTTCTCTCTGGGTGGGCATGTTTGCAAAGTATACTCAAAGGCAGAGTAGTCAAAGTAGCCACCAAGCCAAAATGAATATAAAGATTTATTAAAGACTAGACACCGTGCACAGAAGCACTGTGGGTGGATTTTCAGAGAGAATTGCCCTCTCTGAGTAGGAATAGGATCCTCGTAGCAGTGAAGAGAATAAATCTCAATGAGAAACTAAAAGACTAGTGCAAGTAAAACTTAAAACACAGGGCAAGAAACTTAAGAAAATACTTGGAAATAGAAAGCCATCCCATGTTCAGGGATTTAAAGAATTAATACTGGAAAAATGGCTACCCTATCAATAGTAATCTATAGGTTCAGTGAAATGTCTACAAAAATTCCAGGGCCTGGAGAGATGGCTCAGCTATTGACAGCACTTAATCCTCTCCCAGAGCACTCAGGTTTGGTTTCCAGTGGCTCACTGCCTATAGCTTAAATTCCTTGGGGATATGAGGTCTCTGAGTTCCTTGGGCACCTGCACTTATGTGCACCCATCCACAAATAATTTGAAAACTCCATTTCAATATCAATCTTCAAAGAAATAGAAAAAAAAACGATGTTAAAATTTACATAGATGCAGAAAAGACCCCAAAATGCTAAAGAACAATGAGAACAATAAACTGTCATCCCCTTTGAGATGAGAGCTGAGTTTTTGTATCAATAAGGAAAAGACAAATGTTGCTTCAACAACTGTCGCTTGGACAACTGGGTTTCCGTGTAAAGAGAAATGAGCCTAGACCCCTATCTCTTAGTCTATATGACAATCAACTCCACGTGAATCAAGGACCTTAATGTAAGACCCCAAGAATCTAAAATTGATAGAGGAAAATGTATGGGAAACATATCAATATATCAGCACAGACAAGGACTTTCTAAATAAGACTCAGTCAGAAATGACAAATTGGACTCCACGCAATAAAATGTTTCTTCATAGCAGAGGACACCATCAAATGAAGAAGTGGCCTATAGAATGGGAGAGAATATTTACTAGATTATACATCTGACAGAGGATTAATATCTAGAATATACAGCTAGGTGTGGTGGTACACACCTTTAATCCCAGCACTGGAGAGGCAGAAGAAGGCAATGTAGAGGAATGTTAATTCAGAACATGGCTGATCTGGCAAGAGATCAGATCCAAAGATCTTCTAGTATTCTGGCTGGAATATAGACACATCTTTAATCTCAGGTCACAGATGTCAGTAGATCTCTAAGTTCAAGGCCAGCCTGGTATAGCGCAAGTTTGCAAGTTTCCAGTATAGAAAAGATTAGGTCCAGGTATGGTGGTATAATCCCAGCACTCAGGACACAGATGTATGCAGATCTCTGAGTTCTAGTCAGGCAGTCCTGACTAGAGGAGGAGGAGGAGGAGGAGGAGGAGGAGGAGGAGGAGGAGGAGGAGGAGGAGGAGGAGGAGGAGGAGGAGGAGGAGGAGAAGAAGAAGAAGAAGAAGAAGAAGAAGAAGAGAGAGAGAGAGAGAGAGAGAGAGAGAGAGAGAGAGAGAATGTTTATGGAAACAGGTTTACAGAGACAAGATGTAGAGAGAAAGAGACAGGTTCCAGAGAGAATGAGTTAGACACAGGTAAAGGCAGAACGAGCCAGAGAATGAGGAGCCAGAAGATTAGAACAGATTGCTAGAGTGAGTTTGAGGCCAAGCTGATCATTTCAGTCAGAAGCTGAGAAAAGCCAGTTTGAATCAGTCAGCTAGGAGAGGAGTTTGAATCAGAATGGCTGAGTTGAACCAACCAGTGAGAGTTCAGAAAGATCTAGAAAGGGTGAAGGCTTATTCAGTAATAAGTCTCAGAGGCTAAAAACACTCTAGGCCTAGAAAGGATTGTACAGAGGCTAGAATCTTCCAGAATTAGGTCCATGTTAGCAGATAGAGGCAGCAATTACTCTGAGACAACAGTTACTTCAGGTGAATAAAAGTTACTTTTACAAGGCAAATCTCTGAATCTACTAGCATAGTCTACAGAGCTAATTCCAGGACAGCTAGGGATACACAGAGAAACTTTGCCTTAAAAACAAAACAAAAAAACCCACCCTATATTATACAAAAATTGAACACACTAAACACCAAGAAAAAAAATCAACAACTCAATTAATAAATGGAAATAAGTGGATAGTAAGTCAAACTATGAAATACAAATATCCAGTAAACATGAAAAATACTCAATAATACTAGCCATCAGAGAAATGCAAATAAAACACCATGAGATTCCATCTCATCCCAGTCAGAAAGGCAGTCTTCAGAAGTGTTAGTGAAGATGTGAACCAAAGGGAACCCTTATGTTCTGCTTGTAGAAATCTACATTAGTCCATCTGCCATGGGAATCATGAAGTTTCTCAAAATACTGAGTGGTAGACCTACACATGACCCAGTCACTCCTGGGTATTACCCAAGTCTCCATATCAACCTATGACAGAGAAACTTCTGAGGCATCAGTGTTTATTCTGATAGCATCATCAGGAGCTTTGTCATGGAACCAGCCTAGGTGTCGATCAACAGAGTAAAAAGTAAATGAAATCTGATATGTAAACACAACCAGAAAGGAAAGCAAAGTTAGCCCGTTTGCAGAAAAGTAGACTTAAAAGAGACAGTCATAGTGCATGAATTAAGGCAGTCTCAAAAAGACAACTATCATAGGATTTCTCTCATGTGTGTGTTCTTGACTTTAAAGAGACATAAAATCAAATGTGTACTGATAACACAAAAGCAGAAACAAGTATCTATAGGCAGGGAGGGGAGTAGTGAGGGGAAAAGGGGCGAGGAAGAGAGAGTAGTGACTGGGGATAGACTCAATATACAGTATATACTTGTGTGAAAGTGACCTTAGGTGAGCCAGGAAAATAAATCACAATTTAAAACCAGAGACAGACAGAGAAGACAGAGAGAGAGAGAGAGACGCAGAGAAAGAGAGACAGAGAGGGGGAGAGACACAGAGGCAGAGACACAGAGAGATAGACAGACAGACAGACACACACACACACAGAGAGAGAGAGAGAGAGAGAGAGAGAGAGAGAGAGAGAGAGAGAGAGAGAGAGAGGTAGAAAGGTAGAATGCACCTTCTGCCAATTGAGTGGAGTCCATTTGAATAGAGTTTAAATAGAGTTTAAGAGGGCAGCTAGCTGTCTTTGAAGTAATAAATTATTTGATACTATTTGTTTTCCCCGAGTCTGGCCATTTTGGGTGAGGTGCTGTCACTTCAGATTGTGGCTCTCATTGTATAGAGAAGGCATCGTAAGCCACTGGGTCAGGTCCAGGCAGCTAGTTAGGACTATTGAGAGAGTAGGAGATTTTGCTCTTTATCTTTGACTATCTTGTCTCTCTATATAATTTATTCAATGAGAAGATCCAAGAGCAGCACATAATTCTTCTGTATTCATAATTTTTCTTATTAACTAAGTTTATATTTGCTGTGCACAGTAGCTCTAAACCTATAATCCCAGCCCCTGGAAGGCAAACAAACAGATAACAATAATAGCAAAAGCCCCAACCTTACAGGGATATTGTGACTTCTCCAGAATGAAAGGTACCCTTCCTTCTCTTTCATCTTCTTTTCCGTGTTTTTCCTGCTGAGCTTCACCCTCTGTGCTTAAGAAAACCACTAGTCATGATATTTGACATGAGCTATTTGTGAATTAAAATTCCTAAAACGTAACTGTGTCTGGTTGTTAACAACAACAATTTTTTTTCTGGAAAGAGTTTATGTCTGCAGAACCTAATGGTCTGAATGGAATCTCAGTACTGTGGAGACGAGAGCGTGGGGTTGCTTAGGGTCAGACGCTAGTACTGTATCTCGAGGTAGTGTTAGCCTTCTGAAATTGCCATTCCTTGCCCCACTCTGTCTAAACTAACACCTTGTGATAATAAATAAAAATCTCTTAAAAGCTGTTAAAGTAACATCTCATGATAGTAAATAAAAATCTCTTAGAAACCTGTTAACTTATAACTAACATCCTGTAATAATGAATAAAAACCTCTTAGACACTACTAACTCAGCAGAACAACAGCTTCAACCAATCCAAGAACAAAGAATGTCATCAGACAGCACTTTAGGCCTTAAAAACGTACCCATCTCTAAGTATCTGCCTCTCTGGAGTGCCCAGCAGTTCATTTTAAACTTGCCTTGGTTTATAGTTTTCTTTGTTCTGTAAAACCATAGAATCTTTATGAAACTTCTTTCACATTGGAAGACAGAATTTTGGGGGTAACCTGAATCTACATTCTCTAGCTATGGCATAGAATAAATGTTCCCCCGGGCCGTGGTCTAGAATACAGGATCAAGAATAAAACATGTATTCAGTTCTTTGAGTTGAGAGCTATTTTGCTCATGTGACATACTTTTAGGGAACCAACCTATTTCTAGAAACTTTAAGTAACAGCTTCCATCTCAGAGAAAAGTCCATAAATGACATGTTTTGCAAGCTTCACAGCACTGCAGTCATTGCTCATATCATGGTGAGTTCTCAAAGTATTTTAAGGAAAATATTTGAAGGCAAATAAATATTGTCACACATGCTTGCTTGACATTCTTAGGAATCGGGTGTTTCTCCACACTCTTGGTCTTCAATTGTAACTCAGTTTCACCCGATATATTGCGGTGAAGATGAAATTGTACAAGCAAGCACATGCCTCAGAGGGTATCTTAGTCAATACTCTGTTGCTGTGAAGAGACAGCAGGACCACGGCAACTCTTATACAGGAAAGCATTTAAATCACACTTGCTTATAGTTTCAGAGATTTAGTTCATTATCTTCATGGTGACGTGCATGCCAGCATGCAGGCAGATGTACAGTGGAGAGTTCTACATCTTGATCTGTAGGCAGTAGGGAAACAGAGGCACTGGACTCTGGCTTGAGCATTTAAAAGTCCAAAGCTGACCCTCCAGTGACACACTTCCTCTAACAAGGTCAACATAAATCTCTGACAAGTAATACACTCTAATGACCAACACTTAAATTGATGAGCATATGGGGCCCATTCAGACTCAAACCACCTCAAGGGAGCTTTCAGATTCTATCGTGAAGTCTGAACTGAACCCCTTCTGGGACCCCTTAAATGAGACTCTTGGAGGCTGTGATTGATGCAAAAGCAAGAGGAGCTTTATTCCAAAGCACTGGGGTCGACTCCCTTTCAGAGAAAGACAACCCTGATCAGACTCTAACGGAGTTATATGCCTTTGATAAGGGCAGGATTCAAACAATGAGGGCAGGACTTGAACAATGGTAACTAGGCAGGCTACTACTGGTGAGGCAAAGCGATCTTCAGACTCACTCGTGGTCAGTGGACTTTCCGAGGGGGTCAGTTGTGGAGTCACAGGTGGCTTTGAAGGACTGATAGTTGGCCTGCCATTGTTCCAGGAACTAAGCTGGCCCTACTCCTCCTGGAAGGGAGGGGGTCTTTTGTGCTCGGAAGTTTGTGGTGGAATTTTCCCACTGGCCTCAGATTGGCCCCAACCCTGGCTCTTCCACTATTGTTTTGGCATCAGGACACTTTACCCATTGAAGGCTATGCTGGGGAGTTGCTCCAGCCATCTAGAGGATGAGGAGTCATGAAGAAAACTAAGGTGTCATTCTGACACTAGCATTTCCAGACACATGAATGAGGTCAAGATGGCTCCGCATTCAAGAGCACTGGCTGTTTTCTAAAGAGTTTCAGATTTGGTTCCATATGGCATTTCCTAGAGAATTTTCTGTCCTCCTTGGACACTACACACATGTGGTGCATAGAGCTAAATGCAGGTCAGTCACATAAGATTGGAAACAAATTAAAAAAAAAACTTTAAAAAATCATGAGAAATAATAGTTGTCTGAATTCCTTAAAGTGGTATTTGCAGGGTGTGTGTGTGTGTGTGTGTGTGTGTGTGTGTGTGTGTGTGTGTGTGAATAGAAGTGTATAACTAAAAAGGTAGAATGCTCAAATCTCATTGTATCCTAAAGTCCTCTAAAGGAGCTGCTAGAAAGAGATCTCCTAGTATAACCCCTACCCCAGCCCCCTATGCTCCCCATTCCCCCAACCCCTCCAACTCCCGCCAGTGACCATTCGATAGACCTGCTCTGGGAGCCTGCCATCACATATGAGGACAACACTATGTAGACTAGGCTGGCCTCAAACTCACAGAGATAAACCTGCCTCTGCCTCTAAAGTGCTAGGATTACATGTGTGTGCTACCATGATCAGCAATATCTTTCAAAATGTTTATGTGAAAAATAAAATCAAGCACACATTGTGATAAGGTCCTCTAGAGAAATAAAAACAACAGAATTAACATGTATTATAAAGGGAATTTATTAGCTTGGCTTACACAATAGCTGCTGAGTCCAAAATGCTGGACACCTAATCAGTTTCAGTTTGGTGCTGAAGTTGTGTAGGATTCCAGAGAGCCCGTGGTCTTCAGTAACCTAGCTTCTGATATAAGGAAAAACAAAAACAAGAACCAAAACAAAGCAAAAATATAGCATTTACAGTCATTCTGCTCAGCTTGGCTACAGGCCATATGTGACATTGAAACATTTTATATCAGAATTTAATTTTCCAGCCCCATTGATAACATTTCAGTACTTAGTGGCTACCTGTGGGTGGTGCAAGTAGTGGGAGAGATGAGATATGACCATTTCAATTGTTACAGAATGTTCTTTTGAAAGACTTTATCCTTGACCAAACATTATCCATTCTTAGCTTATTTTCCTTCCTTCCTTCCTTCCTTCCTTCCTTCCTTCCTTCTTCCCTTCTTTCTTTCTTTCTTTCTTTCTTTCTTTCTTTCCTTCCTTCCTTCCTTCCTTCTTTCTTTCTTTCTTTCTTTCTTTCTTTTCTTGAGACAGGGTTTCTCTGTGTAACAGAGTCCTGGATCTGCTGGACTTGCTTTGTAGCC